>NC_057346.1:19440869-20093369 GCF_016509475.1 Prionailurus bengalensis | reverse complement strand
ATACCGGGCTGTGTGCTGATGACGCAGAGCCTGCCTGCAACTCTGTCTCTCCTGCCCTCTGTCCCGCCCCTGCTTATTTTCGCTCGCTTGCTTTCCAAGTAAGTAAATACACTTAAAAAAAAAAATTAAGAGTGGAATACCTGAATAAAATTTTTATTAGATATCTTCCTCCTTTATATTGCCTTTACGGTATACAAATTTTGTCTGACAATACAGACGACTCCTTATCATCCTGGATGAAGGGGGAGTGAGACGCTCTGGATAAAGTTCACAATTTATTCTTGCTCTAATAAAGTTAATCTTAAACAGATTTAGGAGAGCAACTTGTAGGAGAGCAACTTTTTTTTTTTTCCTGAAGAATCTTCTATTTCCAAATGCTACTTTGAATATGATGGGTCATCTATGTTTTAAAGCAGATTTTGGAAAGAATTAGCTAAACTTGATATCTTAAGACTATGACCCGAATTCTATTCATCCTGTTCTATTTTTCAATTAGTAATTAAAAAAGAATCCACACCACCCTCTACCCCCGGCCCCGTGTTTATCTAGTCGGCTGTTGTAGACCATTTGCTATCAACTCAAAGTTCTCAATTAGCTCCGGTGTTGTTATAATTACTGGATGTGTTTTCAAACAACTCCCAGCTAATAACCATTGGGATGAAGAGTCATTTTCTCACTATAGATTGCACGCTCATGCTCGCTGTGATGTTTCGACAATGATTCATTAACCAATAATAGGGCCCCAATTGGAACCATTAAGCATTGGTGCCTTTGCTAGACTTACCTTTTATTTTGTTCCTCAATATTGTCTTCTCTGGGGCTGATTTCTGGATAACTCCTAAGAGACTCCTTAATATACAAAACAGTATCATGAAGACAGCTGTTACTGAATTCACCTACTTGGAACAAAGCTTCCTCTTAACAGGATGTTCTCGTTGGAGATTGAAGATGGAAAAGTGCCATAAAAAAGGAGTCTATGATGCGAGAATGCATGATTTAAAGGTCCTTTATACCAGTTCATAGAGATTAGGCAGATTAGACACTGTGTCTTTTCAGGGGCACATCTAACATCCGGGTAAATATAAGCCCTCCATCATTCTATCAATCAAATTTAAAGTTCCTTGCTTCCTAATGGGCAGAGTGTTTTTACTTCTTAAATATCTGAAGCAGAAATGCTGTAAAAATTGATCACTGATCCACTTGGGTCTACAAAGACCAGTGTTGTTGCCATTAGCCTTTATTTTCAAGGCAGGGCAAAGAAGTATTTGTCATTCGCTATTTCTGAGAATCGTTATCGTCAGTATCATGGTAGCTAGATCTTACGAGGTGGGGGCCAAAGGCCTCTTTTGGTTCATTCTTTAATCTCCTCCCCCAGCTTCTAGCAAGTGTGTTCTACTGTAGCCGTAGCCTTTTCGATGCCACTTGGCCACTTTTAATACTTGTGTACGGAGGACTGTGAGGGTTTATATCCTGGCTGCGAAACACTTGGTTTGGCAGTAAAGATTCTGTGAACTGTTTGACGTCGACTGCACCATGCCACCTGCTTCAGCTCCGTGTGATTCTTGACAATGGGTGAAAGGGATTGAAGGATTTAAAAGTGCTTAGGCTGACAGAGAAACGGTTAGGGGGAATGTGCAAAAGTGAAATTGTGTCTTTTATTAGGCAACATCTGGGTTGCTTTATATGTAGCTTTCAACTTTAACAATGTAATCATGCAGTTGCCAGATGATAGGCATTACGATGTGATCAAGTAAGTAGTCCTGCACATTTCTAAAAAGGGAACTTAACGATGGAAGTTCACGTCCCAAACTGAAGTTCATAACACTGACCTCCTCCTTTCCTACACCGTAAACAAAACTACCACTTGCTACAAACAAATACTCAGTGCTGTCCTTGGTGTTGAAAGGTTGAAGTTTCGACCTGGAGGCTCCCTGTCCCGTTGCTATCAGTAGGACTGCCAGATGTCCGTCATTTATCCTACGTTGATCTCCATGTCCTTCTCTGAAAAATTGGTAGGTGAACAAAATACACCAATCCCAAGCTCTACATTCTTTTAAGGTACTCGAATAGAAATGGAGTATTATTTTAAAAGCTTACCCTGCCCCTTTAAATTTAGAAACGTTGCTATATGCGTTGCTTAAACTTCCAGACTAAGCTTAAATTTAAGGCCATTTGGGAAAAACGATTCAATTCTTAAGCTTCTAGAAAAGTCTTCATCATGTACCATGAGGGGCCTTCTTTTACAAATACATTTTAGGATCACTTTGGGCTATGAATTTCCCCGAACTAATGCTTCACATTAGATTATTTTCAAAATCCCTGCCCGTTTCTGGATATGTCCATCTAAGAATGCAATGCCCACCCAACACAAGTAAGCAAAAATTAAATTCTTCAGTGATTATTTCAAGACCTGGTAATTTTACACTGTTGATTCAGTCTCCTCAGATAAAAAGTAAAAAATATTTATTAATATTGACACTCAATAGTAAAGTATGGGATGCTTTTTCCTCTTCCCTAGTATTTCGTGTAGAAGCACAGATGTGGTGCTATGTCAAGATGTTTGTGAGGGCAAGACGCCTGGCATGTTTACATACATGAGTAAGTAGCTTTGAGAGAAAACGTCTTTCTCCGATTTGCCTGAATGGGTGTCTCTGGACTTGGATTTTTTTTTTTTTTTTTTTTTTTTTTGAGAGAGAGGGGGGTGGGGAGGGGCAGAAAGAGGGAGCAAGAGAATCTTGCTGATAATGCAGAGCCTCACATGGGCTCGATCCCTTGAACTGTGAGATCATGACCTGAGCTGGAATCCAGTCAGACACTTCACTGACTGAGCCACCCATGCACCCCTGGACTTGTTGGCTCTCTAATTCATGTCTTTCTTTTTAATGTAGATTTTTAATGTTTATTTATTTTTGAGTGAATGAGAGGGAGAGAGAGCATGAGCTGGGGGAGGGGCAGAGTGAGAGGGAAGCACAGAATCTGAAGCAGGCTCCAGGCTCTGAGCTGTCCGCCCAGAGCCTGATGTGGGGCTCGAACCCATGAACCATGAGATCCTGGCCTGAGCCAAAGTTGGACACTCAACCGACTGAGCCACACAGGTGCCCCTCTAATGTCTAGATGCTCTGTTAGAATGACACTGGGATATGTTCTACTTAAGTAGGCAAACCTAGATGTGCCTCCGTTTTTTTCAATTTTGTATACAAACCTTTACTAAATTTAGAGATTTTGTTTAACTTAGTTTAGAACTATTTTGGAAATAGTTTTTTTTTTTTTTTTTAATGTTTTGTATTTTTGAGACAGAGACAGAGCATGAGCAGGGGAGGGGCAGAGAGAGAGAGGGAGACACAGAATCGGAAGCAGGCTCCATCCAGGCTCCCAGCTGTCGGCACAGAGCCCGACGCGGGGCTTGAGCCCACGAACCGCGAGAGCTGAACTGAGCCGAAGTCGGACGTTTAACCAACTGAGCCACCCGGGCGCCCCGGAAAGACTTCTGATGTACTGGCAGTTAGTTAGTCCAGTTTAAGTTCATTTTAGTTGAAACTGAAGCATTCATACCTTTTTCTTATCGGGAGGGTAAGAGAGCAGCATAGTAGATACATTTATTACTGGGCAACTTCAAGGTTTTCATTTATGCAAGGATGGGTAGAGATTGTTTAAGAAAGCAAAAAATCCAATCTACCACTAAAAGCCTTTATTCCCTAGTTCCTATTCAAATGCAATGAGTTCAGAATTCTGATTTGAAAATAAATAATGAAGAAAACATTCTTTGTAGAACCTAAAATGTGGCACCGTGATGTGGTACGGCTCCATATTTTAAATTCTGCACAAAGCGAACATGGACCGCGGCTGGAGGACATGGGGTCCTCCCTCCCCATGCGGGGAGGTTGGTTGGCCCTCTTCCTCCGTGTCCAGTCCCCGGGGCACTTTTGGTCTCTGATACATGTGTTGTCTACACAATGTGAAGGGCTTTGAAAGCGGCCACAGCCTGTTTTTCCCTTTCGTGTCTGCTCTGCAGTATTTCCAGCAGGGAGATTTCAGGCAGAGCGTCTTCCTTTCGAGCATCGGTTGGATTTTTCTTCTCCTTCGAAGCTCGATCAGTCAGATTGGAAGGTTTGGGTTTGGGGATGGTCTTAGCATATTCCAAAGCCTAAAAGCATAAAGATAAAATGGTATTTGAGATGGGAAGTGAGCCCCGGGTTCCTTTAATGATGTGGAGTCTTAGGAAATGCTTATTAGCCATATGAATGGAGCCTCCGGCCACAATAACCTACTGAGATGTGGGTGGGAATGGAGAGAGAATGGGGTATGCAAATCATGTGAAACAACACACAGTGTCCACCAAATAAATTAGCCGCGTAACCGTGTGCTGTGGAAAAGAGCCGAGAGATGACACACAGATTTGTGCCTGTGGGTGTTTTCGTTGTAAAACGGAGTTTTATTCGAGTGTTTGAAAGTAGATTTCTCACGTGTGGGCTCTACTTAGCTTCTGGCCGTCTTCTTAAAACCAAACTTCTATTGAGGAGAGACGGACCTTACCGTTCGAAGTGGACTTGTTACAGCTCGAGACCGAAGATCTCACTGTCGTCGATGAGCCTCCATTATTACATCCAACTCTTCCTCATTCCTAGGCTCTTTGAACTCTAGCAACTATTTATCAGAGGTTGGGAATTATTCTGTTCTTTAGCATATTATCTATAGAAACCCGGAGACTGGAAAAAGCTGACTTTTTTTTTTTTTTTTCCTTCAGTGACGTCCGTTCCGAAAGGCACTACAATAAACATGAGATCACGAAATAGATTTCTAAACCTGCCTTTATATCAATTTTATATTTTAATGAGCATTTCTTGATAGCTGAAATGGGAATAGTATATTTAGGTCGTGGGGTGGGGGGGACCTCCAGACTCCTCCGTGTGTGTAGGTGATTTCTGTAGGAATTTCTAATTACAGACTTGTTGCCTTGACTCTCTTCATGAAAAAATAATGGATTGGAGAGAAAAGAAAAAAATGGCACCATGGAAACTCAGTCGAGTGGGCTGAGGTCTTCAAGGTCCGAGGAAGAAAGGCAATAAAGAGAAAATATGATGGTCTGTGAGAGAGAACATGAAGTACAAATTCCTAAAAGCACCAAAGGGTCACTTGTCCCTCATGCAAAGGGTCCCATGTTCTTACTGGGACGGAGACGGAGACTTTGCCCTGCAAGGCTCGGTGTTTCCCCGAATGTACTTCATTCACATCCTGACTTCTAGCTGGATGACCTCTGAGACGGAGAACATTCTGTATTTTATGAAATATATTTTTTTTGTGGCTAGAGAAACCTATATATTACGGTCCCTTGGGAACAATGTAGGGGAATGAAATTGAAAGAAACAGTGAAGGACTTTTCTTTGACATACGTACTCCTAAATGACACGACGACTCTAACTTCTTAAAATTTAATGCTAGCGAAGGAAATTGATAGGATTCTATCAGGATTGCTGGTTTCTCCTAAGAAATCACCCTACTATCCAGTGAAAACGGTTTTAAAGTTTTGAGCCGAGTTGACAGAATATTGCATTTGTTTCCGGTGTGCAGCATAGTGATTTGACGAATCCGTAGGTTAGGCTGTGCTCCCCACAAGTGTAGTTACCATCTGTCACCACGCAGGCCATGACAGTATCGTTGACTATAATCCCAGGGCCGTGCCTTTCGTCTCCATGATTTCCTTCCATAACCGGAGGCTTGTGCCTGCCATTCCCCTTCACCCGTTTTGCCCCTCGCCCTCACCACCTCCCTTCTGGCGACCATCAATTTGTTCTCTGTATTTATGGGTTGGATTCTGCTTGTTGCTTGTTCATTTGGTTTTTAGGTTCCACATAAGAGTGAAATTGTGTTTCTTTCTCAGTCTGACTTATCTCACTTAGCATAATACCCTCTAGGCCTGTCCACATTGGCATAAGTGGCCCCATTTTATCCTTCTTTAATACGCCCCATCTTCTTTCTCCATTCTTCTATAGAGGGACACTGGGGTTGCTCCCGTATCTCGGCTACGGCAAAGATTGCAATAAACATACGTGTGCATGTATCTTTTCGAATCCGTGCTTTTGTTTTCTTTGGGTCAATAACCAGTAGTGGAACTATTGGATCATATGGTGTTTCTGTTTCTAGCTTTCTGAGGGGCCTCCATCCTGGTTTCCACAGTGACCGTGTGACCTGACGTTCCCACCAGCAGTGCATGAGGGTTCCTTTTTCTCCAAAGGCTCACCAACGCTTGTTATTTCTTGTCTGTTTGATTCTAACCATTCTGACAGGTGTAAGGTGATCTCATCGGGGTTTTGAGTTGCATTTCCATGATGAGGAGTGATGTCGAGTATCTCTTCATGTCTGCCGGCCTTACTATTCAGTTTGTGGGTGGGTGACAAATTTGAAATACTGTACTCGGAAGAAACCATGGAGGGCTAAAGACCATGGCGAACTTCAGGCTCATCTTACAGCATCATATGTGTGTACGTGTTATTTGTATCACTGTCTGTATCAATCAATATCAGTATCTGTGAAGGAGGGACAGCTGCAGGAACAGCAGTAGCTAAGACATCCCTGTGTTCCAAAAAAAAAAAAAAAAAAACAACCCCAAAAAGGTGGGGGAACTTAAGAGGTAACAAAGGTTTCCTTTTCACTCTAATTGCAAAGCTAATGGCCTTGCTGAGAATTTCTTACCTTCTGCCGAGGGATGGCCGATTTACTTTTGGTTTTTGCTGTTTGTGGCTTCGGCAGGAGGGATAGCGTCTTCGTGTTATACTCCTGAACTTGTCTGGCGTATTCCTTTTTTTGGATTAATTTCTGCATCTGTTCGGGGAAACAAAGTTACGACCGTGCCCAGGCCCTGCTAGATCTCCCCGTTCTCTCCTTTTAAAAACAGCAATTGTTTTAGCCGGCTGGGCGTATGGTAGCGTCTGGGAGGCACCGGGGGAAACGGGGTGACCATGTGTAAGGCAACGGCGGTGAGATGGTTAAGTTAATGTTTCTCCTAGAAACAGTCTCTCTCGGAGGGGGCGGGACATCACCGCAGTAGCACACCCCGTGTTCCCTTAACAGGGGCTAAATCACATTCAGCTCTTTCTTTGTTGCATTTACCCAATTTATTTTCATTTTGGCTTCCAACTTTGAACTATACTCTCTTTTCATGCCCTGAGTGCAACCGCAGTTAAAACACATTAAATGAAGATCTCCTTTCACTAGAGGAAAGGAACTAAAGTGGATGCACTTTTCATGGGTTGGGGAACTCTTATCCTAAGCGTCTTCTCTGTAGCCACTCTTTGAAATTACCAAGATCACTCTATTGGGAAAGACCAACGACCGTCTAACACACACATCTCTTTTCATGTGCACGTGGCCCTCTTCTGTGCGGGCCCTCAAACCTAACTAAAAGGTGGATACATAAAACAGCATTGGCTGGGTAATTTTTATGGTAAAAGGCGTATCCGGGTCTCTATTACCAATGCTATTTCAGAAGAGTCTACTCAGAGGGAGACATTTGGATGAGGACTTGGTTCCGGGGCACGGGTCTGTGCGGTTCTGCTAAAAGGCAGGTAGGCAAACCCAAGCCCACAGAATGCTGTACGTACGTCACACTCACTTTGTCTCTGATGGACTCAAGGTCAGGTCCAAGGCCTCCAAGCTTCACGTCTCTTTTCTGATAACCTTTCAGCCTGGCACTCTACAGATACAAAGAGACAGTTTCTATTAAGGAACTGTGTGTCCCCCCCACCCCCGCCCAGCTGTCCTAGCCACACAGGAGAGGGAAGAACGGAGGTCCGTGTGGACAGCTGGGAGAGTGTGGCGGCAGTTCCTGATAGTTCTTCCACGTTAAGGGTAGCTCTTGATAATTTGTAGCTTCTTGGGTAATTTGTAGCTGGTCGGCTCACGGGCTGTGACTTCTCCGACTTCTGCAACAACAACAAAGCTGGAATTCTGAGAATTACAAATAAACATTTTCGAGTGAACGAACTGGTGTTTTGTTGTTAACCTTTTGAACAACATCTGCTATTACTGTTATGTCTGATCTCCTACAATGACCAAACCAAATGATTTCCTGGGAAGAGGCCATCTAAATCAGGTAAGCATTGCTTCAAAAAGAGGAGTGCCCTGATGATGTCATAACATTCAAAAGACAGTACATTTTTTTATCTTTTAAGGTTTGTTTATATTTGAGCGAGCGAGACCGAGAAAACGAACCAGTGGGGGAGGGGCAGAGAGAGACGGAGACAGAATCTGAAGCGGGCTCCCGCTGGCAGCACAGAATCCGACGCGGGGCTCGAACTCACAAGCCGGGAGATCATGACGGGAGCTGAAGTCGGATGCTTAACCGACTGAGCCACCCAGACGTCCCAAGATAGTAAATTTCTAAGGGTTAGAGTCTCTAGGCAAGATCTACTGAGAAACTCCTTTCATTCAGTGTGATTTTTGGATATTTTGAAGGGTGTAATTTTATATGACCTTCATAGTGGTTTTGCATATTTAAAGGGACAGTAACATGATGTGGCGATTTAATTTTAAATTACGACATTTGAGCAAAATAACAGGCCGGAAAAACACTAATGCTCTCCAGACTGTAGACTAGAGGATGATATTCCCCTGACTTCTGCTTTCAGTGTTAAAACGGACTTGCTGCTTGGGGCAGATGCCCTTGTGGAGATACCAAGTCCCCCCGCACCCCTCCCTCTTTTTTTTTTTTTTTTTTTTTTTTGAGTTTGTGAGTTCATTTGGTTTCCTTCCTTGAGCAGGGTAGGAAAGGACCATCCCAAAGAGCTAGTTTGGACGACAGTAGTTCCGTTCAGACAGATCTACGTCAACGCTTCAGTTGGAGAAAGAATAGCCATCCTCAAGAGGCGACAGCACTGCCCTGTTTCACCTGCACGTGGTACAAAGCTCAGTGTTTCTCTAAATCTCGAAAGCTCTCGTAAACTACGTTAAGGCCTAAGATAAGCAGTACATCTAGTAAGTTCTTCAGACAGAATTTAGCAGAGAGCGTCCAGAGACTTAAAAAAAAAAAAAAAAATTCTTATGTTGGATACAGTTACTGCGTATCATTCCTTGATGGGAACTTCGGTATCCTTTGTATCAACTGTTACAAGCATGTGTTTTCCTCCCACTGGGCTATTGGCCGACTACCCACAGCTGGCCCCAGTTAGGTAGTTTCTCCATTGCCTTTCCCCACTATAGAATCTTCGAGCCAGGTACTCTGTTCTGCAGATCCGAAGCACTGAGCTCTGGCCCGTGCGGTATAAATGAAAGTTGGCCGGGGGAAAGCTTGTATCTTAGAAAGCTTTTATCCGGGCTGGCTCTTCATCCGGGCCCCTCTCTTTTTCTGTTTTCTCGCCTTGAATGCGGATATGGTTCTTGGATCTGGAACAGCAATCTTGGGTCGGGAAGGGAACAAGAGAACCATACAAATAACTGGTTCTGGTGTTGTGAGCTGTGTGGCTCTCTACCTGTGGGTTAATCATATGTGAGAAGGAGCCCATCTTTTTGAAGGTACGGTAAATCGTAATTCTGTGACTTGGAGGTGAAAGCAATATTTCTAACGTCTTGGTGCTTCAGAGAGCCAGAATCTTGTGACACGTAGGCAACATTTCTACGCTTCAAGGATCGAGTTCTGCAAACCGAATTTCCCTGATTAGAATGTTCAAAACTTACAGTCGAAACTCTTTGGGCATATCTAACTCTAAAAGGAGAGAGAAGGTTCCTTTTCTCGGAAGAAGTTGTTGGGCTAAAAATCGTTTAAAAAAAACTATGGAGAGAAAATGGTGTTCGTTAAAGGCTCGTCAAAATCCGAAATCCCCTTTAAGAAAAACGATCACTTGGCAAAACCATTCTAGTTGCTTCTTGCCCTTGATATTTATCTGTTCATGCTTGGGTAAAATTGTCAAGTGCTACAAATTAGATATTTTCACTAAGCATTTTTTTTTTTTTTTTTTTTTTGAGAGAGAGCACACACATGTGTGAGTTGGAGAGAGGGGCAGAGGGAGAGAGCAAGAATCCTAAGCCGGCTCCTTGATCAGCACAGAGCCCCAAGTGGGGCTCAAACTCACAACCACGAGATCATGACCTGAGCGGAAATCGAGAGCTGGATGCTTAACTGACTGAGCCACCCAGGGGCCCCTTCACTAAGCGTTGTAGCATTATACTGCGTTTCCCCGTCATTGGTTTCCAAAAATGACTTCCATACATAACATTCTGTCTTCTGGTTATAGTTGCGTTATTTAGCTATTCCTCTAAATGTCGACCATTTAAGATGTCCTGGCAGTGAGCGTCGTTTGTGGGCTACTGTGAGAATTGCTTTGAGATCAGTTAACAGAAGTGGAATTATTGAGGCAAAATCATGAACACCTTTAAGGTCCTTCATGAACACTTCCATTAGCAATGTGTAAGAAAGGCCTTTTTGTGCAAGCCTTGACTGCCCTGTGTGTGATCACATTTAAAAATCTCTGCTAATTACTAGGTGAATGAACCCTCGTATCTTCTACGTGGCAATCGCAAACTTGTTCTTTATCATCTGACCTGTTTTGCAATCGCTGAAATTCCTCTTTGCCAGAGTAAACCGGAAATGAAAACGGAGAGAACCTCGCTCCTATCCAAGTCCTAAATCCAATTTGTCCAAAACGGATGAGAAATGATCAGTGTGTCCAGAAATCACAAACTTAACGCGAAGCAGCTTAACTGTAATCATTGCACGGACTCCCTAAAAGATACATTGTGAAGCGTGAATAATAGCTCCCTGCTCCCGGGTTCCCCCGGTTTTTACTATCCCGTCGAATAACCAGAATCTACATCTTGGCTGTCCTTGAAAAACAGAACACGGAGGGACTAGCATTACCTATTTACAGAGTAAAGAGTGTGGCCCGGAGGGGAGGGGGAATCCAAATGCTCCAAACTCCTTTTCCGGGATCGGGCTGCCTCTAGCCAGAGACCTTTCTCAAGGGAGAGAGAACATGCTTCGTAACGAAGTTTGCTCTGGGTGACTGGCGATGAAAAATCCTAGATTTGCTTAAGTTTGCCTCAAGTAATCTTGATTGCCGCTCAGTGCTGTAATTCCATTTGATCTCTTTCCATCAGAAATCTTCCTAACAGCTTTACTGAAATTGACTTTGCATACCACAGAACTCCCCCATTTGAAGTTGTACCCATTAGCAGCCGCTCCTCCCCCGCCCCCCACCCCGGCCCCCCACCTCCAGCACTAGGCAACGACTAATCTGCTTTCTGTCTCTTCAAAAGGCTTTTATAGTAAAATAATCCTCAGAATTTACTTTGATTTAGTTCTCCTTGGCTGTTACAAGACTAAAAGGTCACAATAGCATCCCCCCCCCCCCATACACCCTGAAAATTAAATCAACAATGATAGCCCTGTTAGGTCTCCAAACACGGGGTTGGGTGGGGGGGGAATACAGTCCTGTTCTCAATACACCCCTGATGGGGTTCGCTGCTAGTCTTTGCATAAGATGTGCCCAAGCTGACCTCAGCTATCTCTGGCCCCGCCTGGTGATGGCAAAGACCAGACCCACCCGTCTGAACTGCTGTCCACTGTTGATGGCCCCTTTAGCAGAAGATGGCACGGGACTGTCCTGATGGCATATTTCTGCCGGTAATTAATCACCCTTCACAAGCTAGAAGAGTGATGTTTTCTTGTAAACTTGGGGCGAAGTGTGCGTGAATTGAAAATGACCTTGACTGTCTGGCGAGGACCTGTTTCAACTCTGAAACGCTGTACCCTGCTGTGGGGGACACGGCAGGGCTTTTCTCCAGAACATTCCTCAGACGTATAAGCAGGGGAAGGCTACTCAAGAGCGGGACAATGGAAAACAATGCCTCAGATACTGGAGAGAACAGCAAGCGAAGGGAATTTGCTCTGTGGTTGTGAAATTTAATCCAAATAAACCTCTCCTTAGAAGCAGTCAAGCAGCAATACCCAGATTGTCTGTGACAACAAACACACGAGTTAATTACTGCAGCTCGGCTGCGGGAGAACCCTGTAAGCAGTGGTTTTTGTGGCGGGTTGAGATAGATACTTTTATGCTGTTTGTCGTCCCAGGCGCTGCGTCAGTCTCTTGCTGCCTGACGTCTGGCTTTAACAGCACGGACAGTGCTTCGCGTTCATCAGTCAGTCCCCTCAGAACTGCCAGGGGAAGGGGAACGGTGCGTGGGCCCGTTGGCTTTACAAATCCTCACATTTTTAATGTGCTTCGAGTCGATTCCCTTGGAAACCACAAGATTTGCTGCGACTAGCAAATGGGCATGACCCGGATAATGATTCCCCCCGTCTGGTGCCCCGGCTACCTGCTGTCCTATACAAATAGCTCTGTTCGAAATCATTTGAGCTTCTGGAGTAGCTTAAAGGACAAAGGGCGCTTCTGTGCATTTGTCAGATGTAGGTTGAAGGTGTTGGAGCGAGAAAATGGATACGGGTGGATGGTTAACATTCCTGAAAGAAAGCAGGAAGGGAAGGGCTTCTCTGACTTGGAAAGAGGGTTTGGGCGGCAGTAACTGAAAGTTCTTTTTCCTTCCTCTTCCCTGCCCTCCCATGCTCTCAGACTTCTGGGGACACACACTGTCACGGAGGTACTCTCCTCCCCCTCTCCTCTGTAAGACCTGAATTTAGGTTACTGAGGGCAGGAAGAAGGAAAAGGCAACTAATTGATTTGATGGTCTACTCCTCACTAGGGACGGAGATAAGGTGGTTTTTTTTTTTTTCCCCCAGATTTTAAAGTTTATTTTTGAGAGAGTGTGCGTGAGCAGGGGAGGGGCAGGGAGAGAATCCCAAGCAGGCTTCTGTCTGTCGGTGCAGAGCCTGATGCGGGGCTCGAGCTCACAAATCGTGAGATCGTGACCTGGGCCAAAACCAAGAGTCTGGCACTCAACCGACTGAGCCACCCGGAAGCCCCTAAGCTAAGGTTTAATACATCGTTTCATGTAATTATCACACCGAATCTGCAAAAAGAAGGAACCATTTCTGATTGTGCATGTGAGGAAACAGGCTCAGGTGACTTACTGACTTGCCCAAGGGACACCAGTATTAAGAGAGCTGAGAAATCGGGAATGGCTGAGTCTGACTTCCACTTAACCCTGCTCACTAAGAACGGAGTCCAGGGGCGCCTGGGTGGCTCAGTCAGTTGAGCATCTGACTCTTGATTTCAGCTCAGGTCAGGATTCCAGGATCATGGGATTGAGCCCTGCATTGGGCTCTGTGGAGAGTGTAGACCCTGCATGAAAATCTCTTTCTCCCTCCTTCTCCGTCCCTCCTCTCCCCACCTCCTGCTCTTTCTCTCTCTAAATAATAAGAACTGTGTTTAAAGCTTGCATTTAAAAACAAATTACTTTGAGAGCGCATGCATGCAAATGGGAGAGGGGCAGAGAGAGAGAGAGAGAGAGAGAGAGATTGATTCATTGATTTTCAAGCAGCGTCCACGCTCACCACAGAGCCCAACACGGCACTTGAACCCAGGAACTGTGAGCTCATGACCTGAGCTGAAACCAAGAGCCAGATACTTAACCAACAGAGCCACCCGGGTGTCCCTAAAAGCTTGCATTTTTAACAACAACCCCTAGTTGGCAAGAAACCTAACGCAGAAGATCCTCTTCTGAGGAGTGTGTTGGAGCTATGGCTTAGGCCGTTGGTAACCTGTCAACCCTCGAGTCAGCAGGCCCTCCACACCCTGAGAATGTGCTGGTTCCAAAGCTCTGAATGGATTTCTGTTTAGACCTAATAGCCTGCGTGGTGTCTGCCTTCCTAGTCTAGCCTGCAAGACCCCTTCTATTTACGAAGGACTTGAGAACAGCGCTAATCCTACCGCAGAACCTAACTGCCACGTAATGATGTTTCTGTAGAGAAAGAAGGAACTTGGGATCCCAGAAACACGCTGCTTCTTATTTACAGGGAGACTGGGGCTTTTCCCAGCTCCAAGCCGCTGATTGTGGTTCCCATGGCCTGGGCAGGGATTAGGGACCCCCTGCAGAACCGAGGCTAAGAGGGAGTAGGGTCAGAACAAGGAGTCCAAGGAGCCGCGGGGTGGGGGTGCGCGAGGGAGCTGAGGCAGGGACGCCAGGGTTATGAGGGGGGCTACAGTCCTGAGGTAGACAGGCCTCCAAGGTGGCAGCTGTAAGGAGCTGGCTGGGCTGTTTCCTACCCATCAACCGCTGACGTCTTTGCCCCAAGCAGATCTTTCTTTTCTTCTCTTAAATATGCATAAAGTCCTTCTCCATATGCTAAGCAGGCTCCTGTGAGACCTGGCCCCTACCTACTGCTCCACCTGCATCCGTCCACACCCCGTGCTCCCTGTCTCAGGGACAGCAACACTGACGTGCTGGCAGTTCCCAGCATGCATCGCGGTGTCTCCAGCTTCATAATAGCTGCTCAGGCCGGTCCCTTTGCCTGAAATGCTCTCTGTCTTTTCTTGTTCACTGTTGATCATCTAAAACTCGGCTCAGGGGGGAGCTTGGGTGGCACTTAACCAGTCGGTGAAGCATCCAACTCTTGGTTTCAGCTCAGGGTCACGATCTCCCGGTTTGTGAGTTCGAGCCTCACGTTGGGCTCTGTGCTTGCAGTGTGGAACCTGCTTGGGATTCTCTCTCCCTCTCTCCCTCTGTCCCTCTGTCCCTCTCTCCCTCTCAAAATAAATGAACTTGAAAAGGAAATAAAACTTGGCTCAGAATTATCCTCTGAAGCTCTGCTTAACCCCGCCACCCTCCCCCCAAACTCCTTGGTGCTCCTCAGTGCAGCCCACACATACCTCTTTTCCCTTTTCTTTCCTTTCTTTTTTTTTTTTTTTATGTGCAACATTATACTGAAGCCATTTTCATGTGTGTCTACACGAGGAGGGGCCGTGGCTCATTTTCTTTACACCCTGGCACCTACCACTGTTCCTAATAGGAATTCGACACCTATGTGGAACTGAGCTAAGGTTTGATGCCCTAAACTGCCTTCTAAGGAGGGTCCCTCTAGACCGAGGCACTCATGCCCCCACTTGCTGGGAGTGCTGTCTGCTGTGGCTCACAGTTGGGTCCCTCCCTAAGAACCGCCCTCAGCCAGATGGCGCTGTGGTACCCAAAGTTACAGCCCTTCCCCAGGGACAGTCAATAGCCAATGGCTGGTCCATGTGGGTCCTGTACCTTTAAAGGGCCATCCCAACTTCAGAGTCCCTGTGGGCCTCTCGGAGGCTTCTTGCCGCCCCTGTATCATGGGCACACACTCCCTCAGCCAGCCCTGTCCCCCCACCCCCTTACAGGGGTGGTTCTAGAAGCACTCGTCAGTAAGCCTCTTGCAAGGAATCTCCACTTCAGAGTCTATTCCTGGGGAACCCAGTCACCACATTCCCATATTGCTTCCCACTGGGTCTTGCCCTGTTGCCCTGTAAACCGGAATGCACTTTCCAATTGTTTCCTGACCACTTGACATTCGAAGCCAGTGACTTTCCTGAGGGGTTTTTATTACTTGCAACAGTGGAGAGACGCACGGGACATAAAAAGACTCCTTCAACGTTCCTTCAGGTCCTCCTGGAAAGACTCCACTAGGAATCCCCCCTCTGCCCCTTTTCCGCTTATTTATCTCTACAGACTGGATGCGAAAGATTTAAATGGAGCAAAGGTGCTCATAATGGTGACTCTCTTGCAAAGAACTCAGAAGAGATGAGCCAGTGTTGCTGAGGGAAGCCCAGTCACTGGTTGGTCCTGGGTCTTGGGGTGCAGGAGCTGGGGGCGGGGATTAGGACAAGAATTGTTCCCCGGGGTGGAGGGACAGCGGGATGGAGAGGGTAGAATGCAGTGACAGACTCCCTCAGCCCTACTTTGTCTCCTCTTTTCAAATACTAGCACGTGCGGAGAGACTCAGCCTAGGCTAGGGGTTGAAATGGGGTGTGAGGAACCCAAGCGTGTGACGTCTAACCTGGGGCTAGAAGGAGGACTCTCGCTTCTCCGCGAAGGTGCACCCTTCCCAGAGATGAGGCACAAAGTAGGGACATCTCAGGCGGCAGCCAGGGACGGATGAGATCAGGAAGCGCCTCGGGACTTGGGCCCACCCGGAAGGACCTGTTTCGGGGCTGGGCGTAAGGGAACGGCCATGCCCGCCTGCGTTACCAGAATTGAAAGGTTATTTGGTAAAAAATGCTTTTATTACCTTGGTGCTGCTGCTGCTTTTCCTGTGCTTTTTTCCTTTTTCCAGCTGAAAGAGATAGCCTTCGGAGTTGCTCCGACCCACTTTCATTTGGTTTCTTTGGCTTGTCCCCGCGCTGAGTTGGGATTCGCTTTCTACCCTGGACAAGATAGGTGGAAATGTGACGCTGGGCGAGGCCCCTTCGTTAGGCTGCACCTCCGTCAGCTGCTTTAAGGCCTGCTGATGGTGCTCCATGATCTGAGCGAGCTGTGAGTCCGGAGAAGCTCTGACGGGCTGGCTGTCAGAGGGAGAATGGAATTTCCTGAATGGGGAGAAAAAAAAACACACACGCACACAACCCACAAATCTGTTAATGATACCTGGGTATATAGGACGTTTAGCAGAAAAGTCTTTTTGAACTTGAGGTATTCATCGCTCTCCAAATCAAACCCATGACCTTCAGCTGAATCTTTGCATAAATACATTAAACCTCTTAAAATCCTCCTAGTTTTTCTTTAGGGGAGTTTGGCTCTTGTTTGAGGACTTGCATTTAGTGCGTTCGAAATCGAAAAACAAAAACAACAAACGCCCCTTGGAAACGTCAAAGACCTTCCCACTATAAAATGCCTGGAAATGTCGGGTTAAATTGGAACAAACATCTTTTTAGTGAATACATAGTAGAATTGATAAGAGAGACAGGGAAACTTCAAGACCACACACAAAAAAGGAACTAAAAGTAAAGCAGATTTTGGATAAGCTAAAGCTATGGCTTTCTTGGTGGGGAGTTTTGCACCTATGGGCTTGAGGTTTGTTTTGTTTTTTTAACATTTATTTTTGAGAGAGAGACAGGATGCGAGTGGGTTGGGGCAGAGAGAGGGAGGCACAGAATGGGAAGCAGGCTCCAGGCTCCGAGCTGTCAGCACGGAGCCTGACGTGGGGCTCGAACTCACGAACCGTGAGATCATAACCTGAGCCGAAGTCGGACGCTCAACCGACTGAGCCACCCAGGCGCCCCTGGGCTTGAGTTTTAACACTTAACGCTGGTGTAGGATATGTGAAATCTTGGCCCGGTGTGGCATGGGGAATCAAGGGAGATGCCCGCATACAGGCCTTGGAGAGCTACGTCTTCAAGAAAAAGTTGGGTTAGTGAAAGTCACCAGCCTTGAGAATCTGCAAAGCAAGCCTGTTTGTCTTGGTCTAAGCTCTCAAGTGGAGAAAAAATTCCTTGTGAATTTCCACGGGACAGCGTTTGGAGTTCAAATTTACCTTCTCCACACAATCGTGGATTCCAGCACCAAAAAAATTAACATAAAAATGATCCTAGAAGAGGGCTCTCCTTGTTGTATCTGGCAGAACCAAATATAAAAGTTCTCTGGGGTGCCTGGGTGGCTCAGTTGGTGAGTGTCCGACTTCACCTCCGGTTATGATCTCACGGTTTCTGAGTTTGAGCCCCGCGTCGGGCTCTGTGCTGGCAGCTCGGACACTGGAGCCTGCTTCGGATTCTGTGGCTCCCTCTCTTTTGCTTTGTCCCTTCTCCCCCCCCCCCCCCCCCTCTCTCTCTCTCAAAAATAAACATTAAAAAAAAAATTCTCTGGAGGGATAACCTCCTTCTCTAGCCTGCCTACGTGTCTTTGGACAAGATAGCCAAGCATACATTCACAATCCCAAATCCTAGACTATATGAGGAAATAAACCACTAAGTAGAAGAGTCCACAGACACACATGCACACACACAAGAAACAGTGATGGATTTCTACGACCTTCTGATAATAGAATTTTAACATTTTAAAAAACTTTTATTATGTTTTAGAGAGTGTGAGCTGGGAAGGGGGCAGAGGGGGAGAGAATCTTTTTAAATTTAATTTCTTAATTATCTTTTTAAATATTGTCAAATTGGTTTCCGTACAACACCCAGTGCTCATCCCAACGGAGAATCTCCTTTTAAATATTAATCTTTATTTCTGAAGGAAAGAACACGTATGAGTGGGGGAGAGTCAGAGACAGAGAGGGGGACATAGGATCCAAAGCAGGCTCTGTGCACTGACAGCAGAGAGCCCGATGTGGGGCGCAAACTCACAAAAGGTGAGATCATGACCTGAACCGAAGTCAGACCCTTACTCGACTGAGCTGGGCAGGCACCCTGGAGAGAGAGAATCTTAAGCAGGCTTCATGAGCCTGACACAGGGCTGGATCCCATGACCCCAGGATCTTTATTCTCAACTCACTGAGCCACCCAGGAGCTCCTAGATAGCATTCTGAAGCATGTTTAAAGATTTTATTAAAAAAAAAAATTTTTTTAACGTTTATTTATTTTTTGAGACAGAGGCAGAGCACGAACAGGGGAGGGTCAGAGAGAGAGGGAGACACAGAATCCGAAACAGGCCCCAGGCTCTGAGCTGTCAGCACAGAGCCCGACGCGGGGCTCGAACTCACGGACTGTGAGATCATGATCTGAGCCGAAGTCGGACGCTTAACCAACCAAGCCACCCAGGCGCCCCGAGATTTTAAAGACCTGAGAGAAGAAATCAAAACCCTGAGAAACCGATTTTGGAAAAAAAAAAAAAAGTTTTAATCAGAACCGAATAAAAATTCTAGACATGAAAAATACCACTATTGAAATTTACTAAATTTTGATTAAAGTGCATACTAGACTCAGCTGAAGAAAGTTAGTGCATTGGGAAAATGGTGGGAGGAAATTTCTCAAGTACAGATAGATAAAAGATGAAATAAGGAACCGTTAAAGAGACCCAGGGTCTAGAATAACAGAATCTAGTATGCATGTATTTGGTGTTCCTGGAGGGAAAACAGAGTAACTATTTACTGAGACAGGAAATATTCACAGGAAATAGTACATAATAATCAAAGGGAAAATGGATGGTAGATTTTATGGAATTTATGAAAGCGATGAATCCTCAGATTTAGGAATCACAAGCAGGAGTAAAAACTTCATGTCGAGACCTAACACAGGGAAACCTCAGAATACCAAAAACAAAGGGGGAAGCCTTAAAAGAGAAAAACAAAAGGAATGATAATTATATTGACAAAAACTTTTCAAAGAAACAGAAACCAGGAGATAGGAAAATCTTTTCCAGCTCTTTACCAGGTTGAACTATAATTCAAGATAGAGAGTAAAGGTCCTTCAGGTAGATTTAGCAGTGACCTACCCTTCCTGAAAACCTTTCCAAAAGTTCTACCTCAGGAAGAAAGAGTCAAATGGAAGAACAATGGTGAGGCAGAGACATTAATAAACAGTTAAATTTAAAACACTCTCTACAAGAAGCCTTAACTTTTGGAGACCTAGGAACTACAAAAGATGCTGAAGGAAAGATGCGTGACTCAAAGGGTGACTGGATTGAAACAATCCAGCGATTCTGAATATGCTCTGGAAGAGAACAGAAATATTTTGCCTGGCTAAGTAAGTTTTTCAAAAACCTAAGTTGGGTGAATCTAGAGGGCATTATGCTAAGTGAATGAAGTCTGAGTCAAATACCATAGGATTCCACTCATAAATGAAATCTATAAACTCTAAAAAGCAGAATCGGTCCTGTAAATACGGAGAACAAACTGACAGTTGCCGGAGGGTAGGAGGTAGGGCGTTTGGGCAAAGTGGGTGATGGAGAGAGGGAGATACAAGGCTTCCAGTTATGGAATGCATAAGTCACGGGAATAAAAATCATTGCATAAGGAATACAGTCAATGATACTGTAATAACAATGTGATGGGACAGAGGGCAGTTACACTTGTGAACGTAGCATAACGTATAAACTTGTCAGATCACTAGTTGTGCAGCCGAAACTAACATTGTGCGTCAACTATACTCAAAATAGACAAAGCGTATTTCCAAATCAGGGGAAAAAGTAACAATTCTATTCAATAAAAGACACAGACACACACACACACAAAGGATAGAAACAGGGTGATGGAAAGGACAAATTACGATGGTAGAAATAAATGCAAATATGATTATTACAGTAAACATAAAGAGATTAAAGTTGAAAATCTGCCCACAAACCCAACAAAGCCAAACAAAAAATACATGTGATCTAAATAGTTTTATAGGAAAATTCTATGAAACTTCAAGTAATAGAGAATTCCAATTGCATATCAAGTGTCCTAGAGGATGGAGAAAGGGGGAATACTCTGCAGCTAGTTTTATAAGGTTGGTATAGTCTTGATAACCCATTCAGATAAGGCTAGTGGCAGATAGGAAAATTTTAAGCCAACCTCACTTCACGCGTGTGAATGTTAAATCCTAAATAGTGTTAAAAAATTGAGCAACATATTAAAAATACAATGTGACAAGTTAGGTTAATCCTAGGAATAAAAGGATGATGTCACATTAGGAAATCTATTAATAGGGGCACCTTCGGTGGCTCAGTTGAGCGACCGACTCCTGATTTTGGCTCAGGTCATGATCTTGTGGTTTTGTGGGTTCAAGCCCCATGCTGACCATACACAGAGCCTCTCTCTGTTGCTGCCCCTCCCCTGCTCATGCTCTCTTTGTCTCTCTCCAATAAAAATAAAAATAACTTTAAAAAAAAGGAAATCTGTTAATATATGTAGCTACCTTAAAGGATTTAAAGAGAAAATTTTTCAATTGATGCAGGACAAGTCTTTGATAAAATTAAGTATCCATTTGTGATAAAAGCTCTTGGCAACAGGAATAGGAGACATTTCCTGTCTCCCCTCCCTGTCTAGCAAAAGTTAAATATTTTAATGGTATGAATGTTAGAAGCACTCCCTCTAAAGTCAGGAAAAAAGACAGGGATGCCTGCTACCTATCACGATCTCTTCTAGGAAGCCAGTTCTGAATTTTATTGACTGTTCCATACCTCCAGGTGAAGCACTGAGATGTCTTCTTACTTCAGACATGCAAAATTGTCTACCTACTTTGAAAGTAAGCTCCTTGAAGGCACCCGGGCATCACACTACTTTTGAACCTTCTATATAGCATTTTAGCACTGGATTTAGTGCATATCTGGTGTGTAATATACACATTCGATTGAATGACATCGGCACACGTCCCCTGATGTGAGTTTAAAAATAACTTTTTTTTTTTTTTTTTTGGTCTGACGATGGAAGCGATACATCTACACCGCAGGGAACTTGAACAATTCAGATTCAGAAAGTATGCACAGGACATTAAAAATAAGTCCAATTTCTCTTGCCAGAAATAACTGCTATGGACATTTTGATGCATTTTTCCTCGTTGGTGCCTATTTCCGCATAGTAGAGCTCCTACTCCTTAGGTGTAAATTTGCACCTTACTGTTTGCTTTTTATAGAAGTATTTCTTTAAAATAGGTTTTTTTAATGTTTATTTTTGAGAAAGAGCACGAGCAGGGGGAGGGGCAGACAGAGAGGGAGACACAGAATCCGAAGCAGGCTCCAGGCTCCGACCTGTCAGCACAGAGCCCGAGGTGGGGCTCGAACCCACAAATTACAAGATCATGACCTGAGCCGAAGTTGGACCCTTAACCGTCTGAGCCACCCAGGCGCCCCTATAGAAGTGTTTCTTTGGGGCGCCTGGGTGGCGCAGTCGGTTAAGCGTCCGACTTCAGCCAGGTCACGATCTCGCAGTCTGTGAGTTCGAGCCCCGCGTCGGGCTCTGGGCTGATGGCTCAGAGCCTGGAGCCTGTTTCCGATTCTGTGTCTCCCTCTCTCTCTGCCCCTCCCCCGTTCATGCTCTGTATCTCTCTGTCCCAAAAATAAATAAACGTTGAAAAAAAAAAAAGTGTTTCTTTATAACCAAAGCTTTTTAATGGTTGCGTGACATTAAATACCATCATTAACCTAAACGTTTTCTTATTGTTGGATTATTGTTGTCATTTTGGTAAATGATGGTATTTGGGGACATACCTATATTTCCTTAGGATAACCACGTTGGAGACCGTTTCCTCCAAACATTACTTGTAACCCTCAAAATATACTGATATTTTTTCCCCCCACCGGGTCCTTCTCTCTCCTCCCATCCCTCCAACCTCTGGCTTAACTACAGTGGGAAAAGTAGAGGAGACTGGGAAGAAGAAAAGAAATACCTCGAAAGTGGGCTATGTGAGGCAGAAATCAGAGCCAAGGACATTGCTAGGCGATGTTTTCCTCTCCCTTGACCGTCCCCATGACCCACGCCTTCTCCTGTCTCCAGTGGTCTCTCATAGCTCCTCTAGGAAAAAGTTGGGAAAAGGGAATTCTTACCATAATATTTCTAAGTTCTTATATTTCGTCTCTGTGTAAATCTGCTTGGGTTGCTTCTTATTTCTGGTTGATCCATTAACATTTACTGTAGGAACAGACTGTGAGCCTTTCTGGCTCAGGGGCACTTGTCTCTTACTAAGCTCGTTTAGGTGGTTCAAGCCCACATTGGAAAGAGTGTGGATGTGTGGCTGCTGGTGTGACGGTCTTTTCTCATCTTGGCCTTCGTGTCCTCTTTGTTTGTGAACATCCGTCACTGACTGATACCCAGTAGAGTTGTTATACGATGCCTTATCAGAAGCCTGCTGTGCTGGGCCAAGTTTGTTGGAGGTTACTTTGGGATCCCGGCTCCTAAGTGCACTTGAGTCTTGTAAATCATCATTCGGGGCATTCGTAATTACAGTTGTTTCGTGCTTTATTGAAGGATCAGTGGGCTTATTCTCGTTTGGTTGCTGTCTGGGAGTGCTATTCTGGTTTCCCTGACAGACAGCCAGCTCCTCAGTCACCAAAGACTTCAGGCCACGCTGGCGTTGATGCTGTTTCCGGATGCTGCGCTTGGCTGGTTTTCTGGAAGGCTGCTGACCGTTGGTGGTTTCAGAAGATTGACGTCTCAGTAGGTTGTTTGATTTTGCACTTTCACATTGAGACCAGTGTTCTTGGTGATTCTAAAAAGAGACCTTTGGTTAACGTAAAGCTAAATGATCAGCATGCTTCACAATTTATATTAGTATTTTCCAAATTGCCAGTTAAGACTTCTGGAAAGTGACCACAGAATCGAAAGGAGATTATGAATGGGGGGGAGGGGGGGACCTTTCCTAATTTCAGGATATGAGAGTGATTAATTCCTCTTGGCAATTTCAGATTATGAATTTTCTAGAAAGAAGAAGAGAGCTTAGAATGGGCTTTATATTCAGGACTAGTCTTTGACTTCAAATGTAAAATGATGTATCACCACAGGGTGGGGAGGGAAAGGGGCTTTACCTCTACAGGGCTGCATTACAAAGAAAGTGCAAATCTATACCAAAATATGCAAGTTTATTCTAACCAAGACGAATATTTTTAAACATCTTAACCAGAAGGGACATCAGTGATCTGCTTACCAACCAGGTACAAATCTAATAGGAGATACAATTTAGATGATCAGATCTTCTTACTCATATGGGTCAGAAGCTAGAAATGACCTCTTCACCAGATGAAACAAATTAGATTTTATTCAGAGGATTATAAAAGAGTCTGCACTGTGATAGGACATCTGTGAAACCACAAGGGTTGTTTTGCTTCAGTTCCTTAATATAGCCTGTACTTAGGCAATCAAACATCTGGGGGAAATATTTCAATTTCAGAAAGGTCTTTATGCTTTTCAAAGTCTTGTAACAACAAAATGTACTCCTGGTATAATAGATACACTATGTAACTATATTGTGCTAAGCCATTTAGAAATCTTTTCCAAGGAATAAAGCACTCATTACTTTGTGAAAAACTAGCAGAGTTAAGAGGCCTTTGGAAAAGAATGATTAAATGCTTAGTAAAAATAGTAAAGACCATATGCATCAGTGTGGAATATACCTGTGCCATATTTTTTCCTTTCCGAACACCTAAAAAATCTCTATGGCCTGTATCTATGCAATGTTAATTGAAAAATCCAAGTTACCTGGATCACTCGAGGCGGGGGGAAAACACCTTTTTTTTTTTTTTTTTTTGCTCAAATTGTTTAAGCTTGCTATGAACAATGATTAAATTACTGCAGCGAGTTCAACTTTTTTTTTCACTTTTCTGGTAGAATTACTAGGACATCCTGTTCTCCGTAATAATAAATGGCATTCTATTTCTTTTTTTTTTTTTAATTTTTTTTTTCAACATTTATTTATTTTTGGGACAGAGAGAGACAGAGCATGAACGGGGAAGGGGCAGAGAGAGAGGGAGACACAGAATCGGAAACAGGCTCCAGGCTCTGAGCCATCAGCCCAGAGCCCGACGCGGGGCTCGAACTCCCGGACCGCGAGATCGTGACCTGGCTGAAGTCGGACGCTTAACCGACTGCGCCACCCAGGCGCCTCTGGCATTCTATTTCTAATGAAGTCTCCTTATGATAATTAGGTCGAGACTGTTAAATTTAACACAGTAACATACAATATTACTTTGCATTGTCAGATTTTTAAGTGAGAATGGCTTATCTGAAATTTAGACTATGTTCTCCTCAGAATTTGAGCTTTCCGGAGGATTGGCCAGGCTCTGATTAGCTCGTCTAAACTTTGCATTTTTACCTTTGGTACTCGAAAAAAGAAAAACTTCCTTTTTTTTTTTGTATTTCAGTTAAGAAAGGGGCACCTGGGTGGCTAGTTGGTTAAGCATCTGACTTCGGTTATGATCTCGTGGTTCATGAGTTTGAGCCCTGCATCGGGCTCGGTGCTGACCGCTCAGAGCCTGGAGCCTACTTAGGATTCTGTGTCTCCCCCCACCCCCCCCACACCCTCTGCCTATCCCCTCTCAAAAATAAACATTAAAGAAAAACAGTTTTCCTTCCATGTGGTATATGGAGCTGCACGGGAGAAATGTGGGCACAGAGGCTCTGCAAATAGATAATCCAAGAGCATGCTTCCTTAAAGTGGACCCAGAAGAAAATGGCTATTTTACAGTCGTATCAGTGTGTTAATGAAACACGGTGGCTCTTTTCGTGGCTGTCATCCCTGTTTATGAAGGCAAAAAAGAAAAATCACCTTTGCTGTGATCTCTAAATATTTATTGATGCTGATAGTGTCATATAGAAGAGTATCTGTTCTGGGGCGCCTGGGTGGCTCGGTCGGTTAAGCGTCTGACTCGTGATTTCAGCTCAGGTCATGATCTCACAGTCGCGAGTGAGATCGAGCCCTGCGTGGGGCTCTGTGCTGATAGTGAGGCGCCTGCTTGGGATCGTCCCTCTCTCTCTGCCTCTCCCTGGCTCACACTCTATCTCCGGCTCTCTTCCTCTCTCAAAATAAATAAACAATTAAAAAGAAACTTGTCCAGCCTTTTAGTTGCTAGAAAAATAAGCGAACAGGAATTCTTTCTGCTGCCATCCTAGCCCTCCCTCCTCATTCCCACCGACAAAGAGGGGGGGAAAAAAGCTACCAAGAATTCTTTCTCTGGGGTCCCAGACCCAAAATCTTGGGTTACCACTTGGTTTTAATCATGTCCCACCTTTGCTGCTGACGATTCAGATTACAGTAGTACTCTTCATAGGGGGCTTTGTCAACAAGGCGGAGGACTCCTCATTTGAGGAAACTTCAATTGTCTCGAGTGTTAAATCCGCTATTCACGTGAGCGTAAGTGCCCAGAGATGGCATTTCAGTCCCCAGAAGGGAAGACATTTACGGGCTTGCTGTGATTTCTCTCACCTTGTGAGCAGACTACTTGAGCTGTGTGGTTTCCTGAAGATTTATTTCCCTACAATTGAGGTGCCAGGTGTCACTTTTTAGGTCACAAGACCTGAGTTCCCTCAAGGTAATATACAAAGCCATTCTCAGGCTATTTAATCTCCATCAGCGCCGAAATCCTCTATTTTATCCTGCTCTCAACGGGGTTCTTTTGTTACCAACACTCACAACCGGTCCATGCCACATGCACTCAGAATAACGGCTTAATGGCACTAGGGTTCCCTGGCCCACACACACCCTCGTCCATCGGAACAGCGTTTCCGTCGGGGAATCCTGGTGCCTCATGCTGGGAGGATGATTTCTTAGTAAGATCCGCACTTCGTTATTAACGTTTGTTCATACCGCGCCATCCAAGGGTAGTTTGCCCCCAACCCCGAAAAAGGCAGTGTCTGGCTGTTTCTCTTTGGCGGCTTTCCTGTTGCCATGCCATAAGCAGAGAGGAGGATGCATGGTCGTCTTAACCAAAGGTTCATCTGCTTTAAAACAAAAGCTGTTCTTGTCCTTAGTGACCCCGATCGACCCTGGCGTCCTGAGGGTTGTGCCTGGGCTCCAGGATCAGCTCTGACGTTGAGAAGTGTCTGTTGTGTTTATTAACAATGAAACACAAATACTTTGAACTTGGGTTAGAAATTCCATCGGATAATAGTAAGAAAACTTAGAGCACACGTATTAACTGGCTCTAATTTATAGCATCAGGAAGGGAGGGTTCTGTGTTCAGATGAACAAAAGACGTCAAGAAGTCTTGACAGTGTTGGAGCCCAAACCAAAACAATAGGTCTTTGGAAAGGTGGGAAGTTATTTAGGATGTGATTACAAGGAACTTGACATTAACTAGTCAAAGATCCTACATACCCTGTCCTTCCTTTGCCTAGAAAGTCAAGAGTTATTTCATTATTTTTTAAATGTTTATTTTTGAGAGAGAGTTCTCCTGAACCATGAGATCATGAGCCAAAATCAAGAGCTGGATGCTTAACCAACTGAGCCACCCAGGCGTCCCAGTAGTTATTATTATTATTATTTTTTTTTAAGTTTATTTTTGAGAGAGTGAGAGCTCTCATGCACATGAGTGGGGTAGGGGTGGGGGACAGAGAGAGAATCCCAAACAGGCTCCGTGATTTCACCATGGAGCCTGATCTGGGGCTTGATCTCAGGATCCGTGAGCTCATGACCTGAGCTGAAGTCAAGAGTCAGACGCTTAAATGACTGAGTCACCCAGGCGCCCCAAGAGTTATTTTAGAGTGGCAAGAAAGCAAATCTCCTATTTCATTTTTTTTTTTTTGAAGCTTTACTTAATTGGAGAACTTTGCATTTCTTTCTATTGGTGACCTGTTCCATGCCTGGGAAAGGATCTTCTGCTATTGGGAATGTGCTCCCTCACACTAGTCAGCAAAGTACTGGGTCTAGTTCTGGATACACAACGGAATTGGGATTTGGAATACCCGGGAGCGTTCACAGGACAGCACAGAATGATTCAGGACAAGACCTATGTGGAAAGGTAGAGTGAAGAGGGATTAGTTGGTTTAAAGTAGAGACCTTAGGGACAAGTAGGATGCTTCCATAGAAAATAATGATGATAGGGCGTTTGGGTGGCTCAGTTGGTTAAGCATCCGACTTCAGCTCAGGTCATGATCTTGCTGTTTGTGGGTTCGAGCCCCGCATTGGGCTCTGGGCTGACAGCTGGGAGCCTGGAGCCTGCTTCGGATTCTGTGTCTCCCTCTCTCTCTGTCCACCCCCCCCCCCTCAAAAAGAAACATTTAAAAAAAACAAAAAAGAAAAAAATGATTATGACGACCATCAGTTGTCAGTATTTTTAAAGTGAGGGTGCATAAGTTTAAATTGTCTCGGGACCTTGTTTCCGGTGTCTTTTTCTTGAGATGTTCATGTCTCGGGTTCCATGGTCTTCCATCCAGAAAGAAGGCACTAGATTTGGGTAGTTGAAGAGGAAAAGGAAAGGCAGCCTGCAGCATTGGTATGCTGAACGCCTGACTGGTGTGTAGGATGCAGCAGGGAATTAACAAATCCTTTTGAAATGAACAAATCCTTTGGAAGCATCCCATGGGCCACTCCGTGTTGCTGCCATGTTAGGTCTAACGACCTTGAGATACTTGGCTCCTCTTTATCTTCATTCAGGAGTGGGTTATAAACAAATGAGTTCTGGGCCGCTGGGTGGCTCTGTCGGTTAAGTGTCTGACTTCGGCTCAGGTCATGATCTTGTGGTTGGTGGGTTCAAGCCCCACATTGGGCTCTCTGCTGTCAGCACAGAGCCCTCTTTGGATCCTCTGTCCACCCCCCTCCCCCCAAAAAATAAACCTCAAAAAAATAAACAAATGATGGGAATGCAAGCTGGTGCAGCCACTCTGGAAAACAGTATGGAGGTTCCTCCAAAAATAAAAATAGAACTACCCTACGACCCAGCAATTGCAATTCTGCCCATCTGGGCACAAATCAGTCTTACCTATGGTGGGTAACTATTCTCAGGCATAAGAATAGACCTGTAAATAGAGGTGCCTGGGTGGCTCAGTCGGTTAAGCATCTGACAGCTCAGAGCCTGGAGCCTGCTTTGGATCCTATGTCTCCCTCTCTGTGCCTCTCCCACTCCCACTCTCTTTCTCAAAAATAATAAACATTAAAAAAAAAAAGAATACACCTGTAAGTAATAAGTCAGTGGTGGATATTATTGATATTTAGCAGTAACCCTCGAAACCCATTTAAAATTCAGTCTAGCGAGTAACCTTTAACTGTTGGGCTCTTTGATGCCATTTGTCTACAGGATCAATGGCAGCGTTTTCAGTCTCTTTGGCATTCTGAATGGACGTCTTGTCAGTTACACTGATGGAGTAGGAGATCTAAGAGGGTAGAACAGAGAGAGCATGTTAACAAGTTTCTTCTTAGTCTTAGAGCCACGAGGCTCGTCTGTGTAACCTAGAAAGAGACCCTGAAGGGCTGTGTTTTCCTTTCGGTTCAAGGATCTATCTCGGTGTTCAGGGACCTGGATTGTTCCTAAGGAAAATGGGAATAAATAACGTTTCCTCCTGTAGGCACGATGTGAGCATTGGTGCTTTGAGGTCAAACTATTTATTTTTTTTTATTAAAAAACTTTTAAAAGTTATTTATTGAGAGAGAGAGCAAGAGTGCGGTAGGGGCAGAGAGAGAAGGGAGAGAGAATCGCAAGCAGGCTCTGCACTGTCGGCACAGACCCTGATGTGGGGCTCGAACTCCCGAACGGTGAGATCATGGCCCGAGCTGAGATCAAGAGTTGGACGCTTAACCGACTGAGCCACCCAGACGCCCTGTACTTTAAATGTTCGATGTATACTCAGGGGACCCAGTTTTCGAACAGTTACCTGAACTGAATGTAGCCACAAATGTCGAGTATATCAAATGAGATACTAACGTAGTGAAATAACACTGTACTTGAAGATAGCGACAACAACAGAAATAACAATATTCATTGGATGTGCATGGTGCGCTAGTAGCTGTCCTAAGCACTTAGCGTATATTCTATCAGTTATATTAAAGCTGATCAGGTATGTAACTATTAACTACCATATCAGGTATGTAACTATTAACTATTAACAGATGATCTGATTATCATCTCTCAGAGAGGTTAAGTAACTTGCCCAGAATCAACAGCTAGTAAGTAGAGGCACCAAACAGTCTAATTCCAGAGCCTCATATTTTGCAATTTTGCTCAAGTAACTCACTTATTACAGATATCATCTTTGGGGTGCCTGGGTGGCTCAGTCGGTTGAGCGTCCAACTTCAGCTCGGGTCACGGTTGGTGGGTTCGAGCCCCGTGTCGGGCTCTGTGCTGATAGCTCAGAGCCCGGAGCCTGCTTCAGGTTCTGTGTCTCCCTGTCTCTCTGCCCCTCCTCTGCCCATGTTCTGTCTGTCTCTCTCAAAAATGAATAAACGTTAAAAAAAATTAAAAACGTAAAAACATAGAGAGCAATATCATCTTTGACTTGCAGAATTTGTAATGTTGGCACTTAGTGAATTTGAATGATGGAGAGTGAGGTTCTCAACTTTAGTCAGATGTTGGAATGACAAGATATCAGGCGCCCCTGCAGTGATACAGTCTTAATGTTGGTAAAAGATTCTAGAGGTAATCCAGTATAACTATAGTACTTCTATACCATCCATTTGCTATTTAGACACATGCCCCAGGGGGCGCCTGCGCAGCTCAGATGGTTGAGCATCCAACTCTTTTTTTTTTTTTTTTAATGTTTATTTATTTTTGAGACAGAGACAGCATGGATAGGGGAGGGGCAGAGAGAGAGGGAGACACAGAATCTGAAGCAGGCTCCAGGCTCTGAGCTGTCAGCACAGAGCCCGACGCGGGGCTCAAACTCACGGACCGTGAGATCATGACCCGAGCTGAAGTTGGACGCTTAACCGACGGAGCCACCCAGGTGCCCTGAGCATCCAACTCTTGATTTCAGCTCAGGTCATGATCCCAGGGTCCTGGAATCGATCCCTGGGTTGGGCTCTGTCCTGAGTGTGCAGCCTGCTTGGGATTCTCTCCCCTTCCCTCTCCCCCCTCTGCTCTTCTCTCCTGCTCATGTGTGTGCACATGTGCACACTCTCTCTCCCTCCCTCCCTCTCTCTCAAAATAAACACACTCCCGTCTGTGTCACTGTAGGTTTAAAGACCTTCTGTGGACTAAGGAGGGGAGAAGGCATAAGGTGGCTTGAGAATATTCCTTTTTTCTGTAGGAGACCTGGTCCTCTCGACCATCCCATGGAGTAAAACACTAGCTCTCTTAATCCCTGTTTCGTGGATGGTGAACATACTGTCGCATCACTGAGCCACCCAGTTGCTATAAAATTTCTTCCTATGAGAGCAGAAATACATCTTCCTGTAATTTCTAGCCTGCTTCCTTCTGAAATAATGGAGTAAGTCAAACAAAATGAGACTGTTTGGCTCATTCAGACGATGGCCCCAAATAATAGAAGCCGACTGTGATGGCTTTGCTAAACCTCCTCTTATTCACGGGCACGGTGGCGAGATTTCTTTGCCATTCGTCCTGGGACAGGTTACCTAGCTTGGGTTCCTTTGGCCACCGTGCCCGATGGCTCGTCAATGTCGAGCTTGCCCTTTCGAAACTGATGTAACTTTCAAATTTAGGTTTTGGATCTTAAACTTGTTTTATTAAATTGTCCCCGGTGGGCTGCGTAGCATGATGAGCAGCGAGCCGTGTAATGCAGGAAGAAGCATGGGGTTCAGGGTCCGTTGTGTGCGTTCACGTGTTCCCATTCTCCTGCTGCTCCGTACTCCGCATACATGCAGAGTCAATACAGGGAAGCGGGGGAAATATTTGTTACATATTAATAAGTCAGCGTCTGACAGTAAAGATAACCTCATTCCTCAGGGCGCCTGTACTTAGAGGTTGATCTGAGAATGGAGAAAAATGAAGACAAAACTTCTTGATGCTCGAACCATCCTGGCAAATACACGGAGCGACTTGTGCCGTTGGGTCATGGGGATTTTTCTGGTTACAAATGGGACTGATCAGCAGATTTTGAAGGATGACCTACTCTGCGAAAGGAAAGCTTCCCAACACCGTGAAACAGTGTAACTTGCACTGAGATAGTTAAGAAATATGAATGCTGCCACCCAAGGTCAGGAACCACTGTGTCATGATGCCCATGTCTCCATCCCTCTCATGGCACCGGTTCAAGAAACACAAGGGGATTATACAAGCATTAGGGTTTTACAGGTTTTGCTCCTCTTACTGTAAAGGTTTCCATCCCTTGTTGCCATGATGTTAAAAGGAAACACCACTCATTTAAAAGTAAAATCATCTCTTTCCTGGAGGAGAAATGAAGGCCAACAGAGTTTAAAAAAAAAAAAAAAGTTGGGGGGGGGGGTTGGCGCCTGAGTGGCTCAGTCAGTTAAGCGTCCGACTTCGGCTCAGGTCATGATCTCACAGTTCTTGAGTTCCAGCCCCGCGTGGGGCTCTCTGCTGACAGCTCAGAGCCGGGAACCTGCTTTGGATTCCGTGTCTCCCTCTCTCTCTCTGCCCCTCCCCAGCTCATGTTCTGTCTCTCCTTCAAAAACAAATAAACATGAGAAAAATTAAGAGTCTAAATAGGCTGTCTAAGCAGGCAAGGAAATAATCCTTTTTCCAACCTCAAATGAGCGATGTCTTGGACAAAAACGTTATCTGGAGCCTGGAGGAAAAGTTGGGTTGATCTCCTAGAGCCTCCACTAGGATGTTTGATTCCCTGGGCTTCTGGGAAGGGGACTTGGAGGGTTTCATTAACTCAGTTTTTCACTGGTGATATGGATGGTTTGACGACCAGTAATGGGATCCCCTACACAGCCTCTGGTAAAGAATTTGCAAATTAAAAATGCATTGCCCTACGCTGCCTTCCCCAGAGAATGTGGGCTGCGTGATATTTCCATCCACACGCTGTTTCGGTGGACTCCGTGTCTGAATCACCCCAGCGAGAGACTCCGAGCAAGTAAAGCATGCTTCTTTCTACGTTATCTCTTTGAAAGTGGAGTGGGACACAACCTCTGCCAGCTACTTTTTTTTTTTTTTTTGTGAACCATTCTATTAATACCAATCAAATCGAGAAAATGATCAAATGAAATTGCATTTTGAGCATCATAAGCTGCGTAATGTCTATTCTGTTAAATTGGGGCCTATAATTGCTTCTCTACTGAAAAGATACAACAAAGACAGCAATCATGGCATGTCATTATCCCAGACTAGAAAACCGGCCTTTGCCGGGAGGACTTCAAAGGCTTGTGGTTCTCGAATTGCATTTGGCTGCTATTGATGAAGCGCGGGCAATCCTGATTAGGTGTTTACACTGAGGTAAGGCGCAGAGCAGAGAGCCTGAGTGCCTGGGTCTAGAGCCATTAAAAAATTGTACATTATGTTCCTTGCTTTGAAGTGAGGGTTTGTAGGAAGGAAAGCAACTCAGATTGAGTACAGCTGAGCTAGACTGGGCTGCGGCTTCTCTCTCAAAGAAACTGGGCAGGTTCTCAGAGAGCATCGGCACCGCACAAAAAAGTTGAGGCTTTAACCAAGAGCGATATGTGAATTAGCGTATCTGCACGACACATGCTGAATTGTGTTTGCAAAGCGTTATCAGCCTTAAGTCCCGTAATCGCTGGATGTTTGGCTCCTTTATTCCTTGATGTTGTGTGTTTTTTTTTTTTTTTACTTTATGGGGAGCCCCACTATTAATTTGTTTCCTTGTTATTCCTTGAGGGTATTAACTAGCACGTGCCCAAATTAAAGCAGATCAAGGAGTCTGATTTCTGAAATGTAGCGTTCGCCCGCCCTCACCCCAACACGTCTGCTATTGAAACCCTCCCTTCGGTGCATAGTCGCCGGATTCAATGAGCGTTTGTTAACTTGGCTGATCTGCTGTATTCTGTCCTATTTCTCATACATTCTGCTCCGTGTCAGACCCACCCACTCACATGGGTGCTGCCACCTCTGTTCATACGTGGCCAGCAAAACAGGTGGAGGCGTGGCGGTCCAGAGAGCCTGCCGAGGTGGGGCTCCACCTCCGATACGTCGCACGGCTACTTGGATTGTCTGGGGACCTGTAGTAATTATTCAGCTGTTTAGAGACAATACACGTGAGATACTTTGGCTCCCGTGGGCCGCTTTCTCCGTGCCTGCCGATCACTTCCTAATGTATTTCACAAGTATGTGTTCAATAAGAATTTGAGGGCCTCGAGACCTCTGGATCTATTATTTTTTACATTCATTCTCCCTATAAGATACCGCAGCTTAAAAAAACCCCTGAACTAATTATGCTAAGCCACCACTTTAAAAAACCCTTCAGTGGGGTGCCTGGGTGGCTCAGTGGGTTAAGCGTCCGACCTCAGCTCAGGTCATAATCTCATGGGTTATGAGTTCGAGCCCCATGTCAGGCTCTGCTCTGACAGTGTGGAGCCTGCTTGAGATTCTCATTCTCTCTCTCTCTCTCTCTCTCTCTCTCTCTCAAAAAATAAACAAACTTAAAAAAACCTTCAGGGGTGCCTGGGTGGCTCAGTCGGTTAAATGTCCGACTTCGGCTCAGGTCATGATCTCACAGTTCATGGGTTCCGGTCCCGCTGGCTCTGTGCTGACAGCTCAGAGCCTGGAGCCTGCTTTGGATTCTGTCTCCTTCTCTCTCTGCCCCTCCCCACTTGTGCTCTCTCCCTCAAAAATAAAGAAATGAAAAAAACAAACAAACCTTCAGCACTTCTCCGTTGTCCTTAATCTTTAAAGGTTTGTAAGGCCCTGCATCCTATACTTGGTCTTTTCACACCGTATTTTCTCAGTTCTGTGGTTGGGCCACATGTACCATTATGTCTAGGTCCGCACATAGGCCATCCTTTGCTGAGAAACCCCTCTTCACCTGATTTATTCTGACCAATCCCATTCACTGTTCCTGTTCCAGCCTTGGCTGAAATATAACTTCCTCCAGGAAGCCCTCCTTGACTCCTCAGAGGTTACTTAACAATAGATGCACCTGAGCTTATGGCCTTGGCACTTTGTACTTTCCCTTTTGTAACAAGTCTTACCTTGGTCACTAGGTTCGTTTCTCTCACCTCCTTCATGACCTCTTTAAAACTATAATTTCCCCCCAGCCCCAAATTCACCATTTCTCTGCTCTATTTCTCTCCCTTGCACTGATTTATCTATTCTGTCTATTGTCTGTCTCCTCCTACTAGAAAGTTAGCCCCATGGTGGTTGGAATTTTTTGGAATTTTGTTCAGTGATGTATTCTAAGTACCTAAGACAATGCCTGACCCACCATAAGCTGGTAATAAATATAGGCAAGTGAACGATGCAATTAACGGTTTTCAAGAATACGAAAGAGATTTTGTGTTCGATTAACCAGCAGCCCGAGTTCTATATAACACAACTAAGAATGTGGACGTGGGACCCCTGGATGACCACATAATTCAAATTGTTCCCTTACTAAAATCCTTCAATGATTCTATGTCGTGTAGAGGAAAAGATACTTCCTTAGCGCAGCATTCTAAAACTTGAGCATGTATTGGAATCACTTGGAGCGTTTATTAAAACATTGCTGGGGGTGGGGGAGGCGCCTGGGTGGCTCAGTGGGTTGAGTGTCTAATTCTTGGTTTCAGCTCAGGTCCTGATCTCAGGGTCGTGGGATGGAGCCCCGTGTCAGACTGTGCACTGAGCACAGAGCCTGCTTAAGATTCTCTCTCTCTCCCTGTCCCCCTCTCCCCCGCTTGTGTGTGCACTCTCTCCAAAATTAAAAAATAAAATAGATTCCTGGGCCTCACCCCAGAGTTTCTGATTCAAGAAGTATAGGATGGGGCCCAGGAATTTGCACATCTAATAAGTTCCCAGGCAATGCTGACGCTGATCTAGGGACCACATTCTGAGAGCCCCTGCATTACAGTGACCTACAAGGGCCTGCATGAAAGGCACCAGCCAGTTTCTCTGCCTAGATACCTACACTCCCATCCTCACAATCTAGTCCCATGCAACACGGAAGTATTCGTCGTCTCAATTTACTGGATTAAGTAATACCCTTTAGTCCTTCTTTAAGATATCCTGGGGCGCCTGGGTGGCTCAGTCAGTTGAGCGTCCGACTTCGGCTCAGGTCATGATCTCACGGTCCGTGAGTTCGAGCCCCGCGTCGGGCTCTGTGCTGACAGCTCGGAGCCTGGAGCCTGCTTCCGATTCTGTGTCTCCCTCTCTCTCTGCCCCTCCCTTGCTCGCTCTCTCTTTCTCAAAAATAAACATTAGAAAAAACCAAAAAAGATATCCCAGCTAATGCCCACAGCCAGATGCCATGACTGGCCAGCTGCTCTCTAGGATGCCTGGGCATTTCTGTCTCCGGTAGTTGAACTGTATGTTTACCAGCAGTTTTCTCCATTTGTTTGCAAACCTGTTGATTTCTATTACACGTGTTATTAAAATTATAAAATTCATTGGAAGGTCAGATTGTTTGGAGAAGTCTGTGTGTGAACAGAGAGTCGTTCTTTTCATGACAACTAAGTAAAATAACTTAGAATGACCCAGCAAAGCAAAAGGCAAAGTGACAAGTAGGGCAGGGGGAAAGCTGTAAAAGATTATGGAAACGGTTATTAGCAAAATCAAAGATTATGTTCTTAGATCCTAGGCTTTTTAAGTTTTCCCTTTGCTTTTAAGAAATCCAAAGTACAAATCTTAGCTCTCAGACTGATTCAGGAACAGATGACGCAATACCCTGGTAGCATATGCACGGACAGAAGAGGCCTTGGCCCCTCTGTTAAAGGTTGGTGAATTAATGTATGTTTATATACTTTACGTGAAAATCAGCGATCTCAGATTATCATTGTTCATATCTGCTTTGACTGCTTTTTTCCTTAGGTTTATTTATTTATTTTGAGAGAGGCAGAGCAGGAGTGGGGAGGCGGAGGGGCAGAGAGACAGAGAGAGAGAGAGAGAGAGAGAGAGAGAGAGATTGAGAATCCCAACCAGGCTCTGCTAGGCCAGCCCAGAGCCCGACATGGGGCTTGAACTCATGAAACTGAGATCGCGAGCTGAGCCGAAATCCAGAGTAAGATGCTTGGGGCGCTTGGGTGGCTCCGTCGGTTAAGCATCCGACTTCGGCTCAGGTCATGATCTCACGGCTCTTGAGTTCGAGCCCCGTGTCAGGGTCTGTGCTGACAGCTCGGAGCCTGGAGCCTGCTTCGGATTCTGTGTCTCTCTCTCTGCCCCTCCCCTGCTCACACTCTCTCTCCCTCTCAAAAATAAACATTAAAAAAAAAAAAAAAGAGTGAGATGCTTAACCAACTGAACCACCCAGGCACCCAAGCCACTTGGATTGATTGACCAAATACCATTCCTGACCTGTATCCTAGAGGTTCCCACTGTACCAGGGGGCTTCTACCTAAACAGCATCCTCTCAATGCTTTTCTAAAAAAATTTACTTTTAACATTTATTTATTTTTGAGAGAAAGAGACAGAGAGCACGAGTGGGGGTGGGGCAGAGAGAGAGGGAGACACAGAATCGGAAGCAGGCTCCAGGCCGTCAGCACAGAGCCCGACGCGGGGCTCGAACTCCCGAACCGCGAGATCATGACCTGAGCTGAAGTCGGACGCTCAACCGACTGAGCCACCCGGGCGCCCCAGCATCCTCTCATTGCTTTTACACCATTGCACTTCACTCCCTAGGCCTCAATACTTTTTCCGCCCACCGCCACCTGCTAACTTCTGCTGCTTTTTAGAGAATCTGTTTAACGATGGCCTCTTCTGTGAAGCCCTCTCTGACTTCCCCTGCCAGACTTGCGCACTTCTTCTTCTGTGTTCCTTCGGGGCCGTACGTGTCTCTACTACAGCAGCTGCTACTTGGTACCCACTCTTTACTCTGTGGACTTGCCACGGGGCCAGAAGGTCCTGAAGAGCAGATATACTGACAGCCGCAAAAGAACGGCTTCTTCCCGTTGCCACAGCTCCCCACCTTACCGCAGAGCCACGCCGTATGGCCTGGGCAAGATGGCACGGAAGGGGTGGGCCCACCGGGCGCCTCTGTGCAAGCTGTCCTGAGACACGATTACTTGTGTTACGATCACTTCTGGCTTTCGAAAGGGCATGCTTTCGTTACGTGGAAAGGTTCTCTTTTCGTGGATCCCTCCTCAGTCACATGGAGTTAATGGAGTGCCACTCTGTGGATCCTACAACTGGTAGCCCAAGCCCGTGCTAGACAGCACGTGCGGAAAGACGCCTTAAGCAGCACACTGGACAAAACCGTAGCGTTCAATTTAAATTAGGCTGTCGTAAGTAAGTGCTCATGTTGCGGTTGCACGGGGCAGAAGAAAAAAAAAAAAAGGCCAATCAATGAACGCACAGAGTACTTACTCTGTAGAAGAAACGTTTTTACCAGCATAAAAAGGTGAGACTCGAACATGCCATCAGACTGGAAGAATTCTCTAGAATGGGATTCTACGTTTCTAGCCAGATGTGTTTAGAAAAAGATGATCATCATTTAAAGGTAAAGCCTGATTTTCTAGACAGCCAAACGTCTTGCTAAGGCTGAAACTATGGAAAAGGCAAGCAATGTATCGCTTAACTGTTAATCTTCTCTAGTGGGAGACTAAGTTCAAATTAAATGTCAATAATAATAGACATGTAGGGCGACATGCCCATCCAAGGCTTTCACACATAGTATCTCATTCGGTCATCCCAATAACCCTGAACATGTGGTACAAGGCCGAGGCCTTTGAGCTGCATCGCAAGAGGGGGGTACAGTTTTCCTAAGCAAACAAGATAGGGAAGGGTCGTCCATCAGGGTGGCCAGAAACACAGGGGAGATGCTGGGTTCGGGGAGCCACGAGCTCCCAGAAGAAGCAAGGGGGGGGAGGATGACAAAAAATAAATAAAAAGACTGAAGCAGCAGGAAGGGGCCGGGTCTCGGAGAGGGTGTGCGAGTCTGAGAGCCTGAGTCTGACCTACAACATGGCAAGTGTGAAGTGTCCCTCCGCCTGCCCGCTTTGCGGACGGTCTTCTGGGGGTCCTGCCGTCGACCGGGCTGGCAGGACATTTACGTGCTATCCTTTTAGCTACACTTTCTTATCCCACCTGAAGCCCCACCCCTTTCCTTTTGCGTCACCGTAACCTGAAAAAAGAAAACAATCTGTTTAGAAGCCGTGGCTTCGGAATGCCCAGTGTTGGTAACAGCTTCCCTCTGCTGAGTGTCTGCAGCGCGTCGGGGGCTTTGTATAATTTTTTTTCCAATAAGCCTCCAAGGCAGACGTTGACCCCACGTAATAGATGAAGAAGGTAAGGTTTAAAGAATCCCTTGCTCAGATGTCTAGGAAGTGCCACCACCTAGGACGTCGGGGGAGCCAGGATGTATAATCCATGGTGGTCTGACTCCCAAACTAGCGCTTTGTGTTGGTTTTGTTTTTTTCTTCCATGACCTCGTGTTGCCCCTACGGGAGAACGCTGCTCCCAAGGCTGGCACAGACCGAACGAAGCTGGTCCCCCAGAGCTCCCGAAGTTTTCCCTTTGCCGTCCGTCCACGCCTCAACTTGGACGACGTCTCCGAGCCCTTCCCAAGAACCCAACCATCCCAGTTAGGCTCCCCCTCGTCATTTCATTAAGTAGCTATTCAGCATCCTCTGAGGCTTTTATTGGCGTTTGAAATTATTTTGTTACACGTTTCTTGCCTCTGTCACGTGACTGGAAGGTAAGCTCCTTGAAGACTAGGCTCTGTGTGTCTTGTTTTCTGTTCCATGCCGAGCACAGCACCGAGCACATCGTTGGTGCTCATTAAAGGTGTGTGGGCTGACTGAGCTGCTGTCGCAGCAAGAGCCACAAACGTATGTTGACCTTCAAAATGGGTAGTGGATACTTACAGGGCTTTACATTGGCTTCAAGGCTATAGGGCGACTGAATAACGTTTCTGTATTTGCACTTGAAAAGCATCTGTACTTTCTAAGGAAGGACAGGAGAGGACTAGCGTGCCTAAAGCTGCTCCTGCTGTTTTCCAGGCATGCTAGATTTCACCTTTATCAGTCTTCAGAGTCATACTGGAATCAAGACACAAAGGCAGCTCCTTTTTCAAGACCCCACTTTCTTTTCATGATAGATCATACATGGGCTCAAATCCTGGTGCGTTTCCGGCAAGCGCTGAACAAACCATGAATAAAAAAGTTAAGCCTTGAATACTCCCCAGCAAAGCTCCTGGCTGACTGTGATACTTAGGTGCCCTCTAGTGTGTGTTCGTTTTTATATCCGTTCCTTGCTTTCCACGGCATGTGATAAACATCTCGTGTATTTCAAGGTGATTTCCAGTGCGTTTTAATGAACGATCAGCAGATGTGTGAAAAATGGCACACACAAAAAATTGCGGAGCAATTGAATTGAAAAGTCGGTGGTTCGGAGTCGTCATTTAAAAGCAGGGAATGCATTTTAGGTCACCCCCAAGCACTCGGGGGTGTATAGTTACAAGGGTTATTACAAGATGTTGTGTGTTGTGGATCCATAGGCATGGTTCCAAAGAGAGGAGCTATCAAAGGATAGAAAGTGAAAAGCTGTGCTCTCACTCTGGCCCCCCGTCCACCCTCTGCAATTAACGCCCGCCAGTCCTATCAGGGTTTTTTATGCGTTCCGAACAAAACGTGTATCTTTATTCTTCCTCACTTTTCTTACACCGTATGTGCCATTCTTCTAACCTTTACTTTCTCTGTTAATAAGCCCTGATAAGTTACCCATAAGAGGTCATGGAGAACATCCCCATTCTTTTTTTTTTTTTTTTTTAACAGTTACAATGTCCTCTACTTTCTGGATGCACTATAATTTCAGTATGCCCCAAATAGTAGACATTTGGGTAGTTTCCAGTCTTTTGCTATTAAAAATAAGGCTGAAATGAATAATCCTATACACGATTTATTTAAAAACTGCACATACCTAACTAGGAAAAATGCCTCGGAGTGGAATGTGTCGGGTCAACTAAAAATAATTGTGGGGTGCCTGGGGAGCTCCGTCGGGTAAGTGTCCAACTCTCTCTCTCTCTCTCTCTTTTTAATGTTTGTTTATTTTTGACAGAAAGAGAGAGACAGAGCATGAACGGGGCAGGGGCAGAGAGAGAGGGAGACACAGAATCCGAAGCAGGCTCCAGGTCCTGAGCTGTCAGCAGCACAGAGCCCGACGCGGGGCTCGAACTCACAGACTGCGAGGTCGTGACCTGAGTTGAAGTCAGAAGCTCAACCGACTGAGCCACCCAGGCGCGCCTCTCTCTCTCTCTCTCTCTCTCTCTCTCTCTCTCTCTCTCTTTCTCTTTAATGTTTTTTATTTGTTTTGAGAGAGCGTGCAAAAGGGGGAGGGGCAGAGAGAGGAGAGAGAGAATCCCAAGCAGGCCCTGTGCTGTCATCACAGAGCCCAGTGCGGGGCTTGATCCCACGAACCATAAGACCATGACCTGAGCCAGAATGAAGAGTCAGACACTTAACAGACTGAGCCACCCAGGTGCCTCAAGTGTCCAACTCTTGATCTCAGCTCACATCTTGTTCTCATGGTCGTTAGTCCAAGCCCCACATTGGGCTCCATGCCGGGCACAGAGCCTACTTAAAAAAAAAAAATCATAATCATTGCTAACACTTGTGTAGTTTTTGCTATAAGCCAGGCATTGATCTAAGCACACTCCCTATATTAACCCATTGATTTAATCTTCTTAATAATTCTGGGAGGAAAGTACTATTATTTATTTTTTTAAGGACGAGGAAACTGAGGCACATAGAGGTTAAGCCACCTGCCCACGGTCAGACAGCTAGCAGGTGTCAGTGCCAGCCGCCGTGGCTCAAAAGTCTATTCTCTTAGCCATTATGCTTTACTTTTTCAAGGAGTAAATGTATTTGTATTTTAAATAGATATTAACAAAATGTCTTCCGTATCAGTTATACTAATTTATTCTCTCACCAACTATTCTGTACTGTTTTGGCCTGAAGGCTGAGGCCTAATGACTGAGGTTGGGGATCTTTTCATATTTCATAGATACAGGTATTAACTTGTCTGAATTATCTATTCCCCGCCTTTGTGTATTTTTATGTTGGGATTTTTTGGTCTTGATTTCTAGGAGCTCTTTATATATTGGAGATATTAGTGTTCCATCTATGATATGAATTAGAAGTATTTTTCTACTTTGTTCTTTATATTTTGACTTTCTTAGGCTTTTTCTCTGCAGAAGTTTCTGATACTTATGTAGTCAAATTTCTCAGTCTTTTATAGACTTTGGACTGTGAACCATTTTGAGGTTATAGGAGAATTTTCTTGTTTTTTTTTTCCACCTAGTATTTTTACGGTTTAATTTTTTTCAATTAAATATTAGACCCATTTGGAATTTAGCTGGTTGTATGATATGAGGTATAGATATGACTTCATTTTTGCCCAGATGGCTACCCATTTGTTTTATCGAACAAGCCATCATTTCCTCACTGACTTGAGATCCTGCTTCATCGAATCGTAGTATCATATCCTATACTCCCGTATGTAATTTGGCCCTGTTTGTAGACTTTCTACCACTTTTTAATGTCTGTATATGCATTAAGTGTTACCCTAGTATTTAATTATTGAGACTTTATTTATTTTTTTTTAATTTTTTTTTTTTTCTTTTCAACGTTTTATTTATTTTTGGGACAGAGAGAGACAGAGCATGAACAGGGGAGGGGCAGAGAGAGAGGGAGACACAGAATCGGAAACAGGCTCCAGGCTCCGAGCCATCAGCCCAGAGCCCGACGCGGGGCTCGAACTCACGGACCGCGAGATTGTGACCTGGCTGAAGTCGGACGCTTAACCGACTGCGCCACCCAGGCGCCCCTAATTATTGAGACTTTATATTACACTATGTGGTAGTACTAGATTCTCTCAGGATTCTTTTTTTTAATTTTTTTAAAAATTTAATGTTTATTCATTTTGAGAGCGGGAAGGGCAGAGAGAGAGGGAGACGCAGAATCCGAAGCAGGCTTCAGGCTCTGAGCTGTCAGCAGAGAGCCCAACGTGGGGCTCGAACCCACGAACTGTGAGATCATGACCTGAGCTGAAGTCGGACGCTCAGCCGACTGAGCCACCCAGGCGCCCCTCCCGCATGATTCTTAATTTCCAGAGCTTTCTTTATTATTCCTGGTTTTAGATTTCATCTGAACTTAATCAGCTTTTTTTTGAGTTTTGTTTTTTAAAAACACTGTTGACTTTTTTTAAATGTAAATTTCTTAGATTTACTTTCTTTTTTTAAAAAAAATTTTAACGTTTATTTATTTACTTGAGAGAGACAGAGACAGAGTGTAAGCAGGGGAGGGGCAGAAAGAGAGGGAGACACAGAATGTGAAGCAGGCTCCAGGCTCTGAGCTGTCAGCACAGAGCCCGACGCAGGGCTCGAACTCAAGAACTATGAGATCATGAGCTGAGCTGAAGTTGGATGCTTACCGAACTGAGCCACCCAGGTGCCCCTTAGATTTACTATCAAATCTTCCCAAATACAATACACTACTTAAGACCCTGTATTACTCAACTGGGCAGGGATGCTTGCAACAATAAAATGTTTTAAGAAGCTGGTTTCCTTGGCTGTGTAATGGCAATTGACATTAAGTCATTCATTTGGCAACAGGTGTCATTTGTCCTCTCAGTATTTCTAGTTGTAAGACACTTGTCATCTTTTTCAAAGAAATTAGGAGGAGACAATAGGTTTTCAAATATGAAAACCTTCCAGATAGATGCTGCTTAATCTAAAACAATAACTTCCGCAGCTGCCACCCCCAATACTTAACCTCCTGCTCCCAAATCCACAGAACAATCCTATCAGCCATTGAAAACATCAATGCTCTGTGGGTACTCACGTACCCAACTTTGACTTTGGGTCTCTGGAAACCCCTGTATGTGCTTTATGTGTGGTCCAGCAGCCTTGACATCACCTGGGAATTTGTTCGAAATGAACACTCTTAATTAAGTCTCGCCTCCGACCTACTCGATCGAAATCTGTACTTTAACAAGATCCTGAGGTGGCTCATTAGTGCCTTCGAAAAGTTTGAGGGGAAAAAAAGATCCATGATTCTCAGTGTGCCTGATAGCAGAAGTGGCATCACTCAGAACCGTGTAGAAAATTCAAATTCTTGGGTCCCACCCTATGTCTGCTACATCAGAAACCCTAGGTTAGGTCCAGCTGTCTGTTTTAATAAACCCAGAGTTGGCTCCGATGCACACTAACGTTTGGGAACCACTGTTGTTGTTGTTTTGAATGTTTATTTATTTATTTTGCAAGAGAGGGGGGCAGAGAGAGAGAGGCAGGGAGAGAGAGAATCCCAAGCAGGCTCTGCCCTGTCAGCGCAGAGCCTGATGCGGGGCTCGATCTCACGAACCGGGAGATCATGACCTGAGCCAAAATCAAGAGTCAGATGCTTAACTAACTGAGCCACCCAGGTGCCCCCGAACCACTCCGTTAGATCAAGGATCCTCTCAATCTTGGCTAAATATTAGAATCGCTTAGGGAGCTTTGAAAGAAAAATACTGGCTCTCAGGATCTTACCCCGAGATGTCAGTTGGTCTGGGTGAAGCCAAGAATCATTTTACAATTCGTTTCTCAGGTGAATCTAATATCCAGTGAGGTTTTCTAACCACTGCTCTGGAAATACGATTTCCCCCTCAAATAAACTTTATACTGAAGAGAATAAGTTTGGAGGTGATGGAAGAGATTCAGTTTTCATTTCCCATATATTTACTGAGACCTTGCCATATGTTAGGCTCATTACCACGAAGATTAAAAATAACTACGAAGTGGGGGCGCCTGGGCGGCTCAGTCGATTAAGCATCCAACTTCAGCTCAGGTCATGATCTCACGGTTCCTGGGTTCGAGCCCCACATCGGGCTGTGCACTGACAGTATGGAGCCTGCTTGGGATTCTCTCTCTGTCTCTCTCTCTCCCTGCTCCGCCCCTGCTCTCACTCGCGCACGCGCGTGCGCTCTCTCGCTCTCTCTCTCTCTCTCTCTCAAAATAAATAAATAAGCTAAAAAAAAAAGGATAAGACCAAAGCATAGTTCTTGCCCATAAGGGAACTTTTAATCTCTACTGGCAGAAAGACCTGCACATATTTCATATATAAATAATGAAAGGAACACGTCATTCTATGCTATTGACTATAATTCAGTAAAACAAGTTACACGTATCATATCACTGTTAGGTCAAACTGATTTCTAGCCTGTTTATTTTTAAATTGCTACCTTTTTTTTTTTTTTTTAAATGGAGTAAGATGAAGGAAATATATGTTGGGAAATGATGAAGAAACACTTTTTCGATTATAATTATAAATAAGCCCTTCAACATTTAAACCTGGACCAAGTGGCAGGCAAGGTCAATGGCCACTTCAAAGACTAATTCATGAGCTTAAAGATTGAGCGGGCCAAAAATGCTTTGAAGCTTCCTCACTGGCATAACACAGAATTATGCTGTGGAATCACTGACAGTCAATTCACCCCAATGTTGTCTGTAAATTAAGGTACAACTACTAAGAAAAATTAGCAATTAAGAAATCAGCAGTTAGGGGCGCCTGGGTGGCTCAGTCGGTTGAGCGTCCGACTTCGGCTCAGGTCATGATCTCACGGTCCATGGGTTCGAGCCCCGCGTCGGGCTCTGTGTGACAGCTCAGAGCCTGGAGCCTGTTTCAGATTCTGTGTCTCCCTTTTTCTCTGACCCTCCCCTGTTCATGCTCTCTCTCTCTGTCTCAAAAATAAATGTTAAAAAAAAATCAGCAATTGAAGAGTTTATAATAAAGCTATTTTCACTTTTATTAGTAGACATATAACTCTTTCCTTTGGCTTCATCATTTGCCTCTCCTAGATTGGCTTCTTTGGAGAACACATTTAAAAATAAATGAAAAATATTGTTCTTGTCTGGGGGAAACTACTGGCTAAGCATTTTTCACAGATACTGGACTGTTGAATTAAATTAAATAAAAATTTTTAATGTTTATTTATCTTTGAGAGAGAGAGGGAGACACAGAATCCGAAGCAGGCTCCAGGCTCCGAGCTGTCAGCACAGAGCCTGACGTGGGGCTCGAACTCATGACCTGAGCCAAAGTCAGACGGTTAACCAACTGAGCCACCCAGGCACCCCTATTTATATTTTTAAATGGGCAACGAAGCAAAATTCACAATTCCACCTAAGCTTCATGAAAATTATGTTAACATCTAAAATTGGGTCAAAATTAAATTCCGCTAAGTGTTTTGATAATTCAGCTGAATATAATACATCCATTCCTTTGTTTTATTATTAGTTACAAAGGCAAGGATGTGACCCTAATCCTTTAAGACTATAAAAGGATTTTCTGAATTAAGGGAAAATCTCAAATGTTCATCTACCTCATCTCTCTTGTTCTATCAAAAAAAGAAAAGAAAAGAAAAGCTACAGGTTAGAACAGGTTAGAGCACTTTAATACCAGTTTGAATCTGGAATGGGTTTAAGGGCATCCTCATTCAATACCCTTTCCTTCTTATTTGAAAATGATTCCACATTCGTAGGCAATGAATTTCAAGCTATTTCCCCAATATGGATGGTAGATATACTGATCCGGCCCTTTTCTTTCTTAACAATTTTTAAACATTTACTTTTGAGAGAGAGAGGAGAGAGAGGGCTCGCAAGCAGGGAGGGTAGGGGCAGAGAGAAGGAGACACAGCATCTGAAGCAGGCTCCAGGCTCTGTCAGCACAGAACCTGACGTGGGGCTCAAACCCACAAGCCGTGAGGTCATGACCTGAGCCGAAGACAGGCGCTTAACCGACTGAGCCACCCAGGCGCCCCAGACCTTCTTTTTTTTTTTTTTTTTTTTTTTTTTTTTTACATCCACAGACACATCCACCAGGAGGTGGGCTGATAGGATCGTTAATGAGTGCCCATGAAATAGATTTTGAATCCATCATCTGGGATAGAATTTATTCTAGAAATGATCAGATGAGAAAGGGGGGGGGCATTTATTCTACTTCTATAGATGGAGAAACTAAAGTTTAATTCTATCATCTGCCAGAATAAAGGAAGGTGTAGTGATTATCAATCATGGCTGGAAAGGTAATAAAATCACGTGGAGAATGAAAAATGATGACCAAACAACCACATGTTGTACCCCGCCCCTCTCCCACTACCACACAATATGTATCTAAAATCTAAGTTGAGAATAACTTGCGTATGTGAGTTGCTGTTTCTGATGTGAGTTTGTCATGTCACCTCCGTTGTATTGGGCATTTAAGAGGGTTGAAAACCAGGTAACCAGCACAGGGAACCATACGTTCAGTCCTCTGTTTTATCTAATGGAATAGGCAGTTAAAAAAAAAAATCTGCATTTGGGGTGCCTGGATGGCTTAGTCGGTTAAGCGTCCAGCTTCAGCTCAGGTCATGATCTCGCAGCTCGTGAGTTCAAGCCCCGTGTCAGGCTCTGTGCTGACGGCTCAGAGCCTGGAGCCTGCTTGGGATTCTGTGTTTCCCTCTCTCTCTTTCTCTCTCTGCCCCTCCCCTGCTCACACTGTGTCTGTCTCTCTCTCTCAAAAATGAATAAACATTAAAAAAATTTCTTTTTAAATTCTGTTTCCTTGAATGGAGATATTTTGGATATAATTGAATTATAGCATTGTAAGCCATTGATGGCTTTGATTTTGCTCTTAAGAATTAGTGGAATAACTCCCCCGATTCCTCAAAGAAGGGCAAGGACATTTGTCTTAGCCATGTGGTTACAATGACATCACCATCTCAAAGGAAGTGGTCTCCAGCCATTTCAAACAAGGGCAAGTCCCAGTCTAGGGCTGGGAAGAGAGAAAGGGGCACTTACATACCTGTTCTGAGAGAACGTCCCCCCTTTTTTTATTGTGAAGCTGAAGATACGAGTCCGTTTTAGGAGTAGGTAATCCCAGAGTCAGCTTGTTTTTTTCCACAAAATATTGTTTGGACTTCCTTCGCCGCCGGCCACGTGATCCTGGCAGAAAAACCTCATTATGTGAACTTGAACTCTTCAAGCACCGAGAGAGCTTGCTGGACTTCTCCAGATCACGGTCGCTCAGCTCCGAAGATGGCTGGCTGTGATGGGTGCCACGCTCATAGTTCGGGCTTAAAAATTCACTGCCAAGTAAGGAGGCAACGCTCTGTGGGCTCCTCTTCTGTTCCGCCTTTCCCCCAGGGAGTTCCATGGACGTCTCCTTGGAGGGGTACAGTGGATCTGAAGTCAGATTTTCAGTCGAGCTGTCTACAGACTCTGGCAGTGCTTCCACCGTCAAGAACTTCCTCTCCTCTTTCTTACTCTTCCAGTTTGGGTCGTATCGCAGGTCTGAATATTTATCCTCTACCGGCTGTTGGCTGCCGAAAGCAGAAGGAAAATGTCAAGTCTTTCATCAAAATGAACTTACTCATTATATTTAGTTGATTATCCGACTTAAATCTTTCTCCTATAATTTTCCTCTTTACTATCTTTTTTGTTTTTAATGTTTGTTTATTTTGAGAGAGGTGGGGAGAGGGTGTGCACATGTGGGAGGGGTAGGGAGAGAGAGGGAGGGGAGAGAGAGAATCCCAAGCTGGTTCTGCACTGTCCGTGCAGAGCCCAGTGTAGGGCTCCTTCTCACAAACCACGAGATCTTGACCTGAGCCGAAATCAAGAGTCAGATGCTTAACCTACTGAGCCATTCTTTTGCTATCTATACATTCAAGACCTATCTGAGGCTCAGATTAGGTTTACACGCTGTACCTAAGGACGAAAAGGTCTTAATTACCCCAGTTCATTAAATTACAGAATCAAAGTGGGGGATAGTTAATTTATAGATGCCAGAAAAACAGCTGAAAAATAAATGTCAGTGACTCACTGGTTTAAGGGAGGCTGTTATGCACACCTTAAGTACTTCGGCTAATGAAGATAAAATTGATTTCACGTTTTGGCTGGTGACATACACATTTGACTGCTTATCTAGGAAGAACATGTTGTTGCTGCCTGGATGCTATTTTCCTCGGTCTGCGCCTTTTGTGAGGGAAAGCAAGATTCGTCTCAACTGAATACCCGCCTAGGTTCCTCCTGCTGTAAAGCGATTTTACTTTTCACTTTGTCTTTGTAGGTTTTATCAGCCGCGCTACAGAAAGATCCCCAAATGTTGAGAATCCGAACTCCTCCTCCGTTCATGTTCTTTTCATTGGTCGGATCGATGCACACAGAACAGCAGACAGGTCAGCATGCGCTTTAAGCTGTAGGACAGCCCTGTTTCAGCCAAAGGTTAAACGTAGGGTCCTGCCTTAGGGACACGGGCCAGTCCATAATCCGTGCATACGACCCCAAATAAAGTCTTCCCTTTTTTCCTCCTGACAGTCTCAATTTGTAAAGCACCTCCCCGTCTTAACCAAAAAAGAAAAAAAAAAAAAAAGGCTGGTAATATGGCATATTTAATGGCCCCTTTGATCTTCAAAAGCTAAATGGGGGAGATTTTCCTTCCTTGAGTACAGTACTTGCAATCCTCTAATCAAAAAGAAAATGTAAATCACCTAGGCTTTTATGCTACTTGATATTCCCGTTTACAGAGGACGTAATTCTATGCTGGGTAAACAGACTAATGGTGCCCCTACGGCTAATTTACTTCTCTTAACGTGGACCTAGATAGATTTCTTTTGCTTCGATGTAAGGCAAAAATTAGGGCAACACCACAAAACTCCCATGCCTTGCTAAACCGTCATTTTGAATTTGGGGTTCACGTATTAAGACGGAGAACTTCTTGGAGCTGGTTTTCTTTCCCCACCCAGGGAAGCGAAATGACACGCTCTTCCAGCAAAATGCCTGAAGGGAGATTGCGCCGAGTTGGGAAGCCGGACACCCGGTTGTGCAGCTTAGTCCACCCCCTAGGCAGCACAGGGTTACGTGCCTCTGGGGCTTTGAGGGGGACCTTTCTCCTGGGTGATGTCTTGTCACGTTGAACGCACTGTGTTGTGGCCTTGCCTTTCGCCTGGTTCCGTGGGTCTCTTTGGGCAGGTAGCGGGGACACGGAGTGGTGCAGCAGGGCACAATCTGGGCCTGGGACTGGACAGTTCTGGGTCTGTCCTTACCTATCTGTGCATCGAATGCTGTCATCTCTGAGCCAGTCTCTCTGGTCTGTAAGTAGGGCTAAATTATATTTTGTTTACTTGTTGGGCTTGCATAAGCATCAAAATGAGGCAGTTATGTCATAATTAAGGGTTTGTATTTGCTTATTTTCACTGTGGTAACTTTGCCTCTCGACCTAGTTAAGGTTCTGGGCAACAGGGACTTAAGTGTCACCCTTCCTTCCCTAACCTCTGCCCTTAGTACTCCACCCTGAGCTATGGACAGAGGAGTTAACGGGTGTTTCTTAAATAACTGGGCCTCAAAAATACTCGAGTCAACACAAATGTGGCATCGGATGTTAATTTTTAAAAACCCAACAGTGTAGGAAATCAGACTCGAAACATGCAGGAAAGCTTCTTGCCTGGAACCAAATTAGTGAAAGCTTTCAAGGCTTGGTTCGTAATGAGTTAAACATAGGGTTCATCGGCGGTGGTTTAGGGACGAAAAGAGGAAGGGGTACCTTGATTATATCTTCAATATAATCATATAATCTTCAGTAAAGCCATGAATTTGTTTTTTTACATGAAGAAGGGTGCCGTTTCCCCGTATCCAGTACATATTGAAAGGAAAACATAACGTTTAACCTCTCCTTGTTCATTCATTTGCTCCGTTTCACAGAATTTAACTTCCCTCACTCGTTTGCTCACTCAGTGACTCTACAGGTATTTACTGAGCACTTACTGAGCTCAGGGATACAGCGATGGGTTCCCTGCCTTGTGGGGAATACAGACCAGGAAACAGGCAGTTTACAGTGGCCGTGATGAGGGACCTGATGACAGATTCTGTACGGATGCAGCGGAGGGCAGGTTGAGGAGAGCTCAGGGCGAAGCAGAGGGGAGGTCTTTGAAAGGCTTTGTGAACTCTGCGAAGGAACCTGGCCTGCGTGTACCTCAGTGAACTCGAGAGTCTGGCTTTCACTGAGCAAAAATAACTTAGAGAACAGAGGTGTTAGACACGAATACTTTCGAACAGTCCAGGCGATGAGTTTTGGGAAGGGATTGTCTCTAGAGGTGTGCGTATGTATTTGGTGTTTCGAACAGATAGAGTCCCCTTCTTTGCTGCACTCCGTTAAGAGTGGCGCATCACTTTGCGGATCTGCTCGGCTACTCGGTCGGGGTGGGATGTGACGGGCTGACTTTGGGAAGGCAGCATACTTATTGCGTGCCAGGGAGGGGGAGTGCTCACGGCGAATCTCCAGTTTTTTCCTTAGAACAACCCTGTGCGGGCAGTACTCTCATGCGCCCCATTTAATAGATGAAGAAGCTGAAGCCCAGAGAGCTTGTGTCACTTTGCCAAGGTCACAGAGCGAACACGTGGTGGAGCTGGGACAGAGACGGCGGCAGCCTGCCCTGGCTCCTGTCCACGGGGTCGGTGGCCTGTGTTGTGCAGCTATCCCCGCGGGCGGTCACGGAGCGAGGCCTGCCTCATGTGAGTTAGCGAGTTAGTCCACATACACGCCGAGCGGCTCCCCGGGTGCGGAGGCATTGGAGCGTGGTGAGCAAACAGAACCGGGCCGGTGGATCTTACCTGCTGGAAAGGAACCAGGCTTTCTGCGCCAGCTCTCACAATCAAGGGCGAAGTTAGATGTGTACAGAAACATGCAGCATGTTATGGGTATTTAAAACGGGGGGCTGCACAACCTTGCTTATCACTGAAAACGTGTTAACCTCTTCTTTCCAGAGTCGGTTGCTAGATGATCACCTCAAGGTCCGTTTCAGGTCTATCCTTCTATGACCCTGTGATAAACTCACAGAAGAAGCGATACGCTGAGGGGTGCTTATTATTATCAAAAAAAAAAAATAGGTAGTCTTTGAGGATTGAAGGATATGAAGGATATGAAGGTTTGAAGGATATGAAGGATATGAAGGTTTCCCTGGTTGTATCTCTGCAGTAAGACTAGCGCTCAGAGCGGTCATTGTATTTACCCAGCATCGGCCGGGAATGGCATTATGCCCGCAGTCACGACCGTAGACCTTCCTCAGTTATACATCATCTCCGTGGTGCTTTTCCTGCCTGGATAATGACAGGGAGTACTTTGGTTCTGAGAAATGGTACAGCAGAGCGTCTAAGGACAGGCGGCCCAAATCAGACTGCCCGTATTCACAATTCCTGATGCCACCAGTAACCGTGTGAGCGTGGGCCAATTATTTACCTTCTCTGCGCTTCCTCATCGGTAACAGGCGGATAAGAACAGCACCCATCTCACAGCGCTGTTGAGGGGATTAAGTGAATTAATACGTACGAATGCTTGTAGTTGTGTCCTTGACACAAGAGTGAGGGCTAGCTGTGAAAGCCTATGTCAGTGAGCTTTGTCACCGTTCTTTGCTTGCTGAGTGTCACAGTCACCGTGACATAACAGTGTTGTGTATTGTGCTTCCTGCTGATAGATCTCAAGGGATTCTTGTCTCCCTGGGGCTTATGTTCTTTCCAGAACATAAGGCTGTCTTGTGATGCACTAAGTGGCACCTGAGTGGCCTTGAAGGATTAACACTTATCTTTAAAAATCCAATTTTTTTTTCTTTAACCAAGATTTAGGCACCGTGGACAATCTTTTTGAGCTATAGTTTAGGAGATGGGATTAAGAAATTTCAGCCACGTGGTGAAGTATTTTAAGAACCTGCTGAAAGATGAGGGGGAAGATAAAACAGGGAGAATTAAATTACTTTAGATCTACAGAAATAACTGTACTTTTGGGCCTCAACAAATTTCCATTCCTAAATGCCCGTAGAACTATATCACACGCCGCAGAGAGACTGGTGTTTATAAGTGGAACCTAGAACACACGACGGGCTTGGAAACAAATCAGAAAGAATTGATGGCTTTGGCTGAGAAAACTGGTTTTGAACCAATCGTGTGGAGAGAAACGCTAATGATGTTTGCATAGCCGATTTAAATCTGAAAACGTGGCTCTTCTAAGAGCCTTAATTACGCTGTGCCACTTGCGCCGGCCACGACTGTCTCAAAGTCTCCCCTCGGTCCCCCGTCTAGATGGAAACTCTACGTTGAAACAAATGAAAGGTTACGTTTCGCCAAATCACGGGCATGGGAAGCTGTACTGTTTCACAGAAACAAATCTAATGGCCGAAACAGAACATGATACTGAAGGATCCCCATTGTAGCGGGCTTGTGTGCAAAGACGCTCAATTATGTCTCGTGGTCCAGGTCAACACGCGGGAACAAAATGAGCGTGAAGTGCTCCTTCATCGGTAATCATCTGCACACAAAACATGCACTTCTTTTCCTCCGCATTCGCTAGAAAGGTTACGCAGACAATGCGGACACAACTCTTTTGTTACCGTTCAGACAACAGATGCAAGGTCTCCTCTTCAGATGCCTAGGTAAGACACGGATGCAGAGAGGCAGGGGAGGGTGGTCTCATATGCATGCACCATGATATTCGCTGGCTTTCATGGACCATATTCGAGGACTTACTGTACTCCAAACAAAATAAAATCAAATCTCCATTTAATGAAGAGCCTCACATGTAGCATAGCACTCGATCAAAAAAAACCTACTAAAATTAGAGCATGTTTCTAGCACAATTAACATCCTTGGCACTCATAATAAAATATTCAATAACTGGCCATTTTGCCTGTTGAGGAGGTGAATAAAAGCACTGCTATTAATCATTTAGCAGTTATTTATTTGCCACTTTATTTTAAGTAGGCAGTTAAATTGAAACTGCACATGTTATTATTGATTCAGGTTTAATTTAATCCTTTTAAACAGACCAATTATTCCCAATTTATATGCCATTAAATCTTTTATGCATATGAACAGCAAATTCAATTTTTGTTTAAGTGTAAAGTTTTTAATGCTTCTTTAAGGAACTATAAAACTGACAATCACTGCCAAGGATTTCTGAATTCTAGGCTCATGTTCATCTTTTAATCAATGGCTTTTAAGTAAATCAAATGAAATAAATCCAAAGGATTAAAAAATCACTTCTGCAAATATGAAATAAAATGGTGCCACAACTATACGGATGTACTTCAAGTAGGTTGTTTGCAGTTCGGGAAATTTCATTTAATGTAGGCATTCTGCTAAAAAAAAAAAAAAATTAAACATTTTAATGGAAGAATGTTGCTTTAATGAACTGAAGGCCAAACACTATCTACAGAAACACACCGAAGAGAAGGGATTGGATGCTACCGAGTGGATTTTATTTACAGCAATTAGATAATTTGGGTAATTCCGACTAAAGTCCCTTCTTTGTCGACCACAGATCTGTGGCGGCAAAATAACCAGATATTTGCCCCACGTTCAGCCTTGATTCAAGGGCAATCTGTGAATTAAAGGAAAATAAATGCTGTAAAGAGTGTGTGTTTGTAATCGCAGTGTAAAATCCTAGTACCTCACCTCTATCACTTACGTGAAACAAAGCCTCCCTACAGCTTCACAAGGAAAATGTTGTATGTCCACTATTTAGAAACGCAATTCCTCGCAGTCAGTGAGAGGTACAGCGCTCACTAGGAATTTTCCGTACAGGTCTTGGATGTTCTTTTTAATCTCCAGAAACGCTGCCTTCTTAGAAGCAGAGCCTTGGATTTATAAAATGTCTAGGTGCTTACACTTTCTTTAGATAGAATTTCCTGTCTTTGAGATGCCAGATATTGACAGCATTGTACCTGCAAGGTAGCCGTGACGTCGTGCGAAAAGCAGTGGAAGGGACAGGTCTTGAAACCTGGGTCCCAAGTCCAGATTTTGCCACTGACCGGCTGGGTGCACTTGGGTGAATCTCTTCACCGCCCTCGGCCCTCGGTTCCTCCTTTGGACGATAAGGAAAATAGGCTGGGCTTTAAGAGCCCTGCAGCTCTAAGAATCCAGTTTTATTCATTGGGTTGCATCCATTGTGCTAAACTCACCAATGTACATAAGAGGTGGAGGGGTGGCTGGGTGGCTTGGTTGCGTAAGCGTCCAACTTTGGCTCAGGTCATGATGTCACGGTTTGCAAGACCTCATGGTTCATGAGTTCGAGGCCCGCATCGGGCTTTCTGCTGTCAGCGAGGAACCCTCTCTCTGCCCCTCCCTCCCTCCCTCTCAAAAATAAACATTAAAAAAAAAAAAACGAATTGGAAAAAGCATTCATTTTAAATTCAATATATTCCAAATGTATAGTAATGAAAGCTTTCTATATTTTCCCACTTGCCAGGGAGTAGAAATAAAATGAATACAATAAAGGCCATGGATTAAGCCATTCCTTTAGTAACTTGGTTATAATCCGCTTAATCATCTTGATAAACTCACAGGATTGTAGGTGATGTGAATTTAAATTCTGCTTTGTGAGGTTCGGAACTCGCTATTTACTAATTTAACACAGTAAGCATCCCAATTTTGAAATAAGCCAGAAAGGAACTGGTGGTGGTCTCCGAGGGCATTAAACCCCAGGGCACTGCGGCGTTAGCATTTCTGGCGGGGACTCTGCCTTTAATGGACACAATCTATGCCCACGCACATTCTTTACTTTTGTCTCTGACGGCTCATCCGTCGTGATGGCACCCTGCCTTCCCGGGGGAGGGCACCGAGGTTTAACTACAGCAGAGTTTCTGAACAAGCGGATGAAAAGAAAACAAATGACTAATACCTACGGCAGAAAGTCACTTCTCTGATAACAGCCACTCCCACGTGATCGGAAACAAACAACAAAAATGCTAGTAGCCGCTCCCCCAAATACTGTGTGGAGTAAGGAAGGCAGTGTAATATATTTCAAGTGGTCGGCCAACCGATGTCCTTAAATTGAAAATCTATCCAATAAAGTCAATAAAAATGAACATGGGTGAATGTCTCTAGAGACCAATAGGGATGAGTGGGCTCCTGGAATCTCTCACAATGTTCTTAGTAACACTAGCATGTTAAACGTGCCCTCGGGTGTCATCCTTACTCTACTAACGGGGGGCGGGAATCTCTACACCACCTGTCAAAGAAAGTCTGCCCTCAGCTTAATATTTCCAGTGTGTTCTCCAAAACAGCCTGGGAAATTTGAGGGGAAATGAAATGCTGAGTTTTGCTCCTTTTTTTTTTTTTTAACATTTATTTATTTTTTGAGAGACAGAGCACGAGCAGGGGAGGGGCAGAGAGAGAGGGAGACACAGAATGCAAAGCAGGCTCCAGGCTCTGAGCTGTCGGCACAGAGCCCGATGTGGGGCTCGAGCCCACAAGCCATGAGATCATGACCCGAGCCCAAGTCGGATGCTTAACTGACTGAGCCACCCAGGTGCCCCACTCAGTTTTGCTTTTTACCAAGCCTCTCTTTACCCACTGTCTCTCTTGGTTCTTCAGTACTGCTCTAAGCCCTCCACCTGATTCTTGTATTAGTAATCAGAAATAATACCTATGAAAGCATTTGAGGGGAAGATCCTATAACACCACAGCACGATAAAAATGCAGATTATTACTGAATCCATTTCTTGCTTTTAGACAGTTTTGAGTATTACAGGGTAAGAATTCCTCATTGTGTGTGTGGGGGGGCACCTGGGTGGCTCAGTTGGTTAAGAGTGTGACTCCGGCTCAGGTCATGATCTCCTGGCACGTGAGTTCGAGCCCCACCTCGGGCTCTGTGCTGACAGCTCGGAGCCTGGAGCCTGCTTCGGATTCTGTGTCTCTCTCTCTGCCACTTCCCTGCTTGCACTCTGTCTCTCTCTCTCTCATAAATTAGCATTAAAATAAATTAAAAAAAAATTCCTCATTGTGCCTGTCTCCTGCCTGGTGATTTCTGGTATGAGGTGGTTTATTAGAATATGGGATCTTTGGTGAAGGCTTTCATTCCCAGGTGATGCAGAAGACACCTACAGGCCTTGATGAATGAAAACATTTCTGTTTCCCGGGACACATGCTGCGGCATATAGGCTACAGTGACCCTGCCGCCCAGAGCAAAGTGCGATCAATGTTTGTGCGTTGCAAAGGCACAGTATCCTTGAAAAAAATGTGTGTTACTTTCCTAAAATGTATAACCTTACATACATATTTACTCTGGCCTCCATTTAGTCCGTATCGAGATTGTTATAGCTTTAATTTTTGCTATCAGCCCTGATCACCTATCTAGATAACCGATAATTAGAGGATCAGGCTTTGGTTAGGAGAGCTTTCATTCAGTTCAATTTCTGGCTCTGCCACTTAGAAACGACATACACCTACACGACTCTCAAAGCCTTGCTTCCTTATCTGCAAAATGGGGATAATAGTGCCTAAGAGGCTCTCGTAAGGATAAATGAGATAGTATATATAAAGCAAATAGTTCTACAAATGGTAGCTAATTACATTTAAGTATTCTTATTAAATACATATACTAGGTATGGTACCGCTGCCCCCTGACTTTTTTTTTTTTTTTTTTTTTTTTAACATATAAGGTTTCAGAGGCCCCAGGACTGAAGAGGCTATTTCTAATGCTCTAGGAATTACATTGATCTCTTTCTTTGCCATTGCCGAGTTTCCTATGGCTAGTTGTGGAGTGGGGTTTAAGGATTATCACGTGGAGATCCTCTCTCTCTCTCCACTCTCGATTCATTCACTGTAGTCAATGCCGCTCCAATTTCCATTAAGTAAAAGGTTTTCTCTAATCCATATACATTGAACTATGGCTTGACTTTGGTGAGGTACAGGAGAGTAATTGCTTTGAGGAGGTTCTGGGAACATCAAAACAGAAGAGTGGGGCTCAAGCGATTTGTCAGGCAGCTTTTAAAATTGTTGCTTATAACAGCAAGAGGAAAGAGATGTTTCATGGTTTTAAGGCACGGCTTTGACTAATTGTTTTTGAACTACAGTTCCCAGAATACCGTCTACCTCGCAAAAATGAAAGCCTGCTTGAATTTCATAGGAGAGCCTGGGATCGATTTGTCTGTTTCACGGCTAGCAAACTACCCAGGGCCAAGCAACAACTGCACACAGGAAAGGTTTCTAGGACTAAAGTGAAAAAGGCCAATAACTAACCTGAATAATATTTTTGAGGCATTATTTGGCTAAATGCTTCAGTTCTGTTTTCCTTTGTAGTGGAGAACTGGCCCTCCTAATGTTCAGTGCACGGAGCACTACACCGCCAAACAATTACTAGGGCTAAAAGCCATTCTAACCCCGGGGATGACAGTCTGTCATTAAAGATTTCGAAATGAAATCAGTCTACAAAAACCAGCAATCTTCATGGATCTCTGAATCAGAAGACGAGGGCCCTGACCATAATTTTGATTTCTATAAGTAGTGGTCTTTATTTTGAAATATATTGAGTGGCATTTACATTGGCCTGGGGTAAAGAGCAAGGGAGAAAAGTCTGCTTCCTGAGCACTGGCCTCAAAAGAAGAAAAACTCAACACTGGGGAAATGAGGTCACTTAATGGATCCTTGCTTTGGTTTCTCCGTTGTAAAAGCACCGACAAGAATGCCTATCTGCCGCAAAGATCTGTCCTTTCCAATGCCCTCGTTTCTGGAGGAAAAAAACCCCCAAAGAACTACCATTTATTACCTAGGAGACTCTGACTCTCTTAACATCAGAGCTAGGATAAAAACACGGCTTAAGGCACAGAGACTGTGTGAGTTTTCCACTCTACCACTCAGCCGATGTAATCAATGTATATAATGACAATCCCTTTAAGCGTCGTGGGCAGCCTTTAAAATGGGGATCAGGGGCGCCTGGGTGGCTCAGTCGGTTAAGCGGCCGACTTCGGCTCAGGTCATGATCTGGCGGTCAGTGAGTTCAAGCCCCGCATTGGGCTCTGTGCTGACAGCTCAGAGCCTGGAGCCTGTTTCAGATTCTGTGTCTCCCTCTCTCTGACCCTCCGCTGTTCATGCTCTGTCTCTCTCTGTCTCAAAAATAAATAAACGTTAGGGGCGCCTGGGTGGCGCAGTCGGTTAGGCGTCCGACTTCAGCCAGGTCACAATCTCGCGGTCCGTGAGTTCGAGCCCCGTGTCGGGCTCTGAGCTGATGGCTCGGAGCCTGGAGCCTGTTTCCGATTCTGTGTCTCCTTCTCTCTCTGCCCCTCCCCCGTTCATGCTCTGTCTCTCTCTGTCCCAAAAATAAATAAACGTTGAAAAAAAATAAAATAAAATAAATAAATAAATAAACGTTAAAAAAATTAAAAAAAAAATGGGGATCATTGTAGCATCTCCTAACAGGGCTGCATACAGATTAAATGAGACAATATGCATAAAGTGTTTAGTGCAGGGATGGGCTCATGATAAACATCCTATAAATGCTGGCTATTGTTACGAGAACCTTAATAGTGACCTTTGGTTTCTCTTCTTCCTTCAGTCACCATGTCTAATGTGTCAACAGGCCCTGTCAACTCATGTTCTCATTCTCTCTCTAAATTACCTATGCAGTAAATGAATAAAGGATTGCTAAGAAGGATACACATCCACGGAAGGGTACATACTGGTTCTCTCTGAGGAGGCACGTGGGGGAATGGGTTTGAGAAGGGGAATTAGGACACTTTATCTGTAACATTTTAGGTCTTTAAAAAAATATACGACACACATATGGCAAGAAGGGTTAATCTGTAGATTAGGATTCTTGTCATATTTTTAAAAATATTTTGAGAGAGAGGGAGAGAGAGAGGAAGAGAGAATCCCAAGCAGGCTTCACAACGTGGGCCTTGATCTCAGGCATCATGAGATCATGACCTGAGCTGAAATTAAGAGTCGGATGCTTAACTGACTGAGCCGCCCAGGCCCCCCAGAATTTTGTCGAAATTTAAATCAACATCAAGAACAAAACCACAAGTATCCTCCCACAGCACTATGATGTTCAACAAGTTACTTGATCTCTGTTCACCTCATTTTCCTTATCCATAAAATGGGAATAGCAGCATTTTCTTGCAGGATGGCAATGCAGAATTAAATTACAGATGGGCCTTTAAAAAGAGATACTGTTGTCATGGCTATAAATTGTTACTATTTGGTAGTCTCTTTGTCCATCATGAGTTTACCCTCTAATTCACGATGCACCTGCTTATGGTATAATCTTCCTTACACATGGCTTCATCTCCCAGGTGTCCCCAAGAGCCTGTATTCTCTCCCCGTGGTGTACCCAACCCAGGCCACGCAGGGGTGGCTGGCTGGCTGATGCCTCCCTGAGCCCCTCTCTCTCCCCCAGCGCCGTGGCTGCACCTTGGTCACAGCACTTACTGCTTAGAAGCAAATGCACTTGATTCTGCAGGATGTCCGTAGAGAAAGAAATAAGGAAGGAAAGCAGAAAGGAAGAAAAAGACTCAGGACTGGGCCCTCACTGTGGCTCCCGCAGGTGCCCTTGTTAGGACGGTGTTGCTGGGGCTGGTTGTTGGGTTCCATGTTCAATGCCCGGTCTGGGGGGTGGGCTGGTTGCATTCACTGTGGTCCCTATAATCAGGGCCCTGTGCCGTCCTCTTTCTCTATGCTCCTCTGGGACCAAGCGGGGCTTTAACGTGTCACGTGTTCATTCTAATTCTGTTGTTGTCAAATTTTACCTTCTTTCCAAAACCCTGCCTGCCCAAGTTCTAGGCCTTCTATAAACTTTGTTCAATATATTTTACCCATTTAGGGGCGCCTGGGTGGCTCAGTCGGTTGAGCGTCCGACTTCGGCTCAGGTCATGATCTCACAGCTCGTGAGTTCGAGCCCCGCGTCGGGCTCTGCGTTGACAGCTCAGAGCCTGGAGCCTGTTTTGGATTCTGTGTCCTCCTCTCTCTCTGCCCCTAACCCACTCACATTCTGTCTTTCTCTCAAAAATAAACAAACACTAAAAAATTTTTTTTAATATATTTTATCCATTTAGAAAAAAAAACCCTGATACCTATATAACTTACAAAGCACTTCATTCTACACACTCTGTGTATATTGATTGACTTTCACCTCAAAACTCCGTGAAGGGACTATTGTCCCATTTCAGTGATGATGGAACTGAGGCACAGGGAGATTAAGTGAACTTGGCCAAGTCACACAGCTAGTAAGTGGCAGAATCTGAACCCAGACTGTTCGTTTTGGACTATATACTTCATCACCCTGTGAAAACCTCTTTTCTAACCAGTAGCTTTTAACTTCTTCCATACTGTGTTAGAAAATTGGTATTTTTCTTTAAAACTGAGTACTGTACTCATTTATATTCTCTTAAATTATTTGGTAGCTCCCACATAGCATTATGTTAATACCCCACAAATACAGTTTTCTAGAAATTAAATCCTTATACGATTATATAAGCCCCGGGAGGTAGCTAGGATTCTACTCCCAGAATGTATTTACTGACATTGATAGCCGTCCTGGGAGATATAGGCAGGCCAGATCAGTTTGACCCGTGAGAAAAATGAGTCGCAAAAGAGTTAAATGATTTATTCCAAATTATAGCAGTGCGTGGACTAAATCAAGACCACCTGGTTCCACGTCCTGGTGCTTTCCTACATAACAGGCTTCCTGGAATTTCTCCAAGGTCAGGTCGTAGCAGTGGAGGCACTTGGAATATGGACAGGAAATAAGGAGTGCATAGCCCTTATTAATACCCGTCCTTGTCTTTTGCATATTTTTTAGTTAAAAAACAACCAACCGACCAAACATGGCAAAAACTGGCTTCGAGCTGTCCTTAGTTGCTTGGGACCAGTGCCAGACACATTACAAGGTGTTCGTGACTCTAGCCTGTCCTTACTGTTGCTTGTAATTATTTAACAATACATTTCAGAACCCACTGGTATCTTACACAAGCCAATTCCTTACCTGGAATATATGCCATCGTTCTGGGTATGGAGGTTCTCCTTGCCGTCCTTCTGGGCTGCTCTTCTGCTTGCTTCCTCTTCTGTCTCACTCAGGCTTTCCAGTTGAGGGCTTTCCTCCTCCAGGCTGTCAGGCTCCATATTGTCCTGGGTTGGATTTCCAAGTCCAGACTGGGACTTGCTCTCTTGAGTGAAGCTTTCTGAATCGGATTCCAAGGAGTCTTTTGAAATCAGGTGTAAGTCTTTCTTAAAAGGTGGCTCTGTGGACTGGACTTTTAAGCTGGTGTGGTGGACAGGAGACCGAACTGAGAGCTTGGGAATTAATTTACTATGACTCATCTTGAAAAAATAGACTTACGAATATGAATACAAATGTTCTCGATAGGAGCAGTTGGCTTGAATATTTAAAGCTGCGGTTCACCCAAGCATCACCTAAAAAACAATGAAGTTTATGTCACTTGGCGACTCCTGAAAGCTCTTTAATTCCAGGGTTACTCAAACGTTTAAGTTGAGTAGAACTCCGTTATGTTATCTGCAGCCTTTTTGTACCCTTTTGTGGGAGGAAGGTCTATTAGAAAAACTGTTGTGTTTTTCTCTCTACGGAAACACATCTGATGTGGAGCTCATAAATAGCCTGAGTAATCAAATTTCCTTCCTGTGCCTTCCAAGGGCCTGTTACAGACACGCCTGGACAAAAGCTAAATGATTAATTATTTCGAATGCCCAGGGCACCAATACAAATATGCCAGGTTCAGGAGTATTCATGAATAGAACAAAACAGGTTCAGGGTCTACCTTTTGAAAAGTAGAGGAGAAAAAAAAAGGGAAGAATGTGTTTTGGAACTGTAAAGAGGGAAGGCTTTTGTGCGTAGACCTATATTGGCCGGTCTTGCCATTTAGGAGACATGTTGGTACCCAGCTTGCTACTGGGTAGGAATGTGTAACTTAGGTGGCCATCACATGGAGGTCAACCTCCGGTCAGTATATATACCTAAAAAAGCAATGATTAGAACCGTTTAACAAAATATTTGGAGGCTTTGTGCATTCGGCCACTAAGCGACTCCTAGCAGAGGCTGGACATCTACCTACCTGAGAGGGACGTTGTCCCGGAGAATGTTGGGTGGGTGGGAGATTGGCCTGAGTAACAGCGAGGGTCCCTTCTAACTCTCTTAAGTGTGTGGTTCCAGGCGAGCCTTCCCTGTCTCAAAGGGCCGTCATAAAGACCCATGAGACGGTTTATGGAAAGGGGTGCTCTGAGTTCATATCAGATTGAAAGGAGATGATGATTTTGGATTGTGCTCCCTTTCATCTCCACCTAGCATTCCTATTTTGCTCTGTCTTCTTTCTCCCCGCCTTTGTGCCATTTTTTTCCCCCTGTAGGTCAGGTAACAGAAACTTTACCATCAGAGATTCCTGTAACATTTTTTTTTTTTAACGTTTATTTATTTTTGAGAGAGAGAGAGAGACACAGCATGAATGGGGGAGGGGCAGAGAGAGAGGGAAACACAGAATCGGAAGCAGGCTCCAGGCTCTGAGCCATCAGCCCAGAGGCCGACGCGGGGCTCGAACTCGCAGACCGCGAGATCATGACCCGAGCCGAAGTCGGACGCTCAAGCGACTGAGCCACCCCGGCGCCCCTCCTGTAACATTTTTAAGGGCTCTTGTTATTTTGGCTGACCGCTAGCTTTAATTAAATAAATGAACTTATTCGGATTCTTTGCACTGCAATCACGTGGAATCTGGTTGCTAACGTTGTCAGCTCCTTAGAGGAAAATACCTTAACAAACAAAACGGACAAAAGGCAGCTTTCAGATTTAAATACATTATGAAGTGGTTTTCTTTTTAATTCAAAACCCCCCAAGGGGGTAGACCTAATATATTATCAGTTTAACTGTACAGACTAGTTTGCTGTATCAGCTCATTTTAAAAATACATAGTGTGCCTTACCTTGTTAGCTCAATATTGATAAGCAGATTAACTGTTGCTCTTCAGGGTGTTTTTATTTTTATTTTTTAAAGTTTTTTTTTAAGGTTTGTTTATTTTTGAGAGAGACACAGAGTGCTAGCAGGGAGGAGCGGAGAGAGAGAAAGAGACAGATTCAGAATCTGAAACAGGCTCCAGGCTCTGAGCTGTCAGCACAGAGCCCGAGGCGGGGCTTGAACTCATGAACCTGAGCTGAAGTCGGAGGCTTACCTGACAGAGCTACCCAGGGGCCCCTCGGGTGTTTTTAGAAAGCAGCAAATCCACCAAGGACTAACATTTTAATGGAAAATTTGTATAAACATCTGTTAAGAGTTTGACTGAACGGAGTTTAAGCCTCTGTACTTGGGATCTTATAGACAAAGCTTAAAATAATCATTCTGTTTCAATTTGGAATGGCTCATGAAATCCTTCAGTCCCCTCAGTAGTTCTTAAATGAAATAGGCTAAGGTTTCTGAGATTTAACGAATAAAAAAATAATGTCCGTGGAAGAAGATAATTTTGTTGTTAATGAAATCTGGGATAGTGGGGAGAGAGCAAAGCCAAACATCACCAGGCTTTGGTGGAGGCCTGATCTCATAAAGGCGTGAGATTAAAGAGGGGAAACTGGTATCTTGAATAAATGAGCACACGGGCATTTTAAACGTAATGAAAGTGGCTCCCTAGTGGCACAGTTGTTTTTCACTGAATTTCTGACCTAGAGAGGCTGACAAATCTCGTTACAAAGTAAACAAGACAGGCTGGGATGTCGCCATTGGTATCCAGGCGCTGAGACTCGGCCAGTTCCCTAGGGTTCTCTTCAAGACCTTGAGTCTCACATACAGGGAGGAAGGAATTTCCTTCTGTAGGTGAAAGGGAACTCTGCGTGTTCTGGCTAAGAGGAAAAGTAGAAAGTTGTCCTCTTGTGGAACAGCCTGGAAACTGCCCCTACGGGGCGGCCGGTTTGTTTTCTGTATTTGCCTTCCCCCCCCCTCCCCCCCCCCACTGATGGACAAGACTGGGCAGCAAAGGCGGTTTAAGATCAGGGAAGTGACGGGTCGTGCCCTGCACGGGTCTTAGTCAACAGAGGACAGGGCTGCTCTGGGAGTCGGGAACCGAAGCATTTCCAGGGGCCCTTGTCCCTGCCTCGTCACGGTCCCCCTTCCCGCCTGGACCCCAAATGCTGTCTAGCACGGGCTCCTTAGGTGTCTCCTGGTCCTGATCCAGTTTCCTCTGGAGGTTTCCTGCTGTCCCCGTCCCCACCAACCCCCCCCAAGTCTCAGCTCTTCTCATTTCCCTCCCGGGCACGCGCACCCCGCCCCCCTTCAGGAGGCAACCGCTTGTCACCTGCCCAGCGCTCCTCGGAGACCGTGACCCCCGCAGCCCGCATTCTCCAGTGCCGCCACCAGCCGGCCTCCCTCCCGCCGCCCGGCCCCGCCCGCCCGGCCCCGCCCCGCCCGCGTCGCAGGTGCTGCCCTGGAGACCGCAGCCAACAAGACCCAAGCCCCGAGCACAGCTAGCGAGGTGCCGGGGGCGGGGCCAGCGCCGGGGGCGGGGCCAGCGCCGGGGGGCGGGGCCAGCGCCGGGGCCGGGGCCAGCGCCGGGGCCGGGCGCTCGCGCGGTGGCGCCCCCCCTCGCTCTTGCAGAGAAGGATGGACCAGTTGTGATGACTGCGTTCAAATGCAATAGAGCAATGCAGAGAGGGATCTTAAAAATGTTGAGGAAGAAAACCCCCCAAAATACGTACTGTGTGATCTTGTTTATAAAGTTAAAAAGAGGAAAAACTAAACTGTGCTATATTTATGGATGCACAGTTTGTGTCGAAAACTAAAAAAAAAAAAAGTAGTGATTCTCATAAAGTTAGGATTGTGGTTAGCTCTGGCAAGCAGGCTGGGGGGGGGGGCGTGTTGGCGTGAGAGACAATGGCTTAATAAGCAGCACGGCAATACTCTGTTCTTCACAAATTCCTAAGAATTAGCACATACAAGGAAAGCCATAAAGTGCATTATAATACCAGCGATACTTTGTGTATGAGTGACACTTCCCAGGGTTTGCAAAGTGCTTTTCCGTGTATCATCTGCTCAGAATTAAGCTGTCAACCTGACCATCACCAAAACACAAAGAAAAAGGAGAAAGATAAGGCAAAAAAATCATCAATATAGATAGGTTAGCAACGCCGGAGTGATTTTCATCCTTCCCCACCCCCACTCCGTCCATCCCTTCTCCCTACTGTTTTTTTTTTTAAATTAATTTATTTATTTTGAGAGAAAACACAAGCAGGGGAGGGACATTAAGAGAGGGAGGGAGGGAGAGATAAAAAGAGAGAGGGAGGGAGGGAGAGAATCCCAAGCAAGCTCCACACCATCAGCACAGGGCTCAACTCGGGGCTCAAACTCATGAGCTGTGAGATCATGACCTGAGCTGAAATCAGTAAAATCCTCCACTAGTTCTCCCCTCCTGGACCAACTTCTACTCAGTTACATGACCTTGGTGAGCTTCCTCTCCTACAGGAAGAATTTTCAGACAGTCCCCTGACACTGTCCTCATGACCCTTGGACCCGGGTAGTTCTCAATCCTGGGCGGTATTGTCCTCCCGGGGACATCAGTGGTGTCTGGAGACATTTTTTATGGTCATGACTTCCAGGAGTGCTTCTGGCATCTACTGGCTGGAGGCCAGGGATGCAGCCAAACAACCTGCCAACAAGTAGGGCGGTCTCCACCACCAAAAAACCACTTAGTTCAAAATGTAAATAGGGCTGAGGTTGACAAACCCCATGCTAGACTAATGGCCCTTGGTCTGTGGCCCCATGGTACCCAAGTGCATGGTTTTGTCCTTATACATGTCCTTATGTAGGTATGGTAGTGTATTCCTTATTAGTCACTTGTTAATGATTCTGTCACCTCCTTACTACAGGGTAAGCTCCTGGAGAGCGAGGACTAGCATTGTGCATGACACTTAGTAGATGCTCAATAAATGCTGAAAATCCCCAATACCTTGATAATTTAGCCCTTGCATGGAGGGTAGATAAGCTCTTTTAATAGAGATATACTCTTATTTGGCACATAACTAGGATGATTACGTCACTTGTTATTTAAGCCCAGGATGCACTCAAGAATAAAAAATATAGGCTATTAATAAATAGCAACTGAAATTTTCACGGGTAGCTGGAAAGTGCCGTCATTCTAGGCATAACTCTAACAAGGTTAATTGTCTGGTTCCATCGCCTATATGTTAAATTAGAAGCAGCACGTTAGAGATCGATAATGAAAGGCACCCAGAGGACAGAGATGGGACACTACCAGCAAGTGAAGAGACCAGAGTATTACAAAAATAAGACATGTTCAGGAAAACAAAGCAACGTGCAGTCATTTGGTGTAGACACCCGGGAAACTTGTAGCTGAAAACCCTGTGTGCCAGTCAGGGGATGATAGCAAGTACACGATTAATTTCCATAATGATTATTTATTTTTACAGTGTCAACATTTTTATTTTCCATTCGTATTTAAATTCATAACAAACCCACAAATTTGTAAAAGTATGCAATGAAAAAAATGGTGTGACTGAGCATGGAAGTGATCACTCTTTTTGCCGTTAATAGATACTTAGACATAAGTTATTAAGAACAGAAAGTTCAGTCGAGAAACCGAAACCCAAAGAGCAAGGGACTTGGCCAAGTCTCAGGCTTTGATAATACAACTTGAAAAACAGCCTAAATTCTCTTCCACATTCTAGCACACACATATTCCGTTTCCATGGCTAGTTGGTAAGTTCCTTGGTATTGGAGATCTAGCTTCTAGCCCAGGCAGTTTGTCTCTGATTAGCTGTGTGACCTTGTGTGGGAATTAGACCATTAGGTCCCATAGTCCTCATCTGGGAGATGGAAAGGGTTAGATGAACTGTGGTTTTCACACTGTGCTCTTTGGTACCCTGTGGTTCCCTGGGGAGGGCAAGAGGGCAGCTGTCCGTTTACCAGCCTCTCCCAGTAGAACAGCTCTGTTTTTAATCACTTTTTAAAAAATTATTTATTTTTTAATTTACATCCAAGTTAGCATCTAGTGCAACAATGATTTCAGGAGTAGATTCCTTAGTGCCCCTTCCCCATTTAGCCCCTCCCCCCTCCAGCAACCCTCTGTTTGTTCTCCATATTTAAGAGTTTCTTTTTTTTTTTTCAACGTTTATTTATTTTTGGGACAGAGAGAGACAGAGCATGAACGGGGGAGGGGCAGAGAGAGAGAGGGAGACACAGAATCTGAAACAGGCTCCAGGTTCCGAGCCATCAGCCCAGAGCCTGACGCGGGGCTCGAACTCACGGACCGCGAGATCGTGACCTGGCTGAAGTCGGACGCTTTAACCGACTGCGCCACCCAGGCGCCCCCATATTTAAGAGTTTCTTATGTTTCGTCCCCCTCCCTGTTTTTATATTATTTTTGTTTCCCTTTCCTTATGTTCCTCTGTTTTGTCTCTTAAAGTCCTCATATGAGTGAAGTCATATGATATTTGTCTTTCTCTGACTAATTTCGCTTAGCCTAATACCTTCCAGTTCCATCCATGTAGTCGCAAATGGCAAGATTTCATTCTCTTTGATTGCTGAGTAATACTCCATTGTGTGTGTGTGTGTGTTTGTGTATATATGTACATATATGTGTGTATATATACACATATATATATACATATATATACACACACACTTATACACCACATATTTTTTATCCATTCATCCATTGATGGACATTTGGGCTCTTTCCATACTTTGGCTATTGTGGATAGTGCTGCTATAAACGTTGGGGTGCATGTGCCCCTTCGATGGATGCTGTTATCCTTTGGGTAAATACCTAATAGCGCCATTGCTGGGTCATAGGGTAGTTCTATTTTTAATTTTTTGAGGAACTTCCATACTGTTTTCCAGAGTGGCTGCCCCAGTTTGCATTCCCACCAGCAGTGCAAAAGGGATCCTCTTTCTCCGCAGCCTCGCCAGCATCTGTTGTTGCCTCAGTTGTTAATGTCAGCCATTCGGACAGGTGTGAGGTGGTATCTCATTGTGGTTTTGATTTGTATTTCCCTGATGATGAGTGATGTGGAGCATTTTTTCATCTGTCGGTTGGCCATCTCAATGTCTTCTTTGGAGAAGTATCTATTGCTGTCTTTTGTCCGTTTCTTCACTGGATGATTGCTTTTTTGGGTGTTGAGTTTGATAAGTTCTTTATAGATTTTGGATACTAACCCTTTATCTGATATGTCGTTTGCAAATATCTTCTCCCGTTCTGTAGGTTGCTTTGCAGTTTTGCTGATTGTTTCCTTCGCTGTGCAAAAGCTTTTTATCTTGGTGAGGTCCCAATAGTTCATTTCTGCTTTGGTTTCCCTTGCCTCTGGAGACATGTTGAGTAAGAAATTTCTGCGGCCAAGGTCAAAGAGGTTTTTGCCTGCTTTCTCCTCGAGGATTTTGATGGCTTCCTGTCTTACATTTAGGTCTTTCATCCAGTTTGAGTTTACTTTTGTGTGTTGTGTAAGAAAGTGGTCCAGGTTCATTTTTCTGCATGTTGCTGTCCAGTTTTCCCAGCATCACTTGCTGAAGAGACTGTCTTGATTCCATTGGATATTCTTTCCTGCTTTGTCAAAGATTAGCTGGCTGTACGTGTGTGGGTCCATTTCTGGGTTCTCAATTCTATTCCATGGATCTGAGTGTCTGTTTTTGTGCCACATAACTATTAACTCTTAAAAACTCATAGAGTAGATCAGTTAAGTAAATGCTGAGTAGAAAGGTAAAAATCATGCAATATATTTTAGAAAGAAAAGATTTTTTTCCCAAAAATATTCAAATGTTTTCTTCTTTTTTTATTTGAGAGAGAGAGAGAGAGAGAGAGAGAGAATCCTAAGCAGGCTCCGTGCTCAGTGTGGAGCCTGACATGGGGCTTGATCTCACGACCTTGGGATCATTAACTGAGCCAGAAATCGAGACTCGGATGCTCAACTGAGCCACCAAGTTGCCCCTGAAATGTTTAAAATTTCAGGGGACAAACTCTCAATTATCCACCCCCTCCCCCCCGCCCCCACAAAGCATTTCTTTAGAATAACCAGTCTTGAGAATTTTAGAAGACTGAGATTGTAATCAATGTATGTTTATATAGACCATGCAGTTCCACAGACAGAAGTACAAGTAACCCTAACCCTGTTCCAGAAGACTGAGTTGAGTGCTGGGGCCCACCAGAGTGGAAGAGGGGGATTCTGCCTGGCTGGAATCAGAGGCTTTAGGAATGAGATGATCCCATAGGATGGCTCTTATGAATATAAGTAACAAGTCATTAACATCTGTCTTTTTTTCTTTTTTTTTTTTTTCTTAAAAAGAATTTTAAAATGTTTATATTATGGACATTTAAAAATATATACAACAGTAGAGAGGAAAGTATGAGAGGATACATGAAGGCCCTTCTCCAGCTTCAGCAAAGACCAACATGTGATCAGTCTTGTTTCTAAACATACTGTGCTCAACTCCCACTAAATTATTTAAAGGCGAATCCCAGCTGTCATATGGTTTCTCTGTGAAGTACTTAAGGATGTATCTGTAAGAGATCATTTTTAAGTAACTGCAATAGAATTATCACATGTAAAATAAAATTAGTGACTCTTTAATATTGTTTGTACTGAGTCAGTATCTTCTAGGTATCCTTTTCGGGTTGGTACGTTTGAATCAGGATTCAAACAAGTTATACAAAGTGGTTTTTGAAATAACAGCTTTGAGATATAATTCACATAACACACAGTTCACCCTCTAAAAATACATAATTCAGGGGCACCCGGGTGGCTCAGTCGGTTAAGCGTCTGACTTCGGCCCGGGTCACGATCTCACAGTTTGTGAGTTCAAGCCCCACGTCGGGCTCTGTGCTGACGGCCCGGAGCCTGGAGCCTGCTTCAGATTCTGTGTCTCCCTCTCTCTCTCTCTCTCTGCACCTCCCCAGCTCATGCTCGCACCCTGTCTCTGTCAAAAATAAATAAACTTAAAAAAATAACTTTAAAAATACATAATTCAGGGGCGCCTGGGTGGCTCAGTCGGTTGGGCGTCCACCTCTTTGATTTCCACTCAGGTCATCATCTCATGGTCACGAGATCGAGCCCTGCGTCAGGCTCTGCACTGAGCATGGAGCCTGCTTTGGGTTCTCTCCCCAACCCTGCCATCTCAGCCCCTCTCCCTTGCTCACACACTCTCTAAGATAAAAAAAAAACAAAAAAACAACTACACAATTCATTAGTTTTTTGGCATATTCACAGAGTCTTGCAACCATCCCAACCGTCTAATTCCGGAATGTCTCAAAGCCCCACACGCATTGATCCCTCCTCATTCCCCAGATCCTGCCAGTGGCAACCACTAATCTACTTTGTCTCTATGGATTTACCTCTTCTGGTCATTTCATATACATGGAGTCAGACAATATGTGGTGTGTGTGTGTGTGTGTGTGTGTGTGAGAGAGAGAGAGAGAGAGAGACTGGCTTCTTTCACTTAGCTTCATGTTTTCAAGTTTATCCATGTTGCAGTTTGTATCAGTATTTCATTCTTTTTTATGGCCACATCATATTCTACTGCGTGAATATGCCACATTTCCTTCATCCATTCATCAGCTGATGGACACTCGTACTGTTGCTATGTTTCTACTATTACGGACAAGGCTGCTATGAACATTCATGGGCAAGTTTTGTGTGGATGTATGTTTTCACTTCTGATGGGTATGTGCCTGGGGGTGGGAGTTGTAGTTCATATGGTAACTCTCTGCTTCACTTTTTTTTTTTCTTTTTAGATTCTTATATTAACCTTGTGTATTTAGTAATATACATATTGTACTCTACATAACTTGGTTTTCTTCCTAAAATTATCTTTTTTTTTCAATATATGAAATTTATTGTCAAATTGGTTTCCATACAACACCCAGTGCTCATCCCAAAAGGTGCCCTCCTCAATACCCATCACCCACCCTCCCCTCCCTCCCACCCCCCATCAACCCTCAGTTTGTTCTCAGTTTTTAAGAGTCTCTTATGCTTTGGCCCTTTCCCACTCTAACCTCTTTTTTTTTTTTTTTCCTTCCCCTCCTCCATGGGTTTCTGTTGAGTTTCTCAGGATCCACATAAGAGTGAAAACATATGGTGTCTGTCTTTCTCTGTATGGCTTATTTCACTTAGCATCACACTCTCCAGTTCCATCCACATTGCTACAAAGGGCCATATTTCGTTCTTTCTCATTGCCATGTAGTACTCCATTGTGTATATAAACCACAATTTCTTTATCCATTCATCAGTTGATGGACATTTAGGCTCTCTCCATAATTTGGCTATTGTTGAGAGTGCCACTATAAACATTGGGGTACAAGTGCCCCTATGCATCAGTACTCCTGTATCCCTTGGGTAAATTCCTAGCAGTGCTATTGCTGGGTCATAGGGTAGGTCTATTTTTAATTTTCTGAGGAACCTCCACACTGCTTTCCAGAGTGGCTGCACCAATTTGCATTCCCACCAACAGTGCAAGAGGGTTCCCGTTTCTCCACATCCTCACCAGCATCTGTAGTCTCCCGATTTGTTCATTTTGGCCACTCTGATGGGCGTGAGGTGATATCTGAGTGTGGTTTTGATTTGTATTTCCCTGATAAGGAGCGACATTGAGCATCTTTTCATGTGCCTGTTGGCCATCCGGATGTCTTTAGAGAAGTGTCTATTCATGTTTTCTGCCCATTTCTTCACTGGGTTATTTGTTTTTCGGGTGTGGAGTTTGGTGAGCTCTTTATAGATTTTGGATACTAGCCCTTTGTCCGATATGTCATTTGCAAATATCTTTTCCCATTCCGTTGGTTGCCTTTTAGTTTTGTTGGTTGTTTCCTTTGCTGTGCAGAAGCTTTTTATCTTCATAAGGTCCCAGTAATTCATTTTTGCTTTTAATTCCCTTGCCTTTGGGGATATGTCGAGTAAGAGATTGCTACGGCTGAGGTCAGAGAGGTCTTTTCCTGCTTTCTCCTCTAGGGTTTTGATGGTTTCCTGTCTCACATTCAGGTCCTTTATCCATTTGGAGTTTATTTTTGTGAATGGTGTGAGAAAGTGGTCTAGTTTCAACCTTCTGCATGTTGCTGTCCAGTTCTCCCAGCACCATTTGTTAAAGAGACTGTCTTTTTTCCATTGGATGTTCTTTGCTGCTTTGTCAAAGATTAGTTGGCATACATTTGTGGGTAAGTTCTGGGGTTTCTGTTCTATTCCATTGGTCTATGTGTCTGTTTTTGTGCCAATACCACGCTGTCTTGATGATGACAGCTTTGTAGTAGAGGCTAAAGTCTGGGATTGTGATGCCTCCTGCTTTGGTCTTCTTCTTCAAAATTCCTTTGGCTATTCGGGGCCTTTTGTGGTTCCATATGGATTTTAGGATTGCTTGTTCTAGCTTCGAGAAGAATGCTGGTGCAATTTTGATTGGGATTGCATTGAATGTGTAGATAGCTTTGGGTCGTATTGACATTTTGACAATATTTATTCTTCCAATCCATGAGCAGGGAATGTCTTTCCATTTCTTTATATCTTCTTCAATTACCTTCATAAGCTTTCTATAGTTATCAGCATACAGATCTTTTACATCTTTGGTTAGATTTATTCCTAGGTATCTGCTTCACTTTTTGAGGAGCCGCCAGATTGTTTTTCCAAAGGGGTTGAACCATTAATTCCTACCAATTATCTATGAAGATTCCCATTTCCCTATATTCTTTCCAGAACTTGTTATTGCTTTTTTTTTTTTTAATCATAGCCATCCTTGCGGGTATGAAGTTCTGACTCATTGTAGTTTTGACTAGCATGTCCCTAATGACTAATGATGTTGAGCATCTTTTCATGTGTTTATGGCCATTTTTATTACACAGGGACTGTAATGATGTATTTCAAATTTCGTATGAAAGATCTGATGTCTGAGCAGTCTCTAAAAGTGACGAATAAGTTTAAGTGTCACGAGTTCATGAATTTCAACGTATTTAACATGTTACAGGTGATCAATGAATTTTTAAAGGATTATTATGAACTCATGGGTTTTAATGTATTTAATCCTTTACAACTTTTTCTCTTTTTGATGCTTGAATTGTTTCATTTTGAGCCAGTGGAAGTCCCTGAAGGGCATGCACAGGTTGGTTTCTGTGTCCTTCAACACAGCCCTGGAAGAGTCCTTGCTTTCTAGTACAAAACGTTCCAGGCTTGTCTTCATACATTTCTCGCTCCAACCTGAAATTAGCCATTTCTGCAAGGAACCTTGGGTCATTTTAGTGAGAATGCTATGTAGAGACCACAATCTGGGCACTAAGGATGCTTATTGGTGCTGGAATGGTTATGGTCTCCAGGTCTGTTCAGTGGAAGAGGCTAGGAAATACACTTTTGTTTCTTTTTTTTAAGAGAAAGATGCGAGTGCGTGCTTTTGTTTCCAATTTAGACGTAAGAACACAAGGCTTTTACTGAACTTCCTTGATTTGATGTTTATGTCTCTTTCATGCTGAGAGTCTTAGGGCAGCCATATTAACATAATTAGTTTACATGCTTCATCCTACACAATGTGTATTATACTTTCAAAGTGGCTATGCTAATACTGTGACTAACAATAGGGCTACTGAAAGTAATTTAAATTTTTAAGAATTTTTAAATTACATTTATTTTTGAGAGACAGAGTGAGACAGAGTGAGAGTGGGGGAGGGGCAGAGAGAGAGAGGGAGACACAGAACCCCGCGCGGGGCTCGAACTCAGAACCTGTGAGATCATGACCTGAGCCGAAGTCAGACGCCTAACCGACTGAGCCACCCAGGCGCCCCTGAAAGCAATTTAAATTTTATTTGCAGTTCTTCTTGTCATTGGGATTTATCCTGATGATATATGCGCTCAAACGTCTGTGTTTGATTTTATTTTTTTTTGAGAGAGAGAGAGTGTGCACAAGTGAGTGACGGGCAGAGAGAGCGAGAGAAACAGAGCTCACCTGAAGCGGGGCTGGAGCTCACTGGAAGCCAGGCTTGTACTCACCCGATGTGGGACTTGAATTCAAAACCATGAGATCGTGACCTGACTGGAAGTCAGATGCTTAATGACTGAGCCACCCAGGTGCCCCAAATGTCTGTGTTTTAAAGTAACCTGAGCTAATCCCTCTCTGTGTTGCAGTTTTTGTAAGGAAATTAATTTTTAACTTTGATTTATTTTTGAATTTTTTAATGTTTGTTTATTTTTGAGAGTGAGAGAGACAGGGCATGTGTGGGGGAGGGGCAGAGAGAGAGGGAGACACACAATCCAAAGCAGGCTCCAGGCTCTGAGCTGTCAGCACAGAGCCGGACGCGGGGCTCGAACTCACAGACTGCGAGATCATGACCTGAGCCGAAGTCGGCGGCTTAACCGACTGAGCCACCCAGGCGCCCCTTGATTTAATTTTTAAAATGATTAGGTAAGTCCTTTATGTAGTTCCAAAGTCAAAACTATAAAACCAGATGCATTTATAGAAGTCTAGCTTCTATCCCCATCCCTTGACTCAGTCCTCTCTTAGGTCATAGAGGTGATGATTTTTGTCAGTTTTTGGCTTAGTTATATTTAAAAAAACGTAATGCAATATGTACACGTTTCTAACCTCTCCCCTTTCTTAGATTAATGGGATATATATCTTCCGCACTTTGCTCTTTTTTCGTTCAATAATGCATCCTGGAGATGACTCTGTAGACCTATACAGTGAACTACCTCATTATTCCTTGGTATAGTTGTGTAATACTCCACTGTCTGCCCCAATCACCCCCTACTGATATATACTTGAGTTATTACAGATGGTACTGCAATGAGTCGTTGTGATGTTGTGATATAATACGAAATATATAAGGGTGTCTGAGTGGCTCAGTCAGTTAAGTGTCCTGACTCTTGATTACGGCTCAGGTCATGGATTCCACGATTTGCGTGGTTCACGCAGAGCCTGCTTGCGATTCTCTCTTTGCCCCTGCCCCACGGGTGCACATGTATGTGCTTGTGCTCGTGTGTGCATGCTCTCTCTCTCTCTCTCTCTCTCTCTCTCTCTCTTTCAAATCTTTAAAAAAAAGAAATATATATTTGGTAGGCATCCTGATACCCGGCACAGAGCTCCCAAACCGCTTGTCCTTTCCTGATCGAGAAGGGTGATAGGAGCTTCGTTTATTATAATGTTTGGTCTTTGTCTCAGGTTTCTGAAACAAGAGCTGCTGAAACCCTTGGAATATTCTGAGTGATAAGTGTGAGAGGAGTATCTTTTGTTATTTATAATAAACCCCTTGCAGCCATATCGGAGTTTATGCTGATGAGGTGACTCCTGGTGGACCCTCAGATAGCTTTAGGATGGCAGCTGGTTGCCATAGGAACCAACCAGGTGCAAGGAACTTTGGGCCCCAACTCCGGAGAGGGAGGGGCTGGAGAATGAGTTAATCACCAATGGCCAATGACTTAGTCACGCCCACTTAATGGAACTTCAATAAAAACCCCTAATAGATGGTGCTCAGGGAGCTTCTGGATTGGTGAATGCATCCATGTGCCAGAAGAATGATGCAACCCAACTCCACCGGGACTGAAGCTTCTGTGCCTGGGAATCTGTGGTGTATAGCTGGTCAGTCAGAAGTACTGGTGGCCTAGAACTTACGATTAGCATCTGAAGTGGGGGACAGTACTGTGGGACTGAGCCCTAAACCTGTGGGGCTGCGCTAACTCCAGATAGTGTCAGAATTGAATTGAATTGAATTGAATTGAATTGAAGGATAACCAGTTAGCATTTAGAGAGTTGGAAAATTGGTTGGTGTGGAGGAAAAAAGCCACACATTTGTTGTCAGAAGGCTTGTGAGTAATAAACAGTTCATAAACCTTGTGCATGAGTCAAATTATGCTTTTGCCATTTACCTTTGGGTTTGATTCCTGAAAGTGGGATTATTGGATCGAAAGTAAGTACTAATGTAATTTTGCTAGATTTTGACAAATTCCCCTTCAATAGAGGCTCTATTATTTTCCATTCCCACCAGCAACAGAAGAGAGAACTTGTTTCTCTACAGCCTGGCCAACAAAGCATGCTGTGAAATGCTTGAATTTTTGCCAATATAATAGACAAGAAATAGTATTTCAGTGATGTTTTACTTTTGCATTTCCTTTATGTGTGGTTTTTATACATTTAAGAACAATTTGCCCTTTTTTCCTGTCTTGTGTGTGCAAATTTTTTTCCCACTTTGTCATTTGTTATTTACATTTTTTTTTTGTCCACCAGAAGGCATTATGTAGTCAAATGTAGTCAAATTTATCAATCTTTTGTGCCTCTCCACCCCCCCCCCCCCACTTCTGGATTTTGAGTCCTTATGAGGGAACTTTATCCCAACTGCAGGTTATGGAACGATCAACCTATGTTTTCTTCTAGTGTTTCTGTGCTTTCATTTTGTACATTTCAGTGTTGCGTCCATTTGGTTTTTATTTCTCATCGATGGTGTGAGCCACGCTTCTAATTTTACTTTCTTCCGTATGGATGCCCAGTTAGTAAAATGTGTATCTCTTCCTATCGATTTGACATACTACCTTTATCACGTATAACATTTTTATTTGATAGTCAATATTAAAACATATTCTCATAATTGCTACCGATTTCTTATGAGCTGACCAAGATCATCGATAGTCTCCAGTACCACTGAGTCTTTCTGCGTGCCTGTCTTCAATAGCTGTTCCTTTGTGCCCTGTTAGCTTTGAAGTTAAAATTCTACATGTTCAGTTGTCGGGTGTGCCCAGGAAGGACACCGAGACTCTGTGGTCTCCATGCCGTTGTCTCAGACTCACACAAGCAGAAGACAATCTAAAGTAGAGGAGAGGGGAGCCTGGGCCCCTCAGTCGGTTAAGTGCCTGACTCTCGATTTTGGCTCAGGTTATGATCTCACAGTTCTTGAGTTTGAACCCCAAGTCGGGCTCCACACTGACAGTGTGGATCCTGCTTGGGATTCTCTCTCTCTGCCCCTCTCCTGCTCACTCCCTCTCTCTCAAAAATAAATAAACTTAAAAAAAAAAAAGAAGAGGAGAAAAATACTGACATTTGTTACGTATTTATTATGTGTCTAATACTGGGCTAGACATTTTTGCCGGTATTATCTCATTTCATTTAATCCTTACACTAATCCTCTGTGAGGAGAATTGTTATCCTCACATCACAGATGAGGAAATTGAAGATCCAATAGGTTATTCGTGACCAAAACCAACTAACCACAATTTGGGAATAAGGAATTAGAGGGAGGCAAAAGAGGGAGAGCAGTTTCTCATTTTAAAGAGAAATATTCGGGGGCGCCTGGGTGGCGCAGTCGGTTAAGTGTCCGACTTCAGCCAGGTCACGATCTCACGGTCCGTGAGTTCGAGCCCCGCGTCGGGCTCTGGGCTGACGGCTCAGAGCCTGGAGCCTGTTTCCGATTCTGTGTCTCCCTCTCTCTGACCCTCCCCCGTTCATGCTCTGTCTCTCTCTGTCTCAAAAATAAATGTTAAAAAAAAAAATTAAAAAAAAAAAGTAATAAAGAGAAATATTCGTTTGTTTTATGTTTGTCTCCAGTAAAGGGGGTAATTCCATTAAAAAATTTGGTCTGGATAACTGAGGCTTAGCCTTCCTCAAACGACGTTGGAAATCCCAGAGTTCAGTATTTTTCCAAAGAGATACAATTTTTATTTCACGGATGAGGACCCAATTCAAAAGACATGTTCTGTGTTAGTGAAAAATTGTGACCCACTGTTTCGTGGGATTTGCAGAAGACCTGGCAGAATTTTCTTTGTTTAAATGTCTATATATGGTGGTCTCACAAAGTTAGATCTTTCTACAGTTAGGCAACATATCTCTCCCCACCCCACCCTTTTTTTTTTTTTTTTTTTTAGGTAAACTGTGAGACATTTGGGGAGAATACGTTTTTGCTGCCTTGCTTTCGGTTTGCCTCTATCTAAAAATCAGATGTAGAGCAGAAAAGGTAGGAAAGAATTCACATATTCACCAGGTCTAGAGTAATGATCTGTGATGACACATTTGCTCATGAATGCATCACAGGAAGGAAAAAAGCTCTCTCTTCGAAGGTGTGGCGCTGTAAAAATAGAACTACATTTCATCTAGATCAAAACCCCATTATAAATATAGCAAATTACCATGACCTCAACCAGAGGAAGTAACAAGAGATTATGTTGTTAGGTTAAATTAGTGGACTTGTGAATGATGGGCAATTCAATTTTCAGTTCAATAGTATAATCTTGCTCTCTCTTCCGTTTACCTAATAATAGATGGTACAAATGATGCTTGGAGCCAGAAAATTTGGTTTGAGGTTTTTGTTTTTGGTGGGGTTTTTTTGTTTGTTTGTTTGTTAGTCATTTTTGAGAAAGTAATAGAAGCATCCTTTTGACTTAGTTCCCCCAAATGAAGAAGTTCATCTTTTAGTTCCCCAAGATGAAGAAGGATCATTAAATGGAAATGTCTCCATTGTTCTTTAGCTCCATCTCCCGACGAGCAAGAAGATGTGAGCATGAAGTCCTCTGTTGGTCATTTCAGTTCTGTGTAAGGAGAGGAGCAGGGTCCTGTTTTGGTCTCTTTAGGAATCAAGATATCAAGGTTCCAATCCCCACCGTCTTACTAATCAGTTGTGTGGTCTTTGATGACCGCGGAAACCTTTCTGGGCCTCAGAAAGCTGTTCTGAGGCCTCGTCTATCATACAAAAGAAAGCTCTAGATCAGTGTTTTTCCAAATCGTGTTACTTACACTAACGTTTCGAAAAACAGTTGTTTTGTACATCAAAAGATGCCCCATTTTGGAGCTGAAAGTAATTTAAAATCCAGTTCACCTCGGGGCGCCTGGGTGGCTCAGTCGGTTGAGCGGCCGACTTCGGCTCAGGTCATGATCTCGCGGTCTGTGAGTTCGAGTCCCGCGTCGGGCTCTGTGCTGGCAGCTCAGAGCCTGGAGCCTGTTTCGGATTCTGTGTCTCCCTCTCTCTGACCCTCCCCCATTCATGCTCTGTCTCTCTCTGTCTCAAATAAACATTAAAAAAAATTTTTTTTTTAATAAAAAAAAAATCCAGTTCACCTGGTTAAAATAACACTATGGGGCTTTCTATCTTGAGAAGTTCTGAAATATTTAGCAGCTAAACAAAATCATCAAAGAGTCCCTGTCATTTTGTTCCTTTTCTAAATTGGCATCCTCACCACGTTGGCTCAGATTCCTTGACGGGCTCACAATGGCCATAGCCATTCCAAGCATCGCTCACAGTTAAGACAACGTTTGGGGGTGAAGAAGATCCTTTCATTCTGAGCATCTCTTTTTATCATTAAGAAACAGCTTTCCCAGAAGCCTGCTAGGAGCTTCCAGATAAGTCCCAATGGCCAGCCTTGTTTTATGTATCCAAGTAGAAACTGACCACCAACAAAGGGAATGGGACCGTGACTGGTTCGGACCAATCATAAATTTCTCTTTTTGGCTGGGGGTGAGTTTCACCTACCCCAAAGCACAGGACTACATAATAACGTGGGGTAGGTACTGGAACAAAATCACAGATCCGTTAGTAAGGAGGAAGACTTTGGCAAAAGGTCACTGGGTGGGCAACCATCATGAATTGCTCTAGATGGTTAAGTTTGAGCTTTGCTGGGTTAAATAAAACTTAAGAGATTCCTTTATGAGAGGGCTTGTCAGAGCCTTTGCTATGCTAATAGGCATCACCTCTGTGGGGGAGTTAAAGTATTTGGCTTTTTTTTTTTTTTAAGTTTGAGAGAGAGAGAGAGAGTGTGCGCACATGTGTGTGAGCGGGAGAGGGGCAGAGAGAGAGAGAGAGAATTCCAAGCAGGCTTCACACTGTCAATGCAGAGCCCAACGTGGCTTGCAAGCTTTGAGATCATGACCTGAGCTGAAACCAAGAGTCAGATGCTTAACCAACCGAGCCACCCCAGCGCCCCGTGTTCAGCATTTTTCAAACTTATTTGAGCCCAGAAATCTTTAATTTTCCTGTCTTCCCTCTGCTATTTGCCAAATCTAAATTAAGAAACTTCCCTTGAGCTAGGCACTGTACAGATTGGATGCTCTTTGTCCACAGAATGTGTTTGGCCTTTGTGTTGGGGTGTAGCTGTACATCTAGGACTAGATGTCTCATAAGGTCCCTCTGCTTCCAGAATATAATATTTTGAAATATTATTCCTAGTTCAGCTTTAATGATAGTACATCTTCTTTAGCTATGCTTTGGAAGATTCTGGTTTATGCTACAACAGGGCACCTTCCCCTACTGGAATCACTCAGGGAGCTTTAAAAACTTGCAAATCCCGGGGCGCCTGGGTGGCTCAGTCGGTTAAGCGTCCGACTTCAGCACAGGTCGTGATCTTGCGGTCCGTGGGTTCGAGCCCCGCGTCGGGCTCTGTGCTGACAGCTCGGAGCCTGGAGCCTTTTTCGGATTCTGTGTCTCCCTCCTTCTCCGACCCTCCCCTGTTCATGCTCTCTCTCTGTCTCAAAAATAAATAAATGTTAAACAAAAATAAAAAAAAAACACAAAACTCGCAAATCCCAAAGCTCTGTCTTTGGGATTGCCGTGACCAGTCTTTGAGGACAAACCTGGGAGTCCCTGTTTTATGAAATCCTCTCAGGTGATTCTGACGATTGGCTAAGTCTGCTTACCTCTGCTCTGCATGGTGCTGTAATGTTGGCACCTTAGTTTGGTCTCTTGCTTCAAAGGCACCAGGGCAACAGAAACAGTCCCAGCCACCTTAGCACCAAGAGGGAATCCAGATCATGGAGGACTTGAAGGGGTGGGTCTGGGGTTTCTGGGGGTTGCTCATGGCCACTGCGGGTCTCCCAGCGTGCTCACAGGCAGCAGGCGTGACCTTCCCACCAGTTGTCTTCAATTTGGTCTTGGAACTGGCGTGGGCAGCTGTAAATAAATGCCCTTTGGCTTTTGCTGCCCACTCTTAAAAAACAAAACTGTGTGTAAGTGGACCTGGGAAGTTCAAACCAGTGTTGTTCAAGGGTCAAGTGTATGCATACTTCCTCATATATTTCCTAGCTCTGTCTACTGAGATGACTTGAGAACGATGATAGCCCCAAAGCAATGAGTACACCTTGCCCCTATGTTTTGGCTTCTACATATCCCTTTCCACTGAAAGGAACCAGGGATCCTTGGAGAAATGGCTCCTTAAAGGGCTGAGGCAGGAAAAGTTTAAGATGAGCGTGGAATATTTTGTACCAGAAAGGAAGAAAGTGCTCACAGGCTGAGGATAAGAAGGACACAAAAGCCTGTTTTCACAATTTGATCACCCAGTTAGCAAGACATTAATTTGAGGGTAACATTATAACCCAGTGAATGAGAGACTAGTAACAGATTGTGACTCCTTGGATAACAGGAAACTGTGAGTCCATACAGATATAAATAAATGAGTGGCTTGGAAGGGGATGAGGAATAGGTATCTACATATTTTTAAAGCATCTCTGCACAAAATATTAGTTTACATGGGAGGAAAGAGTAACTTTGCAGTGGGGAGGTCTGGCTGACACCGCCTTAATCAAGTGATCAAAGTAAACATCATCAATAAAGGGGTGAATAAAATGCAGCAAGAGAAACAAAACCTCACTTCTGTGACAGTCCTGTCAAAGTTTCATAACCTGAAGCTAATCACGAAAAAACAATCAGACAAAGGCAAACTAAGGGATAGTTTGCAAAATAAACTAGCCCACAATCTTCGAAAGTATCTCAAAACATCACGAACGTGAAGGAAAGATTGAGGAACTGTTCTAAACTTGAACGAGACTAAAATGAAACAAGTGGTTCTCAACTGGATCCTCTGGATCCTCTGGACAATTGGAGAGACTTGAGTCTGAAGACTGTTAGTAGAAATCCATCAATGTTAATTTTGTGATTTTTGTTAGTTACCTTGTAGTTACAGGGGCAGTGTCCTTGCTTGTAGGATATATACACGCAAGTGTTTGGGGTGTGGTAGGCAGCATGTCAACTGACTCTCAAATGGTTCAGAAAGAAAAATGCTGTTTTATTTTTACACCTTTCAGTAATTTTATCATTCTTAGAAAATTTTTTTGGGGGCTCCTGTACGGTTCAGTCAGAGGGCATGCACCTCTTAATCTCGAGGTCCTGAATTTGAGCCCCACGTTGGGTGAACAGATTACTTAGTTTTTCTTTTTTATCAAGAAAAAAAAATCACAGCTGTATCTGGTTCTGTAACAAATTATAAACTCATATGAGTGTGTGTGATAGGGTGGGGAGATATTATTTTAGAATTAGTTTATTCAGGTCCAAATAATGAGAAATGTCATAAGTGAATGCTTATTCAGCGTTTGCTATATCTTAAATAAACTGATGGGGGGGGGTGGGGAAGACATGTCCCTTTCCCATAGTAAAATAAAAGGAGGAAATACAACTTGGACCATAACCACTAGAAAAACATTCAGCTTTTTATTAAATAATTTTTTAAAGCATTAATTAGGTCATAGTAAGTTAAACTCGTTGTTGTTGTTGTTGTTGTTTTGGTACATGTTTTTGTAATGAAATGTCCTGGTGAAAACTTGGCCAGATCCGCTCTTGTGATTTAGCAAGAAAACCTTCGAAAATCGAATCTTTGGGCCCGCCTTGAACTAAAGCTACATCTTCTTAAAGCCCTTCTTGAAAGTAAGCTCCTAGGATTGGAGACCTTCTTTAGGTCCTTTCCATCCCAAAGTTTGTTATTTGGCGATCAGAAGGAAAGATTTATTAAAAAAAAAAAATTTTTTTTTTTTTTTAAAGTAGTTCTGCTCAAGCCCAGCATCTAAAAACTCCTTTTCCCTTCATGGTAAGATGCTAGCTGGCCCAATCAACCCTGATCTCCAAGACTTAAGAGTCTCCTCCTTCTCTGAAGTAGTGTCAGGCATGATAGGTTTTTTCTCTTCTTTTTTCTTTTCTTTCTTTTCTTTTCTTTTCTTTTCTTTTCTTTTCTTTTCTTTTCCTCTTCTCTTCTCTTTCTTTTTTTTTTTGTTTTTAAACTATGAAGCTTTGTGTCCATGGTCTGGTTCTCATTTCACAGCCCTGAATCCAGGGCAGTGTGCCACGGGAGGCTACCATGTTGCATTGCACTCAAAGTATATTTTTTCTTGTGACCCTAATTATGCTCCTTCCCATAGGCTGCTCCACTGTGAGGCCTGCAGCTGCACCGAAATCAGTATTTGCTGTTGCAAAGAACGTTACACGATGCTCAATATTTGCTTGTTGCAAAGAACGTTACACGATGCTCTCTGGTATATGAGCGGGCTCTCCTTTGAATTTCGAACTCCGTGAATCGTCCTTCCGCTTTGTTTTTGCTTCAGAGTACAACCGTGTGATGTAGTTCATGTAGCTCTTCGAGTGGAAAGCTGAAAGAAAAGCAGGTCAAAGATGAACATTCCTTTTGAACAACAGTGCACCCGTTCGTTTGGGACACGTTGACTGCACGTGGTCTGGCTAGGTCCATATGTTAATGTCTTAAACATCAAATCAGAAATCGATGGATGCATATCCTATAAATGGTCTGAATGCATTGCCAGAGCCTGATTTTTAAAAAGTCTTACGTAAACAATACGCTAACCACCCTGAAATAAAATATGTAGACATTTCTGCTGTAAAACCCAACAAATAAAAACACACGTTGCATTTGGTAAATTTTATACTGAAAGTCACAGGGCTTACGGGCAACAGGACCACTCAAAGCCCGTTAACTATACACAGAGGCTGGAGACAGCTCCAGAGGATGCTTTTTAAGTGAGCGAAAACAGCGAAGTTGAAATGTCAGGTCTGAGGGAGCCAAGGGAAGGAGGATGGATGTAGAGGTTGGAGCCCAGGGGGAAGTACCACCTCCCACCTCTGTGGCAAGCCCCTGGGATTGGACCTTTCTGGGGAGGGAGCCCTGAGTGAAAGTACTCATTTTCTTAAGTTGAGATGCAAAAGGCTTTCCTGAGCTCAGGGCATTTTTTTCTCCTGCTAAAAGTTACAATTCAACACCCACTGTTCTAGTGCCCCTCACTTGGGAAAATTGGCAGAGGAAACAATCCAACTTACGCCTCATCCTGACGTTATTCTCCTACTGGCGGGTCGAGTACACAGACATTGACGTTATAGAAACACATGCGATACAACAGACTTTCTGCACCTCACACACACTTCCCCTCACACCCCCAGTTCTCACAGTCTGCCCTCTTGTTCCCCCCTCCCAGCCAGTCAGCGATTCTTCCCACTTCACACCCTACTGGGTCAAAGCAAAAAAAGGGCAGAGGTGTTGTGAAAGACCGGCTTCCTACAAAAACCTCAATAAAACCATTAGAAACTAGCAGCAAAGCTCTTCTGCATGTCTTGCAACTCTTGGCAGGGGGAGGAAGTTAATTTGCATGGAGGAAACAAAACGGTTGGAAGCTATAAGATTCTTTACCGTAGCGCTGGTTGCTGTCTACTGGATTTTTGTCAAACACACACACACACACACACAATCTCCTTTTAGACCCTTCCTTTCACTCTTTGGAAACATATTTTGCTTGGGAACCTGCAATGGAGTGCTCCAAAAGCCCCCAAACATTTCTGCTTGAATCAGTTAAGCCTTGTGTTCATTTATTCAACACACATTTGTCAAACACTCCATTCGCATCAGGCCCTGTGTTAGAATCTGCGGACACACTGAGATCAACCCAGCTGTTCACCACCCAAAGGAGATCTGTGGTGGCTAAATCAACACATCAAAAATGACCAGTTGGTGCGGGAAGTGCTGGACTGTCAAGGTGTCTGTGAGATACCCCTCAGCACAAGAGGGACATACAATCTACGGGTGTGTCTGGGTGTGACAGTCAGGACACAGAGATGGCTTCCCAAAGGAACTTAATGGTCTCTACTTTTCATTTTGGAAGATGCACTTGTGTGCTACACAAGACGATTTAGGTGATTGACTTTCTAGTGCTAAAAATCAGACTTGGCGTTTCACCCTCCTCCTTCAAGACAACAAATTATTTTTCAAGTTTTAGGTCATGTAGGTGACTCACTTTGGTCCTTTTTCTCTTGGGATGATGTTTCTTCATTATTTGACCTCGATTTGTAACTTTCCAGCGTGTGTTCTGAAATTTCATTCTCTGCAAGAAAAGAAAACTGTGTTGTTAGTTTCTAATGTCACACATCACCTATGTGTAGAGATGTATTTTGAATAAGATGATCCTTCTGTCTACACAATAGTGGACTTACCCCTGCCCCTCCCATACATCATGCCCTCATTCATTTAGAGAATTGTTTTTGTTCTTTGCTATGATTCCTGCAGGCACTGTGCTAGGCAGTGTAAGAGTTGTGGAAATCAAATGACCACAGATTAGAATCAAGTATTGTTCTTTGAGATGGAATGATTCCAGGAGGCCTTAACGAACCCTGGGGGTGAAGCATTAACGGGGGGACTCTGCAACTATACGATGACATTTGCCTGTTGCGCAGGTACAGCCGAAAAGCCAGGCTTTGTCTCTAGGTCTAATTATGATGAACGTTGGCCCAGCTGAATATATATAGAGAGTGACATCAAACCGGAAGTTGTACTTTTAAGAGGGTGAGAGCCATTCAAAGAGGTAGTGTATTTTGCCTTGGGACATAATGAGTTCTCTGCTACTGGGGATGTTGGAGCCACATGTCGCTAAATGATCCCGGGCCAGCAGCGCCGTAATGCAAGTCACATGTGTAATTTTATAAATTTTCTAATGGCCATGTTGAAAAAGCAAAAAGAAGTAGGTAAGATGAATAATTATTAACAATTTATATTTTATTTACCTAGTAGATCTAATATGTTATTATTAGAAATGTATTTGTGTGTGTGTTGAGTTTTCTTTTTTTTTTTTTTTTAACTTTCTTTTAATGTTTGTTTATTTTTGAGAGAGAGAGAGAGAGAGAGAGTGAACAGGCAAGGGGTAGAGAGAAAGGGAGACACAGAATGTGAAGCAGGCTCCAGGCTCCGAGCTGTCAGCACAGAGCCCGACGCGGGGCTCGAACTCACGAACCGCGAGATCATGACCTGAGCCGAAGTCGGACGCTTAACCGACTGAGCCACCCACCCAGGCGCCCCCGTGTTGGGTTTTCAAAGTGGGGTGTATATGTTATCCTTGCAGCACATCTGGAAAGCAACTGGCAACATTTTAAGTGCTCAATAGCCATGTTGTGTCTACTCTGTTGGGCAACACAGGTCTAAATAATCACTCAGAATTAAAGAGGGGATATCACCCTGGTACACATTTATAGAAGGAACTGAGTAGATAGTTACTCTGGATAACTTCTGAAGTCCTTCCAGCCCTGATATGTGTTGAATCTATGCATTTCAATAGGCTGAATTATATATATATATTACATGCTGGCTGAATTATATATATATTACATATATACATAATATATATAATAATCTTTATGTAATACTATTATATATGATACTATTATACTATTATATATGATACTTTTATAATATTGTATGTACTATTATAGTATATATAATAGTATTATAATAGCATATATAATACTATTATAATGTTATATATATATATATATATATATATATATATATATATATATATATGTTTTCCCCCATTGATAACTTTTAAACCAGAATGCTTAGCAAAAATTACTAACATATTATGGTTGAGGGAGGCTGACTGCATTATTTCAAAGTAAGAACACAACTGGGACACCTGGGTGGCTCAGTCCGTTAAGCATCTGACTTTGGCTCAGGTCGTGATCTCGCGGTTCGTGGGTTTCGAGCCCCGCATCGAGCTCTGTGCTGACAGCTCGGGGCCGGAGCCTGCTTCGGATTCCGTGTCTCCCTCTCTCTCTGCCCCCGCCCCTCTTGCGTGCATGCTCCCTCACGCACTCTCTCTTTCTCTCAAAAATAAACAAGCATTAAAAAAAATTTTTTTTTTGAAACAAAAACAAAGTAAGAGCACAACCAAGACAGTATACATTCAACCTTTGATTGACCGTCCCTAGAATATGAACTCCTTGAGAGCAGGGGTCTTGTTGACAGAGGTATCCCCAGTGCCTCAACCGCGCCCGGCGCATGATAGGTACTCCATGAATAGAGGGCATGAATGAATGCGTTTTCCACCTGGCGTACTTTTGCGAATGGCAGCTTTTATAATTTAATGTCAATCCCCGGAGCTACTCTATTTTCTCTTGGTTATACGCTCTTTGATTAGAGCCCCTGGAGATTGCACATCCCGTGTTTACTACGAAACAGACCATGGCGTATTTGCGTGACAACACTTCCCAAACAGATGGCTGAAGTATCTAACAGAAAAGCTTTAAGTTGGCAGAATTTCCTTTTGGCTAGCCAACCGTTTCTGCGTCTTGCAGCCCCCCCCACCCGCTCCCCCGCCGCTCACCTTTTTTCCATATCACGTGTGCTTTCCGAAGCTTCATTATGAAGAGCTGGACGATGATGAAGAGGATGAAGATGAGAAAGGAGACCAGGGTGAGCAGCAGAATGCCATTTTTCCTCCTTATCACCCCCACGTACTGAAGATTTGTTTCTGTAAGGCAAACGAGAGGAATTCAGCTCAAGGTCGGTTTGCTTCCGTCCCTGAGGAATTTGCAGGCTGCTTCCCAAATGTCAGATAGGCGGATAGGCCACTCAGACAAAAAGACGGAGGACTTTAACCTGAAGAGAAAGAGATTCATACTATTTATTCTCCAGAAACAAGCCAACAGGCAGACAGACAAACAAGGCCATTCTGTGAGGCGATTGGAAAAACGCTCTTATGTGCTGTAGGTAGTGAAGCTGTGATTTTTCATTTCTAGAGAACGCAGGCAAGAATATTGACTTAGATTAGAGTCGGGGGATTTAAGTGAGCTGTAAGGAATGAGTTTTTTTAGCAACATGTGGTTAAGCAGCAAGAGAGGTTGTTAAGGAGTGTGGAAAGCCATGCAAATGCAGCGAACATTCATGAATGTTGGCTTGGTTAAAGGTGGTCCTCCATGAAGGCATTCGGAGATCAACGAGGTGAGGTCTTGAAGATCTTTCTAAACCTCACACTCGGATTCGGCCGGCTCTGATTTTGCCCGAATGTCCTGCCCCCTCTAACAACAAGCAGTTCAGGAGCACCAGCTCCGTGTGGAGCTGCTTGGAGCTCATTAGACACAATCTCTGTGCTTTAGGGCATAGTTCTCTCTCTGTAGAAACAAATAAATTAATGAAACAGAAGTCAGAGTGCGCTTTATGGGAGGTTTGAGGGTCCTGTTCTGCCCCGTAGACTGTGGGAGCCGCAGAGGTCTTGTGAACACAGGTGTGAAGCATGCAGAGGGGTGTTTCGATAATAGAGTCTTAAAAATGATCACAACTCCAGCGAGTCACAAGACTTTGTGCAGGAGACGATGAGAGTCTGGACCAGGGAGGTGGCAGTGATAGTAGACAAAAATCTGGAAGGGAAGACTCAAAAGTCCTTGGAGACGGACTGATTTTGTGTGTGTGTATGTGTGTGTGTGTGTGTGTGTGTGTGTACACACGTAGGAGTGAAGGATGACACCAAGGTGTGGGGCTTGTGTGATGGTTTGGACAAGCTGATTTTATGGGAAAAGATGCTGTTCGGTTTTTAGTGATGTTGAGTTTGAAGAGATGGCAGAAAATCCAGCCATGGGATACGTAGGAGGTGGAATGCAATAGGGATTCATTCTCCAGAGAATGTTCTGGAAGCATAGGTATGGAAACCTTCTGCGTAGTGGCAATAGGAACAATCCTGGGGAGGGGTAAACCCTTTAAGAATTAAGGGAGGAATCAAGAATAGAGAAGTAAAGTCAGAAGTATATCCACATATAAGAAGCCAGAGGAGGAAGGGAGGTTAGCGCATGGACACAGAGAAGGACTGATTAGCAAAGAGTGACAGGACCAGGCAGAGTATGTCAGGGAAGCCAGGGAGACCCTAAGTCAAGGAACAAGGGAGGGATTAACCAATAAAAAGGTCAAGGAAAGTAGGGACAGAAAAAGGCCATTGGATTTATTGGTTCAGAGGTTAAAATGTCAAGTGTTTATTCTAAATGCTGTAGGGGACACTTACCAGTGGTTAAGTCAGGATCTTGAGCGGTTTGGTTTTTCTCTTCCTTGTCAATCTCTGTTGTATTAGAATCTTCCACTACTGCAACTAAGTTGAAAGAAGTTAAGACATGATATATACATCTGACTCTCTGTGAATAGCGTGTATATACACATACTAATCCCCAAACAGCAAAGCATCTTTGGGAACCAAATTAAGTAGTCCGACTTAAAAACAAACAAACAAAACAAACAAAACACAAGACTATTTCTGAACTACTGACTTTTTCCAAAAATAGTTGCAAACGGCCAGGCTCATTTTGCTTTATTTTTTAAAGATACATGTTTACCGAACACTGTGCTAAGCCTGAAACTGAGCATTTGGTATGTTTCTCACGGCAGCTCTGAACAGAGGCTTGGAGAAGCTAAGTAAATTGTCACGCAGCAAAGAAGTGACAGAGCCTATCCGGAAATTCAGAATGCAAAATTTAAACCGTTCTTTTATACTTCCCACCTGAACCAGGCCTGTGAGCGAGAAGGTCTTTAGAAAGGTGCAAGATAACAACAGAACACTGAAGGGTGACATCCCGAGCTTTATGGAAGGATAAGCTAGCAGCCTGGAAAGCAATGCTTTTTATGTTGAAAAATAGGCTCCCTTGTCATTCAAACCTGTACTGGCCCCTCCCCCTTAGAAGCAGGGTGTTCTGTGATGGTTTTGCTAGGTGAGAGAAGTCATAGAAAGAAGAGATCTCTTCTTCTGATTTTGTTGCTCGTCCTGCCTATTCCCACCTCCCCGCCTCCCCCTCCCAACCTAGTCTCTTGCTTTTTTAGCCCATTGCACAGCGCCACTGTGTGGATCCCACGGGGAATGAGACCACCCATTCTACTGAAAATGGCTATTATTAACTGTAATACAATCATAGGAATTGAAAGCTGAAAGGAAATTTAGAAACCATATTAAATCTTCGGTTCTATATGAAAAAGCAGAGCAGAAAATTGGGTTGTTTAGTAGCTCCGTAAGCCAATTTAAAGACAAGTCGATTCTAAACACGTTTAAAAAAATTGGATTATTAAAGCAAGTGACGTGACCGCTCCACTTCAGGTTATTTTCAATTTCCATCGCCCTTCAAAAAACCGTACGGTACATATTGCTTCTATCGGTGTTTAGAAACCCCAAACATTGACTTTTTAAATATTATTCCAGATAAAAGTTGTAGAAAAATACGATCTGATACTCAACCATGAACATACATGCTAATGATACGAAAACATTTATCCCATCAAATGAAATTATTAGAGACACACTATTTGAAATAGGAAGAGGACACGTAGGAATTTCTGCCCTTTCTGGCTGAGGCTGTTTTGCTCAAAACATCATAGCAAATGAATGTATTCATACACGTATATATTCGCACTGCGTTTTCTGAGTACCTCCTAGTGCCAGATACTACGCTAGTAAAATACAAAGATAAACACGTGATTATTCCCCCCAGTTAACCCCCCAATGGGTTCACTGTCTAAAAAGTTGGTTATAATTCATTCAGGCTTTTTAAATTCTGCGTTTAGGGTTCAATCCTGTCATCAAAAACTATCTGAGTTCTTGACAACCAAGTAACTGAGGTGTTTTCAAAGGTGATTTTGTTCTTCTGTGACGAAGAGCAGCAAATCTCCAGATCCTGTTTCTTTGCCCTTTGCTGAAATCAAGTCTTTATTTTGTGTTTAGTCTGTTCTGGATGAGAAAACAATGAAACGAGTCTCTCCATAAATGAATACAACCTTGCCCTTTACCATAGAGGAAATTCAAAGGTCACTATTGCGTGCGTGTGTGTGTGTGTGTGTGTGTGTGTGTGTGTGTGTGTGTGTGTGTGTTTATCAAGCAACATAGCACTGAATTTACAAGGCATTAGTGACCCTAACCCCCCCCCCCCCCACTAAGGGAACATTCTACCACAAAGCTGGAACCAGCAGAGGGGGTCCTGCATAGTCTTATTAAAATTTTTTAAAAATCTGAAAATTGAGAATTGGAAAAGTGACCTTCCCGAGGAGGCTTTTTTTGTTTTTTTGTTTTGGTCTTAAGTTGTAATGGGTTGACACTTACCAGTGCTAGTGGGCTGCTGAGGGTCTGCAGACGATGGAGAGTTTTTCTCCAGGGCATCTGAAGCTGTCTCTCGATCAGTAACTAGGAAAGGGGAAAAACAGAATTCTGCAACCACGGAGAGCAGTTTTACCCACATTGTGCTCAGTACAGTAGGTTGGAGAATGTATTTGGCTGCTACCTGCTCGTGGAGGTTTTTGCAGAAACCTCAGCGCTACGTATTCTGCAGCTCTTGCTCTGGTCTTTGAATCTGTATCCTGCTGGCTGCCCATCTGCTAGGCTGCCTGGCTTAGAAGTGCAGCATGCTGGACTTGGAGTGGTACATTTGGCAATAATAGGCAGAGGGTATTCGCTGTCTTTCTCTCTCTTTCCATCTACTTGCCTGCCCCTCTGTCTGTCTATGCATTCACCTATCTCCCTCCTTATTTATTAGTTAGGTGGCCTTGGAGTCCGTCACGGAGTGGGTCGAATTCCAATGCCGTTGACTTGGCTTGTGCTGAGTGAGTTTGAGCAAGATGCCTAATCTCTTGAACGCTCAATTTTTTCTTACCTGTGTAATGGAAATGCTAAGCTTTGCCCTTGGGGGGGTTTTTTGTGTGTACGTGAGAATTAATGAGTTCATTCATACAACACGTTCAGCCCAACGCTTTGCTGTTTATAAAACATAATGCTTACAGTATAACATAAAACGATGTTTAGGGATGTCTCCAGACATTCAGTGTAGCGCGGATTTGACCCCTGAGCAGTCCTGCAACCAGTGGGTGTATAGGAAAGGTGCCTGAAATTTTATAAATAGGGATACGTGACGGGTAGGTAATGTCTTTTTGGAATCTGTGAGTGCTTCTCAGCTTTTTATTTAATGGCTTTGAACGTTTCTTTTTTAAAAAATTTTTTTTTCTCAACGTTTTTATTTATTTTTGGGACAGAGAGAGACAGAGCATGAACGGGGAGGGGCAGAGAGAGAGGGAGACACAGAATCGGAAACAGGCTCCAGGCTCTGAGCCATCAGCCCAGAGCCTGACGCGGGGCTCGAACTCACGGACCGCGAGATCGTGACCTGGCTGAAGTCGGACGCTTAACCGACTGTGCCACCCAGGCGCCCCATGAACGTTTCTTTTCTTAAACATGTAAAACTTTTGGAAACGATACAAATGCCAGAGTTGCATGCGAGAGCTCCGAGAAGAGGAAGAACCACCGCTAAGGAAACAATAGAGAAATAGTAATTTAGACTGTCAGGCTAAGATGAACTCTGTGACCACAAAGATGTCAGGGAAAATTGAAAAGACAGCTGCTAGCAATGAAAGGAGAGAAAAAGCTTGAAAGCTAGTAGGATGGAAATCCTGGAGGCAAATGATGAGACGAGTAGATGGGAAATATTGGGGGCACATAGAAAAATTATCAAGAATGATCAAGATCTTCTGGAATAATGTATATGATACTGTGTGGATTCAGATAATTATATATTTTTGTACAGAACAGGAGATATACACACACCCATGAGTTTGTATTTACTTTGATTTGTTCTCCCAGTCAACAAGCTAGTGAGTAGATTCAGTTAGACCAAATGTTAATTTGATTAAATGGGTACTGGTGCTTTATGATTTCTGTCCCTGCTTGGTTAGAATGTTATAGACTTGTGCTATTCAATACAGCATACACGGGCTACACTATTTAAGTTTAAATTAATGAGAGTTAATATTAAAAATTTACTCAGTTGCACCGGCCACATTTCCGTTTTGAAAAACCTGTACCCACCCCTGTGAGCTTGACAGCTTCTAAATACTAAGACTTCGATGAAATCAGTGACGATATTCATGAATGGGATTTTGATGCCGAAATGTGTCAACATTTGAAAATTCTGTATAAATCAATATATTGATATTTTCCAAATGACCAAGGCATGATGCTACAAATCATGCCTGGCTAAAAGATTTATCCAAAGTGCAAATCTGTTCAAAGAATTTAATGTAACAAGGGCACGAAAAGTTCATTGATAGGGTTCCAGAGTCCACATAGCAATTAACCTTTAAGAAGTCACCTCTTGTTGAGTTTTAGTATAGTATCAAAGAAGAATATCCACAATTATCTGAAAAGTTATTAATATCATCTTCCCTTTCCCAACTACGTATTTGTGGGAGGCTGTATTTTTGTATATATCTCAAGCAAAACAACATATCGCAAGAGAAAAAAACGCTGAAATTATGAGAACCTAATTCTATGAAACCAGATACCAAAGAGATTTTCAAGATGAAAAACAATGCCATTTTCCTCGCTAACATTTTGGCGTTGCAAAATACAGGTTTTTTTTTTTTTTTTATACAAGTGTGTCATTTCTATGTATATGTAGTGGATTCATTTTTTAAATAAGTCAACTTTTTTTAGTTTTAATTTCTAATGCGTAAGTATGGACAGGTACGATTCACATAAGTAAAAATTCTTTGGGGTCCTCAAATATTTGTAGGAGCATCGAGGGTTCCTGCAATCGGTGAGTGTGAGAACTGTCGCTCAAGTTTTTTGTTTTATCTAACCTCCAGATAAGTAACAGGAAATCAAGATTCCTCATTGGGAATACTAAAAAGATGAAGTAAATCATTGTGAAGGTGGCCTGATCTATTCCTGTCCTGTTTTCCTTCTCCAAGCATTGCGTTGTGAGTTTTTCAAAGGAAGACGTTACTCATTCCAGTACCTTCCCCCCCTCCAGATATGGTGCTTGCCTGATGTTCATTTTCTCAAGTCCTACGATGCAGTGTGGGGATGAAGGGGGTCAGAATCCTTACTTGTAAAATTATTTTATCTTATTTTATTAAAAAATGTTTTTTTTAATGTTTGTTTATTTTTGAGAGAGAGAGAGAGAGAGCACAAGCAGGAAAGGGGCAGAGAGAGAGAGGGAGACACAGAATCCAAAGCAGACTCCAGGCTCTGAACTGTCAGCACAGAGCCTGACGCAGGACTCGAACACACAGATTGCAAGATCGTGACCTGAGCTGAAGTCCGAGGCTTAACGGACTGAGCCACCCAGACGTCCCCTTGTAAGTGTGTTTTAAAGCATTCTCACTAATCCACCTTGTAAAACTCATGGGATGAACAAAATGGGTGTAGTATCTGTACGTCCATGCAGTAGCTTGCCACAGGGGAAAGTCATAAACACATGGAAGCCACCAACAGCTGATACTGGAATTACTCTTTGAATACTTAATGAAGATCTGGCAGTGGGGGCTAAACAGTCGACCGTTAGGTCATAGATAAAAGTCAAGTCGTGTCCCATTACTGTTAAGAAGCATTGGATGGCTAGGATTTTGAGTCGTAGAGAACTACGGCCATAATGGAAGAGAAAGAAACTGTGATTTCCCCTCAAGAGTAAAGTTTTGTAGGTGGCCCGAACAATAGCTGAAGAAGTCAACATAGATTTTTTTTCGACATGGTTGGTTCTCTTATTTAAGACCCTGAATGACTTTCAGAAGCGGCCCCTAATAACCCCCCCCCTCCCACGCATGCGCTGTGCTCCACTGACAGCAGAGGCTGGAGGGGGAGGAGTCATCAGGAGGTAGGAATGTTTGCGTCAGATTATAGTACCCAGCCGTGTCTGCGGGGGCTTAAGTCTTCTAAATGCAGCTTCCTCAAGACTTGCTACTTTTGGTTTGACGAGAAAGTGACTGGTGGAAAACCTGTGGTAGTGAGGGGGGGACCTGTTAGCCACAGCACGGCACCCCCACCCCCCACGGGGCAGCATGGCAGTTTTCCCACCATGGTGTTCTCCTTCACCAGCGCCTTTCATTAGCAGTAATTTCCCAAAGAGCTTTTTCAGCAAACGCGTCCTCATCCAACAGCTTCCTCCTTCCCTAGTGTGAGTGGATCCTTGTACTTCAGAAATTCTTCTGACACTGAGAGGTACTTTATACAACAACGAAGGTCAGAGTCTTGTGATTCATGCTACCTCTTACTAGATACTTCTTGACTCAAAAATTTTCTAGAGTTTTGAAATCACTTTTTTTTTTTTTGCATTTGATGAAGGAATGCATTTTTCCACTGGAAAAATGGAGGCGACTCCTCTTCACAGTTACGATGTGACGTTTCGTTTGTTATTTGTTCTGCTCGGAATGTTAACCTGGTTAAACTAAAATCCGCAGAACGGTCATAACAAAAGAAATCTAAAGAGTAACCATGACTTAGTTTGACTGTGTGAGTGTTTTATATTAACGTAAAATGATATGGACAAGTTTAGACTTATTTCAACGGCAATTATCTCCTTTTGGGTATGCTTCAGATAACCTCTTCAAAATCATGAGTGCAATCAAACGATTCAAGGCCAAGTTATGTCAGCGGTTATTATCAAAAAGCAGGCATGATGCTGTTTGCATATGGCGCTCTGCTAGGCTTTGTGCACAACTGGGGTTCCCAACGTTGGGACGGTCGCATTCTGACGCCCAGCTGGAGAAATTTCAATCATTAAAGGAATCTGCTGTTAAGGAGAGCTTTGTTGACTGCGATCTCACTCTGAAGGACTTTTCCCATTCCATTTAATTTTGTTCAAAAGTGTACTATGAAAGTAAATTGAAAATGATTAAAAGCAATCATTCATCCCTCTTACCCATATCTTCAAATCGGAATGGTGCCACCAGTTTTCTTCCTTGTAGACCTTTGTGTCGGATAATGCAGTCCACTGTTGAGTTTTTGCTGTACGTGTGGACTCTGAGGATGCTGCTGCTGTTACATTTCTTCCCATCGGTTTCAAACTCATGGTGGGTTTCACCTATGGAGCGAGTTAAAGAGGTGTTTGAAGTTGTGGCTACTTAATACCATTGGGTGGTTTGGTTCCCTCAGAGACCAATTGGCCTTGACCTCTTGGCAAAGCTGTTAGACTTCTAACCTCATTCTGACTTCAGCCAACTCCCTTGTACCTACGTGGCCCTAGTCACAGAGGGGAGCAGGTGAATAGCAATGAATAGGTTTCTGTAAACCCATCACTACTGGGGGAAAAAAAATCCAAAGCTTATCGTGGTTACAACAAGGGCAGCCCGATGTTGTCAAACACAAAGACCCACGACTTTACTCAGTTTGGACGAATGAGGCAAATTAATGGAGAGGTCTTGGAATGATGTAGAATTGGCATTGGAATGAATCTCTCTATGATTAAATAAAATTGAATGTAACCTGTGTTACAACGTACACAGACCGTAAACAGGTCCCAATTGTGACAGTTTGTTATCCTGCTTAGTCAATTGAACGCTGCTTCAGTCTAATCAAAGTTCAGATTCTTTGGTACCATATGATATTTTTATCTGTCACTGAGGGTACTGCACTTTATAAGTGTTCCAATATACAAGCGTTGTGGTAAATGTATTTTCAATTTTGTGTCTGCTACACAAGTCATGCTGAGGTAATAGCTGTTTTCCTGTTTTATGAAATTTTGTTGAATTTTAAGAAGCCATAATAACTCTATTTTAGGTTTCTACTTTTTTTTTGTTGTTTTTTTTTAAATTTTTTTTTCAACGTTTTTTATTTTATTTTTGGGACAGACAGAGACAGAGCATGAACGGGGAAGGGGCAGAGAGAGAGGGAGTCACAGAATCGGAAACAGGCTCCAGGCTCCGAGCCATCAGCCCAGAGTCTGACGCGGGGCTCGAACTCACAGACCGCGAGATCGTGACCTGGCTGAAGTCGGACGCTTAACCAATTGCGCCACCCAGGCGCCCCTCTACTTTGTTTTAAGCACAAACAGGCAATCATATTATTTGTGATGGGTTTTCAAGATGAAGCCATAGTATCGATTGGTTATAAAGATAATTTGGAAAAGAACTGATGGGTTAATGAATGTTGTTTTCTGGCACTTGGTGCCACCAGAGGGCGCCAGAGGATTGAAGACTTCCTTGGAAATGTAAGTAGGAAGGAAAACAAAGGAGGAAAGAACCATCTCCCCTACTTACCGTAGAGCTCTATGTCGTTCCCTAAAATCCAAGTTATCTGCGGAGGGGGCTTACTTCTCACGGTGGAGCATGTAAGCGTAACGTGTTCTTTTCCATTTTGCATTCTGGTAACTGAAGCTTCCAGGATTGGTGTGGAAGGAGTTGCTGGAAGAAAATTGTTTTTTTTTTTTTTTCATGCTTAATTAGCTGGTCTACGTATCCCAGTAAAGCACGGAGTCTGATCATCTGTAGGGATGATTGTAGCGTATGGTCTCAATAATGGGATTTTTTTTTTTTTTTTGCTCGACCTTTTCCAGAATACTGTTAAAGGGCTTTTATGTACTTGTAACGCTACCTTGGCTGTAGTCACATTGTTTGTTACCCAGTGTATGATTAGTCCCCGAAAATCCCCAATGTTTCAATGGCAATTTTTGCCTTTGACAAATGACTGTATTTGATTAGTGACATGAAAGGAGTTGGTTTATGGCTGTTTCCGTTCTAAACTTTCACGAGTGTATGATTCACGCCAAGGTAAGTTAGTTCCGTCCCCTCCTTACATCAAAAGGTGCATTTCTTTCTTTCTTTTTTTTTTTTTTTAATTTTTTTTTAACATTTATTTATTTTTGAGACAGAGAGAGACAGAGCACGAACGGGGCAGGGTCAGAGAGAGGGAGACACAGAATCTGAAACAGGCTCCAGGCTCTGAGCAGTCAGCACAGAGCCCGACGCGGGGCTCGAACTCACGGACCGCGAGATCGTGACCTGAGCTGAAGTCGGCCGCTTAACCGACTGAGCCACCCAGGCGCCCCAAAAGGTGCATTTCTTTTATAAAGGACCCATTTGTCCTTTTTCTTCCTACTCCTGTCTTGGGAATGGAATTCACCCTTGAACAGTGTGGCGATTAGGGGCACTGACACCTCCCTCAACCCCTGCGCAGTCAAAAATCTCTGTATAACTTTTGGCTCCCCCCAAACTTAACTAAAAGCCTGCTGTTGATGGGAAGCCTTACCGATAACAGGAACACCTGGTTAGCACGTTTTTGTATGTTCTACGTATTTTATAGTGTATTCTTACAGTAAAATAAGCTGGAGAAAAGAAACTGTGAAGAAAATCATAAGGAAGAGAAAATACATTTATAGGACTGGACTGTATTTATTGGCAAAAATCCACGCGTAAGTGGAGCGGCACAATTCAAGCCTGTGTGGTTCAAGGGGCAAGTGTGATTTTTAGTTAGGCTAACTTCTTCCTCTTTCCCGTTCTACTTCACACTTTGGTCCAGAACCCTACTCTTCCGCATTTATTTGCTGATTTGTCTGCCATCGAAACATGGTAAAGTCAGCCCCGAGTATGCAGCATTGGATGCCGGCAGTACACATATGAAAAAATTAGCTATTTGAGGAGCTCACAGTCCGGTGATAGACTCAGCCCCTAAACTGTCAGTTGAAAGATCATGTATTAAGTGCAGCGAGAGAAGTACGCGTGGAGAGTTCTAAGACCCCAGAAGAGCACGCAAGCAGCGTGAGCCAGAGTGCCACGAGGGGTGGCCAGTAAGGTGGGTGAGTCACATTGGTTCTTAAAACCCGAAGGGAGCTATTCCTTCCCAGGTACTTTGTTACCCCGCAGGCACCACGCTGTATTAATTCAACCGAAGTCTAAGAAATCCACTTGTGGGATATGTGGAATTATGCCACTTAGAGATCGACAGAAAGCAGTGTTTCGAATTGATCTGTTCCATCACAAAAATCGGAAAAGTAAAGACAGTAAGACTCAGGCTGAACACAGCTGACCGTCCACAGAACCGGGCAGGTCCCCGGGCGATCTGGACGCTGTTACTTCCTATCCTCGTCTCCCAACCCACCTCTCACTGGCAGAGAGGGACTGGTTTGGGCAGAGGATGCGAGCCGTTGCCCAGTGCAGTCACCTCTGAATTCATCCCATCTTAGGCTATGCAGTCGTGAGGTTCTACTTTTTTTTTTTTTTTTTTTTACACACTGCTTTGCCTGTCTAAACTAGCATGCCAACTCCTGGCGGGCACGGATTGTGTCTAATCCCTCGTTGATTCCCAGGAGCTTAGTACAGTGCCTGGCACACAGTCGTGGCTCATCAAATATTAATTCTCCTTCCTTTTAATTTCCCCAGAGAGGAAACTTCGCTGATGCCAGAGACACGTTTCACAAAGTCACATTTTAATCTAGAGCTCGCCGGTCAACATGTTCCTTTCTGCTTCCTTTTGACAAAGGATGGCAGAGGTCCCCTGGGAAATGCCTTGCTACAGGCGCTGTTTCTAAACTCAGATGTTAAGCGTAAGCATGATGTATCCTGTTCAGAGGCCCGTCGCTCACCCTGCTGGGTGTGCTGGCTGTCAACCACCTACCTGTCACGATCACTTTTACTTCCTTTGTTCTCACGGAGCTGCCGTATCGTAAACACTTGTACACGCCTTCATCTTGCTGGCTGACATTAAGCACGCGGATGGAGAGCTGATGGGCGGAGTGATTCAGAAGCTGGTATTTGGGATTTTTTAAAGCTGGACCAGAAGGTAAAGGAAGTGTTAGGAAGCAAACTAGCAGATGCATACAGACTCTCTGCCCATTGGCTCTTCACGGGAATGGCCTTTGAATTTCACACGTGGACGGAGCAAATGTCACATCTTTGATTGAGCTGCCTTCCAAATTTCTGGTGTTACCAGCTGGATGCCTCTCAACAGCTCCACGTTCGTTTAGGAAACAAAATATTTTGCTACTGGGATCTGTGAGATAAACCGGTCGCTTTATTTGCACGTGTATGAAATTAACTGACATTAACCCTGTGCTGGCGAAGGGTTCAGGCTGCAGGAGGATTACATCCCCCCCCCCTTTTTTTTACATTATGAAAAATGCCCCATTGTAATTACCTCCTCGAAATCTGATTGATTTGAGGCTGTCTTGTCACAAAGGATGTGAAGAATGGAAGATCAGTGCACGGCTAGTCATTACGCCCGTTGGCTGCTTTATCTTTTTATGTTTTTTAAGGGCTTTTAAAAAAAATTTTTTTTTTTAACGTTTATTTATTTTTGAGAGAGAGAGAGAGAGAGAGCATGAACGGGGGAGGAGCAGAGAGAGAGGGAGACACAGAATCGGAAGCAGGCTCCAGGCTCTGAGCCGTCAGCCCAGAGCCCCACGCGGGGCTCAAACTCACGGACCGCGAGATCGTGACCCGAGCTGAAGTCGGACGCTTAACCGACTGCGCCACCCAGGCGCCCCATTAAGGGCTTTATTTTTGAGTAATCTCTACACACAACGTGGGCTCGAGCTCATAACCCGGGATCGAGAGTTGCATGCTCCATCAACGGAGCCAGCCAGGCGCCCCTTTTGTTTTTAATGTTTTAGAAGTTGGTTATTATTTGAAGTTTCCTAAAGATTTTAGCAAGTGGTTTTTGTTTTTATTTTTGTTCTGTTTGGTTTGATTCTATACTGACCTGGGATGTCTATCTCAGACCATAGGTCCCTTAGCAAATCAGAGGCTCCTGAAATGAGTGGGTTTGTCTTCCTTCCCTTCCTTCCCCTCCTTCTCCACCGCCCCCCCCCCCTTGCTCTCCCTGCTTTCTTTCTAGATTTGTAACACAAACAAACCTAAAATAGTTGTGCTTTGAATGGCTGCCCAAGGAAGGTTGTCTCTCATCTGAAATAATGGTTGTATGTCCTGGGACACTACTGTTACCCGGGCTAGAACCCCTGAATTGTCAGCCTCAGCACTGTTGACTTTGGAGTCCATAATTCCTGGTTGTGGGGGCCCTCCTGTACATTATAAGATGTTTAGCAACAACCCGGGCCTTTCTACTCACTAGATGCCAGTGCCCCTGCCTGTCCCCAATTACAACAACCAGAATTCTTTCCAGACATTGCCCTATGTCCCCTGGAAGGCAAGAATGACCCCCAGTTGAGCATCACCGAGTTCAATCAAGGTACTCTGCTAGAAACTGGGGAGTGCCCATCTTATCCTGGTTTGCCAAAAACCAAGCCAAAACAAGAGAAAGCGTGATTTAACGGCAATTATCTCTACCCAAAGTTTTTCTCTCAAAACTTGTAACAACCAATATCTACTTTATTGGAATCTACTATTGATAGTTGATTTAGTTTGAAATATGTGGTTATTTTACATTGAACATAGCAATATTTAAAGATTTTTTTAATGTTTATTTTTGAGAGAGAGAGAGAGAGAGGGAGAGAGACCGCATGAGTGGGGGAGGGGCGGAGAGAGAGGGAGCCACAGAATCCGAACCAGGCTCCAGGCTCTGAGCTGCCAGCACAGAGCCCGACACGGGGCTCAAACTCCCGTACTGTGAGGTCATGATCTGAGCCAAAGTCCGATGCTTAACCAACTGAGCCACGCAGGCGCCCCGAACACAGCAATATTTAAAAAATGTTTCATAGCTGCAGAGAAGAATAGCATGGCCCCTGTGCAAGGATGACCTGCAAATTCGTGAAGCATTCCATATTTTTCTGGGTGTTGTATGGAAACCAATTTGACAATAAATTTCATATTTAAAAAAAATTTTTTTAAATGTTTCATAGCATATTAAGTTTTTTAGGGGCTCTGCTTTTACAAGGCAGAATGCAATTTGCTGTTTTGGAGACTTTTCCAAGTATTTGGCAGCTGAGAATATTAAATGGAGACATGCAATGGTCTCATTATCTAGGGGAGGGTTTAGTAAAATTCTGCCCAAAGAGATGAACTAAATAGACTTTTAAGAACACCTTTCCTTGGGGCACCTGGGTGGCTCGGTTTGTGAAGCGTCTGACTCTTGATTTCAGCTCAAGTCATGATCTCACAGTCCGTGAGTTCGAGCCCCGAGTGGGGCTCTGCGCTGACAGTGTGGAGCCTGCTTGGGATTCTCTCTCTCCCCTCTCTGTCTCTCTGCCCCTCCCCTGCTTCCCGGCTTTCTCTCTCTCTCTCTCTCTCTCTCTCTCAAAATGAATACATAAACATTAAAAAAATCCCTTAAGAAAAAAACAACAACATTGTGACTCTGTGCGGTGATGGATGCTAATTAGATTTACTGTGGCAATTGCTCTGAAATATATACATAATACTAGATCATTGTACACATCAATACAGGGTGACATGTCCGCTGTATCTCAATAAAACTGGGCGGGGGAGGGGGTTGCGGGGAAGAATCCCCTTCCGTCTCAGGCATCCAGGGCTCATTGTGTGCTTGTGAAAAGGAGGAATGACTGTCCTCCTTTCCAAAGCGGCATGTCCTGTCAGTTGCTCGGCGACCTTGCTTTTGTGCTGAGGCCAGCAGAAGAGGAGATATTGGGAAGGGAGTTTTGTGATGTGACTTTGAGCTGCTCAGATGGAAAACGAAGCAGCTGGCTCCAGACGGGGGGGCGACGGTGTTAGCTGCCGGGGGACAAAGGGCCTCTAGTCAGTCTCCTGCCTGCCTGTCATGGCACTGCGGAGAGTGAAAAAGCGAGGTGGGGGTCAGGTGCGGGCATGGAAACGTGCTTTGTAATTTGAGCCCCCTTTACCAATCATTCTGGGGGGGCTTTCCATTTCAGACTTCCTGTCAAAAAAAGCAGCCGTGTGTAAAATGGTAGGCTGCTGGGTGTGATCCCCGCGTAATCGTAGGTGGGCCAAGCCCATCGTTGGGGTGACTCATGCTGGTTTCTATCCCCCACCAGCTTGTCTGTCTGGAAAATCCCTCAGGTTGCGATCTGGTGGCGATTGTTTTTTTTGTTTGTTTGTTTTTTTGTTTTTTTCACTTACCAGGATGCTCATTGAAAAAAATGGTGAACCCTGATGGGGCCAGCCACTGCAGGGATGTGGTCTTCCCCTGAGAAACGACACACTTGAGAGTGAGCGTCTGGCCTTCCTCCACGGTGACCGTTTCTGTGTGGTTGGTCAGAAGGGCTTCTGCAGAGGAAGAGATGTGGAGACAGTCAGGCTGGCAATGGGGCAAGGCACTCCCAAGCTGAGGCAGGGTCAACGCAACCTCCTCCTCAGCACAGCCTCCTTCGTTCATTCAGTCATTCATTACGTACTTTTTTTTTTTCCCAATAAACATTTTGAAAATTATTTATTTATTTATTTTGAGAGAGAGAGAGCAAGCGGGGTTGGGGCAGAGAGCGAGAATCCCAAGCAGGCTCCACGCTGTCCGCGCAGAGCCCGATGTGGGGCTCGATCTCACAGACCGTGAGATCATGATCTGAGCCGAAATCAAGAGTCGGTCGCTCAACCAACTGAGCCCCCCGGGCCCCTCTCATTACATACTTCTTATAGAAACAAAACCTAAGTCAGTACAAAGGAGACAGCACTGTAGGTAGCGACAGTAGGATGTGTCCTGAAGGGGTGCGATTTTGATAGGAAATAAAGGAAAACGTTGAACAACATCCATCGGGCGCCTGCTCTCTGTCGTAGCCCAGAAACTCAGCCAGGCCACGTCAAACCTATATTTAATTTAACTTTCGAAATAATCCTATAAAGAGCGAGTTACTTCGCTGGCTCTACAGATGGAGGGAGTAGAGGCTGATGGTCACACAGGTCCTGGAGCTGGGATCTGGACCCATGTCTGTGGTCCTCCAAGTCCACGGTCATGTAACTAGGTCAGACTGTCTCCATGATGAGACCAGAAAACTCAGCCTCTCTGGCCTCCGTTTATGAAGCAAGCTCCTTCTGGCTTGAAGTATAAGCAGTGTGTCTGGAATTCTAAGCGGCGCTCTTGTGAGTTAGGAAGCTGCCCTTCACAGGAGCAGGGAGGCCCCCCCTGCAAAAGAGCTGCTGTGCCGGAGGAATGATGTTCTAAGATCTCTTCCAATTTAATTTTCCACAGCAGCACTTTCTCCAGGCAAACACGAGAGACTAGTTTCCCGAATCGCAGCCCCCAGAGAATGGTAAACAATTGGTCGTAAACAGCTGCAAATGTATCCTCCCAAAAAAAGGAAATTGATAAAAAAAAAAAATTATAATAATAAATTGGATTTACTGCTGATTTGGCTGCCATCGGTTCTTCAAGTTTTAAATAAAAAAAAAATTTTTTTTTTTTTTGTTTTTAAGGACAAGACAATTGTTAGCAATGAAAGTACAAAACACTTCCGTAGACAGAAGAATACCGTGGGGTTATAAATTATGAATAGCAAATGTAATGAGTTTTACTCCATCATCTGAAACCTTAAAAAAAAAAAAAAAGAGGGAAAGGAAAAAAGGAGTTTATTTCCTTGTGATAAATTTCAAGTATTAGGAAAAGTGCTTTGGAGAGCCCTGGGAATTAATTGGTGCAGACTTTTTAGTTTGTTCCATTTCTAGGTCATTAATTTCCAGCTGGCCCCTGGCAATAATAACCCAGAATTGTTGTATTGCATTTGTATTGACTTCCATGGGAAAAAAGTTTGCTCGCGTTCTAATGGAAAAATACCCATATCATCAGTCAATACTATAATGAACAATGAAGAGTCAATAAAAAGATACTGTGTTTTCCTAAGAGCGTTGAAGCATAAGCCCTGAATTCTGCTTAGGTTGGGTCATTTGGAAATATTTTCATCTATAAAGTCAACCCATAATTGAGTAATAGGGATAATATTAGTAGAGATGCTTTGAAATGACAATGGAACTAAGGTGAAGCAACTTCTGAGCCAAGAAATTGAATCTGAAACTGTCTACCTTCTATCGCTTCCATAATCATTCCATTATGATTCTCGCTTTACTTTCTAGTTCTTGTGTTAGCCTGCTTCCCACAGGTTGAAGTTTCTAGAGGGCAGTGACTATGTCATATTTCTCTAAAATTCATTCCTTACAGAAGCTATCACAGTGTGAGCTTGAAAAGTAATGGTTTATTGCCAGCTTTCATGATGGCACCATAATGCCGGCGATGGGCAGATGTCTTTGGTCTCCTGTTGTTAATAAGAATACTGAGAGACAGGAGGGAAGGCACTACGTTGAATCAATGATAGAATAAAAGACCGCTGTTAAGCAACATGCCCTGATTTCATCCTTCAGGCCAGAAATTGATACTTGGAAGTTTTGCCCAAGTTCTTATCTTTCAGTAAAGTGATGGTCTAGACAGGAAGCCTGTATTTGGGGGAAATAGAAGCAGTGATATGTATCGGCAGCCTGTTGATGAACGAATGGCTTCCATTTTAAAGCTATCTTTTTCTCGAGATGTATGCTTTTGAGTGAAATTGCGTTATTTGATTCTTACAATGTAAAAAATTATAATGAGGGGCGCCTGGGTAGCTCAATCAGTTAAGCGTCCGACTCTTGGTTTCAGCTCAGGTCATGATCTCTCGGTTCGTGGGTTCAATCCCCGCGTTGGGCTCCACGCTGTCATCCCTGCTTGGGATTCTCTCTCTCTCTCCTGTCTCCTCTCTCCTGTCTCCTGTATCCTCTCTCCTCTCTCTCTCTCTCTCTGCCCCCCCCCCACTCCACATACTCTCTCTCTCTCTCAAAATAAATAAATACATTAAAAAAAATTGTAATGAAATACAATACGACTTCTTAGCATATGCTATAAAGAATTGTATCTCCTAAGATCGGTTTACTCCCGTTGAGAATGTAATATCGGCCAACTGACCTACCACAACTATAAATGCCTGGGTTTCGGATGGAAAGGGCTGCGTTGGAGACATAGGCTGTTTTTGTGACTCTGCTCCAAGCCTTGCCTTTAGCTTGACCAGCTCATTTCTCTTGCACTGTTACCAGTGGGGGACCCCTTGTTTAGTTTTGAGACAGGAAGTCTTTGTAGAAAGGAAGAATGGCTCCAGTGAGAAGCCACAGGCCCACGCTGCTTCAGCTGCGGTGCTTAAAGATACTGTTCACTGTGTCAAGGGCCCGCCGAAGGGTAGAAGAGGAAGACACCTGTACCTGACTTTTCGTGGGACGCCTTCTGAGGGAAAGTTCCCCAGGATTCTCTCATTGCCACTGCACGCTGAGGGGGAACTCTTCTTTTACATTTTCTTTTTCATCTAAGTTTTGGAGTCCAACTTTCACCTTCTTTGTCAGAGGGATGGGGTGTGGGTTACCTTCTTTGCTCACCACTTCCTCCCCCGTAGGCTCTAAACATGTCTATGCTTGTGCACCCTTCCTTGGCCTTTCTTATGTAGATCCTGAGGGCTGCGTCCCCTTCCTAGTGCTCCCCAGCCGGGCCTCAGGGTTCCAGTCTGCAGGTGAGCGCGCCGCACGGCTCCACAGATACCGGGGAGCAAAGCTTGGCAGTGAATGGCTGTGGAGTTTCTCCTGGGAGCTCACCGCTTACTGTTAGTAGGTCGTGTCTACTGAGTGGATTATTGACTTCTGACCAGATCCATCCATCCATCCATGTGAGGCCACGTGTTACGAGGCTGCTAGTTGACTCTGGGCTCATAGATCGGGACTGGTTTATATATGGAAGTAGAACCTGTGACCTTCACCGTCGTCTCCACCCCCAACCTCACGAACTAATTGTCCTATCAGTGGAATGGCCACACACCAAAGCCTATGCGACCGGGCCTCAGGCAAAAGGGCAAGCATCAGTGACCGCCACCTACGCAGGCATCCACGGATAAGACCTGTGCAGTGCCTAAGATTCCTTGATGTCCCCCCAAGATTTTGGGAGTTGCCACGTCTGCTCTCCCCTTTACTAGGGGCTATCATGGAGATCGAAGAACGAATAAGATGTTCTTTCTTGTTCTTACCTTAGTAGGCCAATTATCGCGTGCGGCACATTTTAAAACTCCAGAACCGTGCACGTCTGTCCTGCAGGGACCCAGACTCATCACGCCCCATTGGAAATCATCATCTCTCGCGTCCCCCTATGCTCCAGACGCGTCCTACACAGATACGCCACCTGCTCTGTCCCAGCTCTTGCTTGTGTTAACTAATGTCGTCGCCAGCCACTGCCAGGTTCAGGGTCAAGAAGATACTTTACCTTCATGCTGTTCTGTCATCCTGGATACATTTCTTATCCCCGCCAGGACTCAACTCAGATTATCCGGCTTTTGTCGAACCTGCCTAATGAGTCTTTAGCCTCCTCCTTCCTCACAATGACCTGCCCTCTCCTCCAAGACCCTCAAAGGTTCTGAATGGACTCCTGTTATAGCACTTGGCACATTCCTTTATAGTTATTTAGTTACAAGTATGTCTCTGTGTGTAGATTACAGACTTCTCGTGGAAAGGTTGTTTGCCATTCATTCATTTTACAGTCCCAGGGCCTTACACAAAGGAAGATTTTAAGTATTAGCTGAGTCAGTGGCTACAAAGATGAAGAAATGTATATATTCATGACTAAACACTATAATAGGATATAAGCTTAGCTCTGTTATTGTTATGTTGCATAGAAAAGCTTGAGTTAAATTAACACCAGAGACACAGAATGAATTGTCTCAAATCAGAGCCCTATCTACACGACTATTATGCGGTAGTAGACAAAAAAGTGCTTCAATTTAGATCGTTATGAAAAATGCTTACTATCATTTTTTTGAGATATCATCAACAGAGAAAGTTACGAGGGTGACAATGAATCTGGCTCGGCCCAAATTAAATTATTTCCAATATGGCTTTCTTTTCTTTTTTTTTTTTTAAACGTTTATTTATTATTGAGAGACAGAGAGACACAGAGCATGAGCAGGAGAGGGGTAGAGACAGGGGGAGACACAGAATCCGAAACAGGCTCCACGCTCTGAGCTGTCAGCACAGAGCCCGACGCGGGGCTCGAACTCACAAACTGCAAGATCATGACCTGAGCCGAAGTCGGTCACTCAACCAACTGCGCCCCTCCAATATGGCTTTCAAGAAGACCTCTCAAAGTATCCACACACTTGGGAATTATCAACAGGTGTATCAACAGAACCTTATATTTGCAACTGTTCTTTGCTTCCTATATCCTACCCTCCACTAAGGACCAGAATAGCGGGAGTCTCATCATCCACAGTATAGGTGAATGGGATGAATTTTGAAAAATTGTTCGTTCTTGAACTGCGTTTTACCCATCCCAAAGGCTCTTTATGTGAGTGGTAGCCTTGAAAAGAGGGAGGCTCTGAGATTATGGGACTTTTCTTGTCTATAATTCTTGGCGGCCTTAGTTAGAAGTTGCCCTGGTGGAAGCAGGTGCAGTGATCTTCCCATAGTTCATAGCTAAAAACAGCCGGCAGTGTCCAGTGTTGCCAGAATTGATGATTTGCTGCCTTTTTTTGCCAACAGGAAAGCAACACGCCCAGCCCCTTTCCTATTTGGGACTCTGATGGGCCTGAGCAAGGTGAGGTCAGAGGGGACAGTTTGTGCTTAATACCATTAAGTCTAGATGCCTTCTGGGTGGCCCTTTGGGTGAGTTTCCAGGTTGGGATTTTTCAATTACACATCTTCCAAACTGTATAGATCAGTGGCTATCAAACTTTTGATCTACATTAGGAAACACTTTCTATCACAGCCTGGTAGAAAGACACACACACACACACACACACACACACACACACACACACTAAATGTTTCATTAGAAAATACATAAGTGCTGTGTAAGCTGATTGACTACCTGTGAAAACTTAGGCGGGTTATCTAACTTCTTTTAAACTCTCTATTCTCATGTAAATTAGGGATATTAAATGTTTGTTTATTTTTGGGAGCGTGCAAGTGGGGGAGGGGCAGAGAGAAGGGAACAGAGGATCTAAAGCAGGCTCTGCACTGACAGGCCGAGGGCAGGGAGCCCCATGTGGGGCTCGAACTCACGAACTGCAAGATCATGACCTGAGCCGAAGTCAGAGGCTCAACAGACTAAGCCACCCAGGTGCCCCAGGGATACTAATACCTCAGTATCTTTGCTAGGATTAGATGTAACTGATAAAAGTGCCCAGCACTGTGCACAATGAATAGCTTTTTCTACCGTCTTTATAAATAGTATTTGAATAATTTACATTCTAAAAAAGTTGTCTCAGGTTTACCTTAAGACGCGATTATTACTGCCTTTAAAAACTTTTTTTGGGGGCGCCTGGGTGGCTTAGTCGGTTAAGCGTCCGACTTCAGCTCAGGTCATGATCTCGCGGTCCGTGAGTTCGAGCCCCGTGTCGGGCTCTGGGCTGATGGCTCAGAGCCTGGAGCCTGCTTCCGATTCTGTGTCTCCCTCTCTCTCTGCCCCTCCCCCGTTCATGCTCTGTCTCTCTCTGTCTCAAAAATAAATAAACATTAAAAAAAAAATTTAAAATAAAAAAAAATAAATAAAAAAAAACAAAAACTTTTTTTTGTATGGTACTTTTCTGAGGCAATAACTTGAATCCTCAAAAAATTAAGGTCTCTTAAAGGCTTCAAACTTTGGAATAATTGAAAAAACATTCTAATTTTATCTATCTAAATGTACTTCTGAATGTATGAGCTGTTCTTTAAGCCACTTATTGAAGAAACTAATATTATTACCAATATTGAATTCATATTATGTGCCTCAGGGTAGAGGGACCAAAAAAGAAAGCACTTCATTTAATTGTATAAAGTAGGAAATTGAAGGACTATGTAAAATAGGAAATCGAGTTTTTTAAAATAATGTCATTCAGATGCAGTTGTATCGTGAATGTAGATTTAGGACAGGTGCGTTACCTGAAACATAACTACAGTTCAGCTCAATATTTGCAAACAAACACAGCCAGCAATACACTTCTGCATAGCTTCTTTTGCAAGAATTTGGTACAACTTGCAATCAGAGATTTAAAGACACCTATATCCTGCCTCCCGTTTGAGCAGGCTAAAAAGGTAACAAGAGTTTTAATTTTCATATTGCTACATTAGAATTAAGTGAGCATCAAAAATCAAAATGGGAAATCATAATAAAATGTAGAGTATAATAGGGGCACCTGGCTGGCTCAATCGGTTAAGTGCCCGACTTCCGCTCAGGTCACGATCTCGCCGTCAGTGAGTTCCAGCCCTGCGTCAGGCTTTGTACTGACAGCTCGGAGCCTGGAGCCTGCTTCGAATTCTGTGTCTCCCTCTCTCCCTGCCCCTCCCCCACTCATGCTCTGTCTCTCTCTCTCTCTCAAAAATAAAAACATAAAAAAATTAAAAGGTAAAGTATAACTGACTCCAAAAATAAGCAGGAACTTTTCACGAGGCTCATTAATATCTCGGAACTAATTAAGAGTTGTATAGCTAGCCTTTGCCATTTTCAAAGTGCTTTCACGTTTGAAATTTGATCCTTGTAAAAATGTGAGTTGGTTGGCCCAACATTTTTAATCATTCTTCGTTTCAAGATACAGAAATTGAGTTTTCTTTTATTAAATGTTTATTTATTTTTGAGAGAGAGAGCGCGAGCATGGGAGGGGCAAGGAGGGAGGGAGACACAGAATCCGAAGCAGGCTCCAGGCTCTGAGCTGTCAGCACAGAGCCCCACGCGGGACTTGAACCCACGGACCGCGAGATCATGACGAGCCAAAGTCAGACGCTTAGCGGACTGAGCCTCCCAGGCGCCCCCAGAAATTGAGTTTTTAGAGCAATTATCTGGCTAAGGCTCATTCAGTGAGGAAGTTTTTAAAATCCAAAACTGATGCCCTTTCAACTGGTCGACCCTTACAACACAGAGCCTAAGGAACCTGTTTGTTACATTTTGCCGTAACGCAGATCCCACAGAGACACATGCTACAGTGACCCTTTTCCATCTCGGTTAGCAATTGAACAACAGGTTAAATAAAGCAGTAACATCCCTCCCTGTGAGATCTTGGTGTCCCTTGGAAAGCATTAACATATTTACCTGGGTTGCCTTCTGTGGTAGGTCCGCTGTGAACGCAGCTGACTGATGGGTAGATTTGGTAACATACCAGGTCGACTGAGTGGCATAAAAAATGAGCTCTAAGGGCTTACCTTGTAAGGGGAAGCAAGCCAGCAAGCTGCAAAGTCTCCACCACATACTGTGCCGTGCTGTTGTCATACTTTGTCAACTTCCTCTAGATTCTGAAATAAATGGAGCAGAGTGGTTTCTTTTGAAGGGGGAGAGGCAGGAGCTTTGTGACCTCACGTGTCTCACCGCCCCCATTGGCTCTGGAAGCCCCCTCTTAGTTCGCTGCCCCCAAAATACCTCCAGGTGGAACATTTAGGGGACCACATGTGTCATCGCGATCGTGGAGAGGTGTGAGTGATGTGTTGGTGGCACAGATCACTCTGCCACACGTGGGAAGTACTGGTAAATCTACTAGTTGTGAGGCTTTTTGGGGGAGGAGGGGTGGGAGAGAGATTAAAATTTCCCCGTGTAGTGACGTAATCTTATTTTTACTTTTCTGGTGTATTGACGGTGATAGACGATTTATTTTATTTGTTTTTATTTATTTATGTTAATTTACATCCAAGTGAGTTAACATCTAGTGCAACAGTGATTTCAGGAGTAGATTCCTTAATGCCCCTCCCCCCTTTAGCCCATCCCCCCCTCCCACCACCCCTCCGGGAACCCTCTGTCTGTTCTCCATGCTGAACTTTTGTGAATATTTTGTTTCTAATTCTGACAATAATGTGTAATGGTCTTCAGGGGCTAGAATTCAGTCACGTTATTTGATCATTTAAAAAATCTTCATCCAGCCAGCCAGCCATCTCTACATCTATCCAGCCATCTATCTAGTATGTATTGTTCCAAGATATCGCATATAAAAGATAAATTCCTTGCTTTCAAGGAGAATATGATCTCGTAGGGGGTGACAACTGGCAAATGAACTATTTTAGTATTGAACTGTCATTAATTGGGCAAATTGAGATACGTTATTTCATTTTTTCCAGGACACACAGCCAAGTACTTATGGTTAGACTTATGGTTCGAAAATAGTCTAGTCTGCAATGTTTGACAAATTATAAAGGAAATAATATTTTCTGGTTTGAATTAAAATGAGTCTTGATGGGATGCCTGGCTGGTTCAGTTGACAGAATATGCGACTCTTGATCTTGGGGTCATGAGTTCAAGCCCCACGTTGGGTGTAGAAATTACTTTAAAAAGAATAAAATTTAAAACCAACAAACATGAGTGCTGCTATTCTGTAAATGTGTTGATACTTTGGGGAGGGAAAATTCTACCCACCGAAAATGTTTTTCAAATATTTAACCTATTTTAACGGGTAGAAACAGATTGAAAAGAGGAGAGAAAATTGTATTTTCTTGTAGGGCGTAACATGATATAATGGGATGTTTCTCGAATTGCATGATGATAAAAATGCCTTGGGCCTCTAGCCAAAAAAGGCAGTTTGCTAGGGTCAGCCCCAGACCGATTAAGTCAGATTCTCACTTGAATCAGGAGCTACCTGTGTGTTTAACAAGCTCTCCAGGGTATCGTAAGTCAAGTTTGAGCAACACTGACAGTGTTCTGGAACAGAAATCAAGACATGTGGGAGCTAGCCTTCACCCTGCTACTAGCCGGTGTGGCTAGGGTCCTAGACGATTCTCCATAAATTGCTTGTTGACTATATTGACATATATTGACTTGCTTATGGAAGCAGGGAATGGATAGGTTGCCTTGTACCATTTTTTATTTTATTCTTTTTAAAAATTTTATAGGGAGTACGGGCAGTGGAGGGGAGCAGAGGGAAAGTTGGCAGGCTCTGTGCTCAGCGCAGAACCCAATGCAGGGCTCGATCGCACGACCCTAGGATCACGACCTGAGCCGAAATCAAGAGTTGGACGCTCAACAGACTGAGCCACCCGGGTGCCCCTTATTATACCGTTTTTAAAATAGAGAATTAAGGAGTTTGCTAGAAGGGACAGTCAGTGGCAGAGCTGAGAAGACAAACCAAGACTTAAGTCTTTGGTCTGATTTTTATTTTTTTCCCACATGAAATTCTCTCCAGTTACTTCCAGTTTTTGTATTTGAGGCTGTGTGGTGTCTGAGCATCTGGTTTTCCTGTTGCTGCCATGTCCTTGCTTTAGGGTGATGCCTTATTTTTGTACCCTGTCTCCTACCCCCTTAGGAAAGCCCAAGGAACATGTGTAAGGCTCTCTGTGGACCTCCCATGGGAGGTGTGAATTGCTTATGGTTAGTTTCTCACATTTTCACCTGGAAAAGTGCTGTTCCTTACAGGATTTTCTAACACTTCCTGTCAAAGCACAGAGGGAAAGAAGTTTACTTCCGGTCTCGTGTCACATGGGCCACCATGGAACCAGCATCATGTCTGGACCTAGATACTGATTTTCCAGATCATGAACACACCGTCTAACATGAATGTGTGAGGAGGGCCAAAACCACTTTTACAGGAAACAAGTAAACATGTCATCATGGGACGTTTCATTTTAAGCCAGTGGAAAAAAAAAATCATGGTCCAGCTCTGAATTAAATTCAGGTAGAATTAATCACTCTGAAGGGTCACTCTGCTTCTCTCTTTCCCAGGGGTGGTTTTCTGTAATTTTCTCTGTTGGGTAAAAACGTATGGAAACATGGGTGAAAACAGAATGAACATAGGACTCAGGTGACCAGAGAATAAAATATCCTGACATTGAAACTAAAATTACAGTGTAGTCCAAAATATACTCATACACTACATTGAAGGCCATTCACACCCTGGCCCCAATCTACTTTTCAACCCCCTTTTCTACCTTGGCCCAAAATAATACTCCTAGAAAATTCTTGCTGTATTTCAGGCATACAATACATTTTTTTGTAGTCGTAGTCTTTTTTATTTTTTTATAATGTTTTTGAGGATACTAGCTTTATTTTTTTAGAGCGAGAGACAGAGAGAAAACACCAGTGGGGGAGGGGCAGAGAGGAGACAGAGGACCAGAAGTAGGCTGACAGTGGAGAGCCTGATGTGGGGCTCGAACTCCCAAACTGTGAGATCATGCCCTGAGCTGAGGTCAGACGCTTAACCAACGGAGTCACCCAGGTGCCCCTTTGTAGTCGTAGTCTTACTGGGTCAGAGTTCATACTGCCCTCTCTGCCGAAAATTGCCTTTGTTCTCTGGGGAGATTCTGGTTATCTTCCAAGGCCCAGATCAAATCAGGGAAGAGTAGTGATAGCGATTAAGAACATGGATTCTGGAGCCAAAGCCTCAGTTTCCTCACCTGTGAAATGGGTATAATGACAGCACCCACTCATATGGTTGCTGTAAGAATTAAATTAATGTACGTAGTGCCTGGCACATAGTTAGCCATTACTAGCCTCAGTACTCCTAGAAAGAAGTCACCTCTCCACTTTTCTTTGCCCCATAAGAGCTTTTCTTTTTCTTTGTTCTTATACTGGTTTTTATCATGACTTGCATCATGTGTCTTTGAATGCGCCTGTCTCCTTTGGTGGACTCCAAGCTTCCCGAAAACAGGGTTTGTTTCTCTCTACCTTGGTGTCCCTGAGGCCTGCTGGCATGGGTCCTTTCCCAGCAAAAAATGTTTTTAAAAATAGCCTTCTTGGGGCACCTGGGTGGCTCGGTTGGTTAAGCATCCGACTCTCGATTTCAGCTCAGGTCGTGATCTCACGATTCGTGGGATCGATCCCATGTTGGGCTCTGCACTGACCATGGAGCCTGCTTGAGAGTCTCTCTCTCCCTCTCTGCCCCTCCCCCACCCATGCCCTCTTTCTCAAAAAATAAACAACAAAAATAATAAAAATAGTTTTATTGAGGTGTAATTGACATAAGGAGCAGTATGTATTTGAGGTGTACAATTTGATAAATGTTCACGTGTGCATATGCCCGGTCAAGATAGCGAACATCCCCATTACACCTACAAGTTTCTTCCTGCGTGTTGTAACCCGCTCCCTTGTCCTCCCCCCCCCCCCATCACCTCCCACCTTGAAGCCGCCACAGATCTGCTTTCTGTCTCCATCAATTAGTTTTAATTTTCTAGAAGTTACATAAATGAGATCATACAGTGTGCACTTCCTTTTATCTTTTGCTCGGCATATTTTGAGGTTCATCTGTGATGTTAGCGTGTGTTGAGGGTTCATTCATTCTAGGGCTGAGAAGTGGCTCATTCTATAAATGTACCATGGTTTGTTTCCCTGTTCACCTGTGGCTGGATTTCAGGGTTGTTTGCCATAGTAGAGGTTTTTTTTTTTTGTTTTTATTTTTAAATTATTTTAAAGTTTCTTTATCTTGAGAGAAGAGAGAGAACAAGCAGAGAAGGGGCAGAGAGAGAGAGGGAGACAGAGAATCCCCAGCAGCCTCCGTACCGCCAGCACAGAGCCCAATTTGGGGCTCAAACTCACGAACCGCGACATCATGACCGAGCCGAAGCCAGGAGTTGGATGCTTGACCGACTGAGCCCCCCAGGTGCCCCATCATGGTGTAGTTTTTAAATAATTATTTAGAGTCACCCCAGAACTGATTCAATGTAATAGACAAAGAGAACCTAGTATATTCCCATATTTGCTTTTCATGATCTCATTCAGACCAAAAAGTTCAAGTTAGTTAAATTAAGTGCTGGTCCTCAGTTGGCACTTGGGGTGTATACTCTGACGTGCCCCCCAGATTCTCCCTTGATCCCCCAGCAGCTGAAGGGATGGGACATGCCAGCTGGGTCTGGGAATTGCTCTCGGTGGGATAGACCCATCTCACCCAACTTCCTCCCTCCAGCATGGGGCACTCAGGAAGGGACTTAGCGGTTCTGTCCTCTTTGTCCCAAGACGGAGCCGCTCCGAAGGGAAACATTCTAGCTCCTCACCTCTCTGCAGGATCCGGATCCGGAGAGGCCTTTGTCGTCCCAGTGTTTCACTCCAGTATCTTGCTTTGCTCGATCTTGCTTCCTTCACAAGTGTCCTCCCCAAAAGCATCTCCCATAAACCTGTGCGCACAAATCTCCTTGTCAACACCTGACCTGGGGAACCTGACCCCACGACAGCACTTGAAATAAATTGTCAAATGAGTGAGCGAATGAAAGGTCGGACTCTCCATCTGAGATGTTCTTTTTGCTCTCAAACCTCAAAGGATGTTTGACTTCTCATTCTTCTGGAGCATTAAGGGAGACCCCGCTTTATTTTTTTAACGTTTATTTTTGAGAGAGCAGGGGAGGGGCAGAAAGAGGGGGACAGAGGATCCAAAGTGGGCTCTGTACTGATGGGCTGACAGCAGCGAGCCTGATGCGGGGCTCGAACTCACCATCCGTGAGATGATGACCTAAGCTGAAGTTGGATGCTCAACCGACAGAGCCACCTGGGCGCCCCTAGGAGACCTTGCTTTAAATTGCACTGTGGGCGATGATGAGTGTATCTTTTTCACCCACCGGTGTGATATCTAACTTGTCACAGACCTTGACACACGTCACCATAGTCCAGTGGTCTGAGGTTTAAAATGGTCCGTGGGGGCAGTGCCGGAAGGCAGGCTGGTGACCCTGAGTGACACACAGTTGTGGTTTGCTCGGTTCTTTCCACCCCCTCGCCACCCCCACTTCACCCTGCAGCCCACAGGGGGTTCAGCAGAAGGTGGCTCTGGTGGCTGCTTAGCCGGGTGGAAGGAAAAGGTGAGGTTGGAGTGCGGTGGTCATGGGGTGACCTGTTATCTGTACTCTGATGGGACAGGGTCTGCTGGCCACCTTGCATGTGGGAGGCCTTGTGACTGACAGCCAGCGGGTCATTTTGATCTTCATTTAATGAAATCCTCCTACTGTGTTCCAGCACTAATAGGAAGTCACATTTCAGGGGGTGGGGGCGTGGGGACAGATTTTAGAGAAACAGACAGACATCTTCCCTTTCCTGCCATCGCCTTGGTCAACATCGGTTGTCAGAGGGAGGGGGAAAAAAAAACTGAAAAGGGAGACATTGATGAAGTGCGTGAAAGGTGGCCTGTTTAAAGGGTCAGAAGCAAGATGGGATTTCCCCACGTGTAAAAGCCACCGGGCTTTTTGTTGCAATTAGCAGAGGGCCTAAACTTTCTTGACATTTCACGGCTGCTGGGAGGAACCCATGGCCTTTCCCAAGGTCAAGGCCAGAAGTGGCCTCACCTGCGTTTCCCAGCAGATGCCTTGGGTGGGTAGTTCACACCTAAGTAGGGAGTCTACAGCTCTGTTGTAGACACGCAGGGTAGCTGCGGAGTTTCTCAAGTTGGGCAGCAGCCGTTGTAGTTGAGAGAAGGCTTTTTATAGCAGCAGCAGAGCTTAGTGGGATGGGGTGGGGGTGGGGTAGGAGGCAGGCAGACAGACCTGGACTGTCTCCTGGGCCCCGTCACTAGTGGCTGTGGAGCCCTGAATAATGTACTTGCTTCTTGGCGTCAGTTTCCTCATCTGTAAAATGGGAAGAATTATAGCATAAGGTGACTGTGTGGTATGACTCAGAGACGGTATCCCAAGTGCCTAGCACAGAGGCCCATAAAAGATCTTCCATCGGTCTGGAGACTGCAGGGGGCTGGGGCTATATTCCATGCCCCCAGGAACCACGGGAGGTTAGATGCAGCTGCAAGAGGAGGGAGTCTGCCAAGCCTTTGTTCTAAAGACTTCTGCCTAGAATTGAATCACGTGGATCATTTCTGGAAACACACACACGCATACACACACACACACAAAACCCAAGTAAGAGTTGATTTCACAAGGAAACTGTGGTTTGGGGGAATGCACCACCGAACAGCCAGTGTGCCAGCTTTGGGCCTCAGCTCACATCTCTCTCCCGGGACAAAGGAGTTCCCTGGGGGTCCTTGGTCCCACAAATGAGGGGATTGAATGAGAGCAGTGGTTCCCAAACGGTACTTCGAAGAAACTGCGTATCTGCTAGGTGCCTCCGGGCCGGGCAATATGTTCTTTAAAGTTTCTTTACAAAAAACGTTTTAAGCGATTAGTCCAGGCTTCGGAACCAGGTTGACTTGGCTCGAATGTCAGCTCTAACGTGTACTAGCCATGGGACTTTGGGTGAGTTACCGCACCTAAGACTCCGTTTCCTCCTCTGTAAACTGGAAATAACAGAAGATTGAAGAACGCTTACGTCTGGTCAGTACTTGGAAAAGTGTTAGGTACACATAACCACTCAACAAATGCTATCATTTTGCCAGCCTCTGAACACCACCAATCCATTAATTTGTTATGCCCGATAAACTAGTTTCTGGGCTGGATTCCTTGGGCTTCGAATCAAACCCAAAGATTTCACCGTGGTCTACGACAGGCGTTGGCGAACTTTTCCTATAAAGCACCGAGCAGCCTTAGGCTGTAAGCGAATGAGCATTGGCTGTGTGCCAATAAACTTTATTGATAGGCCCTGGAATTTGGATTTTATATAATTAGCATGGGTCATGAAATAATATTTCTCTTTTGATTTTTTTTAAGTTTATTTCTTTTGAGAGAGAGAGAGAGAGAGAGAGAGAGAGAGAGAGAGAATATCCCAAGCAGGCTCCATGCTGTTAGCAGAGCCCAGTATGGGGCTCGATCTCTCGAACCATGACATCGTGACCTGAGCCTAAATGAAGAGTTGGATGCTTACCTGACTGAGCCCCCCCTTCCCCCCCCACGCAGGGGCCTCTCATTCGATGCTTTTTAACCACTTAAACTTATAAAAACATTCTTGTTTCTCCCTACTTTCTGCCACGCTTACTAAGTTTTAAAGCTCTCTGACCCCTTGTGTTCGTTCTCACCCAGCTAACTCCTTTTTACTTGAGGGCACCTGCGATCCTTCTGTCTTCCTGGAGCCTCCTCAGTTAGCTCTTGACCATGACCAGCTTCTACTCAGCCTTAGCCAGGAGTTTCATTGCCAGCTTGCTGGGGGACCCCATACGTGACCTTATGTGACGTATGCCTTGCCCCACATCCCTCCCGGAGTTACTGTCGTATAACGCAGGTTTCTTCTTAGACAACATCAATCAACGTCTGTAATTATCTTGTTTATGTATTAAGGGTCTATCTCTCTGCTCCACAAGAGCAGGGATCTTTGCTACTGTAGCACCAGCCGGCCACCCTGCTCAGAACGTAGCATCTAATCAATATTGTGGAACGATGAATGAACCTATCGCCCCAGTGTCTTCGTTTCTTTCACACAGTGAGTTAATAATGCCTGATTTCATTACCTTGTAAAATTATGAGGCTCCAATGCCAACGTGTTTGTTTTTAAGACTATAAAGGGTGACACAAAAAAGGAAGGTGGTAAACCATTAAGGCAGCCTCTTCGTCAAACTCCAGAATTCAACCAACACACCCCCTTGCACCATTCTGACCGCGGAAGCCAATTTACGGGGATAACAGTAACGTGAGACTGGTATGCATGAGGCTACTTATAGTCCTTGCCCCCGATATTTTCCACAGATATGAAAACGGCTACATGTGTGATTTCACTTTTGGCTTTAGCAAAAGCAATTGTTTATTTATTAGCAAGTAGTGTCTTCTTCTTAGCATGTCCTGTTAGGCTTTTAATTTACCTAATTTTTTTAATGTTTATTTTTGAAAGAGAGTGAGTGTGAATGGGGGAGGAGGAGAGAGACACAGAGAGACAGACAGACAGAGAGAGAGAGAGAGAGAGAGAGAGAGAGAGAGAGAATCTGAAATAGGATCCAGGCCCTGAGCTGTCAGCACAGATCCCGATGCGGGGCTCGAACTCGTGGACTGTGAGATCGTGACCTAAGCCCAAGTCAGATGCTTAACCGACTGAGCCCCCCAGGCGCCCCTAGGCTTTTCATACTCATTATCCCATTTCATACAACCATGCCGTAAAAACTTATGTGCCCATTTCGCAGGGGCAAACAGTCCAAGGGATCTAGCAAGCAGCTAAGCCAGGATAGCAATAACCCAGCTCTGACCCCAGAATGAGGGCTTCCTCTGTGGTACAGCGTGCCGTTCTTCTCCAGTGATAGGCTGTGTTGATTCTCCTTCTCAACGTACGACTGGCACCCGGTGATCTATCTAAACCTGTTTCTTTTCATGGTCAGGAGCAAGCCATCTGGGTTTTACAGGTTGATTTCTGGCAAAATGAAGTATTCTGTTTCTTCAGGAGGAAGACTGTTTTTTAGTCTTTGAAGGAAAAAAAAAAGACATTTCGTTGATTGCAGCTTAAATCAATCCAGAGCATACGGATTCATTTTCTCTGGATGTGCAGGCAGCCTTTCCTTCCATCACAAGAGGGCAAAATGAGTTAGGGTGTCCGTCAAGCAGAGAACGACCGAGGACGAGCCACGAGGCTAAACACACCCGGTCTTTTGTTGTCCGATAGCAGCAGGAGCTGCTGTTTCCTCGGGCAGTAAACCGTGTCAGGGGAGTGGCTGGCTGTGTCCGTGAAAATCTGTGTTCGTGTCGGAGTATAAATTGGTACACGTGGCTTGTGGCTTGTTCTACATCAGCTTAATATATCCGTACCTCAAAAATGGGCTCTATTACGGCTTTGGGGAGTGTGGAACCTAGCTTGAGCTGGATTTCCCCTCTGTCTTACCAAATTCCTTTTTGATGTTTATTTATTTATTTTGTGTGTGTGTGTGAGAGAGAGAGGGAGAGAGAGAATCCCAAGGAGGCTCCACGCTATCAATGCAGAGCCTGACACGGGGCTTGAACTCCTGAACTATGAGATCATGACCTGGGATGAAATCAAGAGTCGGATGCTTAACTGACTGAGCCACTCAGGCGCCCCTCATTTACCCAAATTCTTAGTCTATGGATCATTCCTGGAGCACTTACGTCCTCAAAGTGAGCAGGGGTGAGGGGTGAAGGCTCGCCTGTGGGCAGTGGGAGCATTTTGGAGCTTGTTTTCTCGCTCCTGGGCGTCCCCTCTCCAGCCTGGGTGACTCGGAGAGCAGCCTCACCAGAGGGGACCAGAGAGACCCACAGTGCTGCTGGAGCGTCATCCCTCCATTTCCATCAGCAGCAAATGCCCCTCTGGCCCTCTGAGCGAAGGACCACACTCTTAATGGACATTGATGAAATAGTAATGACCACAGCAGCATCGAAAGACATGAAGGAAGAGAGACCACTCAGAATTTAATAGGAGACGGCTCTGGATTGACTGAGGACACAGCTCCTCTTTATTAAATCATCTATGAACCACTTCAACGGAGATGCTCGTGGAATGGAATGATCTAATTACAGCAGTATCCAGAGGAAGAACACACAGCCAGGAGAGCACGGATGCCACAGGTCGTTTACAAGGAACTTGGCGATACAATTTGGTGCGGGTTTCCTTTTTTAGAATTACAGACCTTTTTCTTCAAATAAATACACCCGAGTCACATAGAATAAAAACAAAACCAAACCCCCAGAAACCGAAAAAACAAAAACAAAAACAAAAACACCGCACACGATACAATAGCCTTATAAATGAGAGTGAAACGGATACACCTCCAGAAACAGCAGGTTGAGAATGGTCTATGCAGAACCAGAATGCTTTGGGATGGTGTTCCCATCTTGAGTGACAGAGAAAAGAACCAGCACACATTTCCCATTATACGATTGTATCCTGTACAAAGTCCAAGAATAGTTCAAAACAGCTATAAAATTCTGATTTTTGTGGGGGCCGTGGCAGCTAAGTGGTTTTGTGTAATACATTTCTAAGAGCTGATTGTGTATTAAGTCTGACTACTTCCTATTATTTTAAGCTTACATAGACTGAACACAACATTATATGTATTTAAAGATCACGTTATTTCCTCTGTATTTCACGGCAGTTCTTTCCTTCTCTTGAATTTTCTTTCTAGCTAGTTGCCTTTCCTAGGAAAAGTTCATAATGGTGAAGTGTTAAAGAGAAGTAAACCCAATTTGAATCCTACGTTTAAACAGGAAAAGCATCTGCCATCACCAAACAAAATATCCGCCCCCCCGCCATCACCTTTGTAAAGTGAATATTAACCTACGTAGATGTTAAATAGCTCTTTTCGCTACCCTCCAAGGCCAGGCTCATCATCCCTCCTGGCAAGGCACCCGGACTAAGCTAGCACCTCTCAGTTCTCATACGTGCAGGACTACAATTTAAATGCAAATAACCCTGTGCCTCATTATCTGAGAAGTTCGTGCAGACACAGTACAGTTGTGACTTTGCCTGTGAAAATAAAAGGAGGTTCATCTGTATTCGAACACACGCATTACTTAGAGTAGATTCCAAAGAGCAATTCATCACTGGTCTCAAATTAAACACTGGAGTTGCGGAGTGCCTAGGTTACGGAGGAATGCCTTCCTTTTTGCTACACAGGAGACGCTTTCCTACAAAGGCAAGGAGATAGGAACTTCTCTGACCATCGCTCTTCAGTGAGTACCCAGTGACACTGGTTAACTGGCCTTTAATAGGAACACAGCTAGTTGAGTGGAAAAGATACATTTATGGTAACGCTAAGCACAGCTGGATGACGATGTATATGCCTCCAAATACCACTGACGGGAAAATGACCACATCAGCTTGAAATGCGGGAAAATTATCCACAGTGATTTAGCAAACCGACCTCACTCCAGAAGATAGTATTTTTTGTTTTTTTTTATGTTCATTTTTTGCAAAATCATCTTCTAAATACAAGGTTATTCTAAAATAATTCTTTGGTTAAAGTATACTTCAAATAAAAAGTAGAAACTCCTCCAAGCCTTCCACTACAGGGTGAAAAATACCCCCCTCTTTTAGCCATCAGATGGCCATTTAATCAGCCATTCAGATTCTATGAATCTAAATGTAATGGAAAACACTGTATTCTAACTCCACACTGGGGTAAAGCTCCTAGCTACCGACGCAGCGATGGAGAAGAGGGCCTGGGAAAGTAAGACTCCCAGCTTGTGCATTAAAATGTGCCAATTATTCTAGTCCACAAGGAATAGACGTGGCATGTTAAAATCACCGAAACCCAAGTCCCATCTATGAATAAACCTGGGGCATTAGCCGATTGATGTGGCCCAGTAGGGCAAGCAGCAAACTGTTGCAGAGTTTCAGTCCCAGATTAAATCCTTCAGTTAATTTCATCTCTGTTCATTTCAGGTAACTTTCTACATTAAAACAAAACAAAACAAAACAAAAAAAACCTCTCTACCAGAAACATTTGATTCTTCCTCTCTTGCATGTCTGTCCTTCCTTCCTTCCTTCCTTCCTTCCTTCCTTCCTTCCTTCCTTCCTTCCTTCCTTCCTTCTCTCTCCTCCCTTCCAGGTTTTGTTCTTAATAAATATCAGCCTCAGATCCAAAAGAACCACGCTGAACTTCAGGTTGTAATATCAACCTAGGATTTGTGGATGAAAATGAAATCAGGTAATATACTTGTGCATTCCTCTTACTACACATAGATTCAACATGATTTTCAGAGAACTTCTCAGTTGGGAGTCCGAGTTTAGTTTTTTAAACAGGTATAGGTGAAAAGAGAATTTAATAGGAATTCCAACCATTCAGACCATTTTGATAAACAATCTAGAGGATTCAAGCAGAGGAATAAACTCTCCAATTCAGGGTTTTCCACCTAAATTATTCAGAAAATGATTTCAGATCTGTGCCTCCTGCTCACGTAGATGACAGCCTAAGACTCTGTCCATATTGTGCTAAGGACAATAGATTGTTGCCCAGCTAACCTGGCCTATCAGGTCATCTAGGACCAAGACAGCCAAGAGCGAGGGAGGGCATGGCCTATTCTAAACTTTGTTCAGTTCAAGTACAGACCCTGCCGAGAACACACCGCTAAAGCTTTCAAGGAAATCGGACGTGAAGTGTTCAAGCATTATTCTGAGCATTGCAAGTCCATGAAAATTTGTGGAGAATCTAATAAATGTGACAGATCTGGTTCAACAGTGGATTCATTTCATGACAGATAAAAGAACGAACAGCAGTGATGTTACATCGGCTGTAACGTGATTTTTCTCTTAAAGCCTTTTAAGAGAAAGGAGTATTTCCCCCATTATAAGGTTAAAACTTTTCGATTACTCAATGGTATCTGCCCAGAGTACTTTTTTTTTTTTTTTTTAATTTTTTTTTTTAACGTTTATTTATTTTTGGGACAGAGAGAGACAGAGCATGAACGGGGGAGGGGCAGAGAGAGAGGGAGACACAGAATCGGAAACAGGCTCCAGGCTCTGAGCCATCAGCCCAGAGCCTGACGCGGGGCTCGAACTCCCGGACCGCGAGATCGTGACCTGGCTGAAGTCGGACGCTTAACCGACTGCGCCACCCAGGCGCCCCTGCCCAGAGTACTTTTATACCCAGTAGCGGGATCAGTGTTTGTGCAGTGCTGGAAGAAATCAAGATTGTTTCTTAAAACGTAAAATTCATGACCTATGTGTCCAAGTGACTTAAAAAAGAAAGAAAAACCAACTGTAAGCCTCTTGCCGATTAACATACATAGCCAGCATCCTTGTACTTCTTTTTAGGAATCCTCAAATGCCAGTTTCAAACAGGAGCATAGATCTATTTTTACATACTGGGTTTTACGTCTATTTGGGTTTTGAAGCTTATTCAAGTGCTACGACGCCTATTGATTTGTTTTGCGCTAATGTTTCCTTTAAACGTCTGGGACTTTTGCACACATACTCTGTCTAGTGAACTACACTGTACCAGACCACTGTCTGTTGCCAACAGTCAGCTAGTCACACAATTAAATACACACCGATAGCTGATGTTTTGGTTTGATTGTCATTTATTTTTCTTTTCAATAGACTCCCTCTGAATTTGGGAAGCAAGGTATGAGGAGAAACCACAGGACATGGCTCTCCCACCTTTTCTTGAGTAGCCCTACCTACATATTTTAAGTTATAGAAAAACACACAAACAAATAAAAACGACAGCACAAACAGGGATCGTGACTGTCATCCTTTAAATTAGTTCCCTGACTTCAGTATACTTCCCTGGTATAACCGACCCATTGGTGGATGCTCTGCTATGTTTTTTTCAACGTTTACTTATTTTTGGGACAGAGAGAGACAGAGCATGAACGGGGGAGGGGCAGAGAGAGAGGGAGACACAGAACCGGAAACAGGCTCCAGGCTCCGAGCCATCAGCCCAGAGCCCGACGCGGGGCTCGAACTCGCGGACCGCGAGATCGTGACCTGGCTGAAGTCGGACGCTTAACCGACTGCGCCACCCAGGCGCCCCTGTTCTGCTATGTTTGACAGGTACCCTAAGTGTACAATGACCTGACCCTTGGAATGGTTTGTAAAGATGTCCATATTGCACAAGAATGAGCTGCTTGCTGACTCCAATAATGTATCGAATGTACATGCTTTCAAATCGTCGACATCCTTAACCAGTTACCACAGTCTAGACTCTATGGGCAAAGACAAGCAAATCATGGCCATTTGGAAGTGCTGTGACATGGAAAATTCCAGGTGACTTTATATTTTGCAAGTTCTTTGCTCCTACAGCTGCATACTTCACACGTTTATCTTCCTCCTGAGTCTCCAAAAGTGCTTTGTCTCCCGTTTCACAGAAGCAAGGGGGAAGGGCTGTAGCAAAAAGCTGTAGCCAGCTGTTCTAGAGACAGTGTGGTGGTACCGGGGTGGATGTGAGTCCTCAAGCAGGCGTCTTGAGCCAGCAGCACTGGTGGGTGGGTCACGTTGAGGGTAGAATTTGATGGGGAATCTAAGAATAACTCTGCAGGGGCATGTTTTCTAAGAACGGTCAAAGAATTCTTCAGCTTGGCTTTGCCTCACTGGAACATGGAGTTAAAAAGAAAATCCCATCACCAAAATGGCAGCTCAGTGTCCCTCCAGCTGGATTCTGGACTTACTCCCTCATCCTGAACCTTCCCTTAGCGCGAGCTGACCGCTCCCTTTGGGAGCGCTCTGACTCCTTGGCCATGCGTAGAAGGAAGGAAGAAACCCATCCTTTGCCGTAGCAGCTGCCTCGATTTGTGAAGACAATTCTCGAAAGCCTTGTTAGCCAGGTAAGCATCCAGAGAGAATGAATTTTATCCCTGAATCAAGTCTTTTTCTCCTTCACACAGTCTCATCATGAGAGCTTTAAAGCGTGAAAGGAAATATGCTAAATTATTCTGAGCTGTCCACTGAGAAGGTGGTGCAGACTTTCCCACTGTTACTAAACACACAGAAAGACCCTTCTCCCAAAGGCTTGCTAAAGCCTTTCCATCTCATTCACTGGTGTGGCTTATTCCTGTAGCAAGGTCTCTCTCCAGTTAAAGCCCCCAGTTGGTCCATGGGTAAGAGGAAGGATAGGTGGGTCTGTCAGCTGCCATATTCCAGTTTCTCCCAGTTCTTCACAGGAACAAAACCCCAGGTATGGGATCTGAAGTCAGAGTAGTAAAGATAGGGAAGAACAGAAAACAGAGGTTTAATGCTTTAACTTTTACCTAGACACAAAGATCTTCAGGTGGCCCATGAGAATAAAGAGTATTCATTGGGGCGCCTGGGTGGTTCAGTCGGTTAAGCATCTGACTTCGGCTCAGGTCATGATCTCATGGTCCGTGAGCTGGAGCCCTGCATCGGGCTCTGTGCCGACAGCTCAGAGCCTGGAGCCTGCTTCGGATTCTGTGTCTTCCCCTCTCTTTGACCCTCCCCCCGTTCATGTTCTGTCGCGCTCTGTCTCAAAAATAAGCAAACATTTAAAAAAATATATTCACGGGCATTAATAGGGGCTCGGTAGACCTGCGTCTCTTCGAAGAGTCAATAAAGACAAATGAGATGGACAAAGCTGACAAATTAGAGGGAAGAGTATTTACACTGCAAGGGGATTCATCGGAAGGCTTTATTAAATGGTGAGCTCCCTAGTGTAATTAAGTAATTGTTTATAGATTGCTTCTTGATTGTGTGGGAGGAAAGAAGACAATAATGCAGAAAGCTGAGGTGCCCAGAGTTGATTCTTAATTGCAAATCAAGCTAAAAATGCAGCTTGGACATTTCAGAAATAATATTTGGGCAATGAGAGAGAGGATGCTATTTTTAAAAATATTTCACCCAGTTTTGTCCTTTTTTTTTTTTTTTTTTGGCATGGGCACCTATAACATTCAAAGCGGAAGCTGCGCCATTCCTAAATTCAGCTCGAAACGTATTTTTGTGTGTCACCAGAGCTGCCGTTATACACAAAAGCAAAAATCTCTGCCCTCAAGCAGCTTACGGAGTCACGGGGAGACGTGGACGCATAAATAAGCTTTTAAAAACGGAGAAAAAGAATCGCAATTGAGTTTGGATCAGGTTCTCCGGGGGCAGATACAGGAAGCACGTAAGTCAGCCTGGAGGGAAGCGTGTGGGAGGGCGACTGACAGGAAAGCCTCTTGCACAGCCATGAGAAGGAAGAAGCCAGATGTGTTGGTCAGTCTCATGGGTTTTGTCTTGTGGCCTTGTTCCTGGTTTGCCCAACAGCCCGATCGTTTAAAAAAAATTTTTTTTTTTTTTTTTACATTTATTTATTTTTGAGAGACAGCACAAGTAGGGGACGGGCAGAGAGAGGGAGACACAGAATCCGAAGCAGGCTCCAGGCTCCGAGCTGACAGCACAGAGCCCGACGTGGGGCTCGAACTCACACACCGTGAGATCATGACCTGAGCCGAAGTCGGATGCTCAACTGACTGAGCCACCCAGGCGCCCCCAGCCTGATCGTTTTAAATCACTGCTTGCTTTGGCCTACCTGCCAGGCCCTCTCTTCTGGCTGAGGCTTCAGATGCTCCGTGTTGGTCCACTCCCCCCTCTTCATCCAATCCATGGCCCCCCGAGGGAAATCCAGACAGTCTGCTGATAATTCTTAGCTCCTTTCTAAATGTGCACTCTTAGCAACTAAAACCAGCTCAAACACATCTCTCTTCCACAAGGCCTCATAAAGTGCCTTACACAGAGCACCACTCAGGACATCTTGGTCGAGTGAATCAATATGTGCGTATTCCCAGCTCAGGATAAACTCGTGCTGCAAACAACTTAGCTACTGGCCAGTCATCGAACTGCTCTGAGACTACTTGGCACCACAGGCCTCCGAAATGTAAGTGTGAATTACCTTTCGGACCATTTGTACAAAGTCCTTGGAGTTCTGGGGTGACAGACCCTGGAGCTGGCAGGTACATGCTTCAAGGGAAGATGCGTGAGCCACAATCAGGATGTTATTTCCTGGAGAAGAGAAAAAAAAAAAAAAAAGGCAAGGGACTGGGAAGACCATTTCTATAAAGACCTATGTTAACTCCATAAATACTGGAAGACGAATGTTCCAGGGAGGGACAAACATTCTCAAGAATGAGACAATTTGGCTAAGCGATTGTTAAGGCAGCCTAACATCATTAAAAAACAAACAAACCAACCCTTTTAATCTTAAAATAATTATAGATGCACAGGAGGTTATAATTATGTATATATACAATATATAAATATTTACAATATATTAAGTTATATAATGTATATACATATATATGATTATACATGTATGACCTCTATATTGTGTAACGTGTACATACACAAACATATATTGTGTGTGTGTGTATCGTATATATACTATATACTAAACTGTATACTATATACACACACACATACGCACGCCAAGGAGGTCCCATATTCCGGTCATCCAGCCTCCTCCAGTGGTAACATCTTGCCTAGCCATGGTACCCTAGCTCAATCAGGATGTGGATGCTGATACAACCTACTTGGTTTATTTTGGTTCCACCAGGTTTAACCAACGATCTCCTGTGTAACTCTTCGTAACCTCCACAATCAAGATACAAATTATTCTGTGTCTGTAGGGCTCTCTGCCACTTCTAATAACAATTCTCAATGTCACCACTATAGAATTGGGTGAGCACTTCATACTTTCTGGCTGATAGAATATGCTGATGAGTATCTTTACAGTGGGTGCCTAGGAGTAGTAATGAAGTGAGTGGTTTATCAATGTTTAAAAAATTTTTATTTTTGAGAGACAGAGGGAGACACACACACAGAACCTGAAGCAGGCTCCAGGCTCTGAGCTGTCAGCACAGAGCCCGACACCGGGCTCGAGCTCATGAACCGTGAAATCATGACCTGAGCCGAAGTCAGACGCTTAACCGACTGAGCCACCCAGGCGCCCCGAAGAGAAGTAACTTAAAAAGGAATGGTAATGCGCAGACGCTTTTGTAATCCTTTTTTATCTAAAAATTTAGAGTGAATTGTCTTATGTATCACTTAATATTTGAGTTGAGTGTTTATAAGATTCAATAGGGAACATACTGGAATCTTCCAGAACACTACTTTTGGTCAGTGCTAGCAGTGACCGTGTATTGGCGAAGGTGTGTTTGTGCGTGGGTGCCTGTGCCCCTGGATCAAATTATAGGCAAAATAGTGTTATGCAGAATTGTAAACTATTTCATACAGTAACTAAGTCTGGTGTATTCCTATGGAATATGTGCCATTTTAGCTACTCAAGAGAAGATATTACAAATTTAACGTGAAAGTATCTACATGAAAGTCTAGAACTACTTTTCTTTCTCATTAAGCAAGTTAGAATATCTTGAATAGCTTATTAACCAGGATGGAGAAATGATCACATATTTAACATTTGTTTATTTATTTTGAGAGAGAGCACAAGTGGGGAAGGGGCAGAGAGAGAGAGAGAGAGAGAGAGAGAGAATCTCAAGCAGGCTCTGCACTGTCAGCACAGAGCCCGACGCGCAGGGCCTGAACTCACAAAACCGTGAGACCGTGACCTGAGCTGAAATCAAGAGTTGGACGCTTAACCAACTGAGCCACCCAGGCGCCCCTAAATGATCACATTTTAAAATATGGAGTCCAAAAGAATACCACCTACCTTTACTTTTACATTCACTTATTATTTCTTTTGTTACTTGGAAACTTCTACTAATATAAGTGTCATAGGATTCTGAAACCACTAATTTGCCGACTGGAATGTGAGGTCTGTAATAGAAAAATGAACAAAGGCAATGAAAACATTTTGATCCCAAGACAAAGCAACTGATATTATTCTAAACTTTTTCTTTCAACACCTTTCTGGAGTTCCATGTTTCTGTTCACCCATTTCCCTAGAAAGGATGGAGGTATAGGGAAGAGTATTTCCACTACATGGAAGTGGGGTCCAGACGTACACAATGCACAGAAATAAAGGCTGTGCATGTGTGGTGTTAGAGTGACCGGCTGCAAAATGAAACATTTTTCATTTGCAGATATCACTTGCAGGATAACTCGTAAGCAGTTTGACTAATCTTACCATCAGTGCTAGGTCACATTGCTAACGGGAAGCAGAGGTTAGATTGATTTCTTTCTTTCTTTCTTTCCTTCCTCCCCTTTCTTTTCTTTCTTTCCTTTCTTTTCTTTCTCTCCTTCCTTCCTTCCCCTCCCTTCCAACATGTTAACTGTTCTTTTCTTTTTCTTTCATGTTTTATTTATTTATTTTCTGAGAGAGAAAGAGAATGAGCAGGGGAGGGGCAGAGAGAGGACAGAGACAGAGAATCCCAAGCTGGTTCTTGGCTGTTAGTGCAGAGCCTGAGGCGGGGCTCGAACTCACCAACTGTGAGGTCATTCCCTGAGCGGAAACCCAGAGTCGGATGCTTAACCGACCGAGCCACCCAGGCGCCCCCCTCTCTTTCTCTATTTAGATCACTGGAGATTTCCTAAGCCTCTCTTCTGTAGCCTTACCCATGAGAAGCTGTAAGGATAGGTTTTATTTATTTTTACATTGTTTCCAGCTTTATTGGGATAGAATTGACACTTACCGTCATGAAAGTTTAAGGTGTAAAAGTGTTGATCGGATACCCTTACATACTACAAGACGATTTCCACCGTAGTGTTGCCTAGCACTTTCGTCACGTCACATAATCAGTTTCCTTTTTGTGGTGAGAACATTTATGTTCGACCATCTTGGCAACTTTCAAGTATGTAATACAGTATTATCAACTATAATCCCCACAGTGTGCATTAGATCCCCAGAACTTATCAACTAGAAGTTTGTACACTTTGGCCGACATCTCCCCATCCCTGCCCCCGCTCCCGTTTCTACCACATTCTACTCCTGTTTCTTGGAGTTTGGCTTTTTAGATTCCATAAACGAGTGATATCATGCGCAGATACCTCTTTGAGATCCTGTATTCATTTCCTTTGAATATTTGCCCAGAAGTGGGATTGCAGGATCCTACGGGAGTTCTATCTTTAATTTTTTAAGGAATCTCCGTATTGTTTCCCATAGTGGCTACGCTGACCTACATGTTCACCAACACTCAACAGCTCTTTTCTTTTTGATGACAGCCATTCTGACAGGTGTGAGGTGGTATCTCATTGTGGTTTTAAATTGCATTTCCCTATTGGAGAGTGTTATGCTAAGTGAAATAAGTCACACAGAGAAGGACAGATTCCATATGTTTTCACTCCTATGTGGATCTTGAGAAACTTAACAGAAGACCATGGCGGAGGGGAGGAAAAAAAAAATGGTTAGAGAGGGAGGGAGCCAAAACATAAGAGACTCCTAAAAACTGAGAACAAACTGAGGGTTTATGGGGGGTGGGAGGGAGGAGCGGGTGGGTGATGGGTATTGAGGGCACCTGTTGGGATGAGCACTGGGTGTTGTATGGAAACCAATTTGACAATAAGTTTCATAATAAAAATTGCATTTCCCTGACCACGTGATATCGAGCATCTTTTCATGTACTTGTTAGCCATTTGTATGTCATTTTTGGAAAAATATTGGTGAAGTTCTGCCCATTTTTAATCGGATTTTTTTGGTACCAGTTCTTCATATGTTTTAGGTATTAACCCCTTATCAGAGGTAGGATTTGTACGTATGCTCTCCTATTGTGTAGGTTGCTTTTTCATTTTTTAAATCCTTTTGCTTTGCAGGAGCTTCTTAGTTTGATGTAGTCTCACTTATAAATTTTGGCGACTGTTACTTGTGCTTTTCGTGTCCCATCCAAAAAATTGTTGCCAAGAGCAATGTCAAGGAGCTTTTTCCCTACGTTTCCTTCTGGAGGTTTTATGGTTTCAGTCGTTACGTTTTAAGTCTTTAATCCATTTTGAGTTAATTTTTGTGACTGCTGTATCTGCAGGCTGTTATACTATTTTCCCAACACCATTTATCGGAGAGACTATCCTTTCCTCACTGAGTATTCTCGCGTCCTTTATCAAATGTTAGTTGAACGTATTGGAGGGTTTATTTCTAGGCTATCAATTCTGTTCCATTGGTCTGTGCCTATTTTCATGCCAGTACCATACTGTTTGGATTACTATAGCTTTGTAGTATAATTTGAAGTCAGCAAGTGTGATGCTTCCAGCTTTGTTGTTTTTTGTTGGGTTTACTTTGGCTATTTACGATCTTTTGTGGTCTCATACAAATTTTAGGATTGTTTTTTCGATTTCTGTGGAAAACACCGTTGGGATTTTGATAGGGATTGCATTTAATATACAGATGGCTTAGGGTAGAATGGACATTTTAATATTATTAATTCTTCTCATCCATGAATATGGGATATCTTTCTATTTGTGTCCTCAGTTTCTTTCATTAGTCTTGCAGATTTCGGTATACAGATCTTTCACCTCTTTCGTTGAATTGATTTCTAAGTCTTTTATTGTGTTTGATGCTATTGTGAATGGGATTGCTTTATTTCTCCTTCAGGTGTGTTGTTGTTAGTGCATAGAAACACAAATGATTTCTGTACGTTGATTTTGTATCCTGCAACTTTACGGAGTTTGTTGACTAGCTCTGACAGCCTTATGGTAGTCTTTAGGATTTTCTATATATAAAATCATACGATCTGCAAACAAAGACATTTTTACTTCTGTGTTTCCAGTTTGGATGCCTTTTATTTCTTTTTCTTACCTGATTGCTTTGGATAGGCCTTTTCAGTACTTTGTTGAATATGAGTGGTAAGAATTGGCCTTGTTCCTGACGTTAGAGGAAAAGCTTTCAGTCTTTCGCCATTGGGTTCGATGTTAGCTGCAGGCGGGTTGTATATGGCCTTTATTATGTGGTGGTGTATTCCTTGTACACCCAATTTGTTGAGCATTTTTATTATGAAGGGATGGTATATTTTGTTAAATGATTTTTCTTCCTGAGGTGAACATACGATTTTACCTTTCATTCTATGTAGTGTATCCTATATGGATTTTTGTATGTTGGACCATCCTAGCACCTGAGGGATAAGTCCCAGTTGGTAATGCTGGCCTTGTAAAATGAGCCGGGGAGTTGAAAGGATAGGTTTTGCAAGCAGCTATTAGGTCCACTGGGCCTGTGAGCTTATAAAATCTTCACCAGTCTTTTCTTTCTTACTTTGAACACAGACCGTCCGCCTGGAACCGGGAAAAGCTCAGGGAACACAGAGACAAAGAGGAACCGAGTTTCTGTGCTTGAGGAGCCCTCAGTGTGTGGTCGGGGTGAGCCGGCTGTCGATGTAAATGGTAATTATGACGCATTGTACGAAGCCATATGAGGGCATGATCAGTGCAGGGCCCTCCCATCTTGGTGACCCTGCAGGTCTTCAATCTCGGCCACTTCTGCCGCTCCCCTCTCCGTTTACTACTTAGGGTTGCTAGCCTAGGAGACGTGTATCTTGTTTTCGAGTACAACTGTGTCATATTTTCTGTCTTATTTGATCTTTCACTGTTGGTGTTTAGTGGAGGGTTGATGGAGGTGGTAGTGAGTTATCCAAGTGAATTTGCGTGGCGTCTTGATCAGAATACATTACTGCTACCACTGCAAAGGTTTACTAAAATACTCCCACGTGTCAGGCTCTGTACAAAGTGCCTTACTTGCATTCATTGAGTATAGCCCTCCCAGCGACCCTTTGGCAAATCCCGTTCATGGTTGACAAGACAGGCTCAGAAAGTTTAGAGATGAGTTGCCTATACTTAACATCGTTAGCAACTCTTAGGGCCTGGATTTGAACCTGGGTCTGAGATTAATACTGGTAAACTTATCCTCCATTTTGGATGGCTTCTGAAAGTGCCTCCCTTCCCCCACCCTGCGAAGGTTGCCCTTCTGTGCACTTGGGTTTACTGTCCAGAGAGGAAGGATGCTATTCCATTTGAAGGAAACCTGCCCGCATCGAAATCCCATTCCCTCAGCAGGCATACTTCTCCTAGGAAACAACCTTCTGTGTCTCACCATACCCTGGGGATAGGGGGAGACATGAATCACCACTTTTAGGGATGCACCTCATTGTTCTGAGCAAGCTCTTTCTTCCATCATCACCTCTCATCTAGTTCCGTGGTCTCCCGGGAGCCCCAGACAGTGACAAAAGGTCACTTCGTGTGGTCTAGGAAGTCCTTTCCAGGGTGAGATCACATTGTAATGTGGGAGATTTGTGTAAGTAAAGAGCAGGTAGATGCTGGGATCGAGTTCCTCCTGGCTAATTTCCGCCTTTGTCTGTTCTTGCCTTGAAGTTGAGCCCATGAAAGGCTTACCACGTTTGAACTAGTTCTGATGGGGGTAGGACAGAGTCCACGCTTCCTCACCCCTGTCTACAAGCACGTGCCATGCCTCCAGCCACAACCGCAGGACTCACGGACTCCACTCAGAGTCAGGTAGGCCTCCAACCACCAGCTAGACCTGGAACCCAGGGAACCGGGTACTCGGGTAGCCTTCCTGGAATAGTATTCTTCCCAGTACGCGCTCTGTTCCACACTTTGATCTAGGCTATAGGGTGGACTTCTGCTTTGAGCCCCACACCAAAGTATGATTCGTTGCCCCTCTAACACTCCAGACTCATGCCCCATCCACACCTAGTCAGAGCCCTATTCTGAAGCCCTACCCAACTAGTGTATATTTTATTTTTCCTGCCTTGGTCCTTCTGGCCCAGCTCCCTAAGACTGGGGCTGCTTTTTACACCCAGCCCCCAGGCTCAGTCTTGGTGCCTGTGGATGATGCTTGGATGTTAGTCACCAGGCTGGTTTTCCTTAACCTGTTTCCGTCCCACCTCCTTCCTGTTCCAGAGTGACGGGGCTCTTTCTCTTTCAGTGGTGCCTTCTTGACTGATAATACCCTATCCGTCCTCGCCCCTATGCCCACCACATTTATTCAATCATTTAGGCATCACTACGTGCTTTAAAAGGCCTGCTCACTTGGCATGATTAATTTCAGAGGGAATTTAGAGGCCATGCCTCTCACGTGCTTTACTGTTGACTTTTACAGAGTTAGAGGCTTCATCTCTTTCTCTCCCCCTCATATACAAAAATGATCGGATGGAATTCTGATTTTCTGTAGGGGAAAAGAAAATCTGGAATAAGGATCACGTCCTGGCCCCCAAGATGGTGTGTGGGTCTGCGTGTGCATTGCAAGGCTCAGACAGGGTGATTCTGGAAACTCTGTAAAATCAGCTTGGGAGGAACTGCAGGATGCATTTAAGGGGAAACCTAAGACATAGACTTGCCCCAGGATGGCCTGGGAGGTGCTGCGTGGTGAGTGAGGAAAATCATTTCACCAATGTTGGCAATCACTCACCCTCTTTCCAGCCCGCAGGGATGAGGGCTGTTGGACAACAATTTATTGCATTTCCCCCAAAGGACAGAAAAACAGTTGCCACAGGGTAGACAGGACAAACTGTGAAGTACAGTTCAGCCTTGAGCAATACAGGTTTGAACTGCATGCGTTCACTCATACGCATGGAATTTTTTTTTTTAAATAAATACAGTACTGTCCCTTTATTTTCTTTGATTTTCTTAACATTGTCTTTTGTCTTCCTTAGAACATACAAAATATGTGTTAATTATTTAGGTTACCAGTAAGGCTTCCAGTCAACAGTACGGTGTGAGTAGTTGAGTTTTGGGGAGATCAAAAGCTCTACGTGGATTTGACTGTGTGGGGGTCAGCTCCCCCACCCCCTGTGTTGTTTAAGGGTCAACTGCCTATTAGTAGGGGATCTGATGGATTTAACTGTATTTTTGAGGAATGCTAATTCCGTTAAGCAAGTAGCACTTATTAATTAATTTAGGGGGTAACCTGAAGTTTCATTTACAGAAGAGGAAAATGGATATGGAAAAAAGGCATTTTCTCCTATCTTGGCCAGAAGTTCACATTGCTTCATTTGTGGTTGGGGTAGGTATTTGAAATGAAACGTCAAGGGACACCACAAGGAGGACATTTCTGCTTCAGTTGGTCACTTGCTTCCAATTCTGCCTTACGAAACATGAACTTAATTCCCCACCACAATGGTCGTGAATATCCCTTTCTCAGGGACATTTTACAAAATGCCTGAGTGGCGTTTTGATAGTTAATTGTTTACATGTGGATTATTCGTTTGTGATCAATCTGCAAACACTTCTTTTTACTCCCCGCACAGACTGGTCTAATGGCAAGAAGCAACGAACTAGGAATGGGGAAGACGGTAAAGCAGGTTATACAGTTCCTGACATGCAGAAAATGATCAATAGAGGTTAGTTGTTGTAATCATTGTTAGGTGTGGCCACTTAAACATATGACTTTAGGCAAGCTGCTGGGACTCTCTTATAGATTAGAGTGGCTTGCCTACACTCTGGGGGTCCAGCAATAATAAATGAAGATAAAGACAATTAGAAATACTTTGAAAGAGGACAATCCAAGGCAAGACCTTGTGATTTCCCTTATCACCCAACAAGCTTCTGGAACCACATCGTCACTAGCCGGTGCATAATCCTGGAGTGCAAAGTGGTTTTATTATTCCCTGAAAGAGATATAATAAAGTCCGGAAAGTCCAATGTGTGGGGCTTTCCTAAATATAAGGGAACTATATATATATATATTATATTATTATAATATAATATAATAATAATATAATATAATATAATATATAATATGTAACACATGTAATATATATGTATATATTATATATCATATATATGTATATATGTGTATATATCATATATATGATATATATATGATATATATGGATATATATGTATATATACACCATATATATGTATCTATATATATACACACATATACATATATATGTATATATGTATATATATATGTATCTATATATGTATCTATATATGTATATATATAGATACATATACATGATATGAATATCATATATATGTATATATACAGCATATATATGTATCTATATATATACACATATATATACACCATATATACATATATATGTACATACATATATATGTATATATGGTGTATATATATAGATATATATGATATGAACAACATATATATATGTTATATGTATAACCTTAAATACAAAGGGATGCTGGCTTTCTCCAGTTGTGGTTTTTCAAAATCAGAACTTGACTTCCACCAATATGGACAACTGCCCACAGGCTACATCTAGTCCTTCCTCTTCGTGGTTAGCCTGGCGTAGAAAAGTGCTTCCGCATCGACTCTGGGAGGTAGCAGCGCGGAGGGTTACCTGTAGGTTGTATCAACACTCAGGTTGGCTGCAGCTAACTCTGATGGAGGTATCCACGCAGGTAAGGTGTTCCCAGCAACCCATTTTGTCCACTCAAATAAGCCAGGCTCTACACGGATCTTCAAGTGATTTTCTTGTTGTAAACCTTAGAGGTAAAATGAAATGCAGATGAAGGCAATACCACTGTGTTCTCAGTGGAGAAGTAAATCAGAGGCCAAGTTGCTATAAAACTTCGGGTAAATCTGTTCTCTTTTACCCGTTGCTCTACACGGCGATAAGAAGGTGGAAAGCATGTGGGTTTGGACAAGGGTTTTTAATTTCCATGTGTGACAGACATTCGAGTTTAATACTCTGGCCACACCAACAGGATGTATGCTGGCTTTGAGTGGTCTCTGACTTAAGGAAAAGAACACAAGTCCTTCCCCCATATAATGTATACACTTCTGTGACTACAATTCCTTTTTCTAAGGTAAGTCCCAAGATTGCCTTACTAAGGAACCTAAGGGGTGCCTGGGTGGCTCATGGCTTGAGCATCCGACTCTTGATTTTGGCTCAGGTCATGACTCCAGGGTTGTGGGATCGAGCCCTGTGACTAGCCTGCTTAAGGTTCTCTCCTTCTCTCTCCCAGACTCTCTCTCTCTCAACAACAAACAAAATTTCAGAAAGTCTCGTAGCCTCCACTACTCTACAATAGCTTATACTGTATTTGAATATCATATAAATTACTCATTTTCTCTACCAGAAAATCCGATGTTGAATATTTGCAAGTGCCAGTGCACAAGTCTTGTGTTTTTTCAAAGGGTAATTACCCACAGAGTAGGACTGGTCCCTTTTCAACATTCTTTGTATTGCCTTTTGCCCAGTTTTTCTGTGCAAATTTAGTACATACGGTATTTTAATACACACATGCATTCTGGTTTACTTAAGGAAGTCTCAAAGATAGTGTAAATTCTTCATTGGCTTGGCTATTTCTGGCTCTTTTGTTTTTTTGGTATAAGTGAGTAGTTCCCCTCTGTTTCTACTACTCTTCCTTCCCGTGAAATGAGAATGGAGATCCCTGCAACTCAAGCATCCCGAGATTTTCGGGTGAAAGTTGTGTATCTTTATAGCAATGGTACTTTTAAAGTCATCCAATTAACTAAAGAAACAAGGATGATTAAGATTTGTAGACACTTAGGAGCATCGTTGCTACTATAAACGAGAAGCAACCAGAGCAGAGTGGGAAGAAATGATTTCACTGTTTCACTGCAAAAAAGGGATCACTCTGTAGGCTCCAAATGATTGCTAGACAACGATATTCTACAAGGCTACCGTTCATCCAAGAGGCTTTGCATTTTCAAGAGAAAAATTGTTTATCCTTTCATCTTATTTAGGCCGCCAGAGTATGATTTGGGGACTCTTTGCAAAGACCTCTTCCATAGGAATCCTGGCTAAAAATTCCAAAAATTTTTAAGTTTTTCTTTTCTTTGAGAGGAAAAGTACAAGTGAGAGAGAGGCAGAGAGCGAGAGGCACCGAATCCGAAGCAGGCTCTGAGCTGTCAGCACAGGGCTCGAACCCACAAACTGGGAGATCATGGCCTGAGCCGAAGTCAGATGCTTAACCGACTGAGCCACCCCTAAAAATTCCCAATGTGAAGCTCTCAATTGGCTCATGTCCCATGAGTCCAGGGTAATTTGGGTGTAGGGCTGCCTAGAGGCAGAAGGGTGGAGTTAGTCGACCTTTGTCGAGTCTAACCTTTCAAGATGTTGTACGCAGTCTGAACACAACGCAGAGATGGGGAGCAGTAGACGTGGTCGATAATGGTGTTGCTCTCTAATAAGGCTTCACCTGCAAAGGAAGGCAGACCGTTTGCTGGATTCACTCAGCCTCAGCTGGACCTCCGTGTGGGAGGGGGTGGCGGGCAGAGCCTGCGAACCCCTTTTTCAGCGGGGGCTCACACAGAGCCGGCGGTATCAGCCTCGTTTCTGGCCCATCCCTTCATCTGTGTTCCCATGAAAGAGCCCCAGTGGAAGACCCCCGCCTCGTCTTTTTCTCTGCTTCTCTCTGGTGCTAACGAGCAGCAACTTACCCATCTAGGAGAGACCCCGAAACCTGACCGTGCTCTGATTTGCCCCTTGTGATGTAAGCGAGATGGTTTCTATTGTGACCGTTAGGTCTTGTTTCACACTTATCCCGTGCTGAACAAGATCTCAACCTGTCATCGTCTTATTAGAGAACAGAGGTAGATCCCAACACCTGCTGCTTCCACACTTCCTCACAGAATACGCTTCTTTTCTCTACTGGATAAAGTCTAGATGCCTTAATATGGGGGGCAAGGTCTTCTGTAAACTTGTCTTTATCGGCGTCACCAACCTTCTCTCCTGTGTGGCTCACAAGCCATGTTCTAGAAAATGAGAGCTTTTTCCTAAGTACTTTTGATATTTCTCACATCTGTGACTTCGTTTTTCTCCCCTCTTGGGAACACACTTCCCAACTTCCCACTCTTTCTCTACCCAGCTGACTTCCCTTCTCTTTGTGTGTGTGTGTGTGTGTGTGTGTTTTAATGCTCCCATATTACTCTGTACACAGTTCTATTCCTGACGATACCAGACTGTATAGGTTTGTTCCCCTGAGGGCGGGGACTCTGCTTGCGTCCCTGGCACCTAGCAAAGGACCTCGCCCCAAGTGATCAGTGAATATGTTAAATGATTGAACAGGACGAGGCTGCTGTCTCTGCCTGGCAGGTATGGAACAGACCGGCAAAGAACGGACCGTCTTCAAAGGATCAGTTGGCCTGTCTACATCCAGCCACTCCAGGATTCTCCTCCCCTGCGCAGTAGACGCTGACCTTGCCCCATCACTGGGCCACACAGCCCTCAAGGGGTCACACCTGCTTCACTTTGGTAAACCGGCCTAGCGCCCAGCACAGTGTCCTGAACTTAATGGTTATGTAATAAATCCCTTCTGAATTGGAGAAATACACTACTTGTAGGAAAGTTGGAGGAAGCCCTGGGAAGTGTCCTGGCCTGCCCACTGGAACCAGTCTTTGGAAGGAGCAGCCAGGAGAGGCTGTGCAATCACCCCGGGACACTCACCCACCAGTCTTGCTTGCATACATCCAAACACGGTGATCGGAGCGTCTTTCTCATAGTCCCGGAAACCACCACTCCGCTGAGGTAAGCTATGAGGCATGTTCAGGTTGGTGCGTATGTAGCGGCCTGGAAAGAAAAGAAAAAAAAAATCAGACAAAAGACGACTTTCTGTTTTCCTCAGGACTTCTGTTGCTGCTCCCGACAGCCCTCCACTTCCATTCCTTGTTTGGCCAAAGACACCGAATTGAACTTTCTAGAAACTATTGAGGCTGACGCTTTTTCTGTGGTAGAGTCTTGGAATCCACCCCTCCGTTCTACTGACAGAAAACTACCTCTTGCCACGTCTGTGTGAAAGTAACAACCATACACTCTAAGGCAGGAGAATTCTGCGCTACACCAGCCTTCTTCTCTTAGACATGTCACTCAAAGGGAACTGGAACCAAAATGAGCCAGGGTGATTTAATGGAGGGAATTCTGGCCACAGAATCAGGACACCTGTCTCTGCCTCTGCCAAATGACCACGGGCGAGACATTTGTTTCTTTGGTCCCTGGTGTCCCAGTTTATGGAATAGGGGACAAGAACACTTACTTACCTCTTCGCTAACACTCAAGACAATTGGGAAGGACTTAGTTTGTAACACATTCTAGGCATTTCCTATGTAGCACGGGAACCAGGAAGGACTCCCGTCTAGACGAATGTAGCTTGACTGTGCCCCCTAGAGGCCATAAAGGGTACGCCGATGCTAAGCAGGCCAACGCAGCACTCACCTTTGGCATCAAAGCACTGGGATAGCCAGTACTTCCCAAACACAACATCCATCCTCTCACCGTGCCGACACACAAAGAGGCATCTCTTCTGAGGGCCAGGCTGGCTATTGACCCTCAGGGGCTGCAGAGCAAGAAAGGCCATTAGTGGGGGGGTGGGTGGGCGGGGAAAGCACAGAAGAAAACGGACACGTCCTGGAGCCAGGTGCCAGATGAGCAGAACTGAGCTCTAGGACAAGGGCCCCGCAACGATCTTGGATTAACGTTGGCAGGTCTGTAACACAGTGGGGGCAGGAAGACGCCTCCTACAGACCTCACAAGTTAGTCTGAGGCCCAGATGAGATGAATGGCACGCGTTCTGCAAAATCAGAAGGGCTGTGAAAATTGCCTCACCGTTGCGGTTGCCGGTGTGGGACTAGCATTTGGCCGGTAGGGGAACGGGCAGACCGCTTGGGCTACCGCTCAGAGGTACCTCCAGCCAGTACGTGCCTCTAGTCATCTAGCCCCCCCTCTACAGGGATACTTCATCAACTTCAGAGGGCGAGGACTGTTAATCACAACAGTGCCTGCCTCCCCTCTAACACATGGTGGGTAGACTGAATGGACGGTCTCCTCCAGCAACAACATTCTTCTCTGGCTATTCTAATCGTACTTTTGGCTCTCTTGTCTGGCTACACGCGCGTTGGTGTTCCCGCAAATGGTTCAGGGAGGTCAGCGGTGACGAAATAGGCCAGTCTAGTCAAAGGCGTGTCCAAATGACCTTGGGTTCTGGAAGTGCTGGGTGGATCCTTCCACATGTTTCTATATTCCTTCCTTCTGATGGTCAGCTATTCCCCGTTTGCTTCGTGTGGTCACCTTCATGTGGGCTGGTACTTTACACGTGCTGCCCGTTAGTTGCCCCGACAGGGTTAATAGGTGGGATAATGGCATGATCTTTCCTGTTTCTTCTCCTGCTCGTCCCTAATTCAGGCCCTGGGCTCCAGCCAATGTGATCTAGTCTCTTGATCCTCCACTTGCCTTTGCCTCTCTTGTTCCAAACGATCCCCACCCCCACACTCTCCATTTTGCAACATTTCTGGCATCTGTTGAGCACTCAGACATACATACAGGTGCCAGGCACTGTGCCGAGGGCCTTATTTTCTTTTTAATCTCACGATGGCCCGTGAAACAGAACTATTACGACTTTACGGGTAACATGTCCTTCCCTCTGTAGAACCTCTTCCTCTGCCAGCCTAGACCCAGATGCCGGTAGGTGCGATCAGTACCACCCACCCGACTCTCCCTGGCCTTAAATTCTGTGTGTCTTTTATAAAATTGTGCGTCGTCGCCCCCAAGAGACCTAGGACCCTTGGGGGCACCAAGGGCAAGCCCTCACACTCCGCAAAGACGTGCTCAGTGAATCCTGAAGTAGAGTCGAGGATGCGGCCCCAATGGTCAGCCTTACCTGCGTGGGCTGGCAGATGATAGTCAGGGGAGCCGTCTCCCCCAGGCCCTGGTCCTCATACTGCTGTCTGTCCACCACACCATCGCCAAATGAGAGGGCGTTGGAAGACGCCGTGTTCAGGATGGAGTGAGAACTGTAGGGGAAGATGAGGACGTCATTAGCACGTCACCCTTGGGCTCAAGGGGGAGCGTGGGAATTCGCGGGAAACACGCCCAGGGCGACGGGTGGGAAAGCCGAGGAGGCGACACCCCCTTTCGGGAGGGGAACAGCTTGTTCTCTACTTAGGTCTTGCAGTGGCTAAACTAGGGGAAGATGGATTTCTGTACTTGGAACAGATGTGTTCATCTCTCTGGGTAGGGATGGGGCCCTGAGTGCGTGCCAATCAGGATGCCACCGCCGCGGCGGGCGCCGAAGGCATGTTAAAGAATGAGTTTTCAATTTTGTGCCATTGTTTCCAGCTATTTTTCTGGCTCCAAAGAAGAAAACAATTCCTGTTGCCTTTAATCTTTTCCATGGCGATTTCCATCCGAACTGACAAACGAGAGGGAGGATTTGTACTGTCTCCACCAGTGTGCCTGTGGCTCTTAACTGACGGAGGAAACCCGATGGCCATCATCCTCTCTTCCACCTTCTTCGGTGGCCCCACCCCCTCCCCAACTCAGTAACACCTCCAACACGACGATTAAACACAGAATTCTCTCGGAGGAAGCCGTTCTCGCCAGATGTATGGAGCCGTGGGCCGAGAGCTCTCATTTCTGGGTTTTACACCGTAGCTACAGAAGCCCCAAAGAGGCCTCGCTGACAGCGAGGCAGCAAATTATGCCATGTTTGAGTTACTGTGATTAGTAAGTCCTCCAAAAGGCTTTATCTAATAAACACCGCAATTCAACTATGGTCGCAAGGCGAATCCAGTGAACATCTCTTTCTGCCTCACTGAGCGGCGTTCAAGGGAGAGCATTTGCATTTGAGATTTCTCGCTTCTTTGCGGCCAGGGTAGCCGTATGTTTCAATCTGCTCAAACCCGAGTCCTGGTCTGTACCTGTTGACCTACTCTGTTCAGGAATATTTCATTTTAACACAGCAGTATTCTTCGAATTTCATTTTGGAAAAGCCCTTTTTATAGTCAGCGATGTAACAAAGCTAACTGGCTGTTAGGAAAACAGTTTTTTTTTTTTTAAGGCTCTTAAGAATTTTAGGATCCCCTTCCAGTCTCTTTTTTTTTTTTTTTTGACTGTAAATAGACTCCTCCTACTGACAAAGGCTTCAGAAGCCTCACACCCTGCAAAAGTGGCCTTTCAGCCCTAGTGCATATCAGAATCGCCAGGAGAGCTTTAAAAAAAATACACGGCTGGGCCCGACTTGTCACAGATGGTGATTCAGCAGATCTGGGCGCGGAGGGGGGTGGGGGTGGGGGATGGGGGGGGTGGCGGGAAGCTGTCATCTAACAAAGCTGCATCAGCAAGTGTGATGTGCAGCCTGAGAGACCAACTGGAAAAATTAAGCAACTGTAGACCAAGAAAATCTAGTGCCATTCACAGTCGGAGAGACAGGCTGTTCTCCTTTGCAAACATCACAGTTAAAGAAAATTTGGTTTCGCTGTCTGATTCATCAAAGCTTCGGGGCCTGAGGTGTCTGGATAGACAGAATCGGCTTGATGTCCTGCTTGTACACGTCCCTTAATTTCTTTATTACAGCTGTGAAGACACTGGCAGAGTCCCTCCTCTCTCCAGCTCGGTTGGCAAGGAGAATGCCAACCTTCTTCTCAACTGTCACTGTAATCAAAGGACCGGGCTCACTTTGAGACAGTCTGGTGCTGTCACTTCCATTAAGACAACAGTCAGATGCTTTGTGCTGAGAGATTGCGTAGGGAGGAAGCTGAGCCTGATACCCAGGACATCTTCTCAAGGACCAGGGCCGGGTGCTGGCACTTTCCCAGACACAGCAGTCCTGTGCGTAAGCCCGGAAGGACCGGCCAGCCCCCACCCATAATTCAAAGGACACAGTGGGGCTTCACCAACTGACAAGTACTGAGAGACACTCAGAACCAGGCGAGATGCCCCTAATCAGGGTGGCAGGAAAAGATTTCCTCAGGGGCCACCCGGGTGGCTCAGTCGGTCGAGTGGCGGACTTCCCCTCGGGTCATGATCTCGCGGTTTGGGAGTTCGAGCCCCGCATCGGGCTCTGTGCTGACAGCGCAGAGCCTGCTTCAGGGCCTCTGTCTTCCTCTCTCTCTCTCTCTGCCCCTCTCCTGCTCACGCTTTCTCTCTCAAAAATAAACGTTAAAAAATAGATAAAAAATACTTTCTTATGAGTGACTTAGAACTGAGAAGAACCGGGCAGAAAGGGCGATGAAAGGTCACTCCTTGTGGCCTGAGTCCCCTCTGCGACCTGCCATCGGGTCAGCCGGGTCACTGAAGGAGCATCTCCTGTGGCTGTACCTCCTCAAGGCTAACTTTAGTTGGGGGAGAGAGAAGATCCGTCTTATCAGGAGCCTCCTTACATCATTTCTGCTTCTGGAGTTAAATAGGAAAGTACAGTTCTTCTATAGGATCACCTCGGGAAGAGACATTTGATTGGACAAGCATGTAAGAGAGGACTGGAAAACACGAGGTAGAAAAATCAGAAAGCTGACAGCTTTTTAGGTTCAGTGCTATTACGGGTGTGGCACTTATCCGTGTAAAGCTAAGTCCTTCACTGTGGTCTTTATAAGGCTCCTGTGAGGTAAATGCAATTATCCTCCCCGCCTTATAGAGTAACAGACGGGGGCTCAGAGAGGTGATGTAACTTGGCCAAGGTCACACATACAGCTTTTAAGTGGGAGTGTTAAGATTTGAACCCAAGACTCGCGGCCTAAAAACTCAAATTCTTGATTACGGGGTCCTGACACCTAACACGAGCCTTTCCCCACTCTCAGCAGCACTGGCTGCGGAAGCTGAGAGTTTCAGATACGGTTCCAGGGCAGTATCAGCGGTAGGGACCTCTCCAGAGAAAAGGAGGTGGCACGCGAACGTCCCTGTGGTCCGTGGACCCATGTTTCCGCCTGAGCTCCAATTTGGACAGCAGTGGGTCTGGAAACAGTACTCTGGAGTGGGTCAGCAGGCCTTCTCCCACCTACTCTGCTCCAACTTCTAGCCCGACTTTTTCTTTTTTTTTTTTAAAAAAAGGTCTGAGAGCTGTGCATCATATCATCTTAGTGTTCAGTGTATCCACGGATAATATGCTTCACTCGTTTTTCTAAGGGATAAAACGGTGACTGTGGAAACACAACGTAGATGTTCAGAAGCCTTTCTGAGAACGCAAACGTTTGGGGAACACGAGGCAGCTTTGACCTTCCGACTGTGCCCCGAAAAGCTGGATGTTCCCGGGCGGGGGGTGGAGGGGGGGGGGTGGACCAAAAGGAAGCGGAAGGAATTGCTGGGTAGAAGGAATTGCTGGGTAGGGGGTTGTTAAGGAGGAAGGTGTTCTCTCCCATCTTTGGGTTTGTGGTTTGCCTGCTTGCTGCTAACTGGGGGGAGAGAACCTTTTCTTTTCTCCCTCCGGGCAACGCACTCCCTGAAAGTGCCCCTCTCGCCTTCTCTTCCATGGCGGTAATAACAATGTTAGACGCACCACGCAGCTGGTGCTCAGAGCTTCCGGCTCTCAGCCACGCTGGCACAGAGCAAGAACAAGAGAGAGGAAAAACAAATCAGCATGCGCACCCTGGCGAGACGCCTGCATGTGCTAGGGAAGGGCTGGCTGGCTTTGAGCGTCTCCGATTAAGAAAGAGAAGGTGCCTCCTGTGCCCGTTTCATCTGCCGAGGCAAAGCTGGCCCTACAGCATGGGCCACGCTGACCGAGCGACCAGTTTGGTTTGGGGACAAACCAGTCGTGAGGGATGGGTGGAAAGTTCCCACTCTAGAGGACACTAGGGGCACCGCGTGTCTTTTTACGGTTCTGGCAGTTGCCCATTTCTTTAGACGGTCTCTCTCTCTAGGTGCTTATGCGCCACGTCGGAGGACTCGCTCAAGGCCACCTAGCAAGCGAGGGGCAGTTAGGTCTCCTGACCCTTGCAAAGCCTTCCACTGCCGGTCTGGCTGGCTTATTGGGAACCTACCCAGCGGTTCTGGGGAGTCAGACCACTCTTGAGCAACGGCCCAGGACAGAGCGGACAGGAGACCCAAAAGCACTGGGATGACCCACGCTTCACAGCCAGGGAGATGGACCCCCATGCGTGCCCCACCCCCCCCCACCCCCCCCAAGCTGCCTCAGTTGAGTCTCTGACCAGGAACTCCATCCCATCAAATGGGGCAGGCAGCGAGAAGCAGAGCAGACCCATCCCTCATTTTGCCATGCCCCAGGTCGGCCCTTCCCTGAGCGTCCTGAACCAACAGCTTTCCTCCCATCTCCTGAGCCCGTTTCCCCACCGCCTGCCCACAGCCCGTGGTGGTCTCCCAAGGCAGCAGGTGAAGGACGTGAGTCTGCGTACCCGTGAAATATCCAGGTGCTGCATTCGTCGGCCTTGGTGATGTAATTCTCCGGCAACAGTCCGGAGCAGCCCGTGGTTAAGGACGTGCCGTAGATCCAGCCCTCGCTGGTGCTGGTCTGCTCCATCGGAGACATGAAGACGAAATCCCCAGGGACCAGCTCTAGCTCGTCGTCATTCTGTGGGGTGTACGGGTAGATCACCTGGAGCGTCTGAGAGAGGAGGAGAGGGAGGAGTGAGGCCCAGTCTGAGCGCCTCCGGGGCACGTCTGCGTGTCCCGCTTCCAGATGTGGACGTTGCAGGCGCCCCTGGGGTCTGCAGGCTCTGAGTAGATTTGCACTCCGATCCGAAGGCATGTCTCCCCCCCGCCCCCCCCAGGGTATTGTAGATGTGTGCCTGGTCCTGCTGGATGGTTCCAGACTTCCCTTCAGGCAGGCCTTTCTTCCTTTCAGGATTCAAAATAGTTTTCTGAAATTTATCTGAAAGCCCGTAGGCGCTCTATTAAGCTGCTATACAAATGGGGTTGGACCTATCTCCCCTTTTCCATCTGCGGTAGGCACCCTAATAGACACCTTAAACCCCACTCATGGAAAGCCAGTCTTCCGTATGGGGGTTACAGAGGGTCTGGGTGCAGACACTCTCCTGTAGGAAGGCTTTGGGACTGACGCATTTCCCCTTCTAAGTCACTCTGGGGTTTAAACAAGGCAGTCTCTGCCTTCAAGGAGCTTTCTTTAAACCTACATTAAAAAAAAAAATTTTTTTTTTAATGTCTATTTTTGAGGGGGAGGGGAAGGGGCAGAGAGGCAGAGGGAGACACAGACTCCTAAAGCAGGCTCCAGGCTCCCAACAGTCGGCACAGAGCCCGACGCGGGGCTCGAACTCCCAAACCATGAGGTCATGACCTGAGCCAAAGTCCGATGCTTAACCAACTGAGCCACGCAGGCGCCCCTAAACCTACGTTTTCAACAAAGACCTTGAAAGAAAAATATCTTTCACAGCCATCAGCGTATACAGTACGTCTGTGTAACCAGCTTTCACCGGCAACCAGATGGAAACCACATGTTTCTTCTCTGGGCTCATAAAGAGCCTTCAGAGCCAACCAGAGGCCATACCGCTTGGCTGACGTACTTGGTGTTTTGCGTCCTTTCCCGGTAGACACAAACAGCATGGGCACGAAGATATTTTGGAAAAACATCTTCCTGATTCCTCATTAACAGCAAGGGTCCTCAATTGTGAGGAAGACATTTCTATCCTATTTATCTCACATGGGACACTGAGATGGAGATACTTTAACAGACTTTCCTGAAGTTCCAAAGTCATTATTGGCAGGCTAACCATTCTGCTTCCACCTTCAGGCTTTTAACTTGGGCCTCTGTTTTCTCATCGGTAACCTAATGCCTGGATTATAACAGTTAATGAGACCATCTAAGGAAACTCTTTAGGACGGAGCCTGTATCCAGAAGGCGCATCATGATGTCTGTTGAACCAGGACACCTGATCTCCCTTCTCGCCTGACCCCCCGGACTGTGTGCCCGTGAGCTAATCAGCTCTCTGTGTGTCTGTCAAGGTGACACATCGGAACATGTTTCATGGACCTTCCTTCTGGAAGTCTCTAAGGAAGGGCACTGGCAAAAAGGTGATTTTTTTTTTTCCTCAGAGAATGCAAATAAAAATGCACAGGACTCCGTGGTACCGCTGGATTCTGATTTTCCTTTCGCTTGGGGCCCCCGTTTCTTTCCCTATTTCTTTTCCAGTATCTTTCAGCTCCAGACCGTTGGCCCTGGTGGCCTCCTGCTCCTTCCCCTGTCCTCTGCCACGTTCGTGCTCAAACCACCATTTCCAAACTAGCCAGGGAGGTAGTTTCTGCTTCGTTGTGAAAACAGCTTGCGGAAAGAAAAGAAGAACTCTCTTAAGCTAGGTATGCGATGCTCCACCAAAAGGAACACTCCTTTTCCCGGAACAGGGTGGAGAGAGGCACCGAGTCATGGGGGAGCAAGTCGAAACTTCTCTTAGATCCTCAAGCACAGCATAGTTTTGACTAATTAATTATGCCTTTGGCCCAGAAGTGTCTTTCCTTCGAGAAACTCAAAGTGACTTCAGAAAACTCATTCCCCCTATCACTTGGCGGGGGCAGGGTGAGTATTCTGTCTCCAGGTTACCTCCAGGGAAATCGAGGCCCAGCAAAGGAGCATAGGAGACCTTGTGTCCTAGGACCTTGTGTGCTAGACCTTGTGTCCTAGGGTAGTTAGGCGACAAGGAGCTTCGATTTACTGAATAAGCAATACGATAATTAAGATATTGCAGCACATCTAAAATTATAACTCGTGCCCATGTCCCCACAGCCCATGCAAAAGCTCGTGCAAAAAGCCTACGTTTGAGAGATACCAGGAGACATGCCTAGTTTTGCACTACATCATACTCTTTTTCAAGTTTTTTTTTAAGTTTCTTTGTTTTGAGAGAGAGAGACGCAGCACGAGCGGGGGAGGCGCAGAGAGAGAGAATCCCAGGCAGGCTCTGTGCCATCAGCGCAGAGCCCGACGCAGGGCTCGAACCCACGAACCGCGAGATCAAGACCTGAGCCGAACGAAGCCAAGAGTTGGACGCTTAACCGAACAAGCCACCCAGGCGCCCCTATACTCTTTTATGTTTACCACTGACCTGCAAGAATTGTGGGGTCTATCTCGAGTTTGTGCCTCCCCTCGGGCAGGGCAGCTGCGACCCTACGTGGGGTAGGAGCCTAACACCCTTGCCTTTGAAGCTCTTTATGCTCCTAGCACAGCAGGAGCTGTGACACTTCTGTCTTGCACCCACCCGGGGCTACGTATTACGGCCCTTCCATCATCTTCTTTTGTAGCCTGCACGACAGCAACAGTCCGGCAAAATACTATCGCCGTTGTCCGCAGGAGACAACGTAGGACGGGAGCGTTCTAGAAGCTGTGAAAGTGAACCCAACAACTGCCGAAGGGATGGAGCCACGTGTGCTTTTTTGTCCTTCCTCAGGTTTCTGTCGCTCGGCATATAAACCGGGCACGGCCCAACGCAGTCCCTAACACGGAAAACTACGCGAAGCACAGACAGGCATTTGCAGGTCGGAATCAGAGGGAGAACCAGCAGAGGGAGGAGACCGAGGAGTTCTCCCGAGCATGGCTTGCTGCGTGCTCTTGTCCAAACCACTTTCCTTCTCTAGACCTCTGTTGCCTCAGTGGAACCGTGAACGGTCCTGGGGACAGAAGGCAGGCAAGAAAAGGTATGCAGGGGGGGCTCAGGGAAAGCCAGATGACCTCAGAGAGAGAGAGAGAGAGAGAGAGAGCTGTATCAGAAGGAACAGTAATAAATGAGCTTTTACAAATCAGAGATAAAAGCGGCCAAGTTATTTTTAGAAAATAATTCGTGTGGGCGCTTGCTGCCTCTTTCCCTCCGTGCCAAGTGCGCAGAATGTGGGTCAGGCAGAAAAGCAATTACCCTTTGATTTAACTGGAGGGCAGTGTTGATTAGAAGATATTCCTGGTAAAATTCCATTGCCACCTTCCCTCTCTGAGAAAGGTGACTTCTCACAGCCCATCTGCATGCAACCCTTGACTTCCTTTTTCTTTGTCCTTGTGGGGAGTCCGGTCAGCCACACCGCTCTCGTTATATTTAGGGCTCATCCTGAGCAATTCCAGGAGATGTCAGGATTCTTAAGCAAGATCAAGCCCCGTCTCCTTGGTGTGTCTTTCCAGAAACTTCCATCAAATGACTTGGAAGGAGGGCAGGACATTCTCGTCAGTGGGGTCAGACAAAGCTGCATGTCCCTGACGCTCGCAGGCCCCGTGGCCTGGCCCGGACCTCTGGTTCATGGGTCAGCTCTTCTCAACATTCCAAGACAGTGGCGAGATCAGCTGGTCTAGACCCTGAGATTTCATTCAACCGTGTTTCGTATTTTACAAGAGGGTAGGAGGATGGTTCAGTCAGCTGAGCGGCCGACTCTTGATTTTGGCTCAGGTCATGATTTCACGGTCGTGGGATCGAGCCCCACGTCGGGCTTCTCTCTCCCTCTGCCCCCCCCACCCCCACCCCCGCTCACACATGTGCGCTCTCTTTCAAAACAAACTTAAAAAAAAAAAGTCAACAGAGATATTAAGAGGCTAGATAACCTGCCAAAAATATCAGCCCTTTTACTGTTGAAAAACTGGAAGCAAATTCGATTTCATAAATGTATTTACACTAGATGACAAGTTTCTCATTAAACTGTGTGGTCTTTTTTTTTTTTTTTTTTTTTTTTTTTCAGATGGGCTGCTTGTTTGTATTGGTCAGAATCCCTGGGTTCTGGCTTCAGCTCTGGTCCTAAATTGCTAATTAGGTATGGACCAGCCACTTGCCACTCTCTTTGTCTCAGCTTTTCCTTAAAACAAAGGGCACTATTACTCTTCAGAGTAGCATAGGCTTGTCTTGGAAATCACTATCGATTCCCTCAAAAGAAGGATGCTAGGATTATGCCAACCTTCCCACATGCACTGGGAATCAGTGGTCCCACTCAGGCCTCCCAGGGGATGCACGTAATTGTCACAACATGTCGCCTCTGTTTTTTATTTCATGTGTCTGCTCTCTCTCCCCTGCTGGACTCAAACTCCTTGAGGACAGGACCACATTTAAAAATTCTAGGGGCGCCTGGGTGGCGCAGTCGGTTAAGCGTCCAACTTCAGCCAGGTCACGATCTCGCGGTCCGTGAGTTCGAGCCCCGCGTCAGGCTCTGGGCTGATGGCTCGGAGCCTGGAGCCTGTTTCCGATTCTGTGTCTCCCTCTCTCTCTGCCCCTCCCCCGTTCATGCTCTCTCTCTGTCCCCAAAATAAAATAAAAAACGTTGAAAAAAAAAATTCTAGTATATTTCTGGGAATGCAAGCTGGTACAGCCACTCTGGAAAACAGTATGGAGGTTCCTCAAAAAACTTAACATAGAACTACCCTACGACCCAGCAATTGCACTACTAGGCATTTATCCACGGGAAACAGGTGTGCTGTTTCGAAGGGACACATGCACCCCCATGTTTATAGCAGCACTATCAACAATGGCCAAAGTATAGAAAGAGCCCAAATGTCCGTCGATGGATGAATGGATAAAGAAGATGTGGGATATATACACAATGGAGTATTACTCGGCAATCCAAAAGAATGAAATCTTGCCATTTGCAACTACGTGGATGGAACTGGAGGGTATTACGCTAAGCGAAATTAGAGAAAGACAAAAATCCTATGACTTCACTCATATGAGGACGTTAAGAGACAAAACAGAGGAACATAAGGGAAGGGAAACGAAAGTAATATAAAAACAGGGAGGGGGACAAAACAGAAGAGACTCATAAATATGGAGAACAAACTGAGGGTTACGGGAGGGGTGGTGGGAGGGGAGATGGGCTAAAAGGGTCAGAGGCACTAAGGAATCTACTCCTGAAATCACTGTTGCACTATATGCTAATTTGGATGTAAATTTAAAAAAAATAAAATTAATAAAAAATAAAATTCTAGTATGTTCCATGGTAACTTACATGCCATAGATACTTAGCAAGTATCTGTTAATTATGTGTTCAGATATATATATATACATATATATATGTATATATATATATTTGTATTTCTGTGTCCTCCTTACCTAAGATCTGGATGAGGTCTTCTATTAACTCCATGAATTTATAGAATTAAAATCTTTTCCAACATACTTTTCTACTCTCCCTTTTCACTTCTGCATCATTCCAGTAAGGTTGGCAGGGCAGACAGGACAACGGGGCTATTACACAGATGAGTCACTTGGGACCCGGGGAGGAGGGCTGCGAGCTCAGAACTTCCCAAGGAAGCAGGCCGAGCCCGGAGGAAATTGTGGTCCGGTGCTCACTCCACTGCTTGCCTTTGGTTCCCATCTCCCCGTAGCAGGGAGCTGCCCATGCTCCCGGTTCTGGCCGCACCCCCTGTGCCTCCGGTAGGGTCAGGAGCCACAGTGAGACATTACCTCATGGTTGGCAAACCGGATATCTCGCGAGAATATGGTAGCCACCCAGTCACAGCCGAGTTTGACATCGATGTTCTGGGCTAGTTTCTCCAGGGTGGGTAAGTGGCTAGCTTGGAAGTGGTAAGCCAGGGTTACGTGCAGCTGCTTCTTGTGAGGTTCCACGTGTACTTCTGGAAACAAAGGAAGGGAACCGTTATTGGAACGTGGTCAGCAGAGCAACGGTGGAGGCTCCAGGAAGAACACGGAAGGATTGCCCTCATAAATCCCGCCTCCCATGTGACAAAGGAGGGCGTCCCGTGGCCGGACAAGAGCTGCTGCTGTCCTTCACAGCAGCGGAATAAGGGGACAGGCAGGTGCAACAGATCGCGAACAGCCTACAGTTCGAGAGGGAAAGGGCCACACCTGGCTCCCGACAAGGGAAGCGGAGAGGTCATTGTTTGGGTCGGCGTTGCCTCCTAGTAACACACGGAGGATCACCAGCCCGAGGAGACCGCGACCTCAAAGGATGAGCTAATTCACGCCAAAGCAGAGATCCTGCGACGGCGTGCGGGCCAGGGCCGATCACCGTCGTTTTGAAATCGTGTCTCTTGGCTTCTGGGCGGCTCCGACAGAGGAGCCAGGAGAAAAGATGGAATATTTTCAAGGTCCAAGACAGGGTTTTTCCAGGGTTTAAAACAGAATGATTCTCTGTTGTGGGGGCTGCCCCGTGCACTGTGGGGTCTGCGGCCCCATCCCCGGCCCCCACCCACTAGATTCCGGTAGTACAACCTCAGAAGTTGTGGCAACCAAAAACGACTCCAGACACGGCCACGTGTGCCCCGGGGGATAAAATCTCCCCGACTGAAGCCACTGCTTTAAAGTATACAACGGACTGGTGGGGTGCCTGGGTGACGCGGTTAAACGTCCGACTCTCGATTTCGGCTCAGGGTTCATGAGTTCTAGCCCTGCATCGGGCTCTGTGCGGATAGCGTGGAGCCTGCTTGGGATTCTGTCTCTCCTCCTCTCTGCCCCTCCCCTGCTTGTGCTTTCTCTCTCTCTCAAAATACATAAGTAAACTTAAAAAAATATATATATATATATACAGACTGTGCTTCTAAGACACTGTAAGAAACAAAACAAACAAAACGGTGAATTATGTTTCTCTTTTGTACATCTTTACATGGGGGAGATCCATCTACTGTCCAAGCTAGAACAGCGCAGAAGATACAACCAAAGGGAAGGTAGGGAATTTGCGAAGGTAGGGAATTAAGGGGCTTGTTCATGTCCCAGGGAGACAGATGTAGCAGTTGGATATTTTTCTGTTACACTACATCGTATTTTTTTTTGGGTGTAAGCCCCGTGAGGCAAGGTTTTCTGTGTCCTGTTTGCAATGAATCCCCAGTGCTCAGGACGTGATATAGGCTTTTAGGATTCGGTCAATGATCGAACATACATGCATGATGAATCTCCTTAAGCCACCCAGGACGGAGGAGGACAAGAAATCTACTTGCTGATGGACTCTGGGTCTGCAGAAAAGTCTAGAATATCGAGGCATAGGTTCTAGGGCCAAGACGGGATGGCCAGCCATCCACGTAAGGAGGCAAGAAGCTGGACCAGCTACCCAGGGCAGCGCCACCCGGTTCTCCCGGTCACCACCAGGGGGCCGCACAGGGGCAGAGATGGAGCGGCCGAGTTCTTAGACAGAGTGGCCAAGTGGAGAAGAGCTGGCCCTCCCTTGCCTACAAGGAAAGCAAGCAAGGGCCTCGCAGCCTCTCACTCATCATGCGCCTTAAGAGTCTGGCACAGCCCTGGCTGAGACCCGCTTTACACATTTGTGAAGGATTTGAGTTTTGTGGCCACACCACCAGTTTTGGGTCTTGTGGGAGTTTTAGTGGTTTTGGTAATAGCTACTGTAGAATGAAAAAGAGTCATTTTCCTGAAGTGGAGGGATAGGAACAGGAAACAATTTGCCTCTCTATTATGTCATTTCTCTGAAATATTAAGCCATGAAATGGCAGGCCCCAGCGAAGTCAGAAAGCAGAGCCTGGTCCTGGGAGAAGAAGGGGTGCCTGGGGAGGGGCTCTAAGGAGCCCCCCCCTTCCCTAAGTAGAAGAGGTATCTTAAGGGTCACAGCTCCTCTGAGAGGGGAGACCTCCCTGCAATCCTGCTCAGTGACGCTGAGCCTTCGCTACACTCTTTCTAGAATCCTGAGCCCTAACGGGGGCTTTTCTGGTAAAGAACACTAAGCAAAATGGCAGGTGAGTTATAGGTCAGAGGTTCGGAGACCAAGGGGCAAAGCAGGGGTTTTACTCAGGTCTCTCCCGTGTCCATCCCTCCTTGAAAGGGGCGGGGTGCGGGGGGTGCTGGCCAACTCTGGGCCTCCTCCAGTTTGCATGCGATGCTCAGATTCAGCTGTACCGTTCACGCCCAGCTCTGCTCTGCTGGGGGCTCTGCTCCACACAAGCCTCTGCACACACTTTGTTCCTTCCTGCCTGCAGGGCCCTTTCTCCACTGTAGGGATCCACATCGCCCAGCCCAGCATGCATTTCCTTTTTTGCGAAGGGGGAGCCACTGCATCCTATGATGGCCTTTCTCTTCTCAGAGCTCTCTGTGAGCACAGGTACTTGAACCTGTATCTCGGGCCTGGAGAAACCACTTGTCACGTTGCTTTCTTCACGGATGAACGCATCGCGGTCCCTAAGAAATACCCACTGATGGTGATTTCTCAAGGGAACCAGCAGAAACTGCCCCCTGCCAACTCTTTCCCCCAAGACCCCACTATCTGTCTGTCCCACTGCAGGTAAGGCTCACCTTGACCTAAGTGAGCTCGTCTGTACCTATAGGCAGACCGGAAAGCTCTGGCAACTTCTCCCACTTGTCCCCTCTTCGTGCTTCCTGCCTCTAAGTCAACACATATGCTGAGCATCTTTTAAGCTAATTCCTTTGGTGGGAAATCTCAGCTGACTTGAACTAAGACCTGCCATGGAAAGAGCAAGAAACAGCTTGAAGGGGTGACATTTCTGGACAGACTGTTGAAGCTTCGGGACCCCTCTAATGGGTTTCGGGGAGTTGCGGGACATGGGCCCGGTGGATCTATTATCTGACACTAAGTGGCTCCACTCTATTCTCTGTGCTGTGCTACCCCGCCGAGCACAGCCCTGGGTCCTCACGGAGTGAGCTGTGAGACCCCGACAGAGGCCTTCATGGCAGGGAGGCTGGCAGGGAAGGAAGGCTCATTAACTCTGAACTAGAGAGAGGCAGTGGTGCTACAGAGGATGCGCTTACGGCTTCAGTGTGAAACAGTGAGTTGTGAGCCTTCAACTTGGCTGTTGAGGGTCGACGCTGGACATTCTCCCAGGAGGCTTAGCAGAACAGGAGTCTGCTATTTTTAAGAGGGAGCCCACAGGTGCTGCAGGAAAGGGCTGTGCTCCGCGCATCCCTGCAGGGCCCTCCACCTGCCGGCCCCCGCCCAGCCGTCCATAACTCCCGATCCCTTTCCTTCCCCATTTTTGATGAACGGGACCCACGCCTGGCCTGGCAGCTGTCAGCTCACCGGTTTTGGACGCAGCCTCCGCGGCAAAGTCCGCGGCAAACTTCTTGAGGACCTCCGCGCTGTCTTCCTTCACGAAGAGGCCGATGAAGTTGGAGGAGGTATAGAGCTCCAGGGGCAGCGGGGCCGAGAACTTGCATTTCCAGCGACTGACCGTGGTCTGGAGGGCTTCCCCCAGGGCGTCCACCTTGCTGTCCTCACACTGGCAGGGGAAAACAAAACGCTCCATTCAGAGGGGGGCGGAGGTCTACCGCTACTGAACATTTGACATCCTCTGCCCCGGGGCTGGAGGCCGAGGACGCCATCCCTAAACCCTCGCTTCTGTCTGTGAGGACGGAGGAGAACTGCAGGCTCCCGGTTATCCGGACGTGGGCCGTCTAACTGGTAAATTCAGCTGGGGCCATGGGACCGACACTTGCCTCCCGCCCTGCCCTGCTGTGCCCCTGGGCGCAGCCTGGTCCAGCGGGAAGGAAGAATAGGGGAATGTGCCCGGAGAAAAAGGCATCTCAGGGTAAAGGATGTGCTTTCCCCTGCTCTCACATCATCTGTGACTTTTCTGTTCTCCTTGGATGATCAGAAGTTGACTCGGCTGCCAGTCTCACGCTAGCTCAGAGAGCTATGATATCATCTCCCCACCCGCTTGGAGCACTGGGGGGAAATGAGTATCTCTAACGTTCGGGATGCTTTTGAGAAAGATCCTGGAATGACTGGGCGGAAGTGATAATCATTATAATTCTCAGAGGGAACGGTAAGAAAGAAGGTGTGAGGCACACGGTTTTGTTTTGTTTTGTTTGTCTTCAAGAGGCAGAGACAATCTGGAAAAAAAATCCTTCAAAATACTTTTTGAAAATGTTGTCTAAAAGTGCTACCATTCTGCCTCATCTCGAATACACCTGGATAAGCCAATTCTGCTCTATCTCCACAGGGAACTAAAGTAGATGAAAAGTATTTATATTTATTACACGGAGGGGGATTTAATTTAGTCATTAAGTAAGCCCTGTGATAGCTAGGATTATGGAGGTTAGGTAACTATGGCGGGTCACAGGTATCTTTGCTGTCTCTAGAAAGATCTGGTGAGACAAAACTCGTGGCCAGAGGGTCTATGAGGCTAAAGTCCCCTCCCGTGTCTGTAGAGCACATTTCTTGTTCCTAGCTCCCTAATTTCTACTCTTACCCGTGGACCAGGGTGGAAATGCTTTAGTTTCAGTGTTGGGGCCGCCCATCCAGGTCCTGACTCAGTGGGTCAGGCTTGTCCCTAGAGTCCTGAGGAACAGCAATCATCATGAGGGTGCATCCGACCCGGGGTGCTCCTGGGCCCCGGCAGATGGGACCTTACTCATTCCTTAACGGTCCATCCAAGCCCAGGAGCCCGTGACTCCTTCGGCCAGCTCCCCAAGGCTGCTGACTCTGACTCCAGGTCCCAAGGCGCTGGCTGGGGTGTGGCAGCCAGGCTCCCCGGGCAGGGGCTGAGGGGCTGGGGGGCCGGGGCAGGGTCTGCGGCTCACCATGAAGAACTGGCAGAGGGTGATGTGGGGGAAGATGTTGTGGGCTTTGTTCTTCCCGCAGATCTGCTTCGACTGTTGCCAAAAGTCGGAGAGCTTCTGTGCTAAGGGGCCGGTGGGTCGGAGGTAGAGGACGTACTCCCGGGGCAGGGGGTCATCCAGGAAGGGGTCGCCGACGTGGGAGAACAACCTGCCAGAGAGGAGGGAGCCAAGCAGGACCCGCTTGAGAACAATGGAAGGGAAGGAAGACCCGAAAGGGACAGATCCGCCCTCCAAAGGCTCCATACCCCAGGCACTGTAAGGGGATGGGTTTTCGTTTTTGTGCTTTAAAAATCCATCCTGGGGCGCCTGGGTGGCTCAGTCGGTTAAGCCTCCGACTTCGGCTCAGGTCATGATCTCACGGCTCGTGAGTTCGAGTTCCACATTGGGCCCTGTGCTGACAGCTCAGAGCCTGGAGCCTGCTTCGGATTCTGTGTCTCCCTCTCTCTCTGCCCCTCCCCCACTCATGCTCTGTCTCTGTCTCTGTCTCTCTCTCAAAAATAAACATTAAAAAAAAAAATCCATCCCTACGATTAAACCCACATGCCTCCAGACAGGAGCGTAGGGACCTGCCCTGGGCAGTGATGTCCCGCAAGGTGTTTTTGTTTTGTTTTGTTTTGTTTAAATCGATTCACCCAGCACCCACGCACCTAAGGTGTATCTTTGAGTGAAGTCGGGGGACAGATACCGTGTTAGGGGCTGTATCGTGGAAATGCTTTGAATTTCTTTAAACAGCTTTAAGGAGAAGCACGCCCTGGAACCAAGACCCAGGAGGCCATGAGCTTGATAACCCTGTCACATGTCACATGGCTTGTCACATGGTCTTTTGCCCCCCACCCCCCGCCCGGTCCGTTAGAGAAAGGCTGCACATCCCTGCTCAACCACGTACACTTAGAGTTAATTATATGCTATTTTCCCTATTTATTTATTTCATACCAACCAGTCACATGCTGCCTGAACACTTCTCCCTCCTGTGGATGCCAAGGCTTTTTGTCTGGAAGAAGAAATCAAATTTCTATTGTTAGTATTTTTAGCCTCCGATCAGCCTTTCTCACTGCTGTGGCGACAGTGTGAAGGAGACGACATCAGAGCCTCCTCAATGGCGTGTGGGGGTGGGGGTGAGACCAGACACCTGCAGCAAGGACGCCCCCTCCCCCCAAGGGTCCTAGCGAGGCATATGGAAATTAGGACTTGTAATTAATTTCCATGTAATTAGCACTGGATTTGCATGCAGCCCGACAGCCATGCAGTCTATTTTCAGCAGTTTCCACATTAGAATTTTATTTTTGCTTCCCTAAAGGTTGCCTGTCTTGGTCCGTCCTCCTTCCTTTTCACCCACTCTCATTGACCCAGATCCCCGGCGGAGCAGTTTTGTGTTTGCAGCCCCTTGGCAAAGCGTGTTAGAAGCTGATGCCCACAAGGATGCTTGCTTTGGTCCAGTTCAGTGACCCCTCCCACCCATCTCCAGCCACCACCCACACCCTCAGGCTAGATCTATAATCTCCCCGCTATTTTAGACGCCTCTGGGGACAAAAGACAGGTTGAGTGTGGCCCAGAGCTCTGCCTCCATCACTCCCCCTGCTGGAGTCAAAACTCTATTACTGGACGGGGCGGTGTCACAGGAAGGTGACAGCGGTGAGGCCCTTGGGCACAAGCACGCGAGTAAGAGTGTCTCAAATCTCAGGTCTCTGAGAGCCAGCCAGTCCTGGCTTTGTCACCAGCTTTGCCTTGCATCCATTCGTTCTGCATTCATGCTTCCGTTTGCTCGAGAAATACTTCCTGAAGTGCAACGATTTTGTCAGCACTGTGCTAAGCTCCAGGAATACGGTGACAAAGAAGACTTCTACGGTCCCCACCCTCATGGAGATTTGGGTGGAGCGGGCATGAAAACCTTGACTGTACAGATACTTACATTGGTGGTGAGTGCAATGAAGGGAAAGCATGGGGAGCCCTAAGAACGTAGGACGGGAACACTGAACTTGGGCTGGTCAAGGGGTCAGGGAAGGCTTCACTGAGGAAGCATTTTGAGTGGGATCCAAATAGTGTAGACGCCTCTGGGCAGGGGTGGGTGGGTGGGAAGGTTGTGGTGGCAGCCACTTAGCATATCTGCTCCATAGGTGTGTACCTAAGGGGCCTTGAACTCTCATCTGACCCCACGGAGTTGATCGATAAGTGGCCGTTCCCATCCCTTGTAGTCTACAGATCCCGGTTCTTTGGAAGAGGGAGGAAAGGGAAGGGAATTCTAGCTTCAGTTGATACTCTCCAAACACCCTTCTTCCAACTGGCCACTAAAGCCAGCTTCTCTGTCCATCGCCTGGGCCCTCTGTGGAGCAACCAGAAGGGCTGGTGCTGTGAATCACAGGGGTCAGCCTGGAAGGACCTTCAGATCATCTGTGAGTGAGCCCAACTTCTTCACTTTACCCCGGGGGATCTCAGGTGAGGGCTCAAAGCAGCCTGTCCCTACCATTGGCTCTGTAGCTCGGTTCCACAGCCCAAAGATCAATTTAATACCTTCTCCCGTATGAAATTCTGAGCATAAACACCATATGATCAGGATTAGGATATCTACACAGCTAAGTAGAACAGCATTACAGAAGCAAGCCAGACAGCCCCCTCTGAACCCCTCAGAACAAAAGCTGGTACAGAAAAGGCTGGAAACCCAGGGACCCCCCTCCCCCCCCCCCACATACTCGCCCCAGACCTTAAGGTGCTTAATTGCTGCCACGTTGCCCACTTATTAGAGGCACACATCGTATGCTTTTTTTTTGGATGCAGAACCCACATACCCACGAAAGAATGCAAATCATGGTCTTTTAGGTTAGAATCTCTGAGGAATTAAATTCACCAAAAAAAGACCCATTGTTTCAAAAACCCGGGGAAGGAAAAACTCATTTGTGATACAATGTCCTATTTATATAAAAGATCCAATTTCTTTCTTTCTTTCTTTCTTTCTTTCTTTCTTTCTTTTCTTTCTTTCTTTCTTTTCTTTTCTTTTCTTTTCTTTTCTTTTTTTACAGGCCCTTCCCCCAGTGAAATATATCTGACTGAAATTTAATTCATTTTTCCTTAAGCACCAGGAGTATCATCTGGAAATGAGAGATCTAATTAAGTTATGGTCCCCATAACTCAAAAGACAGGTTTTGGAGAGGGCTCAAAGATATAATTGAGAAAGATAATGAAAGGTTTGGGTGACAAGGCTCCGATGAAAGGTTAAGAAAACCCAAATCTTTCTGAAGAAGACAGGTCTGAGAAATCTTCAATTTTATGGAAGGTTCTTGTATCTGATGTACCTTCTCTAGCAAGGGCCAAAGTAAAATAAGCTTTGGGGCACCTGGGTGGCTCAGTCAGTTAAGCGGCCGACTTCGGCTCAGGTCATGATCTCACAGTCCGTGAGTTCAAGCCCCGCGTCGGGCTCTGTGCTGACAGCTCAGAGCCTGGAGCCTGTTTCGGATTCTGTGTCTCCCTCTCTCTCTGCCCCTCCCCTATTCATGCTCTGTCTCTCTCTGTCTCAAAAATAAATAAACGTTAAAAAAAAAAAAATAAGCTTTGGCTAGAGCACAAAGGGCTCACGTTAGACACCAGAAAGAACTTTCTGGGGGGCGCCTGGGTGGCTCAGTTGGTTAAGCATCTGACTTCGGCTCAGGTCATGATCTTGCTGTTCATGAGCTCGAGCCGCGTGCCTGTGCTGACAGTTCAGAGCCTGGAGCCTGCCTCAGATTCTGTGTCTCCCCCTCTCTCTCTGGCCCTCCCTCGTTTGCACTGTCTCTCCCTCTCTCAAAAATAAATAAACATTAAAAAGAAAAACTTTCTGGAAGGAAGGTGTTGTGAAAGTGAGGTGCTCTGTTTTTTGTTGTTGTTGTTGTTGTTGGCGGCGGTGGGGGGGGGGAAGTAGAGAAAGTTTCTAGAAAGCCATTACCGATCTGAAACAGAGGAATGGGATTCTCTGGGCAGCGGGAGTAAAAGCACCACTTCCCTAGGGTCACAAGCCACAGGCAGGGCTCTGCTGCTCCTTCACACACTACCAGGCTGACAATGGTTTGGGTGGTGTTCCCAGAACTCTGCCCACAGAACAGACGGAACATGGGCAGTGGCACAGCACATCTCCCCGCTCCACCCTGCTGTACAAAGACTGTTGCTATAGAGCTCCCACCTCCACGGCCCATCGATGGGGCCAATGCCAAGAACAGCGGGGTGTGCGGGGTGGACCCCAAACACCAGGCTGAGCCTGTACAGCTGCTCCGCTCGGAGTGACTCAGAAGTTGGCAGACTGTCGGAGACCCTGGGCCGATCAAGGCGGAGTATCCCTTTAAACTCAAAGGCGAGTGGTCTAGCCATTGGATTATAGCAGCCGATTATTCAGATGGGATCTTTGTGGTTGGACTTGGCGGGACACGGGAAATGCTGCAGCTCTGTTACGTGAGAACACAAATGTCACCTCTGATCCTGGTCCTAACCTTGCCCATTATGTCTAGGGTTCATTTGTAGCAGAAGGTGGGGGGAAAAAAACCCCAAAAACCAACCAAACAAACAAACAAACAAAAAAACCAACTCAAACTCTGATGTCCTACTCATGGTGGTTTGAAAGAACAGCACCACTCAGATCAAAGCAATGGCTCACCGACAGATCAGGCAAGCGTCTGTGAGGACACTAGCCCACACGGGAGGAACCAGCAGCCCCCACTGATGGCCTTGCTTCGCTCTCGCTGGGATCCCTCCCACTGTCTGCCCTCAGCTCTCCTGAATTTTAGGTTCCAGGTTGGTCTGGCCCCAGGGCCACTGCTCGACCCCACCACCACGGTCACGGAGAGGCCCTCAAGTCTTAAAAGGGCTTGGGAAGGATATATTCCTTTCTGGTTTGCCTAAGACAAAGTGGCATTCTTCCCTCTGCGTCTTCCTCCCTTCCTTTCTTTCCTCTCGCCTTCGCTTCCTCCCCAGGAACTCTTACCAGGAAACCAAGCGAAAACCAAAACCCAAACCAGAAGTTTAGCTCAGAAAGCTACACTCTAATGGAGTTTGGCCCGGGTCCTTTTGGGAGACCATCGCCTCTGGGTCCTGTGGTTGGGTTCAGGCCTGCCTGTGTGGATTCAGGCCGGCCCCGTGTCCCAGTGCAGCATGATTCCTGCTCCCTCTCAGAACCACAGGTTTTGAGCTGGACTGGAATGTCCTGTTTAAGGGCCACCCTCGGCCGAACACCAGCCGTATGTCAGGCGCTGGGCATACAGAGAAGAGGAAAGGGAGTTTCTGGGGCTGGCGTTCTTAAATTGTAGGCCAAGCGACCCTAGGCAGTATAGTACAGATAAGTCTGTGCATGGTGAGCGCGAACAATTTCTGTTACGTTCCATGAGGACAGCTAGACCGAGAGTCCTCGGCAGACACCAGGTCTCGTTGTGGGAACCACATTCATAAAGCTTCTTCTGTTAGCCTGTGATTCCATATCTCTTTCTGTTCGTAAGCCAGACACTTCTTTTAGGCTACCCAGTGAGTTCCGATTCCCTACGGAGTACCGTCAGCTCCCAAATCACTCAATACTGGGATCAATAGTCAAGGCATCCCTGGCTCAGGTAGACAGGTTGGCTCAGACTCCCAGGTTCTCCAGGGTCATTCATCTTTTACGTGCCTTCAGAAGAGTTCTTCCCCTATTTTTCTGCACCTGACAAAACTCAGATATCTGACACCGGAATCTTTTAAAACACAAGAAGCAACACACATACTACTAGAAAAGGAAGGACATTCCCTCAAAGTAGTAAGAGCTTGATCCAAGCAAGCCGAGCTTTCCAATTACTTGAAGTTGTTCTGTCCTTGGCTTTGGATTGCTGGTCAGCACATCTTGCGGCCTCCAGATCGTGTACGCTCTTGCTTTGGTTCCCTGTGACCGAAAACTTCGTTATGTAGGGAAAGAGAAGACAGGAGGCCAAGCCTGTAATCCTGCAAGTGGATGAAACTCCCCATGCGACGAAAATTCTATCATTCCTTCATGTAGCTAAGTAATCTCAAATATTAGCAATATTTAATGCTCACTGTAGGATTAAAAAAAATAAGTTCTCAACCTCCAGGATACCAGTTGTTACATTTTCCACATCTAATACTTTGAATTCAATTAAAGGATGACCTAATTAACCAGATACCTTATTCTCTTTCCTCACAATTAGCTTAATGATCTGTGCTAGACTGGGGAGCGAGCAAACTTAGAGGGAACCCAACTTCTGTTTTTCCTGGTTGGAAAGTCCAGCCCTATCAAGGGGCCACTGGTTCCACTAAACAACGTTGAGGGATTCTGTTAGGGTGTATTTGAAAAACGGACATTGTTTTGTAGTGTGGTTTTAGGGAGAAATACCAGAGGCTTTTAGTGTGCTGGGTGGAGAATTGCCAGCTTAATGCGGACCTTCTTCGGACCTTCTTCATCAGAGAATTGGAGGCGGCTTAACGACTTGCCTGAGGCTGACAGCTATCCTGAGAATAGAGGCAAGCAGGTGACTCTGCACCCACAGCTTGCTCCAGCAGGAGGAAAACAGTCAACACAGTCAATAATGATTGGAGGCCTTCCTTGCACCGAGAGCTTCACAGACTTTAAACGCTCATGAAAAATGGTCAAGCTATATTGTCAAGAAGCCTCCTCTCTGGACCTGGGCAGCTCTCACCTGATAGGTCAGCTGTCCGGTCATTTCTGTGGTTGTCCCAATCCAGGGGCTGCTCCCACAGGCTGTGGCTAAGCTCTGAATCAGTGAAAGAAGTATACTGAACAGTTGACGCCCTGAGCCTAGAGCCCTGGGAAGCATTTCTGCTAACTGCCCCCAAGCTTCCTCTTCTCTGGAAACCCAGGGTGAAGTGGCCCCTACCCTTCTGGTTGGGAATGGTCGTGGACACCTGCTCCTGCCTCCTGGGTGCCTACCTGCTCCTGCCTACCAGAATGGGGTTTCTTGGTAGAAGAGGGAGGTGGAAATGTTGAGAATATTAGCACCTGTCTGCCTGTGCATTTACCTCTGCTCAATCAGCACAGTCCTCCCTCTTATCCTCCACATAAAAGTGAGTAAAACCAAACCTATCCTCTGAAGGAGCAAGTCTAGACATGAAGAAAGCTTTTAGGACTAAAAAAAAAAAATCAAAAAATGAAAAAAAAAACCCACAAAACCCCTACTAATCTCTAAAGGAGAAGTTCTCCCTACCTTATTATCTTTTTTCTATGCATCAGAAATGACTTGTTTCTTGGGCTTTTGCCTAATACCCACTTCCTCTCGGATTCCGACTTTCTCCTCTGGTGAAGGTTTGCTTCCACCTCAAACTATGATCAGCCTGCTTCTGCTTTCTCTTCTGTTAGGTTGGGTAGGGTTGTTTCAGCAATGAGGCATCGCCCACGTGCAGAGCAGAAAGGTGTGAGGACGGGTTGGACACAGAATATGGGGCAGACATGAGTCCAGACACTTCAGGGGCCAAGGATGGGAGATGCTTCCAGAGCAACCAACTTGATCCCCTGAACGTCTCATCCATCGCTGCCCACTAATCGATACTTCATTTTCGGACATAATTACCCTCTCAGCTACCAGTGGCCAATAAGACCCATACAAATTTGGTCCCAACTTTAACTGATGGTCAGAAGGCAAATGAATGTTGGGGAGCATTTGAGGAGCATCTAAGAACCACACAAGCCAAAGCAGAGATGGTTATTTTAGCCAAAACTTCTTGGCGGATGTAAAATCAAGGAGTGGCCAAATGCTGTTGCCCCAGTGGGTCCTTGCAGGAGCTGGGACGCGGGCACAGGTTCTCAGGTGCTTTTTCCCCAGAGGAAGTTGTTTCCCAACTTGATGCTTTAGTTTTTCGTCTTCAAAGAGAAAGTGATGAATGCCCACCCAGGGAGTTTGAGAAAGAAAGGTGTGACATCTGTAAAGTCTTACGAGGTCCTCAGAAGCCACCATAAGTACTAAACCATGATTCTGTGGTTACAAAGGATCTAGAAACTGGCTGGTCCATTCTTCCTTACGGCCAGACAAGGCTGTCCTTCCTTCGAGGTTGCACCTTTGAAGGAATCTTTCTCGTTCTCACAGATCTTCAGGGGAATCCGCCATGTCTCTTGATTATAGAAAGTAATGGCCCTTGAGCTCAGAAAGTTCTTCCGTGTGTTCAGACTCTTTCCAACTGTGCCCAAACTCATGCCACCTTTCCTGTACCTGGTAGGGTCGATCACTCTTTCCTACATAACAAAATAATGTATTCTGTCACTTTGGCCCAAGGAATCCCAGCTACTGTTTGTCACCAAAGGCCAGTAAGGGAGGCTTGCAAGAGGCTGGGCAGTTCAGTTTCACAACCTCACCTCCGAAGTCTCTTGACTCCTCCCTGTGAAGCTGGAGAAGGCCAGTGGAGAGGCCTGTCAATAAACATAAACCATAATGGTCCTACCCATTTCCTTTGGAGGAAATGAATCTAATGGAGAAAGATATATTGATCATAAAGACCCAATCTCGGAATCAGTCTCCTGGCGGTGAACCCTTTCAGTTAGCTGGGGCTAATGGCCTAGGCTTTCAGCTGCTGGGGACTGTTTGAGAGCTGTACATCTAACAATCGATGGGATCTCAAGCCTGCCAGGGGGCCGGGGACGCGACCACCAAAAGGCTGGCCAACAGGAAGGAAAGTGCTGTGGGCTTCTTTATAAGGCTAATCAGAGAAGGGGAGCGGGGGGAATGCTGAGCTGTTTGGGAGCCTTAAGGAGGCCTTCCAGTTGAAGAAACCCAACCTGTGGTGACACCCCTCTTTCTCTTCTATCAACAAGACTCTATTTTCCAACCCAGAAAGAGCCCATTAAGCCGCTCTCCGCAGGGGGTGGTTAGCAGGGAAAATGCTGCTTAGGTTCCCTGATGTGTTTATGTGGCAGGGCCCAGCGGTCCAGATGGAGAGGCCTTGTTTTGTTCTTGTGTAAAGGGGGCTGAAGCCCTGGCCTCTCTGGAGTTTGTAATTGGGAAACCAGCCATTAGACCATGGGTGGTGACATAATAAAACACATTGCTTTCTGCCTCTGTTATAAGTCTCCCTAGGATCCAGACAATAGCTTTCCTCCCCCCAAAATCGAAGACTTTTTGCACAGAGACACAAGTGGTATGCTCGTAGTATAAAACGAACTTTATAGTTCATTCTTGGGAGCTGACTAACTGTGGGACTATGGACAAGTTAATTATCTGAAGAATAATTTTCCCAGTCTCTTAGGTGGGGATAACAGCACCCACCTTGCAATGCAGAATGGCAATAAATATTGGTATCAGATCCTGTATCTGAAGAGTTCAGCACGGCGTCCGGCATCTACTAGGCACTCAAAAATAACACCTGCACGTACACCTCTCCATGGTATCTAACGATCTTCGCAATTTTCCCAGAATAAGTGTAAGTTCTGCACTAATGGGAATATTTCAAGACGGGGCATCGGAAGACGCGGATTCGTTCTCTGCTAAAAACATCCTCAAACCATCTAGCATGGTCTCGAGGAGTGTACGGGATTTGGGGCAAAAGGAAAGCTGTCTAGACACGGCCACAAGAAAAGGCGCGGAGGGGAAATCGGCCAGTGATGTGGAACTATTGTCACGGGAAGTCTACAGGAGAAGGGGACACAACCCAGGAGGCAGGGGACTTTAGGTCAGCTCAGGAGAGAAGTTGGAAGTCCCTGAGAGGCTCTGAGCATCAGTGGGGGGGCAGTTTTCACTCACTTATCCAAGGCAGACCTAGGCGGAGGGTGGGGGGTGGTCAATGATCATCATGCACTGGGGAGAGTCTGGCCAGGGTTCCCCCTTTTCCTCTAAGATCCTAAGTTACTGGTGCTCCCTGTGGGGCTGCAGAGACCCACTCCCCTCTCTCTCTCTGCCTGTGGTACTTCCCAAGAGAATGGGATCAAAGTTTCAAAAGTTCAACGCACTGCACCTGTTGAACCATAGTTATTCCCCCAAGAAACAGGATCAGAAGTTGCCTCTGTTTTGCTCAAGGACACACAGCCAGCCAGGGACACACCGATCCCAGAGACAGACTGAATGTATCATGAATGTTATAGTAACACTTGGCCCCGCCCCCTGCCTATAATAGGTGCTCGGTAAACACGGCGGTGATTTCTATTTTTATGACCAGCTCCCTCTCCAGAACGTCACCATTTCTGCATGTTTTCATACGCGCTTCCTCCCCTAAGACATACCTGCGAATGGAGTGTGGGTTAGTGCCCTATCTAGCTGCTTGGCTCGGTTTCACATTTAAGGCGGCAAGTCTCTTGTGTTCAGTCCAGAAGGTTCTGTTTTTAGGTTACGGGTTCTATAGAAAACCACGGAAATCAGGCACCCCTGGAGGGGGAGTGTCTGTTGTGTAGAGTCTCTGAGTCCCTGCAGAGGAGAGTCCAGCCGGTTGAAAGCAAAGGTGTCCAGCGGATAAAAGAGGGTGTGTCCCTGGGGGGCACTGGGGAAGGCGGGAGGTTAATCCAGAGCCATGGGCGGCCCCCGGACGCCTGTCAGGCTGGCAGCCCAGGCAGGAGTGCTTGGAGACGTGCGGAAGGCAGGATGTGCCCAGGAAAAGGATGGCACTTACTGATAAAAATGATGGGTAGCCCCAACGCCATGGTAATAGAGAAGCTTTTAAGACTTTTATGTAATCGTTCATGGATCCTCTAACAGCCCTGAGAAACAGGCCGATCATCACTGGTTTTGTTTTTGTTTTGTTTTTTTAAGTTTATTTTTGAGAAAGGGAGAGAGAGAATCCCAAGCAGGCTCCATGCTGTCAGCAGAGAGCCCGACGTGGGGCTCGATCCCACAAACCGTGAGGTCATGACCTGAGCCGAAATCAAGGGTCGGACGTTCAACCGACTGAGCCACCCGGTGCCCCGTTATTTTCGTTCACAGAAGAGGAGAAGGAGACGACGGAGAGGGGAAAGGATGTGTTCGGCTCACACAGGAGCCTAGGGTGGAGCTCGGAGGTCACCAGGACCTCAGGGGGTGAAGGAACAGGGCGGGTCTGGGCTCCAGCAATTGGCAAGTGGGATTTCAAACGCAGACAGGGGGCAGCGCCTTCCCTCACTACCAACCCCCCCCCCCCCCCCATATCTGGGTGAAACAGATGAAAACGAGGAGTCGTTTCGGGTTGCTGGGCTCATTTTTTCTCCTCCCGTTCCCACTACCTGTCTCCCCGAGCCCCTGGGATCAGCTAAACATACTTAAACACGGGTGGTTTTTAACACTTCTGAAATGGTTTCAGCTCAAAGCTACATAAGAGGCTCTGACTCAACACTGGTGGGTCAGGGGAAAGCACACAGACCAGATCCAGCCATTGTCATTGTCACCGTTCTGTGCCTCTCCACACGAGTGGCGTACTAGCTAACAGGTACCGAGCGTGTACGAGGAACCAGGCACTTTACTACACGTTGTAAATAGAAATGGTCTCCCTGGGTCCTTACTCAACCCTGTGAGGCTGGTGCCATCGTATCCCTCACTGAGCAGGTGGGGAAAGCGAGGCTTAGCGGGATTATGGAACTTGGTCCGGGTCCCTCTGCCGAAAAAAGGAAGGCGTGGCACTCAAGTGTGTGCTCAGCCACCGGGCCACTTGTCCCCCCGAGCGGATGGATGTCAGCACCAGCAGTGGCCTCTGTTTCTGGATCACGGTGAGGGGAAACACAGTGACAGTCTTCCACGGGAACTTTCTCTAAAACCCAACTCCTGACGGTTCACGCGTTTGCTCATTCAATGAAACGTTCCTTCAACAAGCACGTACTGTGGCAAGCTCTGGCACTGGGTTCGGGGCTGTGAACATCAGAATAGGAAAACATGGCCCATGCCCATCAGGGAGCTTGTCATAGGACCACTTCAGCAAATGGATGGAGGGGCGCCTGGGTGGCTGTCAGTTAAATGCTCGACTTCGGCTCAGGTCCTGATCTTGCGGTTTGTGGGTTCGAGCCCCGTGTCAGGTTCTGTGCTGACAGCTCAGCATCTGGAGGCTGCTTCGAATTCTGCCTCTCTCTTTCTCTCTCTCTGTGCCCCTCCCCGACTTGTAGGCTCCCTCTCTCCCTCAAAAATAAATACATAAATATTTTTTACAAACCCAAAGGGATGGGTATTTGGACAGAGAAGGAAGCGAACATTAATGGAGTACCTATTATATGCTGTGCAATTTACAGGTTATCTTACTTAATTCCTGAAGTCAGTTCGGCGAGGTGGATATTACTGCCTCCATCTTATACATGATGAAGCTATGGTGTAGAAAGATTAAGAACACTGTTGAAGGCCTACAGGTAGTGACAGTTCCGGGATCAAAACAGGTCTTATTTAATTTTTTATAAGAACATAATATTTAATTTCTTTCACAGACTGCTTCCTCGTGGGTACTTAGGCTAACACTAAGTGAATTGCTATATGCTAAACGTTCACATTTCCTGGAAGAAAGAAGCCATACATGTTGTCAGTTAGTGGCAGAGGCAGGGCTGGGAATCGTCAGGACAGAAGATCCAAATTATAGTTATCAAGAACAGGGACTCTGGGGGCGCCTGGGTGGCGCAGTCGGTTAAGCGTCCGACTTCAGCCAGGTCACGATCTCGCGGTCCGTGAGTTCGAGCCCCGCGTCAGGCTCTGGGCTGATGGCTCAGAGCCTGGAGCCTGTTCCCGATTCTGTGTCTCCCTCTCTCTCTGCCCCTCCCCCGTTCATGCTCTGTCTCTCTCTGTCCCAAAAATAAATAAACATTGAAAAAAAAAATTAAAAAAAAAAGAATAGGGACTCTGATTTTGATTATTTAATTTTTTCCCCCCAAATAACTTACCTGCATCCACAGGGTATGATACTGACACTTGTTTATGAAATAAATGATCATACCTATAATTACAATTGCCAATTGGCACACATGCATCGGGGCGACAGTCAGTTAAGCGTCCGACTTCGGCTCAGGTCATGATCTAACGGTCCGTGAGTCCGAGCCCCGTGTCGGGCTCCGGGCTGACAGCTCGGAGCCTGGAGCCTGCTTCGGATTCTGTGTCTCCCTCTCGCTCTGCTCCCCTCCCCTGCTCACACTGTCTCTTTTTTGTCTATTTTTATCCTTCAAAAATAAACAAACATCAGGAAAAAAACGGGGGTCCAATCAGTCTTATCAACTATTAAGTTATTTCATAGTGATGGCATCTAACCTTGTCCTGCAAGATGCCGATCAATTACTGGTTCACGGTTGCCCAGCACATGCGCAGCCCAACCTGAACTCCCCTCTGACTTCACTTGAGCTTTGTTTCCAACAAATTCCCATTTAGTGAGGTCAGAACAGGGGTTATTTTCAGACTCACGTGCCTGTCTGCACCCCGCCTACCCGCCCCTTGTCTCTCCCTCCACTGAACGGGGTCAGTTTCAAAAGGAGGGTATGTGGGGAAACAACAGTGAGTCCAGGATTTGAAGAATTCAGCTGAGGGTCTTCTACCGGGAGGACGGATCGTTACCACAGGATTCTTGGGTGCGCTTTGAAGGAGAACGTAAGGCAAAGGGTGACCGCGGAGTCTCACGGGGGTCCCAAGCGCGCGAGAGCCAGCGCCAGTCTCTCCCAGGTCGAATCCCATTCTGCCGACCGCTTGTTTCAAGAGATTTGTGGAGACCAAAATGCAAGCCAGCAAAAGAAGCGGGCAGTCCCGGGGCTCTGAATGAGGCGAGGACCAATAAGTTCTATACGCGCCGTGAAGGCGCAAAGAGGGGACTCGGAGCTAAGTGGATTGGCTGCTGTAGACACCTGCCGCCATCCGGGATCCAACAGAAACCATCCCTGTCCGATTCTTAAAGATCTTCCTCTCCGAGAACACGTATAAACGCCTCACTGTGCACACCAAGCCCTCCACGGACTCTGCCTCACCCTCAAGCACTCGGTTCCCCGACTCTTGTCTCTTAAACCTTTCTCCTGTTTGTTCCTTTTCCTGCAAGGTCAACTCTACCATCGGGTACCTGGCTACTGCTTACTAACCCTTGACACTCCCCATAGGTTTTCTCCCCTGCAGGAAGCGGTCTTTGGCCTGGCCCCGAACGCCCCGTACGTAACTATATCATGGCACCTTCCGCATTCTACTTAAGCGTCTGCGTTTCCCCACGAACTGTGAGCTACTTGAAGCAGAGACCATTTTTTAATTTTCTTTGTAGCCCAACAGCGGTCGTAGTATTTGGCACAGAGTATGTTTCAAATACATTTTGAAAAAACGTATTTATTTTTGGGAGAACGAGAGAAGAGAGTGAGCCGGGGAGGGGCAGAGGATCCAAAGGGGGTTGCACACTGCTAGCGACGAGCCCAATGTGGGGCTCGACCTCACGAACCGTGAGAGCATGACCTGAGCTGAAGTTGGACACTCAACCGACTGAGCCACCCAGGTACCCCTAAATACTTTTTTTTTTTTTTTTAAGCAGGAACTTCATGAAGATGTTAAAGATATCGATATCCAGCGTGGTGGATGGGCTTTAAGCTGACACCCTAGCAATCACTGCCTTCTGGTATTTGCTCCCTTGTATTACCCCCTCCCACAGCGTGCGGATGAGACCCAAGGCCTGCCCCTGTCCCAAAGAATACGACAAAGGTGCCGGGTGCCATTCCTGTGACCCCATGACGATGCACATGTAAGAATCCCCTTGGTTGCCTTGGGCTCCACGGTGAGGTCTGCCGCCCGGACCCTCCCCCTCCTCACCCAGGTCCCACTTCCCTCCTTGACTTCCTCCCCCCAGGTTGCCCCGGGCCCTACCTCAGCCCTCCACACACTACGACCTTTGAGAACAGCTCAGAACCACCCCTGATGTGAAGGCAGGGGAGCGTGCCAAGAGCCACACACACCCCTTTCCCTGGGTTCTAGGAATTAGACGCTGGAAATAAATGGTGTGCGGGGCGGGTGGGGCACGAGGAAGGAAAAGAAGGGGGTGCAGGAAAAGACTGCGTGTCTGTCACTGGCCTGGGCACCTTTGCTCATGTGACAATACCTTCTCCGGCTTCAGGGCAGGTCTTTGAGGTTTTTGTTTTTTTTTTTTTAACGTTTTATTTATTTTTGAGAGAGAGACAGAGCCCGACGCGGGGCTCGAACTCACGGACCGTGAGATCATGACCTGGATGCTCAACCGACCGAGCCACCCAGGCGCCCCGGAGGTATTTTTTAAAGCCAAGGAAGCTGAAACTTGCGGAGGGAGGCAGATATCGTTACGACCACACAAGAGTCCAATCTAGTCACTGGCTCCCGTAACTGAGACACCGTCCGGAGTGTCTGAAGCACCAAGTACGCCTGACTCATCTGTGGGTTAACTAACTGCATGGGTTTCGAGGCCGCAAGCGCTGACGAATCTCTCACATGGTTCATTCTTCCTGCCACCTTCAAATGTCAGCCCAGGCTGCAGTCAGCCTCGAGCCGTCTTACGCCAACACACGGTATTGCTCTGGCCCAAATGCCAGGCTCGATTCCTTCCGTCCTAACCGACCGATGCTTTTCCTTAACCAGCTCGGGAATTGTGCAGGAACACCTGTCTCCTGCGTCCGGCGCCGTCCGTGGTGACAGGGAGAGGGGCACCGCAATGGCTGGTTACAGACGATTCCTCCAATTATCTCCAAACCTGGGAAACGGACAATCAAATGCAACCAGGGAGGAAAAAACCAAAAGCCGATTATCACGAAGTACCCACGTTCAGACCCGGGTTGCCGTTAAACCACAGATGTACAAAAGTGCTTTCTGGTCTGTTTTCTTTTTTCTAAATATAAATCCCGTCTTAGAATCGTAGTGCCTTGAGCCTGAGTTGACAAAGGCTGAACTGACTGTCCCCAGCTCAGAAGAGGACCCTGGGAGGGAGAGATCAGGAGGTCAGGGTTGAGAACTACTTCGGCATCATTCAGCTGCGGAGGGCATGCCCTTCTTGGAGGAATGATCCTTGTTGACATTGTAGGCTCTTCCGAAGCTGGCTGGCAAAACCCCCTAGGTGCCAGACCATCACCATGAGCGGCCACACTCTGTAACCCTAGTTGCTTCCCCCCCACCCCCGACCCATAGCCCGATCCTCATTTGTCTTAAAAAAAAAATTATCAAATGTTCAGCCCCTTTCCACAGAAGGGTCAACTGATACCTAAAGTCATCTGCGTCTTTGATTTATTTTTAAATTATTTTTTAAATGTTTATTTTTGAGAGAGAGAGAGAGAAAGCACAAGCAGGGGAGGGGCAGAGAGAGAGGAAGACACAGAATCCAAAGCAGGCTCCAGGCTCTGAGCTGTCAGCACAGAGCCCGATGCAGGGCTCGAACTCAAAAACCATAAGATCGTGACCTGAGCCGAAGTCAGACGCCAAAACGACTGAGCCACCCAGGCACCCGTATCTGAGTCTTGTGGACAAGGTGGAACTCAAGAAGCTAGGAGGGGAGAAGACGCTGCATTTTCCTTATGCTTAGGTATTAAACTGTATGCACAGCATTAGAAAGAAGCCCCAAATGGAGTCCCTTTTGCTAATTCCCACCAAGGCTTTCCTGACAGTTCCAGCCTCTCCCAGCAAGGAAGTTTTAAACCAGTCTGGAATGCCCTGATCAGCACTACTGAGGTAATCAGCCTGATGAGACCCCCTTCTCCTAAGGGAAGGTGACTTGGCCTTGAACAATCCTTTCTTTTCTTTTGCTAATAAACCCAGGCCCGCGTCTGCCTAGAAACCCCTTTCAGTTTGTACAGCTCCTGGGTACCCCTCTCCACTGGCTGGATGGGACGCTGCCTGGTTCATGAATTGTTGAATAAATCTGATGAGATCTTTATTTTTTTTTCATGTTGATTTAATTTTGAGAGAGAGAGAAAGAGAGAGAGAGAGAGCACGAGCAGGGGAGGGGCAGAGAGAGAAGGAGACAGAATCCGAAGCAGGCTCCAGGCCCCGAACTGTCAGCACAGAGCCCCACGCGGGGCTCGAACTCACAAATCGCGAGATCGTGACCTGAGCCGAAGTCACTCAGGCACCCCATGATTAGATCTTTAACTTCACTCAGTGGAATGTTGTTTTCCAACAATGGCGATGTGCAGTTTGGGGTGACAGCGGGTATTAACTTCATTAAATACGCTTAAGAGCTTTGGGGCTTTGCTGGAGATGGTCCCTGTTGGACTGGGAAGGGGGCGACATTGTGCCGTCTTCCCCATTTTTATAGAGCAGGGGACTGAGGCTTAGAGAAGAAACATGACTTCCTTAAGGTCATGGGGAGTTGGTGCAGAGCTTAACGTAGAGCCCAGGACTTACATATCCTTGTCATGTACCCCTCCCTCCACCACAACCTAGATCTTCTTCCCCCCACTTCTGGACGGTGCAGCCCTCGGGCGGGGAAGGACGGAGGTCAGCTAAAATTAGGGTCCTAGCTCTGTCACCAGTGTGCCCCCGAGCAAGTCCCCTGACTCTCCAGAGACTGTGGAAAAATGCAAAGAGACTTAGATGGATGGGGGGGGGGGGGGCTTCCAGTTCTAACAGCCTGTGTGTGCTGTGGATACTCTTTTTCTAGCCACCGGGAGAGGACGCCGGGCTCTGTGCTTAACCATACCAGGCAGGGGCGCCTGGGTGGCTCAGTCGGTTAAGCGGCAGACTTCGGCCAGGGTCATGAGTTCGAGCCCTGCGTCAGGCTCTGAGCTCAGAGCCTGGACCCTGCCTCGGGTTCTGGGTCTCTCTCTCTCTCTCTCTGCCCCCGCCCTGCTTGCGTTCCCTCTCTCAACAATAAATAAGATTAAAAACAATTTTTGAAACCTCACCTTACCAGGCACAAAGGATAAAGGGGTAAAGCCGAGATGCCGGGTACGGGGCCGATGACGAGAGGTGGCCTGACCGTGAGGGGTGGCCTGCGAGGGAGGGAGGGTGCAGGTCCCGAGAGAGTCCTCGGTGGGAACTGACACCAGAAACCGAAGCCGGAGTCGCACCTACAACAGCCAATGCGACTGTAAAGCAGCCACACAGCAGCCACCTTAAAGTGCTCTCCTCTCTTGAGGTGGCAGCCCCAAGCCCCACTCTGCTTTGTCCCACCCCGGAGGCACCGTCTACTCTCCCCAAGCCCCTCAGGCTCGGTCTGACCCCTTCCGCTGCTTGCCCGTAGGCGACACTGGCCGGGTTCCCCTAATTCCTGTTCTGTGTTCAGCGGTTAAGACCCAAAGAGAATGATTCTTCAGGAAAGTGAGGTGCTATTTTTAGTTTATCAGCAAGGCAATTTCCTTAGGAAGAGAGGAAGCTTCTGGAGTGGCAGCGACATGCTCGAGGGACAGGCTCCACTATCCCCAGAGAAAGGCTTCTTCCCCTTGGACTTCGCTTTTCTCAGCAGTTGAGCACGCGGTTGGAATCCCCCCTCACTACCGTGTGTAAAACCGTCCCTCGAGAACGGGGGACATGCTCGCCACCAGCCACATGTTACCTGCCACTAAAACTTCAGTTCCTGGCCACACTAGCCACGTGGCAAGTGCCCGTGGATGCCATGTTGGCAGTGCAGACGTGAACATTCTCATCATCACAGAACATTTGACTCCAGGATGTAAGCTCCGCCGAGGCCAGGGACTTGGCCTTGGTCATTTCCGGATCTCAAGTACCTAGGCAGTGCCGGGCACATAACTAGCACTCAACCTGTTGCATGCATACATTGAATTCAGGGATAAGCAGGTTGGAAGAAGGTACCATTGGGCTAGGAATTCAAAATTACACAGCAGATTTCTAAGAGACTCTGCCTGCTCCCAGCGTTCCTTCTCTAAGAGGTTTCTGAGCGCCCATCGGTGCTCCCCAAGGAAGGACAGGAACACCACCACCGCTAAGAGAAGACGCAGTCAAATGTAATAGAAGAGGCAGAGGACGGGGAAAGGCAAGACCCAGGCTCTAGTCCAGATTGCATTCAGAAGGGCGAGTGGGGGAGAGTCAACCCCCTTGAGTCTCAGTCTCTTCAGCTATAAAAGGGGACTAATAATACTGTCTCCCAGGATTTGTTTGTAGGAAGGAAGGAGAGAACAGAAAGTGCTAGGGGAACTGTAAAGAGTTGGATGTTTGTATTATTAACCTTGACCTCAAGTTGCCTTTGAGCCTCATTGCCACGGCCTTTAAGAGTATTTGCCTTCTCCGAATGCCACCCCCCACCCCCGCCCCGCCTGGGGATCATTACTTCACCCCAACTAGCTTTGTACGGTAGACTGTTTTTCCTTCAGTGGATTCCGTGGTCTAGTATACACATTTCAAATATCGTGTGTTTATAAGTAATAATTCATTCTTTTCCCCCTTTGTTGTACTTTAGAGCTTGTTACAGTTTCAGGAACATAAAATTGTAGTTAGTTGAGGTTTGACTCTATAGAGACTGGGCTTTTTTTGGGTTGTAGCAATTGGTCCCACCCTGGATCAAAGCTCTAGGACCCCCATTCTTCATCTAGAAGCTTCTCACACTGGTCTAGGAGGAGGGATAGCAACGGTGGCTGTCATGTGGAGCTCAGTGACTGAAGACGGTATTCTAGGGGAAAGCAGAGCGCTGTCATTAGGCAAGATCATCCCAGACGACGATCCCAGGCTCCCAAGCCACTGCAGAAGGCCTGGGTGTGTGGCCCCGGATTTCATCCCCTTCATAATAAATACCACCTCCCCAGGGGAGAGCCGGGATTATAGCCAGGCAGCCACTGCCTGTGTGAGGCCCACGCCAGCACAACAATTCTGGCTGAGGATAAACAGAGGGCCCAATTAAAACACCTAATTACAGGGCAGGCTGGAACCAGGAGGGGGACTTTGTTGGTGGCCCTGAAGCCTGACGACAGACAGGCTCCCGGCATCTCCCCGATCGGCCACAGCCTGAAATGAGCTTCCATGGGGACAGATGGACTGAAGGACAGAGAAGGCAGAGAAGGAGCTTCTTAGTTCCGAGGGCTGTGGAGAATATTCTGCCAAGGAGCATCTAGGCAGCTTCCTGGAAGACGCTCCTGAGTGCAAGAGAATTAGGATTTTACATTTTGGGGGACCCTGTTGCCTCATCTATAGAATGGAGTATCTAATTCACAGGATTACGAAGAAATAAATGCTGTCGGGAGTAACTTCGAAACTTTCTGCCCTTGGCTAAATGCTGCAATAGATTATATACTTTCCCCCAAAGCGGGGGGAGGGGGGGCAGCAATGTTGTGAACAGCAGTGGCCCAAAACCTGGGCACAAAATACAATTCCCCCACCAACCTGGGGGTGCTCGTCCCTCTTGTCAGGCACAGAAATACGGCCGTTCAGTCAACTCTACCTCAATCGTGGCATACAGTCAGTGCTTAATGTATGTCTTTCTCAGCGTTACTCTATAAAATGGGTTTCTGCGCTTTCGTCCTAGGGTCTCAAAGCAGGTTTATACAGTTGTCTGTTAGTCCGACCTTCCTAAGAGGCTGACGAGAGGGACAGACATCTGTCTGTCTGATGGAGAATGGGGGGCTCTGTGTCCAAGTGACACGCCCCAGCCCCCCTAGAGCTGGGACGGGGACCGTAAAAGACAAGCATCAGGATCACCTCCTCTTGGACTCGCCCTCAAGGCGCTGTCGAAAGTGAACACTCCGGAAACGGAGAACCGAGTAACAAGCCCCAGGTAGAATTCGGATGGAGCCTGGGTTCTAAGCTTCTCTGGAATCATCTCACGGGGCTCTTTTGGCAAGGATGCTGCTTCTGCGCTATCAGAGGACGGATGGGTTGGGTCCCTCGCTCCATGGAGGGTGATACCATCGGTCTCACATACCACTGGCTGAGGGCAGGTCTTTGGGGCCTTCGAGGTTTAGGTGAAAGCCACAGCAACAATGGCGTGTGGCTGTAACTGAGGCTCTGTTGTGCCTGGGAGTGGAGAAAACACCTTGCCCCTGCCAACCAGCCTGAGCAGGAGGCCAGAAAGGGGGCCCTGCAAAGGAGCCCCATCTCAGCAGTGGGCATCCACCCTGGCAAGCGTGTTTCATCAGCAGACCGGCATTCTGACCGGGGGACGGGAGTCATACTAACAACTACGCTGAGCCCCAGGTCGTCAGAGGCTCTGGCTTTGAGCCCTGGCTCTGCTATTTAACCACGATTTGGGGGGAACCTCTTTGGGCCCTTCTATCTCATCCGTACAAGCAGAATGATAGTGAGGACTCCACGGAGCTCCTGTTACAGTGTAGAGACCGTGTGGCGTAGGGGTCAGACCCCTGGCCTCGAGAGACAGACTTGGATTTGAACCCTGGCCCGCCACTTACTCGTTAAACTTCACTGCAGAGGGCTAACCTCTAGTCTTCCTGCCTGGCACCAGGGGATGGTAGTAATACATCAGAGCTGTCTGGAGGCTTTCACGGACGGTGCCTGGTGCGCGGGGGGCACTCTGTAAAGTCTGGCCGTTAACGTTGCAGACCTAAGACGCAAAGCACAAATGCACATGCAAACGATCGTGGTTCTTTTCCAGGCTTTGGGCAAGCGTGGCCAACATGTGCAGCGCTTTGCAGAGCGTAAGTGCATAATGAGTATCTGCTCCGCGGTAATTACGGCAGCCTTAGCAGCAGCTTTGCTCTGGAATTCGGCTCAGAGATAAGTATCGTTTGCAGTTAACTACATTCCAGGCTGCCAGCCCTACAAATTAGACCGACTAAAGATATGCCGTGCATGATCGGGCTGCAGCCCAGGGGAGGGTTTCTGGTGACAGTGAAAGCCACAAGGGATCCGACCTCGGGATGGTCGATGTGTCAGCAAAGACTAGTCGTCCCACAGGGAGGAGAAACATACCGCCGTGTGGAGCTGGGGCGTGCGCTGTGCGGGGACCACTCTGGGACCAGGAGGACACGCAGCCGTCCCAGGCTGTCCGGCAGCAAAGAAAGCCGAGGGCAACCCCTCCCTGCTCTCTTCCCCGTGTCTCCATCCCTCAGTGCCAGCCAAGAACTTGGTGGGTGGCAAACGGGGTGCGCAAGTGACCCAGGGACCGGGGACCCGTGGCGTGGGGCTGCTGAGAAAGGGGCGGTAGCTCCTCACCTCCAGCCATCCTCCGACCTGCAGGATGGGAGTTCAGAGCTACGCACGGCCTTCCGGAATGAGGATTTCATCAGCTGCCAACCACTGCGTGTGAACGCTCTACCTTCTCTTATTTGCCACGTGCATTCCTTCAAGCACATTCTTCCCCCCATCTCCGCGATCTGGGGACTCACTGAGCAGATACCCTCTTCCCAGTTAACATGAAAGCCGTCAGGAAGTGCTTCTCATGAGTCACTCCTCGCACAAAGCTCTCTACCTTCCTGTGTCATGCAATCCTTACAACAAACAGCTCAGGACGATCATCCCTTAGACAAGTGAGGAAACAGACGCTCAGGGATGCTAGGGAGCTCGGCCAAGCCAATAGGATTTTATTTTATTTTTTAAAGCCTATTTATTTTTGAGAGAGAGAAAGAAAACACGAGTGGGGGAAGGGGAGAGACAAACAAGCAGACACACACACACACACACACACACATACACACACACACACAGAATCTGAAGCAGGCTCCAGGCTCTGAGCTGTCAGCACAGACCCTGACACGGGGCTGGAATTCACGAACCGTGAGATCATGACCTTAGCCGAAGTCGGACGCTCAACCGACCGAGCCACCTGGGTGCCCCTGTTGTTGTTTTTAAGTAAACCTCTATGCCCAACTCATGACCGGGGGGGATCAAGAGTCCCATGCTCTACTGACTGAGCCAGCCAGGGGCTCCAGTAGGCAGCTTTTAAATTATAGAGTCGGGATTTGAACCCGGGCAGTTGGTCTGTGTCTCTGTCCACTCCTGTGCTGTAAAGCCTAAGCCTGGCAGACTCCCTTTGTTCTTCCACACTGGGGAGTTCCAATGTTTTCATCACGTCTCTATAAAGAAACCTTTCTAACCTCTTGGTTGCCCCAGTGCCCTTCCCTGGACTTTCTCCAGCATTGGTTTTTATCTCTCAATGCGCAGGAGCCCAAACCACCCAGCTGCTGACCCTACTGTTTACACAGAGCTTGGCGATAGGTCATCTCACTTTGTTCTCCCAGCACTCCTGGTAGGGGCTCAGGCCAGCCAGGTCACAGAGCCAGGCTCAGCCCAGGACCCGTGCCTCCGGCACACCCTTCTCCCCTCCCAGCTAAGGCTGCTTCTAGGTGCCGGGCTCAGCACTGTCCCCCCAGGGTACCCTGCATGTCTAGAAGGAGAATAACATTCCCAAAGCTTACTGGCTGAGGTCCCAGGCCAACTCCACCCCTGAAGTCACTCTGGGTCCATTCCTTCCTTCCTTCCTTCATTCATTCTATTCTCAGTGCATAAGCTCTCGCTTGGATGATTTTAGAGGTTCTCTTGGCTGCGGTTTTTGTGCCCCTGCTTTCCATTCTCCAATTACCAGCCCCCCTCCCCCACCACAGAGGCCACAACAATCTTCCTAAAATATTAACCTGGATCATGCCATGGTCTCGCTGACCCTGAGCTCCCACTGGCTTTACCTACCTCTCCCGCTGCTCCCCCCGCACCTGTTACCTTTCTATGACGCAGCCCTGCTTCAGCCACCGGAACCCCGTGGTTGCCCGAAATACCCTGAAGCCCCCTCTGTCGAACCTTTGTCCACTTGGCTTTTTCTAGTGGGACTGTCCATACCTCCTCTTTTCTGTCTAGTGAACTTAAAATTAATCGAATGGAGTGACTCCCAGGTCCCTGCTCTTTCTTGCCAATGCTAATCAGAGAGAGGCAGCATCTTGTATCTCAGATAAGCCCTGCCTAAATGCAGGGCCTTAAATTTGTTCGCACTGAAGCACGTCAAGTCCTATCTTAGGAGTTCCTCCAATGGTCTACCCCCCTGGCAGGGCACTTCCCCTCCAAAAGAGCTCTGAGTCATCTACAGATATGCAAGTTTCACTCCGAACTTCCTTTTCCAGATCATTCACAAATATGTTAAAGAAGCCCCGTCATGGGGATGAAAAGTACATCACAGGCAACAAAGTCGATAATGTTGTACGTACGTCGCGTATGGTGACAGACGGTAATTACTACATTTGTTGTGCCGAGCATAACGGACAGGGTTGTCCAATGATTATGTTGTACACCTGAAACTAACATGGCCCTGGATGTCAATTCTATTTCAAGTTTTTAAAAAAGGATAATCTTGGGGCGCCTGGGTGGCTCAGTCGGTTGAGCGTCCCTCTGACTTCGGCTCAGGTCACGATCTCACAGTTCGTGGGTTCGAGCCCCGGGTCGGGCTCTGTGCTGACACCTCAGAGCCTGGAGCCTGCTTCGGATTCTGTGTCTCCCTCTCTCTCTCTCTCTCTCTCTCTCTCTGCCCCTCCCCCGCTCATGCTCTGTCTCTCTCTCTCTCTCTGTCAAAAATAAATAAACATAAAAAAAATTTTTTTTTAAAAGGTGAGAGAGGGAACGTTCATTCATCCATTCATCTATCCCACATGTGTTAAGCATCTGAGAAGGACTGGGTTTTGTGCCAGGCTCTGGGAAATTCAGCGATAGAGAAGACATAATTCCTGGCCTCAAGGAGCTCAGGTGGGACTGAAGACAATCGCGGTGCTCAGTGATGCATCTACACGGTCATTTACAGATTAACTTTGCCCCCAGAGGGGGCAGGACTTGAACTGGGCCTTGATGGATGAGTGGAATCTGCCATCCAGACGAGAAGGGAGAAGGACACAGTGTGGGAAAGAGGGAAGGGGCTTGGAGGTCCAAGGTGGCCAACAGTGGGCTAGGGGAGGGGGCACGGGAGGAGAGAGGCACCTTACCCTTGTTCACGTTCTCACATGTTTGTTTCCAAAAGACTGTGTCAATAATATTACCTTAGTGATAACATTCAATATGAAAAGGCATATGGACTATGGCCTTCCCTCTGCCAGTAGCCAGAAAAAGCTAGAGCCTCAATTAGAAAACTAATGAAAGAAAAGGAATTTATTCTGTCATCCTACGCTAACAACACTGCCATATTTCCATACATAGTTGTGGGATCGCGATGGTATCCCCCCAGCGACTGTAAGCTCCCCGAGAGCAGAGACTTTGTAATGATCTGCATTGACTCTCAAGAGCCTTCACTTCCTGGTACATAGTAAGCACCCCATGAATACTTCCTGCTGGTTGCCAGGAACCAGCGTAGGTCCTTGGGGTAGAAAAAGAGACTTAGATGCACTGCCTGCCATCCAAGTGAAGGGCTGAGTCTGCTCTACTGTGTTCTAGTTCCGTAGGAAGCCAGTTTTGGACTGGTAAGGAAATTGTTTCTGTTTTACAGGTTGGGGAAAAAAAGACATTGGGGCGCTTGGGTGGCTCAGTCAGTTAAGCATCCGACTTCGGCTCAGGTCATGATCTCGCGGTCCGTGGGTTCGAGCCCCGCGTCGGGCTCTGTGCTGACCGCTCGGAGCCTGGCGCCTGCTTCGGATTCTGTGTCTCCCTCTCTCTGTCCCTCCCCTGCTTGTGCTCTGTCTCTCTCTCTCTCTCTCAAAAATAAATAAAATGTTTAAAAAAATATTTAAAAAGCATGTCATATAAATAAATGAACAAATAAAAGGGAATAATGAAATAAAGTTGTTCTTAGACCTACAAAAGCTGAAAGAATTCATTGCCAGCATACCAGCAACTACAAGCAATGTTAAAGGTTGCAAAATAATTTTTTTTTTTTTTGCAAAATAATACTTTAGGTTATGTATGTAACTATTCTTATTGTCTCTTTAAATAATAGACTTTAAAAAATAATAATGTAGTTTGTACATAAATGTAAAATGCAGGGGGGCGCCTGGGTGGCTCAGTCGGTTAGGCATCTGACTTTGGCTCAGGTCATGATCTCACGGTTCATGAGTTTGAGCCCCGCACTGGGCTCTGTGTTGACAGCTCAGAGCCTGGAGCCTGCTTCGGATTCTGTGTCTCCCTCTCTCTCTGCCCCTCCCTCACTCAAGCTCTGTCTCTCCCTCTCAAAAAATAAATAAATGTAAAATAAAATAAAAAATAAAATAAAATAATAAAATAAAATAAATAAAAAGATCTTTCTACAAGCTAAGAGAGGAGTTCTCCAGTTGACAGGAAAGGCCCCAGCAGCCCTCCTGGGCAGGCTCACAGACACTGATCTCACAGCGTGCCTTCCTCTGGTTAGTCAGGCAGCCGGGTGTGCTGGGAGGGCAGGAGCACTGGCATCCCCTGTGGGGGCGAGCCCTCCGCCTCAGCTGCCTTCCCCAGGCGGTGCGACGCACCCATGCTCATACACACACACACACACACACACACACACACACACACACGCGCGCAGCCTGAGCTGTTAAAGTGACAGCACTCACATTTTCCATTTATTGGTGATTTCAAAACAGGAAGCCTCGGTGGGGAGCGGGGAGGAGTCGGCAAAGGGAGAGCTGCTGCAAAGGGGCCCAGGTGCATAGGCGGGACTCAGGCGGAGATGTCGCTGGCGCCGGTCTCCACGGACAGGAAAGGCCCCGGGCCCAGCCCAGCTCCTAAGCAGCATCGGTCTGGGGCCCGGCTGGGACTGTCCAGCGGGCCAGGCAGCAACAAAGACGCATCTCTCCCTGGGGCAGGGGTTTTCTGTGAGGAAGAAGGGAGCACCCTATGCCTTCCTGTCTGCCAATGCAGAGCCCCTTCTGAGGAAACCTCCTCGGGAGCCCTCCAGGACTGACTCCTGAGGGCCGCTGTCCCCGGCCCCTTAGGCCCTCTGCGACTTAACTCGGCCATGCCCCTTTGCAGTGGAATATTCTGTCTGATGCCCTGTCCCCACCCCACTCGAACATGCAATTCGCCAGGGTTTCTAGTCTCAGCTCCTTGCGGCACCTCGCGTTTTGCAGAGTTGTTTCATCACCAGCGTGTCCTTTTATCTTCAGGACAGCTCCCCGAGGTGGCAAACAGCATGCCCATTTAACAGAGGCGGAAGCTGGGAGCAAAGAGAGTAAGCCGCGTGTGCCGGCGTTCCAGAAGCAGACCTTCTGATCTCAGACTCTTCCTTTTCAAGGAAGTCCCAACTCCTATCTCCTACCTGCCTCTGAACCCAAGGTGTGTCGAAGATGGCCAGGGACGCCAGAACAGCCAGGGAGAAGAGTGAAGGTAAGAAGGGCTGAAAGGCGAGAGGGCATAAAGCGCACCCACGGGCTGGCGTGGCGAACAACCAGGCACAGCCTGGGCCGTGGGGGCACCAGCTTTACCCCGTCTCTCCTACGTCTATGTGCACCTAGAGCAAACCACACACGCACACACACACATCCTAGCTGGCCTGGCACCAGGAAGGGGGTAGGTCCACACACACACACACACACACACACACACACACACACACAAATCCTAGCTGGCCTGGCACCAGGAAGGGGGTAGGTCCATTTCCACAGTTTAATTGCCTGAGGGGCTTGGGGCTGATTTCCACAACTTACATTTCTGGAACTTTGCTTTCTCTGGCTCTCTGAGAGAAGGGGTTAAAAAAATCATCATTTCCCTCAGCAGTGACCTTGCAGAGGAAGCTGCATGCTGTGTTTCTGCCAGAGGGTGCTCTGGAGGGCAGAGGAGGGGTGTCCACAGGCTGTGGCCAGCCCAGGACAATAAAATCTGGTGATAGCATGACAGTGGCTGGAAGGAGACAGGAGGGGACAAAAAAAAAAAAAAAAAAGAGAGAGAGACCAGGCTGGATTTTTCCGCCAGGCTAGCGTTTCTGTCAGACCACAACCTCCTTTTCCTGGCGCCCTCCCCTTTCAGGTTTCACAGATTGAACAGCCGGGACCCATAAAAGGGGACATTGCGGGTCACAGGAAAAAGGATGGGTTAGACTCAGGGGAAGCCCTGGAATTTCCTTGCCTGGAGATCTTCAAGACTCAAATGAGAGTCTCCTGAACCCGGGAGGATTTCTTGCTCTTCTCCTTGGCCTCTTTCCCTTCCCCTGTCTGGAATGCTCTCCAAATCTCTTTCTCGAAGTCCCGCCCTTTTCTTAAAAGCCTCTCCTGACCCTTCCAGGCTTCAGGGCTCCCTGAGGCCAGAGACCATGACCCTAGAGCCTTGCTGACCGACAGTGAGAAAGCAGACGCCCGAGAGGACCCTGGGTCCCACCCAACTCTGAGGGTCTGTCATCACGGTCTTTGACGAGGGTGGGGAGCGCCTTCTCAAGGTTGTGCTCTCGCGTCTGACAGGAGAGGTTAAACTCCAGCTTGTGTGGGTGGCGAAAAGATCTGGGCCAGAGGGGAGGACGGTTGTCCTAGAAGAATTGGGTTGGGTCACACACCAAGGAATTGCTCAAGGCTGGTTTCGCCGGTCAGCAAAAGGGTCCAGGAAGCAGAACCCGTGGGAGGGAAAAGAAACTGGGCTGCTCACTCCAAAAGCCTGGCCACCCAAGTTCAGCAAGTTCACGTTCCTGGGGCCTTGTGGGAGGGAAGGGGAACAGCTGGGCTCCTTGCTATAGGTCTGTGCTTTTCCAAGCAAAGCGTCACGGAGCCTCATCATCCAAAGAGATCAACACGCCTACTGGGAGACTAACGAAGATCTCAAATCTGGAGTATTCGATTACTAACGCAGGTCCTGGGCACTGGGAGGTTGAAAAACCACCATACGAAAGGAGTTAGATCTGAAAGCAAGGGGCTTGATCTCTCACCACACACATCAGCTGAACTGTGCCGTGAACCTGATGTTTGTTTATTAGTAAACAACCAGCACCAGTGTGCTATTTTTGTGGTCGATTTCTTTGTTTGGGTTCATTTCCTTTTTGAAACATTTCATGAATACATTTGTACCACAATCAAATTCATGATTCTTAAAATTCACTAGGAGGCAAAACACAAAACAAAACAAAACAAAACTCAGAGCATGAAAATATTCTATGAAGGGAGAGTAAATGGAACAGATTTTTTTTTTCTGTGCAAGTTTCTTGTAGAAATCTGAATCCCGTCACTTTTCGTCCTTAAACTAACTGGAGGCTAAAGCCTATCTTTATTCCTTGATTTTTAATTGGAGAATACATTTCACCATTTTTAAGGTGAAAACAGTAAACGACTTAGAAGTACTTTTTTCTACCTCGTTGGAGTTTACTTTGGTGACTGAAAATCAAGGGTCTCAGGACGCTGTTTGCAAGTAAGTAGGAATCAAAATTTCTAACAACAAGCTTTTAAGTTAGGTCTCTTATCCCAAACCTCCTGTCTCATTTACACAATTATCTCCCACTAAAACAGGGCTTATGCTGAAAACGTGCGTGGGGGCACCTGGATGGCTCAGTCGGTTAAGCGTCGGACTCTTGATTTCGGCTCAGGTCGTGATCTCACGGTTCGTGGGTTCGAGCCCCGCATGAGGCTCTGTGCTGACAACGTGGCGCCTGCATGGGATTCTCTCTCTCTCTCTCTCTCTCTCTCTGTCTGGCCCTCCCCACTCGCTCTCAAAATAAATAAAAGTAAACTTAAGCCAGTGTGTCTAAATAGGGTCCTATCTCACTTTAAAAGGAATGCAGTTACATTTTTATAAAAAAATAAACATGCAAAGATGAATCTACTAATGCCACATCTGGCCTCATCCCCCCAGAGGCATCACCCCCCACTCTGCCTTCCACTTTGCTACCCCACTGCCCGCAGGAGCCAGCGCCCAGCTCGCCTGCCATGATGCTTCAGAGTCCACAGACCCTCGAGTAGGATGGTCTGTGTTCAGATCCTTGCCGTGTCATCGGGTGATTGCGGGCAAGTTACTCAAGCCCTCTAAGCATCGCTTAGCTCCCGTGTGAGATGGGGGCAGTCGTGGGACCTGCCTCTTCAGGTTGTTCTGGGCCTCAAACGAACTAAAACAAAGCACTTAGCACCCTGCCTGGCCCATACTGGACTCTCAGTGAACATTTTGTGGGCATTCTCATCCTGGAACAACAAATGATTCACGCTTCTCGGGGCCAAACGTCCTCTTTCAAATTACGTGCTGGTTCCTCGAGAAGACAGGTCAGGAAAGCCCGTCCCCTTTTTCTTCACCTGGGAAAATGAAGCTCCCACATCAGGAGTCCATTCAAATATCAGCTTTGCTAAAGTATTTTCTTTAAAAAAGATTTTTTTTTAATGTTTATTTTTGAGAGAGAGAGACAGACTGTGAATAGAGGAGGGGCAGAGAGAGAGGGAGACACAGAATCCAAAGCAGGCTCCAGGCTCCGAGCTGTCAGCCCAGAGCCCGATGCAGGGCTTGAACTCATGAAGAGTGAGATCATGACCCGAGCCAAAATCAGATGCTCAACCAAATGAGCCACCCAGGTGCCCCTGAAGTATTTTCTTGTAGCTGCCCATCCCCCACCCACTTTGAGGCTGGTCGGTAGCTCCTACTTAACTGAGCCATAATCGACCGAACCTATTATGTCTTTGGGTCTTGCTTTGCCACAAAATCTGGGACCATTTAGAACGCAGAACTGAACGTTGTTCCTCTTTGCACTATGGATGCCAAGCGCCCAAGCAGACACTCAATAAATATTTATTGAATGAATAAAACAAAATGGAATCAAATGACATCTGCATGGATGCCAGGATGTATAGAGCATATGGCTTTAGAGAAATGTAATCCATATTACATCTTTTCCAGAAACCAGTTATTTCGGGCTGGAAATGAATTTAACCAAACCAGATGTTGTGGAAGACAGGAGAAAAAGAGAAACTGGGAGAAAAATGAGGGGAATGGTTTCAGGGTTTTGCTCTCTTTCCAGGAAGGATGTGTTCTCCATCTTGTAGGTAAATGCCTTCGCAGCTTTATGGGAAAGGGCTACCCTTGAGCCACTGCCCAGCCCCAAACACAAGCATCCGTGCATCAAGACACATTGGTACAAAGCACGTGAAACACATCAATCCTCCAAATCAGGGAGGGAGCGGGGATGACACATTAGCCCTATTCTGGAAAGGAAACTTTTTGGAAGATGAGATTGTTGTTTAATTTTAGTACCGTACAGAACCACAGGAAGCAAAACTAGCTCTCCTGAAAATCAGGCGAGAGCAAGGCCTTCGGGTACGCTACCAAGAGTGGGAGGGGAGGCAGGACGGGAATGGGAAGGACATTGACCGAAGAGTTCATTGTACGCTAACCACCATCCTGGATACTTGACATAAAATATAATGCGCCAAAGAACCTTAGAGGTAGACAGTACCACCCCCACTCTCTTGATGGGGAAACTGAGTCTGAGCCAGGTTAAATGACCGAGGCAAGGTCGCACGCTCCCAAGTGGTTTTTTGCTCTGTCTTAAAACTCTTGCATCGACAATCACAGTGTGGATAGCTTTTCCCTAAATCCTCCGCTAGAGCCCATCCCTCCCTCCCTCTTCTGTTAATTTTCCTGAAACAAGGTGAGCTAAACGTATTCCTTTAAAACTGCCAGCGGCTCCCTTACATTCATAAAACAAAAACTCAAAGACGCCAACTCCATTCATGGTACATTCTTTATAGGCTCCGCTCCCTCCCGTAACTCGTCCTGCCTCTTCGTAGCCATCACACTTGACCGCGGTCCCCTTCCCGCCAGCTTCTTTGGCTCATGCCTGTCCAGTGTCGTTCCCTTTATCCCCACGAAAACCAATGCATCTTCTGCTGCACCTTCCCCTTCTTCCTCCCTGTGAACTCCTCCTCACACCCCACCGATCCGCCCCCACCCTCCATCTCACTTTCCTTCCTAGAAGCTACTGTAATCTGGCGCCTCGCCACTAAAACCGGCTCTAGAAACAGTGTGAAAAATAACGGGCCCTGTTTACTGAGCCTTTAGATGCTGATCTGAATACGGAACAATCACGCCCAAGTGTAGGCGAGGCTCCGTGTAAAATTCAGTGACTTGTCTAAGGTCACTCAGTAAGTAGCAGTGAGCATCTGGGTCACCAGGGTCTGGTCCACCGGGCTTTTCGCATTTCAGTCTCTCGTGACTTCTCATGAGCATTTCACGTCACTGACGCTCCCTTCACCGCTCTCTGTTTTTTACTGCCCTGACTCTACGCTTTTGGTTTTTCCTCGGATTTCCCTAGCTATACCTTCTCAGCTTCCTTTGTAAGCTCGACTCCTCTGCAGGCACTTTGGTTGCTGGTATGCCTCGAGAGACTCTGTGCGGTTTTCCTTTACACATTCTGTGCCTTCTCTGTAGGAGATCTGAGCCATTCGCTGGGCTAAAAGTCCCACCTCTCCATTCCAATGTTGCCCTAATCCCTAGGTACCATCACTTTCTCTTTCTTAACCTTTGGGCTTCCATCACATGTCCTGGAAGGTATAATCAGTACTTGAACATCTTGCTTGTACCGAAGCCTCGTGTATTCAAACACCAAACTCGCCTTGCCCCCTCCCAACCTGCTTCTTTCCAGATTCTTTTGGTTAATGCCACACCATCCACCCAACTTCCCAAGTTATAAGCTCCAGATCAACCTTGACTTCTCCGCCCTTGCTTCCTTCTCAGATGCAATTAATCGCTAAGTCCTGTCCAGGTCTGCCTCCGAAATCGCACACCTGTTCTCTCCAATCTGCTGTCCCCTCTCGGTGCTAACCCACCGTCACCCGTCTGACTACCGCAACGGTGTGTCTGTCCTAACAGATCTGTTCCTTCCAGCTTTGCCCTGTGCAGTGTATTCTCCAGTTATGCAGTAATCTCACCACTCTTCTGCTTACGACCTCGATAGCTCCCTATACCCTTTGGGATAAATCTCCAGAACCTTAACCTGGTAAATAAGCCTGTGTGATCTATTCCGGCCCCTCCCGGCCTTCCTTCAGGCCACTCCCCCTGCTCTTATGTGCCATTCACATTAGATTTCTTTCAGTTCCTTGAACATGCCTCATTTTCCCACCACTGAGCAAGCGGACGCGTACTTCTCTCTTCGGGAACATTCCCCTACGCTGGTATCTCGACTCACCTGTCATGTCTCAGCTTAAACCTTCTGGGTTTGCTTTCCCTGATACCTCAGACTAATCTCTCCGTTGTTTATTCTCATGACAGCCCGTATTTCTCTTTTCCAGTATTCACCCTGCTTATAATTCCTTATTTAATGTTTTTTCTTCCTCCTTCTCATGTATATGTATTTGACTGCTCTTCTCAGTGCCTGAGACCGACATGGCATGTGATAGATGCTCAGTAAAAACGAACAGCCTGGTGCAAACCCCCGGTGTGAAATCCTCCCGAGTCCCCCCCCCCCCCCCCCCGGCTTCTTCTATGCCCTCACAGCCCTTTGGTTTTCACTCAGCCTTGGTTAATATTTACTGTTTTACAGGTCTTCCTCCTCCATGAGTTTATTATGAGCTTCTTGAGGAAGAAGACCAGCTCTTCATCCTTCACGGTGCCAACGATGTTTGTTGAATTGAAGAAGAAAGAGCTAAAAGCCTAAGCCCTGTACAAGTCCCCAGACAAAAAGGTCAGAAACGTGGAAGGAGGCTGTGCTTTAGCAGATGTTAGCTTGTAACTGTCCACGTCAAACACTGGCCATACCAGTGAGATAAACAGAAATTAGGAAACACTCACGGCTCCCTCATCTTCCTCACGCCCAGTCCTCAAGCAGGAACCAAGGCATCCTGAGTGAGGCTGACTGCACTTCCTCTGCTCCATCCGCATGCTCTCCTGACTCGGGCCAGCCTGTTTCTCACCTGTCGAGTCCACTCTGGTTTCCCCTAGCCTTTCCTCCCTCTTGTACACCATCCTCATTGCTGGCAGGGTCATTATTCTAGAACTTAGATTTGACCGTATTACCTCTGCTTAAGCCTTCGGACTCCCTGTTAACTGAAAGATATCATCTTTTCCACATGGCATCCGAGGTGCTCCATGGTGGTCCCCAAATCCACCCTTCTAGACTCAACCCTGCCATTTTCCTCCCAGGCCCCCTACATCTCAACAACCCTGAACTCTCTCTCCCCCTCAATACGTTGTTTTCCTTCCTTGTCTTTGTGCATGCTGGGCCCCTCTGCCCGGGAAACTGCTCCCCCTTCTCCACTCATACATGTTCTCTACACATTTTTCTATATCCAGCCCAAATAGCTCTCTGTGCAACACAGTGGAGTTAATTGTTCCCACCAAGGCCTCATAGATCTGTTTGGGTAGCCATTAAGCTGTGTGTTCATTCACAGAACCCAAAGAACAGAGGACGATGTCTTTTACTTCTTTGATCTCCAACACCTATCCTATACCGGGTGCTCAAGAAATGTTGAATAAATAAAGGAATAAAGTCTAGGTCTTTGTGAGGCAGGTTGGTGGAACAGGACTTCCTATCTGTCTAGGCTTTTGTTTCTTCCCTTAACTACAAGACTGTGTATTTAGCCTCTCTTCATGACAAGCTGTTCTCGCTAGAGAAGAGTTATATTATTCTAGCTTTCAGTCACCCACTGGCTGATGGGTTATCCAATGGAAACTCTGTTGCCCGTCTACTATATGGATAAGAATTGCAAATGAAAGCAGCTTAGTGTGCTGAAAACAAGATCTTAAGTACATTCGAAGGGCAAATAAACAAATGGGGAATGTATGCCATTGGTATTATGTGTGATTGCTTTAATGTCATTTTGCTGATAATTTATGCAGATCCCCTTCTCTAGTCAACCCCTTAAGTGCAAATAATTGAGGGTTGTCAAAACATTTTCAATAACTCTGACCTTTGCACATATATGGTGAGTAAGAAGGTGTAGAAAAATTGCTGGCCTTCAAAAAGGGGAAAGGTTCACTCCTGAATTGCTTAAGAAATGACAAAATGAGTTCATATAAAGCTTGATAGGGAACAGGAAGTTAAAAAAAAAAACTGTGATAAGGAAAGAGAAATGCTGACCCAGAAAAGATGATCTGAAAATGCAGAGGGAAACTTTTTTGACACAGATGTAATATAAGATCATTGCTCTGAGGTGTTTTTTTTTTTTTTTTTTTAAGATAGGGCTATAAAAGTGAGAATTGAACTCATGATTCTGTAAGACAAGCATGTCTGATGAGCGGGGGGAAATGGTTATTCACTCTACTGGAATTGCTTTAATGGAAACTTCTTGATGAGAGCTGTGTCTTAAAATACTCATCCAGTGATGAGGAGTTATTTCAAGATGTGAAGTCAAGGAGGTGGTTGCAGTGAGGTTCATGTGTGAAGCACGCCATGTCTTCAGGAGGCCGAGTGGAGCCAGATGAACAGTGTGCCAACAACTGTTCCCACTGGCCTTTTTGGACAGCTGGTTCCCATCCCAGGGACATACTGGCAGCCATCAGCAACTAGTAAATCTATGAATGCCGCCCAAGCAAAAGGGCGGGGCGAGGCCTTGAGCTCCTTCCTTTCTCCTTGGTAATCCCCATCTGCCCAGCAGAGTCCTTCCCTCTGGCTCAGCCGTCCTAAACTCTTCTCCATTCTCGCTCTCTACTACGACAGTAGACAAGGCCCCCAGTAGACCTCCGGGCCTCCAGCCCGCTTTCTGTGCCCATGAAAACCAACAGCTTTTGAAGTGCAACTCTCAAGAGAGGAGAAATTAAATTTCAACTGTCCAATTCGGCCGTCCCTGTTCCGGTGCGTCATTCAAGACCCAGGTCAATGTCACCTCCTCTGATGCTTCTTCCAGTTCTCCCAGGCAGCAAGACACTACTTCTCCTGTGTTAATACGTTTCTGTACATGCCTCCACTTTCATAGACTCCTATCGCTACTATGGTGATCTGGTTGCACACCTTGGGTGCCCTTAAAGTCAAAGACTCCAAGTCTCCATTCCCCCAAGCCTAGCACAAGGCGTCTCAGTATGTGCTTGTGGAATGAATGTCCATATGAATATACTTCCGAATGAAGAGCAACCGTGGGCACATTTTGTCTGTTGACATCCTTTTGAAGACAAGAGCCAAACATGTTGAATGGCAGCCATTGCCCATGTGAAACTTGAATTTGGAGTGAGGTTTGGTGCAAGGTGCCTGAGCCACATAAACAAGCAAACTGGAGGGCTGGGATTGGTTTCCAGTAACTTATCAGTGACATACTTGGGGATGTGAACACTCCCCTTTCCAAAGTCAATACCCAGTCCTTGCCAGACATCTTCTCCTGAAGCACTTATTAAACGGGGCGCCACGGAGCTCCAGAAATAAAGGAGCTTGAAGAAAGCACTTTGCATTTATGATGGTTTGGATTAAAATTTAATTGGGACTGAGATGGACTGAGTGGGAAGCTAAGGTGAGTTTCCTAGTGCAAAGGGGAGCTCATTTTCTGTTTGTGTGAGGTTACCTATGTGTTCACCCCACCCCTACACTTGCTCCCCATATCCACAGTCCTTTCTCAATTCCTATTTAGCACAAGGCTTTGGGTCTCTAAAGAGAGGAAGGCCAATTATGTAACCCATGTGGGTGGGAGACATTGACCCTGATATGCCACAGGCCTTTAAAACCTTCTGTTTGATATGATGTAGGTACAGTGGTGGGTACACCATAATAGGTCAGAAATTTCAATACTATTCATTGGAAGAGATGGAAAGGTTTCACGGGCGGGAGAGAAGGAGGGAAGGTAGAATTCTAGCACTAATTTGAAGAGAAGGAGCCATTTGGGGAAACTAGAAGTTTAAAAATAGCTCACCTTTGGGGCACCTGGGTGGCTCAGTCAGTTAAGCGGCCGACTCTTGATCTCTGCTCAGGTCATGATCTCACAGTTTGCGAGATCAAGCCCTGTGTTGAGCTCTGCCCTGACAGCACGGAACCTGCTGGGGATTCGCTCTCTCTCTCTCTCTCTCTCTCCCTCTCTCTGCCCCTCCCCCACTTACTTGCAAGAGCTCTCTCTCAAAAAAACTTTAAAAAAATAGCTCAACTTTTTAGGTCTTATGGCTAATCCTTATCGAATGGCATCCAGAACGCTGTCAGACCCTTTGAATGGGCATAGGAAATTTCAGGGGAAGACTTCTAGGATAAAGTTGTTGGCATACCCAGGCAACCCTCACTTTAAGGCTATTTCAAATGGGCTTATCGGCTTATATAATTGAGGCTTGTAGGGAGCTGGAAGAGGGGTGGTGGGAAAACCATGATTTCATCTCCGTTATAAACACAGGAAATAAGTGTGCCACGAAAGGACTTCATAGGTTGTGTTTTACAAGCTGCGGGAAATGCCATGGGAGAACCTAAGCCTACCATATGGTGAGATGAAGTCCAGCCAGGAGCAAAATTCCTGAGTCTCAGTTAAGATATTGATACCTAAAATGTGAAGAGTAGAAAGGGAAGCCTGGGGAAGCCTGGCTGGCTCAGTGGGTAGAGCCTGTGATTCTTGATCTTGGGGTTGTGAGTTCGAACCCCATGTTGGATGTAGGAAAAAACAAAAAAAGGGAGGTCCAGATAGCCCCTGTCTAAATGTTTGAAAGTAATAAATCAAGTGAACAAACTGGTCAATTAAATAGGTCTTACCCTCCGACTTGACAAATATCCCTTCATAACGGCCCGATTAGATTTCTCAAGCTGCTTGGCATTCTGTGCAGGAGATAGCAGCCAACAACCCCGGATTCCTCTCTACCTGTGGTGTGCCCCCATCCACATTACACTCTGCCCCTGGCTTCTTTGGGTACCAAGAGGGGCCCCACATGCACGTGGATGGACACCCCAGGAGTATGTCAAAGCTCTGTCTGTACCTCCATGAATAGCTGCACCTTGGTCATCCTTAGGGTTAGAAGTATCTGTCCTCAGGAGGCCAGACATGAGGAAGAAACCCAAGAACCGGGCTCTCAGTCATTTGGGTCTCCAATACCCCATATGTAGCATTTTTGTCGGGAGCGGCGAGGGGATACCTGGGAGGACACGGGCTCCAGGCAAGCAAATCTCCGTGAACCTAAGGAGTCTTCATCTATACTAAAGGGCATGGCCATAAGAAGCCCAGAATGGAGACTTCGGGTCAAGAGCAGGTCCAGGTACAAAAGCTTCGTGAACGAGTCACGTGAGAGAGAACAAAGGGAAATGAACTAGGAAGAGTGACATCCCTACGTTGTACAGGCTGTGCGTGACTGCAGATCCTTCCGTAGAACTATCGGTGGGCAGAAGTAGCGACAGGGTCACGGTTGGGGGTGTGGGGGAGAGGAAAGGGCCAGATACGGACCGAGGGGTGAGTAAGGAATCAGATACATGTATCGCAACGCGCTGGAGAGATAAGTTCTGTGGCACAGCGTTGGTAATGCATTTCGTGACGGGTGAGCGACAGAATCTGCCTCAGGATGGGCCTCTCTGGGGGAGCCTGAGGGGCCAGCCTGCGGCAGAAATGGAACCAGAGATGACACTTGTGTCCACCTGGCAGCCGCTTCCAGAGACAGGGGTGAGCTGGGCACCGGTGACATCACAAAGACAGATGTGCTCAAGAGGAAGCGTTCCAGTCCTTCTGGGTATCCTCTGAGATAAGTAACCAGGAACTCAGGCCAATTACTCTGGGGCCTCCGTACCCTCATCCCGATCCGGTCAGCCACGCAGTGCCAGGCTCCGTTCTGTCAGGAAGGGGTCTCGCTGTAAGTAGGGAGGGCAAGGGTAGACACCCAGGCCCTATTTTTAAAGAAGACTGTTTATTCTGGAATTTTCCAGACACATACAAAAGCGGAGGGTATTGTATGACAACCCCACCCCGACCCCTTCAACGATTAACCACGGTCAACGTTTTGTCAAACCGTTGGTCTATTCCCCGGCTTTCTCCCCCGCTGGAATATTATTTTATTTTGTTCTACTTTAAATGTTTGCCCATCTATTTTTGAGAGAGAGAGAGAGAGAGAGAGAGAGAGAGAGCGCACAAGCAGGGGAGGGGCAGAGAGAGAGAGAGACGGAGACACAGAATCAGAAGCAGGCTCCCAGCTCCACCCTGTCAGCACGGATCCCAACGTGGGGCTCAAACCCCCAAACCGTGAGATCATGACCTGAGCTTAAGTCAGATACTTAACCGACTGAGCCACCCAGGGGCCACCCCCCGCCCCCCCGCCAATATTTTAAAAACAACCCAGACACCAGTATGCATCGCTAATGACTGTTTTTGTCTTTAACACAATCACTGTGCTATTATCGTACCTAACATTCACTATCATTCCCTAATATCACTGAATGTCACATCCACATTTATGTTTCCCTAATCGCCTCCTAAATGTCTTTTTACATTTAGTTTGTTTGAACAGGAGTCAGACAAGGTCCTGGCCATATTTTAGCAGAATGGAAAGCCCCACTTTTTTTTTTTTTTTTTTTAGTGTTTATTTATTTTTGAGAGAAGAGCGTGAACGAGTGGGGGGCAGAAAGAGAGGGAGACACAGAATCTGAAGCAGGCCCCAGGCTCCGAGCTGTCAGCACAGAGCCCGACGCGGGGCTTGAACCCACGAACCGTGAGATCAAGACCTGAGCCGAAGTCAGAGGCTTAACCGACTGAGCCAGCCAGGCGCCCCGGAAAGCCCTTCTCTGTGGTTTTATGAACTAGAATCCCTCATACACCTTATCCCGAAAACCATTCAGCACCTCAGCTGAACAGAGCCGTAAGGTCAAAACTGATGAGCCTTCATCTTGAGAGTTCTGGACTCTCCGGAAAGATGTCCCCAGTGGGCGCTCGCAGGCAGCTGAGCCCTGGCTGCCTTTGAACAGCTCACTCTGCAGTCCGAGTGTGAGAACCACTGTCCAAAGCTTCCGAGCACTTGCAGGATTTGGGGCACGGAGCATCAGCAGACGTTCGGTGAGAGTGTGCTCCCGCGTGCTCTGGTACCGCCTTCCGCTTTTCAGGATTTGCTCTTTCTAGTTAAAGGGCAAAAGCAAGCCACATGGGGTGCCCCAAAGAGCCAAAAACAAGGACTGGGGACAATTCTCACTCTGCTTCGCCTGACTGTGTGGCCATGAACGCAAGCCTCTCACCCATCAGTCTCTTCATTTCTGAAATGAGAGGGAGGGACTCTGAAATCCCGAAGACACTCCAGCTCTATCATCCTGCAATCCTCAACTCAGAAGGCACCAAGCGGCCTCTAGATTTCTGGCACTGAGATAGACGGGAGGAGTATGCAGATGCCTCTTCTCTTAGACTATCAACTCTTCAACGTTTTTTATTTATTTTTGGGACAGAGAGAGACAGAGCATGAACGGGGGAGGGGCAGAGAGAGAGGGAGACACAGAACCGGAAACAGGCTCCAGGCTCCGAGCCATCAGCCCAGAGCCCGACGCGGGGCTCGAACTCACGGACCGCAAGATCGTGACCTGGCTGAAGTCGGACGCTTAACCGACTGCGCCACCCAGGCGCCCCAGACTATCAACTCTTTATGGGCAGGGGCTGTGTCTTATTCTGGCATTACCGGATTCCAGCAAAGTGCCACGCACGTAGTCAGCACTCAATCGATGATGTCGTTGAGTGAAAAACAATCCAACGACCAATTACTGAATATTCACGATGAGCCTGACGTTGCGCGGGGCTAGGGTTCACAAATATCTCCCTGGAGAGGCTAATGTTTCGAGGGGGAGCCGTTCAGTGGAGAAGGAAAGTTATCTAACTAACGGAAGGGGTTGTGGGCCGGAAGGGCTCAGACCCAGAATATACACATCGCGCCGGTCGCCCCCATATACGGGTTTCCGGCTCCTCACACTGAACGAACCCCACCGAATCCAACAGGAGCACAGTAGAGAGTGGTCCCAGCAAAAAGGAAGCGCAGAAAGCCGTCTGTGCCAATTGACGGAGGGGAACACCTGCCAAGCAGCACCCAGAGCCCTTTTAAGGGTCAGTCTTCCCAAAGGGAGGCCCACAGGAACGATGCAGATCGCTAAACACTCCATCAGTGAACCCAAGGATTCTCGCGTCCTCCTGAAAACTGAGGACAGATTCACACAGGACAACTGTGTAGTTCCTGTTCGCCACGAGCGAAAACTACCAGGCAGGAGTGGGTCCCGACTGCGAGGTGAGGGCTGGGAGCCCTTGGCACAGGGAACGGGCCTCGCTGGGAGAGGAGGGTGAAGAAGAGACTATTCCAAGTCCCTCCGGGTCCTTACGTAGGACAAGGATTTCTTGAATTCACAAAGCTGGCGCTGGTAAGGTTTGAAATCATGATCCAGCAGTAAGGTCCTCAAAACCAGGTCCACGTCTGGGAGACAGCGGCTTTATGTGCTACCTAAGCACCAACATGAACCTACTGCCTAGAAAAGACCTCCAGGAAGCTTTCCAGTAAAACAAAACCCAAGTCCCTTTCAAAACATTGACCAGGCTCTGTGGATTCCAGGCAGTGGCATCACCGACCTTTCTCGCCTGGTCCGCATCCCAGGGGCCTCTCCTCACACCGTCCAGCCAGCATGCTGTGCAGAATGGTTAACTCCTGACGTTGGGACCGGGAGTCCCCGACGGTGTCACTAAAGTGTGATTTTAGAACCAAAGAGATCTTCAGAGATCATCTAATCTAGCCCCTCCACCATTTCACAGACAACTTCCTTCCTGAGTCTCTCCCGCAACCCTAGAGGACGCGGGAAGTTCTCTCTACAGGAAGCAAAGGTGCCCTGTCTTTCTGGCCGGGAAGAGTTTGCCATTCTAGCCAGTTAACAGCCAGCTCTGGCTCACCGCTGCCCTGTGATTGGGACTCTGGAAGTTTCTGTGCACCTCAGCACACGCAGTGGGAAAAATAAAGAACTTTGCCAACAGATACCACGAAAAACACTCGACCCTGGACGCAGGCAGGTGGGAGGACCCAGCAGGTTGGAGTTTAAAATCAGATACACACGGCCCCCAGCAGAGACTACGGCTGCCAATTGAGACTCAGAAGTTTGGCGAGGAAAAGCTGGAGGGGAGGAAATAAATAAATAAATAAATAAACTAACAACTTGTTAACAATTTGCAGTCAACATTAAAAAAATAAATAAATAAAGGATCCTGGGATTGGAGAACAAGAGGAAATATTTCACTGAGAAATCAAAACAGAGCCAGTGTGAGAATCCCTTCCACCAGAAAGCTCAAAGCTGTTTATGAATGTGAAATTGATTATGACTTTCCCCCATGGGAGCCAGGGCGGACAGAATATGGCCTCTATTTTACGTAGCAGGGAGACAAAGTCACAGCACAGCCTCCGCTCCCCTTTGTTCTGTTCTAGAAGGAATAGCCGGACGAGTCCGAAATTCCTTAACAAGTACAATTTTTGTGTTTCAAAGAGGTCGTTCATATTCTCCCTGGAGCGGATACATATTCTAAAGAAGAAAGGGGGGTACAGGAAGAATCTAAGCTCGTATTTGCATAGATACATGCCAGAAGGGTACCCAAGAAAATGAGTAAGGCTGGTGTCTCGTGGGGGCGCCTGGCTGGCGCGGTCGGTTACGTGTCTGACTCCTGGTTTGGGCTCAGGTCGTGATCTCACAGCTCGTGGGTTCCAGCCCCGCACTGGGCTCCACGCTGTTAGCACAGAGCCTGCTTGGAATTCTCGCTCACTCCTTCCCCTGTTCCCTCCCTCTCTCAAAATAAATACACAAACTTAAAAAAAAGAAAGAGCGGTTTCTTGTGGCAGGGCTGGGGACAAAAGGATGGACGGGCACAGGAGCGAGCCTGGCCACGCGTAACTTCTTCGGTCACTTTGCTTTTTGAATGACGAGGACACTCCCTTCGTTAAATAATAAGGTTAAGTGCAAATGTATTTGACACAGAGAGAAAACCAGCAATGCACGGACAGACACCCAGCTTTCCTTTCGAGTAGGCTACATTTTGGGGGGCTGGAGTATATAGCACACGGCTCCTACGTTACCTACAGATGAGGTAGGGAGAGGGGCAGTATGTCCTGCTCGAGGTCACCCGGAAGGCCACGGGAGATGGCCACTCTCCACAGCCTTGCCTGCCGGCCACAGTGGGCACTGGGCGCTCTCCGAAATGGTGGCTGCCCAACACCCACGTTTAACGAGGGTGAGAAACTCAGGTCATTCAGCGGCTTTGCTTCCTTTCTTACTGTTCGGTACTCCTCATGGCAACCAGAATGATTGTATTAAAAGGCACACTTGAGGGGCGCCTGGGTGGCTCAGTCGGTTGGGCGGCCGACTACAGCTCAGGTCACGATCTCGCGGTCCGTGAGTTTGAGCCCCACTTCGGGCTCTGTGCTGACAGCTCGGAGCCTGGAGCCCGCTTGGGGTTCTGGGTGTCTCTCTCTCTGTCCCTCCCCTGCTCACGCTCTGCCTCCACCTGTAATGCCTTGCCCCTTTCTTCTACCTGGAGGATTCCTGCTCATGCTTTGAAATCAAATGCCGTCGCCTCTAGCTCGGGCTTAGCCCCAGCCCCTTCATGGCACACGGTTCTCCGGACGTCCCGTTACTGCACTTCCCACCCGCCTGGGCGACTTTACGTGGCAATAATCCATTTCTGTCTGCCTCCCAGTGAACTGTGAAATCCTACGAGGTGGCGCCCATGGTTGTCCTTTGTGCCACAGTGGTGGCCCCAGAATGTGATGTTTGCTGCGCAGCAGAGACCCTAGCAGCCCCTTTCGCGCGCCTGCCTCCATTCTAAGTACTCCGCGATGCTCACCATTATAACCCGAGGCAGTGGGTACCAGCGTCAGCGCGACCCTACAGATGCGGAAACCGAGGCACGGCCACATCAAAAAGTTACGAGGCCAGTAGGTGGCAGAGCCAGATTTTGAGTCCAGGAAATCTGCCTCGAGGGCCCTAATTTTAACCAGGATGCCATAATGCCTCTAAGGAAATAAATGAATAAAGTAACTGGAAGTCACTGGACTCCTCCTAAGGCCAAGGTCCTCTGGGTTTCAATCCCCAGCAGCCACACTGGGGATCGGGGCGAGGAGGGCACCTGCGAAGTCAACCCAGCCTTTCGGCGGCAGGGGCTCAAAATGGTACAGGCCCGGCCGGAACCAAAGAGCCCAGCGCTCTGGTTACTTTTCCAAGCTGACATGTCCTCACCCACCAGAACCAGAAAATCCACTCAGAGTTTCCCATACCCACCCCCCAGGGCCACCCTGCATCCTTCCCATTATAAGGAAACTTGAGATTCTGAGGTTTCTTCCTGATGAGCCAGCTCCAAACACAATGCACATGGAAAAAGAGGCAAGATTTACCACCAACTCTCCACGCCAGTGGTCAGTGGTTTCTGCCTATGCACTTCAGGATTCTTTCTTGGGACTGGGCTGACGGATCTGTGTGGCCATGAAGGCCTGTCTGGGGCCCCCACCCCACTCAGCTGCTGATGGTGCGGCGCCTTCAGGGTGAGGCTGGCCTGTATACCATCGATGCCTCACAGCCCAGATAACCAATATGGTCGGAAGCCCCAAAATGCTGCCTCAAGGGCCTGTACTCTCACTCAGAGCTGCTCAGAGCTGCCCTCGGGGAAGAAGAGTTGGATCCGGTGAGTAAGACTGCTGGTAAGCAGTCAGAATATGAGGAGAAACCAACACCCCCCAGGGTAACAGAGAGATGGGAGAACGAGTCTCCAGGGGGCGAGCACAGAGGAAGGTCGGACTCCAGCTTGGGGACAAAGGCCGTGGGCTGGACCCCACCATTCCCTAACTGAGAGCCTCGCGGTAAGTTATTTACCGTATTGGAGCCACATCTGCAAAAGAGGTTAACAGCTTCCTCATGTGTTGTGAGGAACAAACGAAATATTATATACAAAAGGCCTTTGTAATCTAAACAGTGGTTTCCAAGCCTCATTAATTGTCAGGATTGCCAAGGATTTTTTTTTTTTTTCCCTCTTAAATTACAGATTTCTGGATCCTTCTCAAACCTACTGAGTTACATTCTCCAGAGGAAGCGTCCAGGAATCTGTATTTTCAAAGACCCCCCCGCCCCGGCCCCGGATGCTTCTGAAGCACAACCACAATTATACAGCGCCGTACAAAGGTTGGTGTTGCTGCGATTCTGTGGAGAGATAGCAGGTCTGAGTACTATGCTAAGAGGGAACCCTCTAGAGCTGCCTGACTTCCAAGTGGAGGATTTCCAAGGGGTGTCACTTCACGACGGAGGTCCAGGGAAGAAGTCCGATAAATTTAGGGAATCCGTGAACTTGGGGAGTGCAGCTCTCCATGGAGGTATAGATGGTTCCTTCTGCCTCCAAACGTTCTCCTGGCAAGAGAACAGCCCCCTAAATACACAGAGACACGCAGACAGTGCCCCTCTGTCTCAGAACCTGCAGAAGCTGTAAGTTCCAGAGGGATACCCACAGTAGAAGCCAACCGTCAAGTGTTTGAGGCTATCCAGGAGTACAAGGGAGAACCAGGCGGGCACCTGTCCCTGCTGAGGGGAGCGCCCGATGCCGAAGCGAAAGTCCCGCATAGCCAGGAAGCGAGAGCAGAAGCCCTGGGACCTGGAGCCCGCCGGGCCCCCCACCAGGACCAGCGATGAGCAAACCACTACCCTCTCTTGTGCCTCCGGCTTTCATCTGTGAAGCGTGGACACAACTTGTCCGCTACAGGAAGCTTCCGTGAGCATCAAACGAAATAACGGATGTGAAGGGTCGCGGAGCATTACGAAAAGCCGTGCAAATGCAACACAACGCAACGTTTCTGTTCTTCCAAAGAGGCAGGACTACCACACCCTCCCACAAACACGAAACTTTCTCCAAAGGACCAGAAGTCTGTGCAACCGATTCGTTCGATACCAAGTAGCCTCTGTGAGTCTCATGCTTTGCCTCCCCGAGGAAAAGAAGCCTCACTCCCCTAAGAGACCGCCCCAAAGAAGCGCGTGGCTTGCTTCTGGATCTCCCCCACCGCGGGACCCCAGTGCAGGTGGAGCGCGCTAACCGACGTGGGAGGGGAGGGGTGCTGCAACCTCAAAGAGGTTATGTTAGGTGACTTCGCAAAGAAGGGTTAAAAGTGAAAAAGATCCTGGAAGGCTTTTCAAAACCACTAAGTAACAAATGTAGCTCCCACCTCCCACCCACGCACCACTGGAAATAACTTTAAATAATGCATCTGAGAATGTCTGCAGAACAGGCAGTCTGGATTAAGGCCTTTTGAAGGGATGGCGTTCCAACAAGGATACTTTCAGGCGCATCGTCTTGAGAGCCACTGAATTCTCAGGCAGGTTCACCCTGACAAGTATCTTTAGGCAAGCCTGGCGACAGAGCTGAGATCTTGGCGTGCTGACTCTCCCCGACGTGGAAAAAGAGGGCTGGGAGCCCTCCCGGCCACCGCGTTACCCCAACTCTTACCCCGACAGTGTTGTGTGGAAGGCTCGCCTACTCCGTGTGACCAGAATTCCATAAAGAGCCTGGCTGGTCGCTGGGATGTTGTAGAAACGCGGCCATCGCCATTTGCTCTCTTTAACAAGCATCGATCGAACCCCTACCTTGTGCGCCGGGCGCTGTTCTGGCCCTTGGGGATGCAGCGGGGAACAAAACACACGCAAATCTTCGCCCTCGCGCAGCCTGTGTTGTTGGACAGAGGGCGGACAAGAAATACGTAGATAGACGCCCGTGCCTTCCAGCAAGTATTTTGGACAGGAGTAAGGAGGGAACGGTGGGAGGGAATCCCTGTTCTCTGCAGGGTGGTCAAAGATCACGGGTGAATCCGGGAGGGAGCGAAGCATGCGGCCATCTGCGGGAAGAGCCTTCCTGGCAGAGATCAGCGGGCGCAAAATGCTCCCGCCAGTGGCACACTGAATGCACTCCAGCAACAAGCAGCAGGGCCTGAGGCTTCCGTTGACTGAGCAAGGAAGGTGACGGGAGAGAAGATTCACAGGTAGCAAGGGAACACCCCCGGGAAGGACTTGCAGCCTTCAGATTTTTACCTTGACCGTGATGGAGAAAACATGGGGGGCATTTGGGGCGGCGGAGTAGTACAATCTCTCCTACGCTTTAGAAGGATCTCCGTGACCGAGGTGCCTATTTGCACCCTAAGGAGATGCTGAGCATGGAGGCTGGAAAACACGAGAGGGGCCTGGGCTGGGGACGGAATGGAGGGGCTGTCAGCCCATGGCTGGTATTCGAAGCCAGGAGTCTGGATGAGACAGAAGAGAAGAGGTGCGTGTCTCGGCCGGGGGGCCCTCCAACTCTCACAGCGAGCGGACAGAAGCCTGCACAGGGGTCAGGGCAGAAGCAGCCAATGGGGGGTAGGGGCACTCAGAACTGACTCCCGGCTGCCCCGGGTCTGCCGCAAGCGTCTCTCTCTCAAAATAAACAAAGGTTAAAAAAAAAAAAAGTTTTTTTCATGTTTAGTTATTGTTGAGAGACAGAGCATGAGCGGGGGAGGGGCAGAGAGAGAGCGAGACACGGAATCCGAAGCAGGCTCCAGGCTCCGAGCTGTCAGCGCAGAGCCCGACGTGGGGCTCAGACTCACGAACCACAAGATGATGACCTGAGCCGAAGTCGGACGCTCCACCGACGGAGCCACCCAGGCGCCCCAGAAGATTAATTCTTCTTCAAGACTCCGTTCTTAATGCTTTAGGTTGTGCAAGAAGAGAAACAGCTAGAATGATCTCTCTAGCTGCTAACGCTGTCACTGCCTTTGCTTACAGGCTCCCTGGCTCATACGATGGGATAGATGCTGGGTTCTGATGAGCTAATGCATGCTACAAGTCTTTTGCTCTCAGAGACTTACTTGGAGGAGGTGGAGGGAGAAGGAAGTCCTTTTAAGACTTTTAAAGACTTTTTAATCCTTTTAAGTCCTTTTAAGTCCTTTTAAAGACTTTCAGGTGAGGGGCGCCTGGGTGGCTCAGTCGGTGAAGTATCCGACTTGGGCTCAGGTGATGATCTCACATCACAGCCCGTGGGTTTGAGCCCCGTGTCAGGATCTGTGCTGATAGCTCAGAGCCTGGAGCTTGCTTCGGATTCTGGGTCTCTCTCTCTCTCTGCCCCTCCCGTGTCTCTGTGTCTCTCTCAAAAATAAACATTAAAAAAATTAAAAAAAAAAAAAAAGACTTTCAGGTCCTTGAAAGCTTCCTCAGTGGTTTCTTTTCTGCCACCAACGTCACTAAAGTGACTCTCAGATTCCCACATACTCCAGAAAGTTTCCCGGGTCAATTTAGCACAGACACAGGCTCGTGGACATTAGTGCGCATCTAAACCAAGCCCCTGAGGAGGACAACGAAGCTCAGAGAGAGGAATGACTTTCTGTCCCTCCCCATGATTAGCTGTGTGGTCTCGGGCAGTTACTTTCAACCTCAGTGCGCTAGTTAAGGCATCTGGAAAATGGGCAATAACAAGAACACCCGCCATCTTGGGTTCTGATGAGAATTAAGATGGTCGTGCCGTGCACGATTCTTGGAACGGTGGCTGGCACGTGCTACGTGCTCAACAGTGTCATTCTTAATTTCTATCGCACAAGTCCCTCAGAGGGTTTGTGTTGGAGGAGCAGGGTCATAAGGCAGTCCGACCTGACACAAACCCTGACACGGAACCTTATCCTTCCCTCCACAAAAGGCCCAACTACGGTGAGTGAGCTTTTGATCTCTGCCCCTCTGTGATCGCTTTATCCACTCTAACCGAAAAGATTTTCTTTATCCCACACTACGAATTAAAAAGGACTATTATCGGGGCGCCCGGGTGGCTCAGTCGGTCGAGCGGCCGACTTCGGCTCAGGTCACGATCTCGCGGTCCGTGAGTTCGAGCCCCGCGTCGGGCTCTGGGCTGACGGCTCGGAGCCTGGAGCCTGTTTCGGATTCTGCGTCTCCCTCTGTCTGACCCTCCCCCATTCATGCTCTGTCTCTCTCTGTCTCAAAAATAAGTCAACATTAAAAAAAAAAAATTAAAAAATAAAATAAATAAAAAGGACTATTATCAAGGGTCTGAGGAGCGTTTTGCTATTTGCTTTTACATAGATCATACTCAAGCCTCACACAGTCCCCTGAGGCAGCTCAACTATCCCATTTCCCAGGTCAGGAGGGTTCAATCTCGTGCCCAAGGTCACAGGGCTGTAGGTGGCAGAGCTGGGAGTCAAACAAGTCCCTGGGACCCCAGAGCCTCTCTCCTTCCACAAGCCCGCCCAGCACTGAATGGCGACACCAGGTACAAAGGGGTCAGTGATCCGCCCACAATGTGAGGCTCTCGGGCCTTGTTAGGTTGTTTTGAAACAAGCAAAGCTGGTCCGCCTGACTAGATTCTGTTTTTTATTTATTTTTAAAAGGCTGTGAGCTTTGTACTTATTTTTTTAATGTCTTATTGATTTTTAAGAGAAAGAGAGAGAGCGAGCGAGCACGTGAGCAGGGGAGGGGCAGAGAGAGGGAGGGAGAGAGAGGATCTGAAGCGGGCTCTGCACCGAGAGCCCGACGCAGGACTCGAACCCACGCACTGCAAGATCGTAACCCGAGCCAACGTCAGACACTTAACCGACGGAGGCACCCAGGAGCCCCCTGCGCTGCATTTTAAAGCCCTGACTAGGCAGGCACGTATGCGTCTCCTGTCTCGGAGAGGTCTGAGACCCAGGTGAGAAACCCGCTTGCAGCTGTATTCATTCTCACCGCCCAGCTCACAGGGAGGGGCCGGGCTGTCGCGGGTAGGAGGGGAAGGGAACAGGAAATCATTTGCTGGTGGTTGACCAGGCCCGCTGTGACTTCTCTGAGTTACAGAAGTGCCACCAACAGTCACAGCAGCTCCTGAGAACCACGAGCATCTTGGGGTCAGCCAGAAGGCACCTGTGGTGACAGCACGGGGTGTGGCAGTGGAAAATAACACAATCTCCAAGGGCCCGTTTCCCGCTTTGTGAACACCAGAGTGCTAGAAATGCTAATTTTAACCGCCATGCCCCCCAGCCCCCTCCGAGGGCGACCGACATTTATAGAAGCGTCTTTGCTATTTGTAGGGTTTCTCCCTCTACTGATCTGGAGCCACAGCCGTGCCCAATGCACATGGTGGAGGCCACAGGGTCCAGACGGCCTGGATGGGGGTGAGGCCACCCCATCCCCACCCCATCTCCGCTGCGCTGCTGCTCCCGAGATATCTCGCTCCCCTGCTAGATTCTAATGGGATTATCTCGTTGGGCTACAGCGTCCAATCACTTCTCTAGGGGTGAAGGGGGGCGGGGGGGACCCGACAGTCCCACTGTCAGCCAGCCTCGGGTATGGCAGCTCCAGGGCCAGACAATGAGGATCCGGAAGGTAGGCCTTCCCAGGAAGCGGAAGAGACAAGTTCCGCGTCTCTGGGCCTCCCCCGTCTTATGCTAAGACTCCAGGGAGTCTGGCTGTTATTTGCAGATCATTCTGGGACCCGGGGGACAGGGGTGTCTGCCATATGGAGGCAGGCCATAGGGGAACTCCAGGAGATGGGGCTGGTCCCAAGAAGAGCCCCGATCCTGAGCTGCTGGCGAAGGTTGCACAGTTTGGGACGCGGGAGCCTCAGCTGTGCTATGGGAAAATGAGGCAGGAGGGGGAGGGAAGGAGAGGAAGCTGTAATGGCCAGGACCCCACCACCACACGGCATTTCTGCGTCTACAGAGGGCCACTGTGACAGCAACAGGAGACCCCACCTCCGGGTCCCCTCTGCACGGTCCCCATGCCGCTAACCCCCATGCGGAGAGGTGAGGGAGTACCGGCGTGGAGAACAGGGAAAGAAGCCTTTGCCATCTCCCCCACCCTTGGAACATTTTCAAAAGAGAGGAAAATGGAGTTTTGACTACAGTTCAAGGGGCTGAACTCCACGACCCCTAGTCTTCGAGGGAGGGGCGCCGTCTCTGTCACAGATGGTCCCGCGGCTGGGGGGTGGGGAGCCACCCTCTCTTTGTGGTTTGCAGAACCTGGCAATGGCTAGGAAGCCATATGTTGTGTTCTGAGACTCCAGCATAAACTTCTGCTGGATGTTTGGATTCGGGTTGTTTAATTATTCCCTGTTTGGGGAGAGAGAGAAAAAAAGGGGGGGGTGTGTCCATGTGTGGGCTTCGAAGGGGGTGGGGACGAGGAGGGACAGCCCTTGCCGTGACGGGCTTTCTGAGCAGGGTTTCGCCAGCAAGGTCCGCGGTGTCCTCTAGGGAGCCGATGGGGTAAACGGCCCTAAAGATAATAGTTCAGCTGATACGACACCAGTCACGGGGGGGGGTCTACTGAACCACAAGCTGTCTGGGGGATCGCTGCGGAGCTTAATAAAGCAGCCCGTGTGCCCGCTTCATTCTTAACAGACACTGACAGGAGCGCTCCGATCGGTCCCAGAGATGGCAGCGACGCAAAGTCTTTCCAGATGAAAAAAAAAAAAAAAAAAAAAAAATCACACCCCCAACTGCCAATCAGCGATGAGAAATACCATTTCTTGCATGTTAACTGATCTCCCAAGCACCACTTTCAATCATCAGAATTCTGTCATAGAGCTGCTATTATTCTACATACCCACTTTCCAGATGAGCAAAGGAGAAGGTAAGTCATCTGTACGAGGTTATGCCCGCAGCGTGTGGGATCTGCGCTCGAACTCAGGTTTGCCTGCTACCTCTGCTCTTGGCTACTATCCTACCCTGCCGTCCCATCACCAGCTGGCAATTTCCATGCTGGACTCCGGCAGCTGGCACAGCCTCACTTGTGACCCAAGGCTAGAGGAGGAAGCACACTTATGAAGGGTTTAAGCTTCATTCCTACCGGCCATTAAGATCTCCAGTGTTAGGGGCGCCTGGGTGGCTCGGCTGGTCAAGCATCCAACTCTTGATCTTGGCTCAGGTCACGATCTCGTGGTTCATGAGTTTGAGACCCGAGTTGTGCTCTGCACTGACAGTGCGGAGCCTGCTTGGGATTCTCTCTCTCTCTCCCTCTCCCTCTGCCCCTCCCCTACTTGTGCACTCTCTCTCTCTCTTTCAAAATAAATAAACATTAATATATATATATATATATATATATATATATATATATATATAAGAAAGTCTGGGGAATAATAAAGTTTAAGAAAGAAAAAGATCTCTGGTTTTATTGATGAGGAAACAGAGCGTCACAAGTAATTTGTTCAAAGGCACACAACAAAGCCACAGCCCAGCCAGGAATCAGCAATTCAATCAGGAGTTCGATCCTGTTTTCTCCATTTTATCGCCCGGTCTCTGGACCAGGTGCCTGGAGGAAGGGGTCTGCCTCTCTATCGCTTCACACAGTAAAGCCAAGGTAGGAAAGGAAGCTCAGATTTTCTTAAATGTTGCGTAAATATGTTTAGCTGGGATCTTGGAAAAGACTTGAACCTGAAGCCCGCTGGGTTGCAACTTCAGGGAGGCAGATTTGCGAAGAACTTCCTAATCATCAAACATGTCGACGAAAGAATGGGTTGCTTTGTGGGGTGGACAGCTCCACAATGATGGAGAAGTTCAAGCACAATCTTGGTGAACCCCTGGTGATCCTGGAGAGGAAATCCAGTGACCAACTGGTATTTTAGCTGTCCAGTATTTGACCACCAGTCTTAGGGAGCATCCCATATAAGTGAGAGGGGAGCCCCAGTAGGGAAGCCAATGGGGCAGGTGTTCTCTCCTTCAGCTTCCCGCCAGAAAATACCCAGGTGTGTGACCTAGACTTAGCCACTCAACTGCTCCCATCAAGGTCTTGGAACCTTAAAAGAGTGACCCAAAATGCAGGGGTGGTGGCCACGATCCTTGGTTCCTGTTTTCAGAGCCTGGCTATCCAACTTCCAGGTCAGATACATGAGTTACCTAAAATCTTCTAGGTTAGCCAGATGTGGTTTCTGACATGGGATACGAGCACCTAATGCAAAACTAGATTTAGATCAGGTCACCACGCTGGCCACACAGGTCCGGTGCAACAGTAAAAATACAGATTCCAAGTTCCCAGGTTCAATGGAACCCACTCAATCAGAAGCTTCAGAGGTGTATTGGAAAAATCTACTTATTTTAAAGCTCCCCAGATGATTCTGAAATGTAGCCAGATTTAGAAGAGGCTGGAATAAATAATCTCTATAGTTCCCAAATGAAAGTACTAGGATTCTTGAAAAACTCTTACCAAGAACTTGGGCATGACTCTCAGAACAATGAAAGGGGTCTATTCAGTGGATTCTTGAACAATGCAAGGGTTAGGGGCACTGACCCCTGCACAGAAATCTCACATGTAACTTTTGACTATCCACAAGCTTAACTACTAATAACCTACTGTGGACTGGAAGTCTTACTAATAACAGACACATATTGTGTCTATGCGTTATGATTAACCCATATTTTGTATGTTATATGTGTTCCTTTCTGCATTAAAAAAATTTTTTTAATGTTTATTGATTTTTGAGAAAGAGAGATACAGAGTGAGAGAGAGAGAGAGAGAGAGACAGAGACAGAGAGTGAGCAGGGAAGGGCAGAGAGAGAGAGAGGGAGACACAAAATCTGAGGCAGGCTCCAGGCTCTGAGCTGTCAGCACAGAGCCTGATGCGGGGCTTGAACTCACGAACTGTTAGATCATGACCTGAGCCGAAGTCACAGGCTCAACCAACTGAGCCACCCAGGTGCCCCCTCCATTCTGCAGTCTTACAATAAAGCTAAAGAAAACATTCACAAGATACACTTATAATGCTGTACTGTAAACAATCTGTGTATAAGCAGACCCACCCAGTTCAAAGCTGCATTGTTCAAGGGTCAACTGTAGTTACATTTGCTAACAAGAAGGATATCTCCCTGGATCATAACCTTCACTCCCTAGAGGCTAAAGCTCAGAGATCCCTTCCATTTCCACAGGACATTCCTTTCCAAAGGCTTTCACATCTACAGATCTTTACCACTGCCTACCATTGTCCTATCCCTTCCTCAGGAGGATAAGATCTGTGTGTTTGTGCACATGTGTTCGATCCTACGATGTCTGTGCACCCCAGACATCTGTGTCTTCTGTGCACCCCAAGGAAAACCCCAGCCCCATTCTGAGCCTTAACGTTCCTGCCTGAAGTGAGGAACCCCAACACCAAGCTACTCTGTCTTGGTCCCACCGCCTAAGAAGGACAAAGGAAGGCTGAGAGGTTGGCACATCGTCACCCCTGGCTTCTGGTTATGAAGGCTCAGAAAGTTGGCATTTAAAATTTTTTTTTTCAACGTTTTTATTTATTTTTGGGACAGAGAGAGACAGAGCATGAACGGGGGAGGGGCAGAGAGAGAGGGAGACACAGAATCGGAAACAGGCTCCAGGCTCTGAGCCATCAGCCCAGAGCCCGACGCGGGGCTCGAACTCACGGACCGCAAGATCGTGACCTGGCTGAAGTCGGACGCTTAACCGACTGCGCCACCCAGGCGCCCCCAGAAAGTTGGCATTTTAGAGCAGGAAGACGAACATCCAACTTCCTGCGGCTCACCATTGCTCATTCATCCTGAAGCAACATCCCCATTTCTGCTGGAAACAACTGCTTTTCAGAAGCTGTGCTTGAGGCTATTGATACTTTACATATTTCATGGGCTTCTTGTGCATGCGTGCGTGTGTGCGTGTGTGTGTGCGTGTGTGTTTATTTTTTTAACACCATAGGTAGGAAGGGATGTGCAAAGCACATAGCCCCCTCCCTTTGCATCCCAGCACTTAGATTTAGACAAGGTACTTTCTGGCACCTTCTGGAAATTCTGTAGCCTCCCTTGGTAGCCTTCCTGGTACTCAACAAGGCTAGAGAATGCAAGAGACTTGGGCCAAGTGGATCCCAGCAGTGACAAACCATCACTCGGGGGCAGGATGGAAGGAGGCGTGGGAGCCTCTGGGTCCATTCAGCCTGCTGAGAAAGCCCATCTCGTGTGACCACCCCCACCCCCTTCTCTGGAGGATGCTTCCAGGTCCACCGTGGGCATGTATCTGCCAAGGCGGCCCCTCAGGAAAGTCACCCAACCTCCTACTTCCTCACCCTAGAGCTTGAGATCAGCCACCATCCTCAACAGGACCTTGAGGACAACTTGGCCATCTGGTTTCTGTACAAGCTGCATCCATACAGTGCACATAAATTTATCTTCCAGAGCCTTCCAAATGTACACAGCTGAATTCTACTGCTGACTTTGGCACTTGCTCCTGGTATCTGAGAAGAACAGATTCAATTAAAAAGGAAGTAACAGATGCTGCAAATCACTCCCTCATTTTGAGAGAAGGTTTTTTTTTTTTTTTCTTTTGCAAATGGCCCGAATTACTTGATGATGAACAGCAATGCAGCAAAAAAAAAAAAAAAAAAAAAAAAAAAAAAAGCTGGCATGACAACTTCCAGCTTGGCTTCAAGCCAAGGGGAAGCTGTGGGTTCTTCCTCCTAGGTGGTCTTTATGCCCTGGCACATTCTTTTGTCTGGCCTGGGTATTGTGCAGAGAACTTGGTCGAAGGTAGGGGATGGACAAGATGAACTCAGCGTGCCTTCCTAGCCTTGGGATTCTTTGCTCTTACCCCCTTGTTTTCACAGTGTCCTCGCGAGGGCTATGTGTGGACATCAGAGACAGAATTAGTATCCCTATTTTAGAGGTGGGAGAAGAAAGGCCCCAGGAAAGGAAGGTATTTCCCCAAACGTAAACACAGGAAACCAGTGCTGTCAGGCAGGAAACCTCGGTCCTTTTCCCACGTGCATCTATGCTCAGTACACAGAGTGACGTAGCAATGAGGCCGAGGCCAGACTGAAGTGCCCCAGAGCAAGCTCAAGAGAATCACACATGTAGGTATTCCCGTGTCCTCAAAAGCCACTTGACGGTTGGTTGCCAATGCTCTGCCTTCCCCGCCTGCCATTCAGACCTGCTCAGCAATTGCACGTCCTGGCCTGAGCTCAGCTCCTGGCCGCCTGTGACTCCGGAGGCCATCTTGTCATCGATGACTTGCGATAGAACCCCCCTAGCTGGAGACTCAGGTGAGGAAAAAGAAAGGAGTTGGATTTTTGCTTGGAATCCTGTTGCCTCTCCTCTTTTTTCCTCCCCTAAGTCCTGGAACACTAAAAGGATTAAGAATCCCAGGGTTTAGACAGAAGATGGGGTGCCCCCCACCAAGAAAAAAAAATGACCTCTGCTGAAGAGAGTTTGGGAGCCTGGAACAGCAAGGCTGAGAAGCTTCCTTGCCAGAGATTTTGAAGAGGAAGGATGGGGCTCCCTTTGGGGGAACTGGCTGAGGGGATCCTGCCTGGATCCAGAGGCACAAAGTCAGGAGTGCTCACACTTTTTTCCCCATGAATCTTGCCTCCGACAGTCCTCAAGCGACAGGGCTCCCACAATTCCTAACCCCAGGATTTTACCGGTGACCTTAGTGTCTGAGACAAGAGTCAACGGCCTGTCAGTGAAAGGCGTGATTTGAAAATTAGGATTGTTCCAGAAGACTCGAGATATGCTTAGCTATTCCCGTGACCTCTCCACCACCTCCCCTCCCCACCTCCCAAAGCCTACGCCTTGGGCTTCCTTTCCCTGTGGAACAAGAACACAAAAACTCTAGGGAGGCGGTGGGCAGCATGGGCAATAATGGCCTCATCTCCACAGCTACCAGGACACTCCCAAACTTGCTCTGCCTCATGGTCCTGAGCCTTCTCTAAAGCACATCTATTTGTGTCTTCTAACTTGACTTCCGTTGGGCTCATCTCCCTTCGTGGTGGGGAGCTGGAAGGCCAGGCCTTCCATCATCTTAAAACCATGACTGAGAATACACTTTCAATCCCAGGAGAAAGAACGAATGAACGAACGAATGAATGAACCCAAACAAAAAATGGCTTAGAGCCCTAGCTTCTGAGACGCTGATAATCTCTTCCCGGTCTCTAGGAGAATGAACCAGGTGGGGACTTTACAAAGGTGGGGACTTTACAAAGGGGACTTTACAACACCCTTAGACTAGACAAGGCCACCGAAGGTATCAGGTCCTGATGATTTGAAACGTTTCTGCTGATCACAGGCCCACACCTGGAAAGAGTTAACCATCAGCTGCCGGGGATATTTTCCTGGTCTTTAACAAGGGGATCAAAGTAGCAGGACACATGTGCATTGAATCTCTAATTTTTCCACCACCCACACATGTTCCCCTTCTGATTTACTGAAGTTCATGCTCACTTATCAGGCAATACACTTGGTGGCTTCCACTGGGGCCGACCCACAAGTGATGAAATCGCAGGTCTTCCCCAAATCCTTCACTCCGGAAATCCCTCCTACAACGAGGCTACTTTTTACAAAGTCGACATAAAAGGTGGGGATGGGGACAGGCGGGTGAAATTTCAAGTGTGAATGAGTTTCTCACGGTTAAGTTGGCTGGCTCTTGGGGAGACATGAGAATGCTCCCCGAATTAAGGAAGGTGACGTGTTGAACACTTACACCCCAGACACCAAGCTAGATGCATCACCTACCTGTTCTCCTTTCCTACCCAACAACTACGACAGAGGGATTATTCACATTCTGCTCATTCAGGCCCAGAGTGGGGGCTTGTCCCACGTCCCATGGCTCCTGGAACATAAAGCCAGGACTCAAACAAACACCAAACTTGGAGATGTTCTGATTCTAAAACCGGTGTAAGCCTTCTGAGAGACACAAGTGAATAAATTTGACAATAAAATGGACAACAAAATTTGTTGGAAGAATAAACATATAGGTTACCAAACATCAGAGTAAAATGAACTGTGAAATGATTTAGGGAAACACCCCAGAGGAGGGTCCTGCGTCTCACATCTGAGGCCCTCTCTCCTTTGTAGGAGGAGGAAGATGAGAACCTTGGAGATAATTTCTCTGGATCCTTTTCCTTTATAGAGAATATGGAGGCTTCAGAGGATCCAGAGACAGATCTAGAGCCCAGGTTTCCAGATTCTTGGCTCAGTGCTTCTCGACTAGTATTATTTTAAGCCAGGAGAAGAGATGGCCAAAGAGGGAATCCATTATGGTAGTTCCACATCGTAAGGATTATTATGTAGGAGTTTAGCTGTTTATTTCCACTGAGGGAGACAAAGGGGACCATAAGCTTTAACTGCAGCCTGAGATTCAGGGTTCCTCTTCACTCAACAAAATATATTGATCAAGCATTGTGCTTAGACATTATAAAAACTAAATAAAATAAAATAAAATAAAATAAAATAAAATAAAAACAAAAATAAAAAGATAAACTAGCAGGGACCACACAGCTTGGTGAGAAAGAGGTTCATTCAAATAATGATCTTTTATCATGGTAAGGTTATACCAAGGTATGGACAAGGTGCTTAGACAGCCCCGAGGAGGAAGATGTAAATTAGCTCTCTTGCAAGAGATGGTTTCAGAGAGAAGGAAGAGAGGACATCAAGCGGAGAAGGCACGGGCTAGCAAAAGCCTCTACTCCGCATCAGGGGCAAGCAAGTCTTAGAAAAGCCTACATGGGGCACCTGGGTGGCTCAGTCGGTGAAGCGTCTGACTTCAGCTCAGGTCATGATCTCACGGTTTGTGAGTTCAAGCCCCGCATCAGGCTCTGTGCTGACAGCTCAGAGCCTGGAGCCTGCTTAGGATTCTGTGTGTGTCTCTCTCTGCCCCTCCCCTGCTCATGCTCTGTCTCTCTCTCTCTCTCTCTCTCTCAAAAATAAATAAACAATTAAAAAAAAAAAAGCCTACAAAGGAGAGTCTTCTCTTAGGTTAGGAGCAGAAAAGTCTCATCTGCCTGCTGGCTTACAAGAATGTGGGTAGATCAGTTGGTCCCAGATATTTGCACGGAGAGCAGGGGCCAGTGGGATGAAGGTGATTATTATGGAATTAACTTTTAATTTTCTCCATTAAGATCTTATTCTAAAATCCCCAGCTCCAACTATCACCATTAGTTCATAAAAGAAGGGACTTGTCTTTTAACTTTCAATTTTCATTTTGGGGAAAGAGAGAGAGAGAGACAGAGACAGAGCGCAAGTTGGGGAGGGGCAGAGACAGAAGGAGACACAGGCCCCAGGCTCTGAGCTGTCAGCACAGACGTGGGGCTTGAACCCGTGAACTGTGGGATCATGACCTGAGCCAAAGTCGGACGCTTAACCGACTAAGCCACCCAGGCCCCCCAAGGACGTTGTAATACCAAAACAATAGGAAGGGTACCATCACAAAGGGCTCTTCTACCTGAGGAAGGTCATCTGGGAACTTTCCACCAGTATTCTTGTTTGTTATTTCACTCTGTACTAATGACAAGGCTGATTGGGGACCAAAATCGTGACGGAAGGATATCACCCGTCAGCCCTGCTACAGGGAGACAGCTTTAAAGGGAGAGGCAACCCATATTCTTTTACCCGGAATGGTGCAAACTCCTGCTTGGCATACTTAAGACAATCGACAGGTATGTGCAGCTGAAATGCTCCATCGTTTAGCCCCTTTTCCGGTACATGAACCAAGCTGTTAAGTTAGATTTGTGTACATATGTGACTTCTCAGTACTCCGTCCGGCCAAGGGCTTCTAGAACCATCCCATCCACAGAGTGCTTCTGAAAGAACTCCACTCCTTTAAATTCCAGCATCAGGAGAGCAAAGAGCCTTCTGAAGGCTGTCCCCAAAACAGCCCCTCCCCACCCAACGCACTCAAGAGGACCAGTAATTCCCAAGGGAATCTTGTATCCAGGGTACCGGAGTGAAATGCACAACGTACACTCTATCTTAACGACCCAAGTTGTTGGCAGCAAAGCCACTTGTCCGGACCCTTAGGGGGGGAACTTTCCCACAGGCGGCCAGATGTGCAAACAAGACCTTTGAATGCCTTTGCGTGCTCAGACGACAGAAGTGACCAGAAGGGTGTAGCCGAGGAGAGGGTTCTCAGACCTATTGTTTCCAACTTTGCTCGGAAGGGGAGCAAACAGCCCCCTTCCAAACAGCCCACACTTCCTAAAGTCCCCTAGCCCTAGATCTGAATCGGGGGGGAGGGGGGTGGCATTGATACCTAAGCTTCGACAAATAAGGTGGAACGTTTTCATCTTCTTCCTTCACGGCCAATATTTGGCCTCCTCAGGAATGGCCATCAGGACATTCGGTGGCCTGATATGCAGACCCGGTCGGGCCAAATGTGTGCCCTCGGGCCTCGGCTTGACTTTGCGGAGTTGAATGCCATCCCCGGGATCACAGGATTGCAGCTAGTTGACGGCTTCCCTCACAAAAGAGGGATATCAGCCTTTTAGGACTGCGGCTGAGCAAGGGGAGTACAACGTCCTGCGACACCGAGTGGTAAGGATGGGAAGGTCAGAAGGAAGCCCATGGCAGTTGCTTTCTTTCTCACCTCACCCGCCCACAGGGCCGCTCAGCCTCCCCCGTCAACTAACCACATGAGGTAGCTGGGGAAAGGGGATGCCCCACTGGGTTGGTGAGGTTCAAGGTCATTGGTGAAGAAGGCCATGGGCCACCAGCACATTCCGGATGTTAGGTCTTTGGAAAACAGCCTATCTTCATTAGGACGGGAAAGCAGGCCTTGCTTCTATGTTTTCCATGAGGAATCACCGTGGCCTATAAAGGGAAGGGAGGTCACTGCCCCCCCGCCTCCCCACCACAGTGGACTGTGGGCTTTTGGATGGTCAGTGGTGAAGAGAATTTTAGGCTGTGCCAGCTGCAACCTCAAAGCCACTCCCCTTTGAGAGTCACGAATTGGGTGGGCAGCTAGCTGGGCAGTCTGTGTCCATGGGAACAGTTGCTCTCCCCGCAGGGCCAGGGGGCCGGGACCTGGCCAAAACATATCATGTTGGCCAGGTTAGTACCTGTTCCCTCCCACTAGCTCAGTAACTAGGTTTCGAGCCCTCACACAAATTCTTCTTTCACCATAGATTTTTCATCTGGGTGACTATTTCCCCCTTCCTTCTAACCCTCCAAATAAAGACAACATAAGAGGCCTGATTATTTCTACCCGCTGCCGTCTCTAGAAAGCGTAGCCCTTAAAGAAACCCTGGAATAAAGTTCTCTATTTAAAAACAGACAGGGGCACCTGGGTGGCTCCGTTGGTTAAGCGGCCCGACTCTTGATATCGGCTCAGGTCGTGATCTCAAGGTTGTGAGATTGAGCCCCATGTCGGGCTCTGCACTCAGCGTGGAGCCTGCTTGAGATTCTCTCTCCCTCTCTCTGCTCCTCCCCTGCTTGCTCTCCTTCCCTCTCTCTCAAAATAAATAAATAAACTTTAAAAAAAAAGAATTAAAAATAAACAAACAATGTAAACAATTGTTTTCGGAGACATCAATCCATAATCCCTCTGGAGAAAGTGGCCTCTTAAATCAGGTACCGGCCTTAGAATCGGGCAATTTTCTTATGATCGGCTGCAACCAAATCCTCCCCATCCCCTGTGCCGGGTCCCTGTGGAAACTGTTCTCGTACTCGCTGGCCTGTCTGACCTTTCACAAGGTGACCCTCCACCAAGGTCAAGAACAGCAGTGGTTTTCTAAGCTGAAACCCATGAACTTCTTCCAGCCACCTTCTCAAAGGAAGATACTGGGAGATTGCGATTCAGAGGCTCCATATTTGGCCAGATGAGAATGTGCAACTCTCAGGTTTCAAGCTCCCCAAGCCAAAGACTCAGCCCCCGTGTAAAATGTCAACCGGCTCTGGTCTCTCTTGAGTTCACACCATAGCCTAGGAACCACTCGGTGCTGTTGGCAAAACACTGCTCTGGTCGCTCTGGGGCCTGTAAGCCGCAGGCCCCTTGAGCACGGCAGGCTGGTTTTGGAGTCCAAGTGAGTCATTCTTGAGGTCACGACTGTTGGCCTGTAGGGGACAGTGGCCCCCGACCCAAGAGATCTTCATGTCCAACAAGACAGGAACAACCACTCTGAAGCCAGTAGGGCTCAAGCCAAGGATGCCAGGTCTCTAGAGAGCACCTGTCAGGGCCCGTGCCATTGCCAATGTCTCTCCTATCCTAGGAAAATGAGCTTTTCTGTCAACCCCCAAACCAGTCCAGGTGAGGGTCCAAGTCCTCATTCTCTTAGAACCTCAGTCAGTCATTTCCTGTGTCCTGGGAGGCAGGACGCTTGCCCTCACAAAACGAGGGGCTCAAAAGTACAATAAAACAATACTTTATATTTATGCCAAAACTCTTGGACTCTCACATGGCCCCACTTATTCTCCAGGCCTAAAAGTCTCTATTCAGACAGCATTTAACCTTCTTTTTGAGATCAATCAACCGGCCAAGTTTCAAAACTTCGTCTATGACTCTCAGCCGGGCAGATTTGTCTGCATTTTTCAAGAGGATAAGCATCATTTGACTGATAGTGGTTTTGAAAAGTAGAAAGAAGGAATTTCAAAGGAAGAGGTGGCGTATCTGCAACCGATCCAGTTCCGCAACTTGTAGGTGGGCACCTGCTCCGGGCCACACTCAGGAAAAGGAGGATGAAGAAGATATTTCAGTAATGAACCAGACACAGCACCCATCTCCAGGGAGTATGGGATGTTTTTAAAGAATGAGCGAATAAATGAACAGATGAATGACGAATGAATGCAAAATCAGGATTAACGGTAAGTTTTACAGCAATTCCCCACCTTCATTTAATTGCATCAAGACGGCCCAAAGAGGGGGGCGCCGGGGTGGCTCAGTCGGTTGGGCGTCCGACTTTGGCTCAGGTCATGATCTCGCGGTTTGTGGGTTCAAGCCCCGTGTCGGGCTCTGTGCTACCAGCTCAGAGCCTGGAATCTGCTTCAGTTTCTGTGTTTCCCTCTCTCTCTGTCCCTTCCCCTCCCCTGCTCACGTTTTCTCTCTCTCTCTCTCTCTCTCTCTCTCTCTCTCTCTCTCTCACACACACACACACACACACACACACTATAAGGCGAATATACATCTTTCCAGAGTTAAAATCTGATGGCTCTTCTTCCTGCTTAATGTTTTATCTCTTCCCCAAAACCCCGAACACATCTTTGGTTTCTAGAATCTTTTGCAATTCGGGTTTCTCTGAAGTCTCTAATCTGAATGATGAAGGCAAGGAGCCTTCATGCCTTTTGGAGGTCAAGTCCTAGATTTTATTTTCTGTGATGATATTCTCTGCCTTCCCTTACATACTTCCAACAGATCTTTATTTTCGACTCTTACATCCCTCTCCATGCTGAGGTCGTTAGTGTTTTGGATGGCACGTTGCCTTGAACACAAATGTGTCAGACTTGGATTCATTATTAAGGCGAGTAATTCCATTTTCTAAGGAACAAGTACCACTTCTCACACCGGTGTTTGCTGATGCCTCTGTTCAGACACTCGAGTAGTTGCCAGCTACGTGTTAGAACAAGGGGAGACACTGCTTCTGCCCTCACGGAGACTGTAGTCTCCCCTGGGCATCAAGGGTAAAATTGGGAAGCTGTCGGGGCGCCTGGGTGGCTCAGTTGGTTAAGCATCCAACTTGAGTTCAGGGCTCGTGAGTTTGAGCCCCACACCTGGCTCTGTGCTGACAGCTTGGGGGCTGAAGCCTGCTTCAGATTCTGTCTCTCTCTCTCTCTGCCCCTCCCCTGCTCATGCTCTGTCTCTCTCTCTCTCTCTCTCTCAAAAATAAATAAACATTAAAAAAAATTAAAAAAAAAAAAAAGGAAGCCGCTGAGTGGCAGCACAGGGCCTCGTAAGGGAGGCCAACATATGCCCTGGGGGTTCCAAACATATACCATTTCGGGGGAGACAGTTTGCTGTGGGCAAAAGCTGCCAGGGAAGGTTTTGAGATGGGGGCGGGGACACCTCCAGGGGAAAGTCAAAAGGAAAGAACTGGTCCTATTCTCCACCCTCCATCCCTTCTACCCTGAACACGCCTTAGTTTCTCATGAGAAGCACCGGGCTGGAGAGCGGGTGCCAAAGTGCCATGGATGCACCATATAGATGCACCCCCGTGCCTTTGCATAAACCTCTCCCCTCCGCGTGGCTCAGGGCCTCGAGATGAGCGTCAAAAGGAAGAACACGCTTCTCGTGCAAAGCCCACAGATGTCGGAAACTGTGAGTGTTACCCAAAAAGCAGCTCGCAAAGGCTCCCATCCCCATCAGGCGACCGGCGGAACTTGCCAAGACTTCATTTTGTTATTTCCACGCTATAGAATTCCTCCCACTGCCTTTTACACTGGAACAGTTTTGCTTTTTGCACCTCGTGTTCGTTACTCTGGGGGCGACTTCAGGCCACGGCACACAATAAAAAGACCAAAGAACATTTCCCAGTCTTTCTGTTTCCTTGCGATCCCCCGACAACCAGATTTGCAAATGCCCTCGGACAAAGAAGCCAAGAAATTCAAAGCAGATGGGGCTGAATCACACGACCTTGCAAATTAGTACAGGCCCCTGGGCCGGACAGGATTAGAATGTTGGGGGCTGGGAATTAATTGTTAATATAAAACAGAAATAATCAGCCAGGGCCCGAATGTGCCTTTTTGTGATGCAACAAGACGGGTCTGTTTTAAAATGCGGGACACGGCGTCTTCCGAGCTCTGAGCGCATACAGACTGAGACCCGAATCTCCCCGGGCTTGCCCCCATGGCACAAAGTTCATCATCCGGGGGCAAGCGTGCCCTTAACCGCAGGCGAGGTTTTCCCTCCCGGGTCGGCGATATGCTTCCAGACTACCTCCCGAACTGCCAACGTCAAGACCAGAAGTAAAACACGAGGGCGGGTGAGATGAACCCATTGAAAAAAAAACCCTCTAAGTTGAAAAAAAAAAAATCAAATGAGAAAAAATGCTAGGTGGACGCTCAAGTGGAAAAGTTTAACAAGAAATCCTCAAGTTGGTGAAGCGTTGACAGAAAAAAAAAGGCACTCACCACCTGCAGCTCTGGTCAGGGCCCCCACCGAGGAGGAGACGACGCTCTCGGTCTGACATCAGCCACCCAGCAGTGGGGATGTCACGCTTCGTTCCAAGTCTTGAGGACTCGGGTCTCAAACCAGGTCTGTGGAGAAGAACTTCTGGGTCTGCCACCGAGTCGGCAGGGACTGACCGCTTCCTCACGCAAGAGGCAGGGCTGCTCCCTGAGGGGGACGATGGCTTCTCGAGCTTCTTCTCCTGGCCTTCCGGGCTCCCTCTCATCCCCACACCTGGCTCCTCGCACCACACACCTGCCCACCAAACGGGGCCAGGTGAATAGAGGCCCTGATTGGCTCCACCACCACCGGCCTGTGGGTACCACTGTCGATTCCCTGACCCTGACCGAGTTTTCGAAGGAAATCATACCAGTCCCAGAGAACCTCAGCGATCACAGAACACTGAAAGATCTCGCGCCATAATCCTGGATAATCACTTACAGATCGTTCCCGGAAGAGATCTAGCGCAGAGAGACCGGAGGACGTGCTACGCCCACACGGTGAGGGCCGGGCCGGGCCAAGGTTCGACCCCAAGTCTGTGGCCCCACGTGCGTGCTCTTTTGAGGTGTGAGTTCTTCGAGATCGGGAGGTCGTGTTGTTTCCCCCCTTAGATGCTGGAGGCGGGCTCTCAGGCTACGTCTGATGCGTGGCAAAGTGGAAAGAGTACGTGCCCTGGAGGGAAAGCGGGGGTCCTGATCCTGGCTCTGCCGCTGGCTGGGAAACGTTAGCTGGGAGACGTTGAGCAAATTACCTACCACTGTGAGCTCCTCGGTCTTCCCCTCCGTCAAGTGGGATGAAAACCCAGCTCACGGTGCTGTGAGGATTACAGGAAATAACTTCTGTAGAGCAGGCACCTGATAGATAACCGGTTCCCTTCCCAGCAATCCCTTCACCTCCCTCGCCCAGGACCAAGAGACCGCGAACCAATCCCGGTAACGTGGTGTGCGCTTATACGCGCAACTTTGGGTTAAGGTGAACGTCAATGACAGCACGGAAGCGAGGAGATTTCCAAAGGGGTGGGGTAATCCCAAAGGCCAGGTGTAACGAGAGCAGACGATGGAGGACTGTGGGAGCTCTACGGGCGGGAGGTCAACTTTACGTTCTGGCCTATGCAGCGGCATGGGAGCCTCCACAACACGGCGCCCATGGTGCCCCAGGGCTTCGTGTCTGGTATCCTCAAGGCTGGTGCCTTCCTAACACTGACTCTGGGCTGGTGCATCCATTTGTCTCCATGTTAGCTCTAGGCTATCCTGTCTTCTGTAGTCTCATCCCGCGCTGCAAGGTAGGGAGAAAATGTACAAATCAAATAGTCAGATGGGGTTACTTGGGAACAACTTTTGTCAGAGCCCAGGTGAGGGGCATGGAACATTCTGGAAGGTGGAGAGCAACAAGAGGTAAAAAAAAAAAAAAAAAAGAAAGAAAGAAAGAAATTAATGGCTGGTGTGAACTGCAGCAAAAGCTCTCATGACTCCCGGGGCACGGGTCGGGGGAGGGGAGGTCATCTGCAATGCTGACAACTTCTCATCTGGTGGGACACAGGGGAATCCCAACCCTCAGAGATGAGGTCTGCCAGGTGGGCTGGGAAGAGGGTGGGGATCATGTGGAGGAGACCGAGCTCCGCCGTTGCTGTGAGACCATAGCCGTGGCTCGACTACTCTGGTTTCCTCATCAGTAGAATGTGGGGGGTTGGACTGGGCTGGCTTTGGAATCAGACGAACCCCGGGGCTCCAATTCAGGCTCCAACCGCTTACTTGTTACGTACCTTTGGGCAAGTTTCTTTGTGTCTAGGCTCTGGTGCTCTCATTTGTCAGATAGGGATGAGAGACCATGTCTCCAGAAGCTGGTGGAGGCTGGAGGATTAAGGGAGGAGGTATTTAAATATATACCCTCTTGTACAGTGACAGGTCCACGAAGCTCACAGAACGGGAGCTGCTCGCCCAGTAACTACTAGTCTCTTAATTCTACCTCTAAGTTGCTGTAAACTCCTCTACCGATGGTGCAATACGTTGAGTCAATTCCCAATGATCTTCCATGGCTACCCTGCCCTCCCTCGTCCTCAGTTATCAAGGCACTGAAGTGCTCTATGCTGTGGCCACAAATGGATGGTTCAATTGGGACAAGAAAATGGCAACAAGTGTGGGGCAGCATCGTGGCGGAAAAAGGACCCACAACCGGGAGGCGGCGGACAGGGGTTTGATTTCTACCCAACTCGGTGACGAGCTCTACCGCAGAGGGCCGTGGTTAAAATTTTCTTCATATTTCTGTGCTTCATCTCCTAGGCGGGAATAATCCTGTGTAAAAGCGCTTTGTGGACTGAGAAGTGCAATTGACCTACTAGCGGTCAGTTGCATGCAATGATTCCTGATGATCGATTTGAAAAAAACTATCTGAGTTTGACATTGAAGCTTAAATGTTTTGAGAGCTGTAACCCAGTGCCCCTTAGCAGTCCAACGGCACTTCAAGCAAACCCTAATCTCCAAAATGGAATGACTATTGTGTAGATGGTGGAGGTATTCCCCAAAAGAGCTGAGTTGGGTTTTTCTTTGCCATCCACACATCTCTCCAGTGACCCGCTGGAATTACCAATTACTGGTGGCCTGATCTGTACTTGAAAAACAATACGATCAACCACGCTCTTATTTTAACAGCTAGCACAGGGCAGGGCAGGAGGAACCCCCACCCACGCTTGTTCTCAACGCACATCGTGTTGCAACTGATGTGAAAACAAGATAAGCGGAACCGTCTGTCTGTCAACAGACACGGGCCTTCCCTAGTGCCGGGCTGCTTTCTGCGTGTTCTGCACAGATGAGAGCCAGAGGCCATGTGGTCACCTGCAGTGTTGCCCTGATACAGCTGTGGGGCGAACCATGGCCCAAGGAAAGGGGGCAGCAGTCCAGACGCACAGGCAGCGCACTCGCTTTTTGCCTTTAGCTGTGTTTTTTGAATTTTTTAAATGTTTATTTATTTTTAGAGAGAGAGAGAGACTGAGTGCAAGTGGGGGAGGGGCAGAGAGAGAGAGAGAGAGAGAGGGAGGGGGAGAGACAGAATCTGAAGCAGGCTCCCAGTCTCCGAGCTGTCAGCACAGAGCCCGATGTGGGGCTCAAACCCACGAACGGTGAGATCATGACCTGAGCCGAAGTCGGATGCTTAACTGACTGAGCCACCCAGGCGCCCCACCCCCCCGCCTTGAGCTGTCTATTTTAAAGTATATGTGTAGTGGCATAATGCCCTGCAGAAATCATCATTAAGGTTAAAATCCTACCTGCTTAAAACTGAGGAATTAAAAACTGTTTGCTCATCAGCATAAGCTCAACGTGTCTGTTCGTTAACTTCCCCAAAGCTCTATACTATGGGAAGCTTTAAGCGATGTCTTTGAAGACTTCATTGTATTCGTTTTTTTATATACACAGCAAAGCATTTTTTATAGGTTCCGAACGGTCAGTCGTGTAATTAACTTTATTTCAGTTACAGAGACCGAACCTTGCTACCTTTCCTTTTTCTTTCTCCCCTCGGCTTGAAAGCTTCTTTGTAAGCCCCGTTTGATGTGGCTGGGATGCGGGTACCGATGAACTGGGGCTAAAGTGCTACAAGGCAGTTTTTTTTTCTGTCTTTCCTGAGCATCATGGGACCTCCAGGGAGAGAGACACAGTGCAGAGAGGGGTCCAAACAACATGCCCAAGGGCGGAGAGGACCATAACGCATAAAACATGACATGCATAAACGCTTATGAGTAGTGGAAAAAAAAGATCTTTTTAAAAGAACAAGAAAGAAACCACAAGGTCTCTTCGAGCTACTGAAATGGCAACAGCATCAGACACTTATCAGCACCCACCATCTCTGGGTGTCCTCTCTCTGAGAACAATGGAGTGCCTACCATAGGATCCAAGGAGACAGTCCCCAGGTGTCATCACCACAGGTAGAGAAGACTCGACACGTTTGCACAGGACGACCGGGGTGCACGTGCTCTCTGGCCTGCTGGCCCTAGGTTCAGGAACCACTACCCCTCCGCAGGCTCCTGGCAGAGAGTATCAGAGCTTCCAGCTCCTTCCAAGCATCTACGCAACTGAGAGATGACCTGAGTGGAAGGAATGAATGCCACTTTTCTGTTTTAGTGCAGACTAGGTGTGAATGGCATGCCTTGGGATACCCCAAATTGAGCCCATGCAAAGGGCCAAGCTCTATGCCAGGAGTTGGGACCTCAAAACCAATATGGCACACTTAGCTTTGACATCCAAGAAAATGTTCACGGCTCTTCCTTCCCCGTGCTTACAATGGCTTCTGCCAGGCTTCTGCCATTTCCATATCAGCGTGTTAGTTTTTGCCAGATCTGCATCGGCACTCTACTGTAGTAAGGTATTTTTCTCTCAAATAACTCATTTACTGGGGCGCCTGGGTGGCTCAGTCGGTTAAGCGTCTGACTTCAACTCGGGTCATGGTCTCACAGTTCATGAGTTCGAGCCCCGCGTCGGGCTCTGTGCTGACAGCTCAGAGCCTGGAGCCGGCTTCGGATTCTGGGTCTCCCTCTCTCTCTCTCTCTGCCCCTTCCCCGCTCACACTCTGTCTCTCTGTCCCTCTCTCTCTCTCTCTCTCTCTCTCACAAAAATAAACAAACATTAAAAAAAAATTAATAAAATAACTCATTTGCTTCAACTCAACCACATCTTAAAGAAAATTCCATATGACCTCCATGAATAGAAAACAAGCACCACTCGCCATAAACAGAAAATATCCAGTAACTAAAAAAAAAAAAAAAAAAAGCAAAAACCCCAGAAACCAGGAAACACAATTTATTTTACAAAATTCCAGTTGCACACTCTGGGCCGACAGTGCTCTGAGCCTCAGGCCCGGAGCTCCCGGTGAGAAAGACGAACAAGTTATTAGATTGACCTGTTCTGAGCAGTGACCCTCCCCCCACCCCCACCAGCCTTGTAATCAGAATCCAAAAAGGAATCATTGTTCACCGTGTGATTCGTTGCTTCTTCATGTTATGTCTGCATATCACCCAAATCAGACCCCGTGGTCCACACATGCCATCTGTGTTTCCTAATCTACTTTGGGACTGGGTGTCGGCCGTTGCACCCGCAGGGCCCAGGGCGCTGTGCAGGGAACACTGTGGGCATTGCACACATATTTGTGAAATGAATCAGTGCGTGCATTTTAGCTTCCTTTATTCCCGCCATACCTATTGGCTTGTTTTGCCCCCAAGTGACCCGCACCCACTCACAAACCTCCATGTCCTTTTCCATTTTGTGCCCTTTATGGAATGTTTTTCCTTCTCCCCCACTCTCCACCAACTGATTAACTCTCTACTCTTCCAGTCTTCGGCTGTCTCATCACCCCTTCCTGGCTTTTCCTTACCACTTTGGGTTGAGGATAGAAATCTCTTCCTCAGGGGCGCCTGGGTGGCTCAGGCGGTTAAGCGTCCGACTTCGGCGCGGGTCATGATCTCGCACGCGCGCGCGCGTGGCTCACGGGTTCGAGCCCCGCGTGGGGGCCTGTGCTGACAGCTCAGAGCCTGGAGCCTGCTTCAGATTCTGTGTGTTTCTCTCTCTCTCTGCCCCTCCCCAGCTCACGTACGCATCCTCTGTCTCTCTCAAAAATAAATAAACATTAAAGAAATTTTTTTTCAGTATGCCCACTCCAGGGGTCCCTTGCTTATTGGGATTATCACATGATAATCACCAAATGCTTATCTTTCTCTTCCTATCAGTCTCTAAACCGCCTGAGGGGAGGAAATGTCTTCTATCTCTGGTGTTGAAGCATCTCGGACTATTTCCCCACAAGCTCTGCACCAATCTCTGCCCTCCCCTTCTCTGAGGCTCTTGCAGACTACGTCTTTGCCTAGAATGTCTTCAACAATACGCACACTTCCATGTTCCTGCTCTCAGGAGCCCCGTTCCCCAAGCCAGCTGTGACATCCCTTTGCCCCTTGTCCCCGCAGTCCCCCCCCCTTACATCCCTTTTACTGTAGGATTCACCCCCAGTCAGTGCAATTCTGTTTCCGTATGATTTGCCACGCTGTGTCAGCTTCTCGTTTTTGTGTCCCCAAGGCCCAGAGAGTGCCTGGCATACAGCCAGTAATCACTAAATAGCTTTTGAAGGTATGAAATATCTAGTAGGAAAACAGTTTTCTATTCACCTCTCTCCTCTCATCAGTTCTAAAACTCCCGAAAGTCACAGTCAGTAAGAGCATAACAATACTAAATTTATTGCTGACATTATAGAGTGCTTCCTATTTGCCACGTGCTTTATTAGCAGTCTCTCCCTTAATTATCCCCATAACCTCGCGAGGGGCGTACGTCTGTTGAGGCAAATTTGCAGGTGAGGAGGAACTCTGGGGTTAGGGAGGTTAAGTCACTTGACCCTGGTCACCTAAGTGACAGGGCCAAGGAATGGACCCAGGCCGGAAAAACTCCAGCGATCTTAACTACGAGCCTGGCCCAGTCTAGGACCTGATTCTGTCTGACCTACTGCCCTCCCTCAAGGTCAGGAGCCAAATCCTGAGCAGACAGACCTGAGCCTGCTGTGGGTAGCTCTGAGTGTGCCCTTTGCGAGTACAATCGGGGTCACCTGGCAGGCCCTGCCCACGGCACACGGCTTTGCCACAAAACGGCCACCAGGCTTCCAGGCTTCCGCAGCAGAAGGCCCCTCAGGGCGGCCTTTTCCTCGATTCCAAAGGTGTCTCTTTTCTTCATTTGTAAAGTAACCCACAAGTTGACATTTAGGGATTCTCTTGCAAATGGCAAGGGTTACCGCAAGGAGCGAGGGAGGCACTCTGGCGTCTTTGAAATAACGCGGAAAACACCCTTTAAATAAAGATGTTTAAACTTCAGCTTGACGGAGGAGCGAGGTGGGAGTCCAGCCGTACCCCAGGGGGAGGAAGAGTCTTAGTCCTGTTTTTAATAACTGCGTTCTCTGAGCAAGAGAAAGAGGCTGGTCTTTCTTCACCCACGGTCCTGTGTCAAGAACGTGTGAGGTAACAAAGGCTGGTTTCCTCCGGTTTGAGAAATGCTGCTCGGCTGCACACGTTTTCTTGTCCAGAACACGGTGACTTTGTCTCACAAAAACTAGCTTCAAACATGGTACGAATTTGGGCGGGGGGGGGGGGGGGGGGAGGGGGAGAGAAAAAAATTAGAGCCACCTCATAAAAGCTCTTTCCTGCTTCTTGATGACGTTAACAGATTCTCTGTAGGAAAGGTCCGGCCCCGGCACCGGGCAGAAGACACAGCCATGTGGTTTTGTTTTTCCAGTGATGAGCCTCTCAGGAGAAACACTTGTTTTGGAAAGAGAGGCATATGTATATCTGGACAACAAGTGAACCGTGACCTCGGATCCTGGGTTCCTTTTCTCTTGCTGGAAATAAGCACGGTCCGGGGTGGGGGTGGGGGGGGGGAGTCCTGGCCGGGGGGAGGGCTCCGGAAGACCTGGGGTCTGGTTCTGGCTTTGCCACTCATTTGTTTTATGACCTTGAACAAATCACTTAAGCGCTCTGAGCTGCAGCCTTTCCCAGACGTGAAGGGATCAGGCCCCATTATCAAGAAGTTTCCTTTCGGCTCTGGAACTCTAGGCTATTATGTAGTATATCATACACAGCAAGACGACACGTGTGGCCCACTCTAGCGGGTCACACCCTCAGGCGAATCCTCTCGCAGTAGCCGCAACGGATATGCTGGGGAGCTAGCATCCCACCCTCAGCCACCCTTCCTTGCACCTAAGGCACAAAGACGGGAAGGAAGGGGACGAGGATGAGTTCCCGGGGGAGGCAAGGCTCGACGCGGCTCTCACTGGCGTGTATTTAAACCTAAGCAGCTGCCGGGCCACGCAAACTGTCGGCGGATCAGGAGTCTGGGTCTCAGCCAGGGACGCCGGGGGCAGTGGCCGTCTGACTGCCATGACCCCATGTGCGGATCGACGGCCGCCCTACCTGATGGGCTTAAGCGATAGGTGCCAACGGCTTCCTGTTTTACGTGTTCTTCTTCCCGCTGACCTCTAGAGAGCTAACGCAATTAAACCACAGAGCCCTCATAAACCTTGAGAGTGCCCTTCTGCCTTTTTAGCACTTGAGAAAATAATCAGATGTGAAGTAAGCTAGCAATAAGAACTGTCATTTGTGGAGAGCTAACTGTGTGCGAGGCACCATGCTAAGTACTTGTGTGTATTATTCTACACGACAGTGCTGTGAAATGGACGTTATCACCTCCGTTTTACGGAAGATGCGACCGAGGCCCTTAATCTCACTCTGCGATTCAGGACGCACAAATTTGCGTGGGTTTCAAGGGGCTGTCGGAAGGAATAAAGGTGGCATGCAACCAAATGGCCCAGGTTTCCAAAAACAGGGGACCGGTTCCAGAGTAGTTGCGTCTAATGGCATACTAGAAACACACGAGAAATCGCATTAGAGTAATTAGCGGCACAGAAAAATATCCACAACAAATCGCTAGGTAAGAATCCCCACAATTTATAGGTAATTATATATAATATGTGTGCTATGGTATTTTTCTATATTTCCCCAAATGTACGCAATATGCGTATATTAATTTTTAAATTGGCCGGGGGGGGGAGGGGCTTCTTCAAGGCCCATCAGATATAAGCAAGAGCCCATCCCCATCCCACTTAGTGTCCGGATCCTAGACAAGGTGTTTTAGACAAAGGTCATCGCCCCAATCAGACGGAAGAGGTCCCCTCAGCTACTCGTCTTATTCCTGAGGCATAGAGCACCTGAGTGAGGGACTGAGAAGGGAGTTTAAGGCAGATGAACAGTCCTCTCTCTATGGGTGTGGCTCCTGAGGTACAAGTTGGCCCCGATCACCATGCCCCAAAGGAGTCCAGCAGAGAATCCACAATGAAGCCACCTAATAAAACAAAACGAAATTCATGACCACTGTCTCTGCTCGGTGGTTTTTATTGCGATCATCATCAGTAAGGGTAGCAGCAGGAGTTACTTAAGTTGAGGGGTCAGTGTCTGGATAGGGAGATGAGACAGGGCACAGCTGGCTTCACGACTCGGAAAATTCTCTCAGCTTGGGGCCCTGGGAGCACCAGGAAAGCGGTCACGGAAGTGCGGCAAGACTCTGGGGTGTGGGGGAAAGAACGTGGGCCTTGTCTTCTGGCCGCCACGAGTTGGAATCTCGATCCCATTTACCAGCCGAGGGGTACTGGGCAAATCGTTAACCTTCTCATCCGTCAAGTGGGTTTCAAGGGGCCGTCGAAAGGGATAAAGGTAGCATGGGAAAAACACAGCATTAGCAGGGGACACACAACGGGGGCCTGATGTCTCTCTCCCAGCCCTTTCCTCATGCGTCCTTTTCCCAGAACACACCTGTTCTCCACCACCGTCAAGTTCTAAAATCTTCCCCCCTTGGCGGGAGCGTAGCAAGACCCCCCTAACTTGACACCTGGTGTCACGAGGGGTCCAGCTCAAATAGGAGGCTGGGTCAAAGGGCCAAGGCATTCAGTCAGCCACCACTGCCCCATGGGACTGAGGCAGGGTCCCACAGGTGGCAAAATGCCATTTGATGCATTCCTGGAGATCCCCTGCCCTTATCGTATTTGTGAGACCCTCCAAAAGCATCTAAGGTGATGCTATCAAAACCATCTACCGTTTGTGTGGCTTAGGGTAAACTTACAACTTTTCATACTCATGGTACCTCACCTCCCTGGAGGTATAGAAAAATAGGAAAGAGCTTTGTTTCAGTACAAAAGAGAGCTCACTCAGAGACTGGTTGATTTGTCTGAGATCAGCTGGCATGCGAGAGTGGAGGTGGGGGAGGAAGGAAGGGGATTTAAGGGAAAGGAGGAAGTCAGTGGCTGGGCTGGTTATTCCAATGGGGACGGCGAGAGGAGACAGAATATTCTGTTCTCTGCTCTCCCCCTCAAGTTCACCACCCCGAGCTCTATTCATGTGCCCAGATGGCCTTTCCTTCAAGGTCACATTCTTTCCCTGCACATCACGGCCAAGGGCCCACTCGCCCTACACAGATCCAGCCTCCAAATATGGTTTCGAGTCGTTCGCCTAACCTTTAAGACCCTTTCAACCTTTCTTATAAAGCAGTCCACGGCAGCCCTAGGCTCAAGCTAAAAGCGACAGCTGCCGCCAGTCCTGAGCCCCGACGCAGGGCCCCGGCCTTCCTCACAGAACCGGACGTGACTCCCGCTGTTTCTGCACCAGGCCGCGGGTGGGCCAGTCTTCGACCTACTCTCCCTCCGTGGGCGCTCCCCTCTGCCTTGACCTGACTCAGCCCTCATGGAGAAAAAAAAGTCTGCTTCTCCCGGATCCATTCCGGCGTCACCTGGCAGGCCTTTCTGCTGGGCACTTAACCGGCCCCAGACATCGTGCTCCCCTCAAAACTCCAAGCCGCTTAAGGCTGAAGATGGGTTCAGATTTAATCCCAGAGGGCTTTTCTGAGTGGCCTGGGATGAAACCTGCGTTTGTCGGCCTTTATTCTCCACCAGCAGAGAAAGGAGACGCGCCTGAGGGTCTGGAGGCAGCGTCGCACCGGGGCGAGCGCACCAGCTTGGGCGCCGGGCAGGCCTGGCTTCAGCGGCCAGCTTTCAATAAATCCGGTTCCTCCTACACGCCGGAGCACTCACAGGAGGAAACGTGCAGGGGGAAAGACCACCCCGGGGGTAGAAGAGGAGGGAGCGGACAAAGATAGACACATTGGCGAGCCATACAATATTCTGGAACACGCGCTCTGGCAAAGTCTTCCGGCAAACAGTAGGATCAGGGTGATGCGGGGGACGGTCAAGGTCTTTGCTCTCAGGAAGCTGCATCCTGGCGGAAGAGTAGGCAGAGAAGAAGCGAGCAAGGAAACAAGATCGGTAGGAGTCATCCTCCCGCCGTGGCGCACAAGTGGGCTTTCAGCCTCGCCCATTTCCTTGTTCTGAGGCGGCAGGAACACTGGCCGCACGCTCAGCGTGAATCCCTCCCCTCGCCGGGACGGGAGGAGCCGTTTCAGATCTGGGGCACACGAACGTGTCTTTACATCCTGGGCAAGGTCACAGCACGATGAGATGTCGATGAGCCAGGAAAGTTAAGGCATGAGCGATCCAGACGAATGATTTTCCAGGCAAATGAGGATTGCTGGCCTCTGCGTGGAACCCTTGTCGAAATCTTTAAAAAAGGAACACGAGGCCTGCATCACTCGCCTTCCTGTCCATTTTGCCACACGCAGGAAACGGCGCCCAATGTTTTCAGTTCTCAACTTGTTCGTATCTTGGGGCATCTGGGTGGCTCAGTCAGTGACGCACGCGTCTGACTCGTGGTTTCAGTTCAGGCCATGATCTTGGGGTTGGGGGGTTCGAGCCCCATGTTGGCCTCTGCGCTGACAGCACAGAGCCTGCTGGGGATTCTCTCTCTCTCTCTCTCTCTCTCTCTGTCTCCCTTTCTCTCTGCCCCTCCCCTGCTCGTGCTCGCTCTCTCTCTCAAAAATAAATAAATAAACTTCAAAAACATGAAAATTGTTCATATCTCCTCCTTCTTAATAGGTCGCCTCCTTGGGGAAGCTCTGCACCACTCAGTGAGACCAATAGCCACCTTCTCCACAGCTCCGGTGTCTGTAACTCCGCACGGCACTTACGTGATATACCATCATCCCTGACTTTGTCCCTCACAAAGAATCCCCGGCCAGGGCTCTGCTCCATTTGATTTTGAGTCCCCAACGCCTGCTGTCATGGAGGACACACAGCAGGGACCCAGTAAATGTTTATTCACCAGATCACTTCTTGTCGGTCAATCTTGTTCGTAGATGCGCTGGCCATGAACACGGACCGCAGGACGCTCTCTGTCGGTTGGTTTAACGATCCAAACGCCCCCGTCTTACCTTATTCTTCGGTGACTTTCCCATTTCTCCTGGAAGGACTTGTGCTGTATCTGGTGTCTTCCCAAGAGCTCCTGGTCAGGTGAGGTTTTGAGCCCAAATGAAATCTACATGAAAACCTGATAATTCCCTTAGCATGATGAGCACTGAGTAATGTACAGAAGTGTTGAATCACTATACTGTACGCCCAAAATTAACAATAACTGTAGGCTAATCATACTGAAATTTAATACAATTAGGGGCGCCTGGGTGGCTCAGTCGGTTAAGCGTCCGACTTCGGCTCAGGTCACGATCTCACGGTCCGTGGGTTCGAGCCCCGCGTCGGGCTCTGGGCTGACCGCTCAGAGCCTGGAGCCTGTTTCCGATTCTGTGTCTCCCTCTCTCTCTGCCCCTCCCCCGTTCGTGCTCTGTCTCTCTCTGTCTCAAAAATAAATAAACGTTAAAAAAATTTTTTTAAAACGATCAATAGTTTCCACTTGATCTAACCACCGATTTGTAAGAACTACCAGGGAAAAGATGTTCCATTGACATCCTGGGCCTGCCGTCAGCATAATCCAAACTATGGGAAGCTACAGACACGCGACCTAGTTTTGTCAACCAAAACATTACAAGTGAAAAGTAAGAGAAAGGCAAGAAGAGAGAGAAGCCGTACTGAAAGACACATCTGTCCTTTAAAGTATGGGCCTTGGGGCGCCTGGGTGGCGCAGTCGGTTAAGCGTCCGACTTCAGCCAGGTCACAATCTCGCGGTCCGTGAGTTCGAGCCCCGCGTCGGGCTCTGGGCTGATGGCTCGGAGCCTGGAGCTTGTTTCCGATTCTGTGTCTCCCTCTCTCTCTGCCCCTCCCCCGTTCATGCTCTGTCTCTCTCTGTCCCAAAAATAAATAAACGTTGAAAAAAAAATTAAAATAAAATAAAATAAAATAAAGTATGGGCCTTATTTGAATCCGGGTTCACTCACAAAACAATTACTTAAAAAAAGCAAAACAACTATAAGTCAACAGAAGATATGTGATCGCGGATGACATGTCTGATATTACATCATTCTTTATTTTTCAGGTGTGATAATGACCCTGTGGTTATATTTTAAAAAGAGCTGTAACCTTAAAGAGATACATACAGGAATATTTACAGACGAAATGACATGATGTCTAGGATTTAACGTCAAGAACTGGAGAACGGTCAAGACACGGGCGTGGAAGCGTATGGTAGAGGACATTCAGACCAAGCAGGAAGTGCTCGATTTCAATGTACTATTCTTACCACTCTTGTAAAAGTTGGAAATTTTCCATTAAATTAAAAAAAATTTTTTTTAAGTGTTTATTTTTGAGAGAGAGAGAGAGAGAGAGAGAGAGAGAGAGAGAGAGACAGCGAGCAGGGGAGGGGAGAGAGAGAGCGGGAGACACAGAATTTGAAGCAGGCTCCAGGCTCCAAGCTGTCAGCACAGAGCCCCGTGCAGGGCTCGAACCCACGAACCGTGAGATCATGACCCGAGCTGAAGGCGGTCAGGACCGAGCCGCTCAGACGCCCCTCCATTAAATTTCTTAAAAAATCGCTTTGAACACTACCAGAGGACTCTGATGAATTCTACGGAGCAGGTTGCCATGACAATGCTGCACAGGGTACCAGCCCTTCCTGGCAGGTGGGGCAGGCTGTAGGCAGTCAGAGCTGGGCTCTTCCTCTCGCCCCCAGGGGAGAATGAGGAGAGCCAGCCCCCGGAGACCTGATTACCGTCTTCCTCAGAGAAGCTCCTGGTTAGACAGAGATGTGTATCTCGGCTTCTGGGAGCCAATGGAGGGAAGAAGAAGTATGTCTTCTAATATGGTAAAATAAGCTCTCAGGAAAGGCAGGCTGAAAAGAATCCGGAATCGGGAGTCAGAAGTCTTGGATTCCCTCCTTGCCCCACAACCGGGGCCAGTTAACTTCTCAGCGCCTCCGTGTTCTCATCTATAAAATGGGAATATGGCTACCATTCGTATCAGAGAACTGGTGTGTCGATAAGATGAGACCTCATTCGGGGAGGCGAGAGGCAGCATGGTGCGGTGGGTCGGGCGCTTGGGTCCGAACCGTGGCTCCGTTGTACCATCCACACAGTCAAGTACTCAATACGTGAAAACTGCTACAATTAATTATTTACGGAAAAGCAATTTGTTCAAGGCTTCAAAGTGAGTCAGCAGGGTACTACTCAGGAGGAGAATCCGCACTCGGCTGTCCTCCGACTACCCTTTGAGCCTCTCTCATGGCTCGATGTGGGCAGCTGATTCACAACCGGTCGCTTTTTCGACAGCGCAGGCAAGACGGAGACGGGAAGATGGGCCATTCCTGTTCCGACAGCTGGGCCACCCCGGGTGGCAGTGATGAATCAGCCTTGCTCCCGGCCTTGCATACTCAGCCCACAAGGCTTCCCAAGCAGAAGAGAGCATCAGGGATGCCCTGACCAAGTGGAGGTTGTGTGATGGCAACCGATGACGGCCTGTCTCTCTGTGCCCTCGTCCCCCGCAGCACTCAGCAACCTCCCAGGCTCTTCCCAGCTTCTGAGTACAAGCATATTTTTTTTTCCAACTCCCGGGATCAAGCTGGCAAGAGGGACACACGTGTGTGCATGCGTTACGTGTTAAACCCGGGCCCATTACCCCAGCGGGACGGTGCACTGTGTCTGTGCCAGAGCAGAACAAGAGGAAACAGGACACCCAAACAATGGGCGACAACAGCCTCACTTTCCTGGGCCCTGCTCTGTGTAGAGGTGTCCCCAGAGGACCTCCCTGCACACGTGGCTTCAGAGTGGAGGATTCAGCTGGAGTTTCCCAGGACCTGTGTTCCGAATCTCACCAGTATCTATCTATCTGTATCCAAACACAAAGCCCAAGACGTACCAGGAGGCAAAAACTCCACTCCCTTTGTGAGTGACTGTTTGTTCGACTGGGGAGTCTGGCTGGGAAAAGAGAAGGGTAACAGCTGAGGGTGTGGTTACAGATGTTGAATGTATTGCTGTTTTTTTTTTTTAATTTTTTTTAATGTTTATTTATTTTTGACAGAAAGAGAGAGACAGAGCATGAGCGGGGAAGGGGCAGACAGAGAGGGAGACACAGAATCCGAAGCGGGCTCCAGGCTCCGAGCTGTCAGCGCAGAGCCCGACGCGGGGCTCAAACTCACGGACCGCGAGATCGTGACCTGAGCTGAAGTCAGACACTCAACCGACTGAGCCACCCAGGCGCCCCGTGGTTTTTTTGTTTTTTTTTTTTTAATTTTACAATGTCTTGGATTTTACTATAAGAATCTTTAGGCTTGCTCCCGTCTTGTATAAGAAGACAAGTGGAACACTTGATTCGTGCATTCTATTATGCTTTTAAATAACTACTCTAATGAACGACCCATTAATTACCATGAATGAACAAGATCGAAATGAAAGCAAATAGGTATACATGAAATAATCTCTAGCCAAACTTCATTTCTTATGGAGTAGCACCTAATCTAAGTTTTATTTTGCTAAATTAAAAAAAAAAAAGAGCTTCGCTGTCTTATTTTGGGTGTGGAAAAGTCTTGGGTCTTGCTTTGCAGAACACATTTTCCTGGGACAGGCTGCTCATAGCATTTGGCTTTGACAAAGCAGCTTTGACATTTAAAAAGCCCTTAACTAACTGCTTGCAATTTATCAGGAAGAAAAAGGTGATTCGCCTCTTAAGCATTGTTTATCCTGCTTATGGTATGGAAAAAAAAAAGAGGGAGAGAGAAGGCTCTAGATCCCCTTTCAAATCGGTTATACACAGAGCAGGGAATGAGCATTTGCTTGGAAGCAAGCAAGCCTGTTTTCGAGTCTTAACCAGTAAGTTGCTGTATTACGTTGAGAAAGTCATTTTCCCACCTAGAAGCGTTTGGAATGTCATTCCCAGCTCACCGGGTTTTCACAATAAAGCATGAGGTTCAGGAGGTGTCATGTGAAAGCTGAGGGTCCAAATCCTATAGATCGGGGGTCAGCCAACTACAGCTCACGGTCAAATCCAGCCTGCCACCTACTTTTATATACAACCCACAAGCGAAGAATGAGGCTTACATTTTTAAATGGTTGGGAAAGAAAACAAAAACTCGAAAGAAGAATATTGGGTGACAGGTGAAAGTAACATGAAATTCAAGTTTCAGTAGCCACACATAAACTTTTATCAGAACACAGCCAAGCTCATTTGTTTACATATCATCTGTCTGCTTCTGTGTGACGACGGCGAAGTTAAGTAGTTGCCACAGAGACCATGTGGTCTGTTGAATCTAAAATTTTTTTTTTTTAATTTTTTTTTCAACGTTTTTTATTTATTTTGGGGACAGAGAGAGACAGAGCATGAACAGGGGCAGAGAGAGAGGGAGACACAGAATCTGAAACAGGCTCCAGGCTCTGAGCCATCAGCCCAGAGCCCGACGCGGGGCTCGAACTCACGGACCGCGAGATCGTGACCTGGCTGAAGTCGGACGCTTAACCGACTGCGCCACCCAGGCGCCCCTGAATCTAAAATATTTATTCTCTGATTCTTCATCAAGTTTGCTGACCCTCGCTATAGGTCAGTAGGTCTCCAGCTTTAACATACATACGATGACCTAGGGATCTTATTAAAACATAGCTTCTGGGGCGCCTGGGTGGCTCAGTCAGTTAAGCGTCCGACTTCAGCTCAGGTCATGATCTCGCGGTCCGTGAGTTCGAGCCCCACATCAGGCTCTGTGCAGACAGCTCAGGGCCTGGAGTCCGCTTTGGATTCTGGGTCTCCCTCTCTCTCTGCCCCTCCCCAGCTCACACTCTGTCCCTCTCTCAAAAAGTAAACAGGAAAAAAATAAATAAATAAAAAATAAAACGTAGCTTCTAATTTAGTAGGTGTGGGGCGGAGCTCAGGCGCTGCATTTCTAACAAGCCCCAGGGCGCTGCCAGAGCTTGGACTGGGGACCACAATTTGAGTGGCAAGGCGAGGCTCTATCAGAAAAATCTGGTTATGCCATGAACCTGCTCAACGTCCTTTGATGCCTTTCCAGAACCTTCAAAATAAACTTGGACTTCTTACTCCTATGTGATTCTTGCCAGTCTGTCCGGTTTCGTTGCCCCCCCCCCCCCGCCATGCATCTCCTGCATATACCTGAACACACACTCCCAAGTGTGCACACTCCCACGTGTGCCTTCTGCTCCCTGATGCACTGGGCTTGCTCATCCATGTGCTGAAGCACACACTGGTCTCTTCATCTGGAGCATTCTCTCCTCTCCCCACCCCTCCCCCCTGCCCCAGACACGACCAATTGTCCAGCGTCTTGTCCTTCACGCTTCAACTCAAGTTTTGAAAGGAGCCTTTCCAGATTCCCTGAGGCTGAGTTGAGTGGCCCTTTAGTGAGGTCCCTTAGTGTTTCGTGGCCCTCGTCACAGCCTGAATCACACGCCCCATGACCTGTGTCCTTAAAGCAGACGTCACTTCACTTATTCCTGCATGCAGGGGTATAACATACGTTATTTGGAATGGGACAAATGAAATGTCCAGGGTCACCTAGCAAATCAAGTGAAGAGCTGGGACCACAGCCTACACCTTCGGGTTCCGGGCGTGTGTTTTCTTTTCCCCCGAGCCACACCTCAGAAACAGATATGCTCTGTTGCGACCGATGGGGGAATTTGTTTTATAGCATTCCTAACAGAAATAAAGCCTGTGCTCTGAAACCCTTAGAGTGTTTGGGGAGGGCAGCTTCTTCCCGTGGCTGGCCACTCTGTAGGGTACCGAGAACTTCCGAGCCCAGGGAGCAGCTCCTGAAGACCTATCTCTGGAACTCTGGGCAGCAGGTCCTGGCAACAGCACCAGCAGGCTCGGCACCCAGAGCAGGGTGTCCATCGTCCCGGGGCGGGAGGGGGGCCAGGACTTATGCAAAGTGCTCAAAGGGCTCAGTGAGAAGGCCTGGGAAACAGATACCTGAGGCTTCAGGCATGCCCCTTCTTACTTCTTGTGGCTTCTACTTGCCGGTCGGTTACCTGAACCCAGAGGAATGTGGATCAGCCAGCCAGACATAGGCTGAGGGCAGCCACAGTGGAAAGAAGGGTGGGGACCCCTGTCAGCCAGCTGATCAAGAGGCCTGGGGAAGGAGGGGTGGGCGGTGGGAAGGGACAGTGTGTGGAGCGCGCCCCAGCCTGAGTATGACCCCGCTTGCTGAATGTGGCATCTTCCCCACCCCTCCTCCACCTGGCCTAAAATTCCCATCCTTAAATTCACAGGGCTATTCTCTCCAGACGGCCATGGAGGGTTGCTGTGGACTGAACTGAATGGTGTCCCCCCAGAATGCATATGTTGAAGTCCAACCCCTTCACGTGATGGTATTTGAAAATGGGGACTTTGCGAGGCAACTGGGGTTAGATAAGGGCATGAGGGTGGAACACAGATCTGCTAGGATTCGTGTCCTTATAAGAATGACTCACCTAAGAAAGGCCATGTGAAGACACAGTGAGAAGGGAGTGGTGTGCAAACCGGGAGGAGGGCCCTCATCGGACCCCCTCACCCTCCCAGATCTTGATCTTGGACCTCCAGCCTCCACAACTGTGAGAAAATAACTGACTGTGGTTGAATCTGCCCAATCTGTGGCACTTTTTCAGGGCAGCCCGAGCTGACTATGACCGCAACCTTCCTTCATGGGTAATTTGATCAATTTCAGTTTCCTCCAATGAACCGTTATTAAGCTCATGAAGGCAGCAGGGGCCAGTGCAGCTTGGCTTGCCATCGTCTCTCCAGCACACAGTAGGGGGACACAGAAATAATAAATGTTAATAAAGGAATGAACGTATGGAGTGTTTGCTAGGGACTGGGCACCGCGCAAAGTGCTAGGGAAACAGGAGAAACTAAGACACCATCACTCCAAGGAGACACGGTCTAGTCTACGAGATGGATGTAAACCAACCCTGATGATGTGATGGGCCAAGTGCCCCAACAGAGACATCTAATGTGCCGGGGTAACACGCAGGTGTGCATGCGCACACACAGGTACCTGCCAGAGGCTTGAGTGTGTGCTCTGCTTCAAGATGGGAGTGGACAGAGCTGGACGCAGACGTGGGAAATGAGTAATGCGATCCGAGAAATTTTCTCAAAGGGCAGCATATTTGAAAAGGGCATAGATGATTTCACTCGAGAGAAAAGTGCACCCAGGAAAAAAGGCACTTGTTGATTCACTGATTCATTAACGAACTTGAGCCCGCGCGGGGGGTGTTAAAATTGTGGGAAACTGAGCAAAGCTAGCTGAGTGCGACAAAGGGTACTAGGGCGGAGGGGAAGGAGAGGAAGAGGGGGCTGGAAAGACAGGCAGCAAGAAGCCTCACTGATACCTGATACCTGGGAAACACACACACACACACACACACACACACACACACACACAGAAGGGAGCTAAGGGAGGAGAAATGAGACATTTCAGCAGCAGAGGAACGTTGGACTGTGGGTATCTTGAAACATTCAAATGAAATCTTCAAATGGTCTTCAGGGGGAGGCAGAAAGGGAAAGGCTCCAAAGACAGACTAATGTGGGGATGTTGGAATAGTCACTTACAAGCTGGAAAAAGCCTTTAATTGCTGTGCCTGGCTTTTCGCATTTGTAAAATGGAAACACTACCTACTAATCCCCTCAAGATGGAGAAGAGAGTAAAACACACACACACACACACACAGTAGGATCACAACAAATGTAAGATCTTACTAGCTAACTGTCTCTAATTAAGAACCTCCAAAAAAGCTCCCAACACGCTGAAGTTTCAAGGCGCTTCTCTGAAAGCTTGGAGGAAACCCGGCTGCCTCGAAGCACGTCATACCTTCTTGTTTGGTGATTATCCACCACTTCTGTATCTGTCTGTCCCTTTCCTAATCTCCGGGATTCACAGGGGCCAGGAATGCATCCTGTTTGTCTGGGGCCCGTGGACCTACATGGTCCTCAGCTCGTCAGAGGCGCTCCTTGAAACTTTGGATAATTAATTGCACAGATGGGCAAAGCAGACGTAAACCGTCTTACCCAAAGCATGTTCTAGAACTTTGACCTCACAGCCCATTGACTTCTTGAGACGACACGGTTGCAGACCAAACAGAGCAAAGACTCTGATCTCATCCGGGGACAGACGCATTCCTCTCCGAATTCCCACCAAATGGGAACGGCCACCCAACACTGAGCAGCCCATGTCACCTCCCTCTCAGAAGCGGCATCCACACTTTCGCAAGGAGAAGCAGACGCAACACTCAAAACAACTCTTAAAACACCTTCCTGCAATGTGGGCTATAAACACAGGAAACAGCAGCTGGCTGAGCCACCAGTAACGTTTATTTGCCAGTCAGGGTGCTAGAGCTCCGTGTGTGAGTTTAAAGCCGTCATCCAGGACCCAAAATAAGCGAGTAAAGCAGAAATTGAGGCACCCTGACTATAGGTCTAATGGTAAGGGCTTTGGAGTCAGAAACGCTAGGGTTAGAAGCCCAGCTCTCTGCCCCTTACTCAATGCATGTTAAATAACCTTTTGAGCCTCCATTTGCTCATTTGCAAATGGGTCTATTAATACGAACTGCAGAGGTGTTCACTGAGGAGTAACTGACACAGTGTTTGGAAGGGGCTGAGGCTGGCCACTGGCGCACAAAAGATGATTATGAATGGTCTTTCCCATCATGCTCCTTGGTATCTGCCCGAAGGAGCCGAAAATTTATGCTACACAAAAGCCTGCCCATGGAAGTTCACAGCAGCTTTATTCAGAACTGCCAAAACTTGGAAGGTACCCAGATGTCCTTTATCAGGTGAATGGACGAATAAACTGGTGATCCAGATCATGGGATATTATTCAGGGCTAGAACGCAGGGAGCTAGCAAGCCGTGAAGACATGGCCGGACACTAAATGTACATTATGAAGTGAAAGGAGTCCATCTGTGAAGGCTCCGTACTGTATGGTTCCAAATGTGTGACGTATTAGAAAAGGCAAAACCATGGAGTGGTTGCAGGAGGGGCAAGGCTAGGAGTTGGAGGGGTTAGCGGGGTGCAGGGAGAGGATGAACAGCTAACAGGTAGAGCACAGAGAGGCTCTGGAGAGCACTGCAAATACTCTGTATGATACTTTTTTTTTTTTTTTAACGTTTATTTATTTTTGAGACAGAGACAGAGCACGAACGGGGGAGGGGCAGAGAGAGAGGGAGACACAGAATCGGAAACAGGCTCCAGGCTCTGAGCTGTCAGCCCAGAGCCCGACGCGGGGCTCGAACTCACGAACCGCGAGATCATGACCTGAGCTGAAGTCGGACACTCAACCGACTGAGCCACCCAGGCGCCCCTCTGTATGATACTTTAATGACAGATACGTGTCAGTCTACATTTATCCAAATCCGTAATAAATATAACGACAGTGAACCCTAAGGTAAACTACAGGCTTTGGGTTGACTGTCATGTGTCAATGTAGATTCATCAGATGTAACACACATACCACTCGGGTGAGCCAATACTGATGATGGGAGAGGATGTGCGTGGGGGGGGGGGCAGGGACAAATGGGAAATCTCTATACCTTCCACCCCATTTTGCTATGAACCTAAAACGGCTTGAAAAGATAGTCTTTAAAAATGACACCTATCTCCAACAGCTCGGAGGACCTACTATAAATTCACCCGACAACGTCCAGATCTTTGAAAGCACCACGGACCCCGAAGCACAGCTATTTGCTAGCCCCTGTGCTGTTCCATATCACCTTCCTCCTCTCTCTGTTTCTGGGCATGGGGTAGAGTGCAATGAACGTTGAACGTATCTGATCACTTCTTGGTCCTCCCTATTCGACCGGGAGCACCAAGACGGCAGGGGCCGTTCCTGAAGCATGTTTTTCCCTTTTGCTCCTAGCAGGATGCAAGCCCGATAATTGCATGTTGAAACAAACAAACACACAAAACAGCCCCATGAACAGGAAATTGGAGCAGAGGAGAAAGCGGCGCCCTGGACCCGGACATAGAGCTCTACAATGGTACTCCCGATGTTCTGGCAAGAGTCCAGCAGTGAGCTGAGAAAGGCTGAAGAAACATGATAATACTTCCTCCTTCATGGTGATCTTCTTCTTTTTCTTTTAAAGAAGAAAACTCCCTCTGTAAAAAAAGGCAATTCCAGAGCAAAGAAAACCAAACAAGGAAAGAACGTTCGATTCTTTAGCCAAAAGTGTTGCAATATACATTCTCTCCGTCATCAAAAACTGCAGTGACAACAGAAAGAACATCAGCCCTTCTGGAATTTTTCTATTGCAAGGAGTTCAAGGCTGATTTAAGCCTATTTCTTTTACTTTCTTAAAAACATTTTGTATTTTATTAAATTTTTTTGATGTTTATTTTTGAGAGAGAGAGACAGCACGTGAGCAGGGGAAGGGGCAGAAAGAGAGAGGGAGATACAGAATCCAAAGTAGGCTCCAGGCTCTGAGCTGTCAGCACAGAGCCCGACACGGGGCTCAAACTCATAAACCATGAGATCAAGACCTGAGCCCAAGTCGGATGCTTAAGGGACTGAGCCACCCAGGTGCCCCAAGGCTATTTCTTTCCTAGCTGAAAATTCCAGCCTCCTAAGTCTATAAAAAACTCAAAGCCATCTTCCTTCCCGTTCTGTCCGACTTACAAGTTCTTTCTCTTCCTAGTGTTAGGGCTGCTTCTCTGCCCTGGCGTGGTTACGTTGAACTTGTACATCTGCTCTGCATCTTGCTCACTGCTGCTTCTCGGAGCCTCTGCCCATTCCCTCTGTCCCAAGGGGATCACATGCCCAGAGCCGAGAGACATGAGTGAATACGTGCCCAGCAAGGGAGTGCTCAATGCTCACTCCTTCTGAGGTCCTTGCCCAACTCCCTGAGCTCAGCACCACAACGTCCCTTCAGCCCGGGGGGTGTGGATAATCCATTCCTAACCAACCCTGGGCGGGGCTGCTCCAGAAGGTGACAACTTCCAAAAAGAAAGGGGATGTTCAGAGAATCCCAGAGACTTGGCATGGAGACTCTTTAAAGACAGGGGGCTCGGAGGTCATGTCCACATCCCGCTAGCTCTTCCTAGCTCTTGGCTGTTGAGTATCTCAGGGAGTCAGTAAGCTTCCTCCGTGGGCTCTCTATCTGTATGCTCGCAGTTCTGGGACTGCCTCATTGTACCCTGTACTAGCTTTGTGTGCATTTCACTTTCGTAGGCTTCTTCTCTTTTGTTCCCCCCCCCCCATATTTTAAATAGGGGAAATGATCTGTTGTACTGTCAGAACTGTGGAGACAATCTTGCATGTGAGGGCACCTACCCAGAAGGATACCTTCAGATTTCACATCCTTCCCCACAGACCTCAGGTCCAGGCTGGGTCCCCACCGGGACTTCAGACGTGTTCTCCACCCCGGAACACCTGAGTCCTTCTGAGGAGGCTGATAAGAAAGCTCAGTCACTCATAACCGGAGAGAGAAAACACGACCTCCGGAGGCAGAACACATCACGGTTGGGCCATCGGTTTCCAAACTGTGTTTCTGGTGACCTGGACACTGCCCACCCCCAGCAACAGAACTTCCCAGCGAGGTCCACAAAATAAGCAGCCTCTTTTCCTATGTCAGCACTCTAGCCAGCTATCAGAGGAGAGAACCTTCCTCTGTCTCTTATCACATGATATTGCAGTCATCTGCTTGAGTCTTTCTTGCCCAAGACCTTGAGGGCTCCCTGCGCTCAGAGACAGGGTCTTCCTCGTATTTCTATGTCTAGCGCGCAGCACAAGTCCGGGCTGCCTGGCACAAAGTCGTTGCTCGGCACATTTTTTGTTGAATCAACAGGATCTTCTTTCTGCCCTGCCTCAACATCTCCCATATATCCCTGTAAATCACATTTAGCCCCACACGACCTGTCTCCCAGGTCAACTCGGAAACGCACTGGCCAGATCCCCACCATGCGAGAGACGGACGGGAGAAATTAAAAAGAGATTCAAATGAGACTCGCCCCCTTATCTTCCACATCTTTCGGAGCCAGCTGCCGAGGGAACAGCAACCCTCCTTGTTGCTGCAAGGTCCCCCGAGAGTCCTGCCATTTGAAAGCCTTCACCAATCGCGCATGATACAGGCCATCTTGTTCGAGTGGTTTCCCTGGCGTCCCTCCTCCCCCGCTGGCCCGCCTCAGGGCTGGCAGCCGCAGGCCATAATAACAACACAAACACACTTGTCACCCCCCCACCCCCCGCCACGGCTTGGTGGATGAAGTGACACCCAGGGGTCCGTGGCGTCTGAAGCAACCAGATGGCAAAGGGGCATGTATGGCCGCGGTCCGTTCAGCCTCACAGTTGAGAGGCTGTGACCTTACGTTTGGAGGAAGAGAAGAACTTCAAACGTTCTCCTCAATCCTGACTTGCGAAGGTGCCGAAGGTCTGAGCGAGGTCCGAGGTCCCTACGGGGCTCATTGTGATGATGTGTTGATTTTGAAGACCTACCTAAAAGCGGACTCCCCCGGGGGCCCCTGTCATCATCACCACACCGCTGACGTGCCAAGGAGTCTTCCTGATAAGGAGAGCCACTCTGTGTACTTGTGAGCGGGCCGAAGGCAGCAGTGGTGTGGTCAGGGTCCAGCACTGAGAAGAACCACTCCACGTGCCTCGACCAGCACCCCCCCCACACATCGCGCTGCCCCCCGCCCCGCAACGTGTATCCGATCAACCTAATGCTACTGAAATTAGCCCTAGGCCCCAGGTCTTTAAGACGTTGGGAAGCGAACTTAGAAACTCACCGAAGATTTACAGTGGCTCATTAACTTATACCCAGAGTCCCCTCCTGTGCCCCACGCGATGCTGTGATTCCAGAGCTACTGATCTGAACCACCACATCTACCATTTACTGATGAGTCAGGCTCTGCACCATTTCGTGTGTATTCGCTCATTCAAACGAGGACCAGGCAAACCATTAGGTTCTCTGCCCGAAGAGCCCCTCATGGAGGCCACGGGAACAGCATCCTTCCTGTTTCTACTGTGGAGGCCGGAGAAGTGGCCGGCAGGGAACGTGGTGTTCTGTAAATTCTTCAGTACAATCCTGTGCCTGTCTTCTCAAAGTCCGGAGCTGAGATGGGTAGTGCGCGCACACACACACACACACACACATACACACACCCCCTTTCAGAAAGAGTGATAATGTCACTGTAACTCTGTACAACATCAGTAGACAGCCAACCACATTGCAATTATTTGAGCACAGCAACAGATTAAACCAGTGACCCCAGTTCTGTGTAATCTAAGGCCATCACATCATTTCTCCGGACCTCAAGTTTGCTTCCTTCTACTCATCACACTTTGCGAAGCACAGCCACAATCAACACGGTGGGTGTGGGTGAGGAACTCAGACCTGGGAGTCTGGCTGCCTGGAGTTTGCTTCTTGGATCTACCACTTACTAGCTGTGTGGTCTTGGGCCACTTACAAATTGCTGGGCCTCAGTTTTCTCATCTATAAAATGGGGATAATAACAGTTCCTATCTCATAAGGCTGGTATGTGGAATAAACAAAACAATGTACACATAAAATTTTAAAATACTGCCTGGCACACAGTAGGCGCTCAGCGAAGGTTAGCGAGGAGCACTCAAGGCTCCCGTTGGAATGATGAGGGTTGACAAGACGGCAGATGGGTTAGCAACCGGGAAGGCAAATGAGGAGCACCTGCTAGACCCCCATTCTGTGCCAAACATCATGAACTACGAGGACAGGCAGAGCAAGTGTGTAACACTTGGTAACCACATGCCGTGGTAGACAAGACAATGGTCCCCAAAGACGCCCATGTCCTAATCCTCTGAACCTATGAATATGTTCCCTTACCAGGCAAAAGGGACTTTGCAGATGTGCCTAAGTTAAGCATCTTGAGCTGGAGCGATGCGGTCCTTAGGTCTTTCTAGAGGGAGGCAGGAGAGGAAGAGACAGAGGGAAGCAGAAGTGGGTGTGGTCATTCTGTTGATGGAAGAAGGGGCCATGAGCCAGGGAATGCAGGCAGGCTCTGGGAAGCTGGAAAAGTCAAGGGAACCAGTTCCCTCCGAGAGGGACAGCACAGCGCTGTGGATATCTTGGTGTTAGCCCATAATACCCATTTTGGACTTCTGATCTCCTGACTGTAAGAGAATGAATTCGTGTTGTTTTAAGTCCCCCCATCTGCGACAGAAGCAATAGGAAATTATACGACACGTGGCTTTGGTCACATGTACTGTGTTTCACAAAACGTCTTGTTGTTCCCAAAAGCCCCTTGGCTAACTCATTATGACTCACATCCCTACTTCCCAAAAGGGGGTGCAGTGAAAATTTAAGCATCCAGAAGGAAGCGTTGACTTTGACGGAACTGGCCTCTCGTGTGGCTGCTCGCGTTCCTTGCTCAGCGTTTGCCTCTCTGAAACATCGGAGCTTGCTTAGGGAAGACTAGAACAGCCTACCAGATGTCACACAAAACCAACAGTTCACAGACTTTCTGGAAGAGCCTCAAAGTCCCAGGACCCAACCACTGATAGGTACTATCGCATCATGTGTGCATGACTTTTTGTCATTTTTCATTACATTTTCATTACATATGTATAACTGTGTACACACATTGCCTCATTTTGATTCATCCAACCTATCAAAATACTTGATCAAAACCACATCCTCAGGGACACCTGGGTGGCTCAGTCTGCTAAGTGTCCGACTTCAGCTCAGGTCACGATCCCACAGTCCATGAGTTCGAGCCCCGCCATGAGCTCTGTGCTGACAGCTCGGGGCCTGGAGCCTGCTTGGGATTCTGTGTCTCCCTCGCTCTCTGCCCCTTCCCCACTCGCACTCTGTCTCTCAAAAATGAATAAATGTTGGGGCGCCTGGGTGGCGCAGTCGGTTAAGCGTCCGACTTCAGCCAGGTCACGATCTCACGGTCCGTGAGTTCGAGCCCCGCGTCAGGCTCTGGGCTGATGGCTCAGAGCCTGGAGCCTGTTTCCGATTTTGTCTCTCCCTCTCTCTCTGCCCCTCCCCCGTTCATGCTCTGTCTCTCTCTGTCCCAAAAATAAATAAACGTTGGGAAAAAAAAAATGAATAAATGTTAAAAAAAAAAAATTAAAAAAGTAAATACACATCTTCAGAAAGTGACAGATCCAGAATCTGAAGCTAGTCTTTTTGTCTCTAAAGCCGGCCTTCCTTCCCCCCAGAGCGGAAGGCAATATTTGTTCTTACCCTCCAGGATGGGTGGCCGAGACACCTAAGGGTCCCAGAGGTGGCCATTCCAACTGGCCAGAGACAAATTAGCTCCCTCTTCCAGAGGCCAAGATGTAAGCACATAGCAGGCAGAAGGAGGGGAGCAAAGGGAAGGAAAGAGCAGAGAACCTGTATGAAAGGGTTGATCAAGGGACTAGCCCAGTCCATTCCTCCAGGAAATGGAGGCGAAAAGCCTTGTTAGAAATCTCCCTCTTGGAGGCAGAGCCTGGACTCAGGGAAGTCGCCTGATGTATATAAAAAAGAAACTGTTCTGGCCTGGGAGTCAGGAGGCCTAAGGTCCACTTCTGTCATAGCCCAGCTGTCGGTCTTGAAAAAGTCACTTCGTTTGTTTGTCTCATTTTACTTTTACGTAAAAAGAGGAAGTTGGGCTGGAGAAGGTTCACCGGCAATTCTCACTACGCATTGAACTTCTTCACCCCAAAGCAAACCCTACCATCCATCATACGGGACTCTCCAGCCAGGAGCAAGAGATTATCATCACGAGGTTAAATACTAGGCACAGTCTGGGAGGTCAAAACTAACGAACGTCTCTTGGACACCTGTGTCGACCTACACCTTCTGTTATCTGTAGCTTTCACAAAGTATTGTGTTCACGACGCTGCTCATTTTCACATTCTTTGGCGACCCATGAAGAACCACCGCTCGCCAAACCACCGAAACTTAAAACTGTATCTTCTGTTCTCTACGTCGTCCATGCCTACCGACTCTGAGAAATTCAACGTAAAACCTACTATGTAAACTATAACTTCCTTTTCTTTGGAGTAAAAGCACTCTCTCCAACCTTGATTCAGGTGCCCCCATCTCAAGGTCTTCTCTTGGCTCCCTCTCCCTCTTCTTTCCTCCAGCATTTCCTTCCTGAGCACCCAATAGAGCCGTCATCCGTTCAGGGGCCACACATCCCCGCTCGTCTCCGGGTTGTAGGGGAGGGCAGGCAGACCCATGTGTGCGAACCAGCTTGCAATGACTTAGAAGACTGGACAACACCTTCTCTTGGGGACACGGAGGCTGCTCCAGTCCCTGACCACTGGCCACCTCATGAGTCTTGATGTCTTACAGACGGAGCACAGATCCCCAGCCTTCCTCGAAGAGCTATTTCTGATGCAGAGATGGTAGTAACAGGTGCTTACTGGAGAGAGGAAATTACAGAAAATGAGCTGAGCGCATGGCAGGCTGAGATCTCACCATCCGGAGGCCAAAGAGAGGAGGAACTGAGAAGGTTTCTCACTGCTTTAGCCACAGTCCTTAGGGCATTGGCGGCCATGCAGTAACCACCGGGAAAGACTGAAATGAATGAAGGGTCACTCCAGCAAGGAGAATCAGGTGACCTTGGCCTGGTTTCCAGTGAGGACAGGTGAGTTCAGATATGGATGGGTGGAGGCAGGGTTCTGAGATATGGATGGAGGAGCAGGTGAAATCTCTAGTGGTGAGGGAATCCAAAGGGGAGATGATTCTTACATCAGAGATTCCAGATAATCTGTCCATTCACGGTTAGATCTCGGTCAGTGGCCTCAATTCCAGAAAGAAGACTCCAGCCGTCCGAGGAAAGCGTTCTCAGAGAGCAGGGCGGCATCCCAGGGGTCTGATCCTCAGGAAGTCTGGGGATGCTGGGGAGGATTGCCAGAAACCCCACAGAGGGGCTTTGGAATCTTCGTCTGGGAACACCTCCTCCACAACCAACAACTTTACTCATTTTGGAAGTGCAGAGGGAATGGAACATTTTGTGGACCTCAATCTTTTTCATGAAAGTCTCTTCTCCCCTGTCCTCTTCCAGGACACCTGTCATTTCGTTCTTTTCCTGCCTCTTGAACCATTCCTCTTAGCCTCCTTCACCTTCTTTCTTCCCTACCCACCAGCTGGTCCCCGCAATTCTATCCTTGGGGGTTGGCTCCTTTCCTTTTCTTTGCTCTCTGCCTGTTCTTCACACCTGCCTTCTGCTCCCATCAGTTCCCAGCCCGACCTCCCCTCGGAGCTCCAGATCCCTCTTTCCTGATCTATGTGTTCACAGCACCTCTAACGTGTCCCAGAGTACGTCATCGCATCCTCTGGGTCACCCAACCTTCTGTGTGTCCTAACTTGGTTGGTAATGTTTCCACCTTTCCAATTTGCCAAGCTCAAAATCTCCGGCTACCTTTCCGCTGCCCCTCCTCCTCGCATCCAGTGGATCATAAATCCTGTCGATTCCATTTCAAAAATATCTCTAGAACCTGGCTCTTGTGATCTCAATCCGAGTCCTATGAATCGTCCACTGGGACCATTACAGGCACCTTCCAACTGGATTCCATGTGTAGTGCTGCTCTGCTCTGTTCCATTCTTTCCACCGCCTTCTCGCTTTAAGACTTTATTTCCCACAACCTCCAGAAAGCAATCCGGCCCCAGCGCATTTTTCCACCTCCCCTCTCACTACTTCTCTGTCTCCTTCCCACCAATCCCAGCCCCGGGGTGCCTTGCTCTGAAGCCAAGCTGTTCCCTCTGACTGAAATGCGTCCTCTCCTCCTGCCCAAAAAAACCTCTACTCGTTATTTAAGGTCTGCCTTAATGATCACCTCCTCTGCTTTCCTCAAAACCTTCTTCAGTTACGCTAATTGTTTTTTTCTGTGGTCCCACAGGGCTTATTTCAAAGCTCAACCACAGCACTAATCATATTGCTATATCACAATTAGTGTTTCCACGTCTTTCTCTCTCGAGGAAGGCTGAGCTCTTGGAGAAGAAAGACAACCGTCACATCCCTAACAAGTTCCTGGCCTACAGGAGGCACTCAGTAAATGCCAGTGGAAGAGTGAATGGAATAACATCCAACCTCAACTCAGGCCCAGCTATGGGCCAGCCGTGTCTTTTGGTAGCCAAAATGTCTCCTTCTCTTTCCAAACTAGATAGTAACAGCGGGGGGAGAAGGCGGGAGAGTCATGAGCAGTGAGTCAAGAAACTCAAGTTTAAATTAAAATCTTATCTTCCCTTGTGGTAAAATACGAAATCATTCAAACGGTCTACTCATCTTCCCAAACTCCCCCCCTGTCACACTGAAGGGTGCTGCGGCCATTCTATTCACACCTTGAGTTTACCTCAGGTCTTCCTGTCTGGTTACAGCACCCTCTTCCTCTCACATACACACTGCGTCTATCTCTTGCAGCGCATGGACCACATTTTATCATAATTTTCTATCTTCCGCACTAGACTGCCAGTTCCTTGAGGGCAGAGATTATATATAATGATCCTCTGTACTCCCGACTCCTGTTATCACAGGTTATCACAGTTGCCCATAAATACGTAATAAAGTGCATATACAGTTAAAAAACAAAATTGGGGGGCGCCTGGGTGGCGCAGTCGGTTAAGCGTCCGACTTCAGCCAGGTCACGATCTCGCGGTCCGGGAGTTCGAGCCCCGCGTCGGGCTCTGGGCTGATGGCTCAGAGCCTGGAGCCTGTTTCCGATTCTGTGTCTCCCTCTCTCTCTGCCCCTCCCCCGTTCATGCTCTGTCTCTCTCTGTCCCAAAAATAAATTAAAAATGTAAAAAAAAAAAAACAAAAACAAAATTGGCACTGGGGCGCCCGGGTGGCTCAGTCCGTCAAGCCTCCGACTTCGGCTCAGGTCACGATCGCACGGTTCGGGGGTTCGAGCCCCGCATCGGGCTCTCTGCTGTTAGCACAAAGCCCGCTTCGGATCCTCTGTGCCTCTCTCTCTGCTCCTCCCCCACCTCCCAAAAAGAAAATAAACATTTTTTTTTAATTAAAAAAAAACTAAAAAAAAAAAAAATCTTTTTGACGGGCATTACGAAACACTTGATGGAGATAACACCTGCAATGTTACGCTGTTTTTTTGTTTGTTTTTTTTAAGTTTTATTGAAGTAGAGTTGACACAATGTTGTATTAATTTCGGGTGTACAGCATAGGGATTTGGCAAGACGATATGTAACGCTGTGCTCACAGCAAGTGTGGCTACCGTCAGTCACCAGAAAGCTCTATTACGGTACCACTGACGTACTCCCTACGCCGGGCCCTTCATTCCTGTGACTTATTCATTCCACACCTGGATGCCTAGATCTCCCCCTCCCCTTCACCCGTGTTGCCCACTCCCCCACCTTCGGCAACCATCCGTTTTGTCTTCTGTATTTGGGGGCCTGTTTCTGCCTTTTGTTGGTTTGTTGATTCATTTGTTCTGTTTTTTAGATTCCACCTATAGGTAAAACCGTATGGTATTTGTCCGGGCTTTCCCTTCCCCTGTCTTGTTCTTCAAGATTTCATTCGTTAAGAGGCCGGGCAAAGTAGGCATCGTGCCCCTCTCTTCCCTGCTTGCCTCGCAGAGAGTAAAGTTCAATAAGCCTGGAGGGAGAAGGGACCAGAAAAGAAAAGAGAGAGGAGAGAAGAAGGGAGGCCGGGAGGGCAGGGAAGGGACAGGCCAGGGAAGAGACGCCGGACGTATTTGTGATTGAACTAGTTCTCCAGGGTGGGTGCGATCTGCTTAGGCAGAAAGCAAAGAAATGACGGGTCCCCGCAGTCGATTCAAGGACAGGATGGTTACGGTCCGACGCACGAGACACCACTAGTTCAGAATTCGGCTGCTCCGTACGGTTCTGAGTGTGTTTGTCTGTGTTTAAATAGACTGGATACATGAGCGGCCATCGGAGGCACATTTCTTCCCTGCCCTGTAAGCGTTTCCTACCCGAGATAAGAGACCAAACATTTGGAGAGGGAAGGCTCACTATAAATATTTTGGAACGGGGCACAGCCAACACGGAAGCGGGATTCTAAACAAGCTGGCTACCTGATTCCGAGAGAAGGTTTATCCAGCTAAACCCGAAGAGAAGTCTGAACCATTCGGCTGCCTCTGGCCATCTGTGCTGTCCGCGTCCCCTTGGCATTTTCCGGGCTGCTGTGAGCTGCTCTGGTGGTGTTCCTTTCAGCTTCCCGCTGTGGGTGGCGACGGCCCTCGTCCCTGGCGGGGTTCATTGCCACGGCTGCTTTATGTACAAGAGCGTTCACGCTTCCACTGGGGCAGCCGAACACAACGGGAACTGTTGTTACACCAACAGCTGGTGACTTCCAGAAGGGGAGATGCCCCTTTGATTAAAAAGGTGCCCGTGGGCAATTTGTTTCCCCCAGGGGCTGGGCTCCAGGCACCAACCTCCTCTCTCAGGTAACCAGCACTTTCCTTGTGTTTTTGCAAGAGAGCACATCATGTGCCAATTTGAAAATTACACTATTGTGTACTACTTAAATGACGCCCCCCCTCCCCGCTCGTGGTAATTACCTCCTATCATTCTTTCTTCCCGTTTGTTTACTCTCCAGAATTTCAGTTGTCAGTCCTGAACCGTTTTCTCTGAAGGGAGAAGAGAAGAATTTGACGGCAAAGCACCGGAAAAAATAAAACAGACACGGAGAAGCCAAATGCTCTGGAACAGACAAGCACACAAGAGGCGGTGGAAACATCCTCGTGCTGTCCAGAGACACCTGCCCGTGTCACCCTCGCGTCACCAGAACGCCTGAGGTGTGGTTGACTTCGACCCCTTTTGCAGTTGGCAAGTCTGAGGCCCGGAGAAGGAAAAGGCTGGGTGTGAAGCCACATGGCCACAAAATGAGAGCAGAGCGAGAGTGCAAAGCCAGGGTCTGCCAGAAAGGTAAACTGAGTGTGCTTTATGCGACCACTGGGCTACCAGTGGGGTGTGAGCGGAGTACAGAGCCTTCAGACTATCACCCAGGCCCAGAAGGATGCACAGGAGGGTCACTGTGGAGGATGGCAGTCAGCTAGAGAGAGTTCCAGGCTGCCTCTCACAGCCGACTTCAGAGGGCCAGGTGGTGGAACTTGGCATTCATCTTCCCCTCCTGAGAACCACGCGGAGTTTACTGGGATGCTGCGCACATAGTAAGAGCTCAGGCGATTTCTGGATGTTCGTCTGAGGCATTCGTGAATAGGCCTCCTCCCCATAAACAGTAGGTGGCAAGGAACACGCCTGCAAAGTCGCCAGGAAAGTGGGGGGGCTGTTGGCCAGAGGGACCAACAAGACAGGAGCTCTCCTATCACATGACCCTGAGCACCTGACAGAAGGTCTGCCACACCTATGCACCCACCCTCCAGGGACGTTGTCCCATAAGCCTCTGGGTGACACCCAGTGCCCCCTGGGAAATTCCTCCAATGAAGAAGACAAGAGCTGTCGGTCCCGGTGGGGACCACAAGTGTCTCGCTCTCCAGAGGCCACCCAGTTCCGCCGGGACTGTGCCCATCACAGTGCAGAGAAACCGTTCTTGAATGAGCTTTTCTCTGCCCCTCTCTCCAGGGCTACAGTCTGATTCCATTTGAGACGAATCAGAAGCCAACCATATGGCACTCCTACAAATCCCGAACCCGGGCCACTTATGATAGCCAGCAGCTCGGGCAGCACTGGCTCGCCTCCAGATCTGCTTCTGCTCCGCCTGGCCCCCCTCAGGGCGCTCTACGGACAGAGGTGCAGGGAGAACAGAACCCGAGTACCGAGGAATGGCATAGGCTCTACCCCCGACTCACTTCTTTCGGCCCACGGCTCAGTGAGGCGGGAGGAGATGAAACGCGGTGGCCACAAAGGAGCCGTGGAGGATAAGATCACCGCTGGAGTGGCCGTGACGCCTGTGTCTGCACCCAAGGCTCACTGAATGCCACATGCGCCGGGACTGTTGGCACGGAATGGCACCCTCAGCCTTTCCAACAGCCCTTCAAGGTACGTGTGTTATTGTCAACATTTTACAGACGAGGTGACGGAAGCATTGCACGCTGGACGGCCGGCCCCCAGGTCTCCCGGCTGTCTGAACGGCCACGGTTGACACGTCGGTGTATGAGGCAGATGATGATGGGGTCTGTCCAGTTCCCGGCTGCCCAAGTAGAGGGGCGCCCTGTCACAAGCACACACGCGTCGGGTGCCTGCGGGGATCAGGGGGACGCCGACACCTCCACCACCACTGTCACCGGCCAGAGTGGAGATGGCAGGGGACCCAGGACTCCCTAGGTTTATTGCTTCTCTGAAAAGGCAAGCCTTTAGCTCTGAGAACTAATTAGTGCCCACCGCGTGAAAAGCAGCCAGAGTTTGGGGCAGCGGAGGGCAGGGGGCAGGTGGTGACAAAAACCAGGGGACAGAGTCCCGAAGCATGGTGCTCTTCGCTCTTTGTGGCACTGAATCTCCTGAACCTCAGTGTTCTCATGAAACCACCCAATGTCTGAGACTTGAGAGTGATTACGTATATAAAGCTGCCCGGTCATCTCTAAGGTGGTCGAAAAATCGAAGGTAATATTATTAGGGCGTCACGGAACTTCCACAGAAAGTGGAACCCAAGGGGTTATAATTACGTTAGCAGCAAATTCAAAGACCTCAAGACCTACCAGCGACAACAGGAGATGAACTACTGATTCACGCAACATCACGGAAGAATCTCAAAAATATGAGGCCGAAGGGAAGAAGCCAGGCAGGGATAAGAGTATATACACTGTAGGATTCTGCGTCCGTGCAGGTCTAGAAGATGCAAGCTAATCTGCAGTGACAGAAAGCAGACCAGTTCCCCAGGGATAGGGTGGAGAAGAAACTGACTGGAAAGAGGCGCAAGGGAACTTTCAGGGGTGACAGGCAAGTGCTGCGTCTTACGGCGGTGATTCCACGGGGGTGTTCACATGCCAAAGCTGATCAATCCTTCGATAGATTTCATTTCAGGTACATAAATTTTACCTCAATAAAATTAAAAATAAAAATGCGTGGCGAAGTCCCCTCCCTTTGGGGCCACCTGAGTGGCTCGGTCGGTGAAGCGTTCGGCTCTTGATCGCAGGGTGGTTGAGTTCGAGCCCCGTGTCGGGCTCTGTGCTGACAGCTCAGAGCCTGGAGCCTGCTTCGGATTGCATCTCCCTCTCTCTGCCCCTCCCCCACTCGTACTCTGTTCTCTCTCTCAAAAGTAAGTAAGTAAATAAATAAATAAATAAAACGAGCCTTTAATCGTGTGCTTTACCTCACAAGACTGCCATGCTAATCAAGAGGGCAATTTGGTGCCCGTGAGAGTAATTTTTTCAACTGCAAAATAACACACAGACGTAGAGGAGTGTCGGATGAATGCGCGGTCTAGCCGGGTAGCTTCGAGAATTCTTTGCGTCGCCCACCTATGAGAAAGATCCTCTCACCCCCAGGTGGGTCGGGGTTTGTCTTCTCTCTCTCCCCAAGGTCCCTGCCCAGAAGTGGCCACAACTCAGGGATGCTGAGTTAACCAAGCACTTTCAGAGGATCTAAGGTCAACCGCCAGGTAAGCTAGAGAAGGCCGGAGAAACTGGATACTTTAATTCATGGGCTCTGCAAGGTGCCTCTCAGTTGCACGCACAGCCAGCTCTGAGGGTGTTTTCTCTTTGCGCAGCGAGGCATAGCGAATGCAGCTTACCGTCCCAAGGAAAGTTCCTTCTTCTACTGTCCTGCTCTTCCACTAGGCATCATTCAAATATGCTTCATAGGAGAAAAGGTCGACCTAACGGCACATGACCATCTTGCTGGAGACCTCAACCAGCAAGCACCTTACCTCCGTTTCTTCCAACCCAACACAACAATACCATAATCCTATCTGTCTGGCGTCCACATTATATTTTTAAGTAATTCGAGATCCTTTCCTGCCCGTGACTCGTCTTGTCTTCACAAAGCCCCGTGAGTTACACAGGCTAGGTGTTGCTGTGCCCGGAAGCTGATCGGGATATTGAGGAAAATGGAAAACCTAAAAGCTTTCTGTGTCAGAAGCGGGACCTGCACAGGGGCCCCGGATCCCCTGCCCACCCCCCCCACCCCGCCCCACCCCGCCCCACCCCATCCTTTTGCAAGACTGTATCTTTCCATCCTTAGCAAACATTAGAGTCATTTGCTAGAGACAGACTTCTAGCCACCAGCAGCCTCAAACAAACCCAAGACTCCTCAAATTCAATGGTTTGGTGAAGCTCCCACAGTTGGCCTCAAGCTGCAGAAGAGATAAGAGATAAGAGCCCCACCCCCCCTCCCCCCCCACCAACCACAGAGGCCAGGAGCTGATGGTATGAAATCAAGTAGCAAAGCAACAAACCCCATCAGAGCGCCTGTCCCGCCGCCTTCTCTCCTGACCCCTAGGCACCCTCCTCCTTGGCTCGGCAGGCTCTTCTCTATCCTTCCCACTAAACCTGCTCTAGCCTTGACCAAGCTGGACCTTTATTTTTAGAACTTCTGGAACAGAAACTTTTAGAAGAGCTAATAGGCATAAAAAGGAAAAGGAAAAAGAAAAAGGAAAAGAAAAAAAAAAAAAAAAAAAAGGAAGGCATTGGCCATTTTGGCCCCTTGAAGTCTTCCTTCCTGAGGCCTTCCTAACACCTCCTTACGTTGTGCACTCCCTCCCTCCCTCCCTCCCTCTCTCTCTCTCTCTCTCCCTCCCTCTCTCTCTCTCTCTCTCTCTCTCTCTCTCTCTCTCACACACACACACACACACGCACGCACACACGCGCACACACGCACAGACACTGGAAAAATCGCTACTTCTTAATCCTCCATTTGGCAGGTCTTTCTACAGCAGTGTCGATGGACCGAAGGTAATAGGGTGGGATGGAAAAATCCTAGCGCAGCTCCAGGGAAGTGATGAGCTAGAAGGAACATACCCTGAGGTCACCCTGCTGGCTCAGCACTCCTCTCTCTTGTAGGCACCTAATAAGCATGCGCTAATTAATCCTGTTCCCCCCAGAGGGAGCCAGTGAGGCCCCGAGGAGTTAAGTGACTTACCCAAGACCACAGCACAGGCTGGAATAGGACCTGGGCCTTGCTGGCCTGAGCTCTCTGCCCACCCACCCAGAGCTCCGTGGAAGGTCCCTTTCTGCTGCTGCAAGGCAGCAGACCCAGGGACACCCACAGGGAAACCAGAGCTGTCGGCCTGGGCCACCACCATTCTCTCCAAAGGGCCGCGTTCCAGACACTGGTCTCATCCCTTCCTGAGGCATCACAGCCAAGTCTCCCAGAGCCCAGGAAACCATCACTGCTCCCTCCTGCTTGCGATGTCATCGTGCTGCTGCCTCCAGCCTTAAGGCCCGAGAAAGAGGCTTCTCAGAAGCTAAGCCCGATGCCCCAGCTCTCTTTCTTCTTGGCCTGGCAGCCTGGGGAGAGTAAAACCAGGTCAGGTGACAGCCATGGGCTCTGCCCCCACCCCACCCCCCCAGGCAGGGAATCTGATGGGGAGACAGAATGGCAAAGCCAACCTCCTTCCAGCCCAGGCTGCCTCATGAGGACCCACTTGGCCCCCCTTTCAGCAAAGAGAGGCAGGCAGTGCTAGTCATAATAATAATAATAGCTGTGATCGGCTGAAGAATGGCTCCCCAAAAGATAGACAATCTGTATCCCTGGAACTGTAAACATTGCCTGATGGCAAAAATTAAAAAAAAAAAAAGCTTTTGCGGATGTGATTAAGGATCCTGAGATGGGAAGGCTATCCTGAATTACCTGGAGGGGCCCTAAAAGCAATCACAAGGTCCTTATAGGAAAGGGGCAGAGGGAGACTCGAGCCACAAAGAACGGCGATGTGGCCGCGCAGGCAGAGATAAGAGTGATGCACCCACAAGCCAAAACCTGCCAGCAGCCACAAAGGCTTGGGTGAGGCAAGGGAATGGATTCTCCCCTGGAACCTTCCAGAGGAGGCATGGCCCTGCTGATACTTTGATTGCAGCCAGTGACACAGATTTAGGGCTTCTCGCCTCCAGAACTAGGAGAAAATCAATTTCCGTTGGCTCCAGCCTGCGAATTTGTGGTTATTTGTTATAGCAGCCACAGAAACTAATACAGGAGCTGACATTTAATAATTACCCACTAGGCTCCAGGGCACTGCCCTAAGCGTTTTACCCGCATTAAGGCATTACATACTGGCTCTGGATGTGAGGTCAGGCAGACATACTCCGGGTTTGCAGGCCAGCTTTATTGCTTAGTGTTGTGACTTTAAGCAAGTTACGTAACTTCTGTAAACCTGTCTCCGAATGCGCAAAACAGGCGTACGAATTACCTTTCTCATCGCGTTGCTGGAAGGATACGTGGTTACTTAACGTCAAGTGCTTAGAACAGTACACAGTAAGTCCTCAATAAATGCTAGCTATTAGGAGATCTCAGGAATTCGGCCAGCCACAATTAGACCATCATCCTCATCTGTCAGGACATGGGCAAGGCCTCCTGGACCCAGTGCAGGAGAAAAGACGCCGCTGGCAAGTGGGTTTGAAGAGCCAACAGGACAGTCTGAGTGCAGTTAAGCATTTCTTGCCTTAATTAAGCAATTTAGGTCCTTACTGCTGGCCTCGCTTCCAAAAAGGCAGATGCCCAAGACGGCGCTCATTGTGCAGCGTTGCCCAGCTGATTTTCCAGCCCCTACCTCCCGTGCTTAAGGAGAGGGAGGCACACACATCACCCATAGTAAGGACCTAAGTGGCAACATAACATCCACGCCTGACGCAGCCCTGCAGAACCCACCACACTTTCTCCCTGTAACGCTGGCATCGGGAAGCGGAGTCCCACAGCTTTGGAAGTCAACCCCCGGCAAACACCTGAGTCCACCTCCTGAGTTTCCAAGGCCACTCCAACCAGTCCCAGCCGGGCGGGGTGGAACGATAAAACCAGGGGTCTGCTTTGGTTACGAGATTGCAGCCAAGTTAGTAAAGAACAGAGGAAGCAAGATCCGCCCAGGGGCTGGGGAAGGGTAACCTAGACTTACCAACCGAAGAAAAGGGAGGAGAAAAATTTTTTTTTCCTTAACTTGGCCCTTTCCGATAAAGTTTGCCCAACTCTCCCGTTTAGGTGATGTCATTCAAAGAAGCAGCGCCTCCACAGGATGGCAGGCCTTGTGTCCCCACCTAAGAAATCTGCCCTCCAGAAATTAACCAAGGGAGAAGGGGCCTGGCCCGGCCACCCGGCCTTGGCTTCCTCCTAGGCAGGGTTCCAGCCCCACGGGCTTAGTCGACAGGCTTAAGGCCCCTGCTGCTGCTGCCGCCTCGTGCAAGCAATCGGCCGGGCCTCTTCCCGGCGGACTGCAGGAACAGCCACCTGCGCTCCCTCGGCCCTTCCCTACCCCACCCTCCAAGGGGAAGAAGGATGAGGGAGGACAGCTCCCCTCCTTACTCTCGGGCACCCACAGATTTCCGCGCTGCCGTCACCACTGACGAGAACCCAGGTCCCCAGGAGGAATCGCTTCTCCTTCCTATTCCATCCTCCCTATCAATGAACACGCAGCAACACCCACGTCCCCGCTCCTCCTACTCCGCAGGGAGACCGACCCGGGGAGCGACATCCGGAGCTGGAAGGCACCGCAGTAAGCGCGCCGGCCCCTCCGCCCCGCCGGTGCCTTCGCCTTTTCCCAGCCACCGGAGGAGCCTACGCCAGCCCAGCGTTCGGGATGGGCTCCTCGGCGGGGCCCCGCCTCCCCGGGGGCCCGGCGCTGCAGACCTCGGGGAGCCCGCCACGGACGGGCTCATCCCACCGCGGGGGCCGGCCGCAGGGCACGGCACCTGGGACCCGACCCCGTAGGCGTGCCTCACCTTGGGCGCCGCAAGCAGGCGCCCCCGCCCGCTCCCGCGCCGGGAGGGGCCGAGTCCCGGGCCGCCCGCGCGCCCGTGCTGCCCCAGCAGGTGGTGGGCAGCGGGGGAGCGCGCCGCCCGTCCGGCAGGCGCGGGGAGGCGAGCCGGAGCGAAGCCGAGGGCCGGCCGCGTGGGGCGCGAGGGGCGCGAGCCCCGCCACTTACGCGCGGGCTCTGGGGAAGCCCATGGAGAGCAGCACGTCCAGCGCCGATCCATGCTTGATGGTGCCCGGGCGCTGCTGGCGGCTCCTCCGCGGGGTGACTTTGCTGTACAGCTCCTCTCTCGCAGCCATGCCGAGCGGGCCGGGGTGGCCGTACTGAGCCATGGCTCAGCGGCCAGCCATCGCCGGGGAAGGCGCCCGAGCCCGAGCGTCCGGGAGGGAGCAGGGGAGGGGGCTCGGGGACCCGGCGCCGGGCGGGAGGCGGCGGCGGCGGCGGAGGCGGCGCTCGGAGCTTCCCCAGAGTCGAGACTGACGCTTCCTGGTGAGGCCACCGGAGCCGGAGCGGCCCGCGGGCTGCTGGGGCCGGACCAGCCGTCAGCTGCTCGGGCCCCTGGGTGCCCCCCCAGCGCGGCGCCGGCAGCAGCCCTCTCTCCTCCGCCCCCTTCCTTCTCCGCTCCCAGCAGTCCGGGAATTTGCAATGAGTAATTTTTGAATGGATCAAAAAGGAAAAAGGAGCCCGGTGGGCCGGCCCTGCCTTGCCAGTACCGGGGCCCCGCCCCTCTCTTAAAGCCACAGCGCCGCCCGAGGCTGCTCCGGGCCGGGCGCGGGCTGCCGCGTCCGGGTGCGGCCAAGGCGGCGGATTCGAACCAAAGAGGGCCGCCCGTGTGCGTGGGTTCCGGGGAGTCGCTCCCCAGGCCCCAGTCTTCTCCATGACTTGCACATAGAGCCAGCTGGGCCTCCAGATACCAGCTCGGGCCGTGTCAACTTTCATGTGGTTCCTGCGGTTGTAGATGGGTTAATAATGGAAATTGGGCCAACTGATGGATGGTATTAATGAACCAGAAGGCCAAGCCCTGTAGGCCCAGATAAAAGGTTTTGCTTCCGAAAGACCCTACAAAATCCAGAGGATTGTCGTGGCCACTGGAGACCAAGTTCCCAGCAGGTGGCCAAGTGGCCACACTGAAGACCTACCGTGCTCTCCAGTTCTGAAATAGTGACTTCAGGGACCTCAGGCTCTCGGGGCCTGGGAGGGGAGAGGGAGAGGACTGAGTGGGAAGACGAAGAGAAAGGGGAAGATGAAAGGAGGAAGGAGGACAGGGAAAGTGGGAAGTGGAGGGGGAGGTGGAGGGAGAAGGAACAGAGAAAGAACACTTTCTAATTATAAAAGGTGTTCAGGCTGGAAATGGGTGGCTTTTCGTTAGGGAATGAGCACCCTGTCAATGAAAGGATTCAAGGAAAGAGTAGCTGATCATTGCTCAGTGGTGACATGTAAGTGAATGTGTATCATAGGTTGGATAAAACTACTCTCACCTCAAAGAAGGTGGGAGTCTTCTTTAAAAATAAATTTATTTATTTAGAGAGAGAGAGAGAGAGAAAGGGCACAAGTGAGCGAGTGGCAGACAGAGAGAGAATCCCACCAGGGGCAGAGAGAGAAGGAGAGAGACAAGCAGGGCTCACCCAATGTGGGACTCCAACTCACAAACCATGAGATCATGACCTGAGCCAAAAGTCAGACACTTGAACGACTGAGCCCCCCAGGCGCCCAAAGGTGGGAGTCCTAACCATACCCACCCCACCCCATCCCCCACACCCTGAACTTGGCTTGGGGGTTAAAGCTCTTTCATTTGGAGACAAACTTATCGTCCTCCGTCAAGGACAAGAGCCCCACTTGATTTCATGGAAAAGGCACAGAGTAAAACCCTAGCTGCTCTTTTTCTGCGCAATTACGAACCTAACATTTATTGGACTATTTTATGTCAGTCCTTGTGCTATGCATACGAAATGAATTGACTCTTCGGATGTTTATGACCCTATGGGGTGTGTACAATGGTTATCCCAGTTTACAGATGACAAAACTCAGCTCAGCAAAGTTGAGGAAGATCATAATGCTGGTAAGGGCATAATGAAACCTTTTATCCACTGTGGCGGCTGGATAAATTGCTTCTGCCCTCCACAGCCCCCTGCCCTTATCTGTGTGCATCCTAGTAACCTAGCCTTACACGCATGAGGGTTCTCCAAAAATATCAGCTCCTTTCCCTGCCTGGAGTGTGTGTGTGTGTGGGGGGGGGGGTGACCAGCGCTCGCGAAACCGTTTTTTGCTGCTGCTTTGTAAGACGTCTAAAGCTTTCGGCAGGGGAAATGACACAGCTTAATTCTCTTGGGCCAGAACTGCTTTTCTAAAGAATGTCCAGTGGTGCAGGAAGTGGGGAGATAAAGACTACTGGGGCTCCGTCAACAATGTGCATAATTCTGCCTTCTGCCTGTGTAAGGGGTGCGGGAGAGTTCATACTTCCCAGGGTGAGAGCTTCTGCCAGAGCAGAGGAAGTGTCCCAAAGCCTTGCAGAGCACTTGCTCAGAGCACGGAGCAAAAAGACAGGACCGGGCTGAGAAAATCATACCTAACAGACTAGCCTCCTGGTGGTGGGGGTGGGGGAGGGATCAGTAAAGGATGCTGGACCTTACCCAATATTCTGAATTTCTTCCAAATACCTGGGCTGAGAGGCGAATGATCTGGAGGCTAGTCAGGAGATAATAATGTCTGTGGAAGCATTTTGTAAACCAGAAGCGTAACAAACGAATAATATATAATATTACAAATATATACAAATATTACAATACAAACAAATAGTAACTCAAGTGTATTGAGAACTTACTATCTGCCAGTGTTCTTCTTCGTTTCTTACATATATAACTTACTCATTTAATCCCTCGACAAGACATTGAAATAGGAACTGCCATATTATCACTGGCCACTTTACACATGAAGATGTGGAAGCAGACAGAGGTCAAGTATCTTGTCCAAGGTCACATGGCCAATAAATGGTAGAGCCAGGATTTGAACTCTTAAAACTCGTCCAAACGACCCCTTACTGCCATCGTTATGATGGTGAAGAGACGTCAACCATTGAAATAACCTCATTACCTTTCTGACTCGTCCAATGCCCCCTGGCACAAAATTGCTGGGTGTCTGTTTCTCCAGCAAAATCGAATTGTCTTGCTCCCTGCCTGTAGGCAGACTGTGCGAGGAAATGTTGGGTATAAACATAGTTGTAGGTAGCCTGGAAAAATCACTATGGAAAACCAGACTCCTTAGATGGGAACTGTTTTGTCTGGAGCACTTTGACAGAAATCCCAGACTCGTTTCCTCGCCCTTCTTCAGCACGGTTCCAGCGCTCCTTATATTTAGGACTGATGTCATTTGTCTGCACAGGACAGAGGGCTGGCAATGAGGGTGCATCGTGTTTCGGTTGTGTTAACTTTGAAAAGCTAGGGGAAGCTTTATATGTGTCCATATCATTATGTTAACTGTACTCCCAAGTTCAGAAGCCCGTCTTATGTCTTTTTCTTCTTCTCTCTGTCCTTGAGGAACGGTCAAGTGACTGCAGACTGTTTCCAGTCCCGAGGGTTGGAAATGTTGCTTTGGCAACTGAAGGCAGTTTTTGAATCACTGGGAATGATTTTAGCCCCCAGACTTCAAGGGGATTCCTCTTGGCCAGAAGACTTTGAAACTGTGTGGTAAGGAAAGAAAGGAGAGGACGGGAGGGCTCCAGAGCTGGGAATCAGGATGCCGAGGTGTTGGCTGTGACTTTGATATGTTCTCTGCCCGTCTCGGGGCTTCAGCTTCCTCACCTGCCAAATGAGCGTGTTGGCTTAGGCTGGGGATCCCTTGGACTTTGCCCAGGGACCCTCAGGGACCCTTGAGGGACAGGGGTGGTTGGGGTTATTAACTGAAGGTTGTGTGGGTGAAGCATGACATCCTCTTCTCAGAGTGGGTACACTTGGTCAGCTTTGGATCACGGGCGTTTCTTGTAAGGTTTTCTGTGGGAAGATCGTGGAGAGGATCAAAAAACATCTTGAAACCCACTAAACTAGCTGATATTTAATGCCCGGTCTAGTTCAGAGAGACCATAACTTCCCCGTAAAAGGCAAAGTACAGAGGCATGGAGTGGAATTGTTACAAGGGGAGGAGGTTACTGGGAAGAGGGGTGGGCTGGGAGAATGTTCCACACAAGTAGCATGGTAGAGAAACAGACTTTCCCACTAGGAGAAATGCTAATTATGTGACGGGACAGAATGCTACCATGTGAATCACACACATTGCATTATAAATGTATCAAACCAATATGTTCTTTACCTTAAATTTACACGGCGTTGTGTGTTGATTACGCCTCCATGAAAGAAAAGAAAAACTAAAATTAAAAAAGTCATAAAAAAAAAAAAAAAAAAAAAAAAAAAAAAAAGGGGCGCCTGGGTGGCGCAGTCGGTTAAGCGTCCGACTTCAGCCAGGTCACGATCTCGCGGTCCGTGAGTTCGAGCCCCGCGTCGGGCTCTGGGCTGATGGCTCAGAGCCTGGAACCTGTTTCCGATTCTGTGTCTCCCTCTCTCTCTGCCCCTCCCCCGTTCATGCTCTGTCTCTCTCTGTCCCAAAAATAAATAAACGTTGAAAAAAAAAAAAAAAAAAAGTCATGTCACAGGGCGCCTGGGTGGCTCAGTAGGTTAAGGCGTCCGACTCTTGATCTTGGTGCAGGTCATGATCTCACAGTTTCCTGAGTTCAAGCCCCACGTTGGGCTCTGTGCTGACCCTGTGGAGCCTGCTTGGGATTCCCTCTCTCCCTCTCTCCCTGCCCCTGCCCTACTGTGCTCTCTAAATAAATAAATAAATAGGTCCTGTCGGTCCTACCCTGTCCGGAGGCACAAGAACAGATGCAAAGAGTTAGAGATTGGTGACTATTTCACAGTATTGTATTTGTCCTTAGGACTTAGTTCAGGCACATTCAAAGTCTGTGGTAGTATTTCTACAATTCCTGCTGGGTTGTTTAATCTTCAAAGCCATACATACGCACAGTAGGAAACACTAAGGCAGAAACACAATTTGGAACATCATGCCCACCGACGAAAAGCTTCTATTTTTCTCACACATTGGACAAATTAAGACCCCTCCCTCCACTGCAAAAGGAAGAAAGAGAGAGAGGGGGGAGTCTAATTTCTTTTTTATTTTTGCCCACTTCTGAACCAAGCTGCCAGCGTGCCCTTCTGGAATCCTCCTAGGAGACACTCCATGGTCCGTGTTTCCTCCTTGCAAAGGCCTCATCCCAAATGTCACTGCCCCAGGGTTTGTGAAAAAAAGGCTTTCCCTCTTCTCGTACAACTTCCTTTTTGTAAAAGCAGCAAAAGGGGAAATCTTATTTCTAAGAAATAGAATAAAGCTAAATAGCTATAAAAACCTAGGTAAGAGGCCAAAAGAAAAAAAAAAAACAAACAAAAAACAAACCCCCATACCCCAGCTTCCCCTTGATTTAAAAGAGTGGGGAGGCGCTTGACTGGCTGAGTCAGTAGAACATGCCACTGGGATCTCAGAGTTGTGGGTTCGAGCCCCATGTCGGGGGCTCGGGGTACTTAAAAATAACATTTTACAAAAATAAATAAGAGAGTGGAAACAATAGTCATGGACCAAGATACTTGGAAAAGTAGTGTTTAACCATTAAAAAATTCAAGTGAGCTTAGGTTGCAAGATAAAATTTTTGAGTATTTGTTTGTAAAAATGTAAGTTTGCTTTAAAAGTCTATAAAAGAGGGGCGCCTGGGTGGCTCAGTCGGTTGAGCGTCCGACTTCAGCTCAGGTCATGATCTCACGGTACGTGAGTTCGAGCCCCGCATCGGGCTCTGTGCTGACAGCTCAGAGCCTGGAGCCTGCTTCCGATTCTGTGTCTCCCTCTCTCTCTGCCCCTCCCCTGCTCATGCTCTGTCTCTCTCTGTCTCAGAAATAAATAAAAACATTTTAAAAAATCAATCAATCAATCAAAGTCTATAAAAGACATTTTCATGAATCTTTGTGGGACTGTGTACATGGCTTTAGATATATTTTTCCAGCTCATGCATAATATATATTTTTATGTTTATTGATTTATTTTGAGAGAAAGAGAGAGAAAGCGAGAAAGCTCATGGGAGAGGGGCAGAGAGAGGGAGAGAGAGAATCCCAAACAGGCTCCACACTGTCAGTGCGGAGCCGGACGCCGGGCTTGATCCCACAGACCATGAGATCCCACAGACCTGAGCCGAAATCCAGAGTCAGAGGCTTAACCCAGAACCCCTAGCGTACTGTTAAGTAGAAACAACAGGCCTCAAATGGAGTCACTTTTGCCGAACCCCACCAAGATTTAATACCTAACCCAATAGCAATTTCAGTGTCTCTCAAGAGTGGAATTTTAAAGCAATCAGTCGGGGAATATGCTGATCAGCAGTGGTGAGGTGATCCGCCTAAGACCGCTGCCTTCCCCCTAAGGGAAGGTGACCTGACCTTGAATTTTCTTTTCTTTTCTCTTGCTAATTAACCCCCGGGTCCCATCCCGGTTCTCCCTATAAAATCCTTCCATTTTGCACAGCTCCTGGGTGCTCCTCTCTCCTTGCTAGATGGCATCCTGCCTGGTTCCTAAATTGTTAAATAAAGCCGATTCGATCTTCGCATTTACTCAGTTGAATTTTGTTCTTTTAATAGTACAATATAAACATACATGACTTGTGACCTATACACGTAGGGAAAATTTTGTTATGCCAAGCAAGCCGTAGGTAGGGTCACACCCTGGCCAGCAAGATTTCTTACATCTTCATTCTGGGAATGAAAATATTAAAAGTTCCACTTCCTGCCAACCCCCCGCCCCCCACCCCCACCCCGCCTGCCCCATCTCTCCCCAAACCACCCTAGAAGGGGGTTAGTTACACCTTAGGACAAGTCCCATTCTAGGATAGGGTTATAGCTTGGAAAAGTAGGAAAATTAATTTACTTCCCTTTCCTCATCTTTAGGATGGAAACAGCAACACTTCCCTCACAGGGTTTTTGTGACAATTAAGTGAATCAAGAGGATGAAAGGCCCCGGGTGCCTGGCTGGCTGGCTCAGTGGGTGGGGCATGTGACTCTTGGTCTCAGGTTTGTGGGTTTGAGCCCTGCACTGGGTGTGGAGATCGCTTAAAAGTAAAATCTTAAAAAAAAAAAAAAAAAGAAAAAGAGGGGCGCCTGGGTGGCTTGGTCGGTTAAGCGTCCGACTTCGGCTCAGGTCACGATCTCGTGGTTCATGGGTTCGAGCCCCGCGTCGGGCTCTGTGCTGACAGCTCAGAGCCTGGAGCCTGTTTCAGATTCTGTGTCTCCCTCTCTCTCTGCCCCTCCCCTGTTCATGCTCTGTCTCTGTGTCAAAAATAAATAAACGTTTAAAAAAAAATTAAAAAAAGAAAGAAAGGAAAGAAAAGAAAGTACCAAGCAAGGTGCCACATGCTGAGGGCTTAATGTTGTTGAGACCTTAATAAAACTGTTTTTTTTTCCCCTGTGTTCTACCCACCTTCCCATTCTCATGACGTGTAGTTTCTGCATTTAATGCATTTAATCAATGTTTAGGTCTGCAGGATTATTTATTTATTTGAGAGAGAGAGAGTGTGTGCGCGAGCAGGGGAGGGGGCAGAGAGACACAGAAATCTTTTTTTTTTTTTTAATGTTTATTTTTGAGAGAGAGAGAGAGAGCGAGCCAGCAGGGGAGGGACAGAGGAGAAAGACACAGAATCTGAAGCAGGCTCCAGGCTCTGAACCGTCAGCACAGAGCCTGATGCGGGGCTCGAACCCACAACCTGCAGAATTAGATTCATCGCAATCGATGGTCCAGATGCCTCAATTTTAGCCATTTAGCTGGTCTCTGTTATCAGTTCGTTTTTATTTTTTTCAGTCCTCTGTCTTTATTAAAGAGAATGAGAAAGAGACTGTACCTGGCAACCGAGGAGCGAAGTACTGGGCGGAAACATGGGCTCAGGCCCTGGGGATTGAAGGGCAGACTGATGCCCCCCTCCCCGGGAGGGGCCAAGGAGACCACCAGTTCCTGGCAGCAGCCGAAGAGATTCAGGAGGATGAGCTTTCAGGCCCCAGGGCAGTCAGCTGGTGCTGCCGGGGGTGCAGGGTAAGTTGGGCTGGTTGGTTTGATTGGCCTGGCATTTCCCTGAGGCCGCGCCGCCTGGTCTCCTAATGCCTCCACTGGTCCTCATCCGGTGGTTCCGTGCCTTCCAGGCCCGCCTCACGGACCTCGCCAGCATCAGGTGACTCACCGTGGTCATTCACGCCGTCCGTGTCCCGCTTGCTCTCAGTTTCTTGCTCTCAAGAAACCCACGGTGCCTCAGTTGCAAGGGGGAACAGCGAGGGAAGCAAAGTGGCCGAGGCTCCTAGACCGAGGTTACGGGTCAGGTGAATCCAGCTTTCAGATGGATTTGGCCTTGATTTTTATTTGGTTTGCAATACGATCTGGGGATGGGGTGGAGTAGAAGGTAGCAGGGAATTAGCTCTTCCCTGAGGGTAGCAGACAGACCGGGGTTGGAGTCCCGGCTCCAGCACTTACCAGCTGTTTGACCTTGGCCAAGTCACTGAACCTTTCTGAGCCTCAGTTTCCTCATCACGCCTGGAGGCAGCAAACGGCTATCAGTTCATTTCTAATGGTTTAATAATCACCCACAAACCCTTCACCTAAAGCACAGGTTAGGACCTTGATAATGACCCCTGTCTTACCAGATGACCACGCCTTCTTCCAACAAGCCCGTCCCCCCCAGCCCATGCCCCAGGCTCTTTACCCTGTGTTTTTTCGTCATTTCCTTGTTTTCCTTCTCATTTAACCTCATTGAACCTATACGTGTGCCTGGAAATATATACTTAAAATGTTTTAGATGTTGTAATATCACAAAAAGGTATCACGCCATTTGAAATCTTTTGGAGCGCGCTGTCTTTTGTTCGGTAGCATATGCCTAAGGCTCAGCCGCCCTGGCGAATGTCGGGTAGTTCATCGGTTTGACTGCTGTGTAATTGTCCACTCTCCTGTTCGCTCATGTTCGGATTATTTACGAGCCTTTGCTTTTATGACTCAGCCACTACGAACATCGTTTACATGCCTCCAGCTGTATGTGTAGGGGGGTTACTCTTGGGTATGTCCCTAGAAGAATTGCTGGGTCATCTTCAACTTAGAAGGTACCGCCAGGATGTTTCCCAGAGGAGGTAGGAGACAGGGAAACTGAGGGTCTCCACGAAACTCTGCTTTCTGCTCCTTTTCCTGTGTCTCGTCTTGCTAGGACCTGCACCCCCACCCCACGCCGCACACGTGTCATACTGCGCACAGTGCGGGTGCTCCGTGTGAGGGACGAGGAGTGAATGATTTCTCTAGAAGAGATAACATCTGAGGAAGGACCAGGTGAGAAGGACCTGTCGTATGTGTACTCCAGACCACCTGCACGGCACAGCCCCATGCCGAGACCCCCCCGGCTCAAGCAATGACACCTGGGCCCTCATCTTTGATCTATCCGGCCCCTGGATGCCCGAGAGGACATGTACACCAGACTGCCGTCCTCGATAAAACCCCCAGACTCCAGACATAGACGAGAGTCCCTCCCTTCCTTTCTGAGTCTCCCAGACGCTCTGTCTGTACCTGCACTCTCTCTGCACCATCAGTAAACTTTGCTTTCACCTCCTGCTGGCTTGTGTTGATCTCTATCCTGCTGGCAGCCAGGGACCCTCTTGGCTGGCCCCGTGGGACCCCCTTTAGGTCCTTCAACCTGGCCCGCTAGCATCAGTTACACCAACTTCTATTCCCACCAGCAGCAGATAAGAGATCTCTTTGAGGGGCGCCTGGGTGGCTCAGTCTGTTAGGCATCCGACTCTTGGTTTCAGCTCAGGTCCTGATCTCTTGGTTCGTGGGTTCAAGCCCCACATCCGGTCTGCGCTGACAGTGCGGAGCCTGCTTGGGATTCTCTCTCTCCCCCTCTCTCTGTCCCTCCCCTGCTCGTGCTCTGTCTCTCTCTCTCAAAATAAATAATAAACTGAAAAAAACAAAACAAAAAGGAGGGATCTTTTTGCATTGTAGCTGCGTATAGCTGTGCAATTATTATGTATTCTAGATATTCTACAAGCTACTCGAGGAAGAGGTAATGTTGTTAGGGAGATCAAGAGTATGGGGTTTATGTTTGACTTCTACTTTCTTCCTTATTAGCCGTGTGACCTTGAACAAATTCATTCATTCAACAATTATCCACTGAACATCTACTATGTGCTGAAGACACAGAAATAAACAAGATAAAGTCCTGGTTCCCAAGGAGCCTACATTCCAGGGGGCGGGGGGCGGGGGGGATAGTAAATGAGTAGATGTGCTGAAGAGTGACTGAGTGGGGAGCTACTTTAGCCCAAGTAGGTAGGGAAGGTCACCTATGTGAAGGTGACCTCACAGCTCAGATCTCAATGACAGGAAGGAGGCAGCCCAACGAAGATGTGGACGGAGGGAGTTGGAGGCAGAGGGCACAGCAAATGCCGAGGCTCTCAGGGGACCATGCTCAGAGGAACATAAGGAAAGGTAGGAAGGTGAAAGCACAGTGGTGTGGAGAGTTAAGACAGGCAGGGGGTGTGACAGGGCCAGCTCCGGTAGCTGGGCACAGCCCATTGTCCAATCCTTGGGAGTTAGACCATTGGCAGCTGGAAGTCGGCCGTGGTGGGTGTATTTCCAATACTACCTGGCAAGCGCTTCCTCGGGGCCTCCCCACGGGCCCTGAGCGTGAGTAGTTACCGAACAGATGCAGTTAAGAGGTGAGACGGAGTCGTAACCTCTCAGAACCTAACCTCAAGGGCTTGCCTTGAGAATGAAATGAGTTGGTATACAGAAACCCCAGGGTGCATGCCGAGCGCTGTTTAAAGAGACTTACCTGCAGAGTGGGAGAGAGCCAAAGCATAAGAGACTCTTAAAAACTGAGAACAAACTGAGGGCTGATGGGGGGGTGGGAGGGAGGGGAGGGGAGGGGAGGTGATGAGCATTGCAGAGGGCATCTTTTGGGATGAGCACTGGGTGTTGTATGGAAACCAATTTGACAATAAATTTCATATATTAAAAAAATAAATAAATAAATACAGAGACTTACCTGCTTCTGACAATTTCCAAGCTCCTTCCCCAGCCTCTCTGCCCTCCAACACTCTGTTCATGATGATCCTTGGAGGACAAAGAACAAACATGTTGAGTGCTGGCTTTAAGCTAAGACTCACCTATTATTACTTCAGACCATCAGCAACACTGACAGACAGACATCTATCTATATGGGCAATTGACCGATCACCCTATTACGGCTCAGGGAGGTCATGTAACTTGCCCAAGGTCACATAGCCGCTAAGTGTTGGGCCCGGCAGACATCTGAATCTCGCTCTAGGATCTGCTACAATTACCCTTAAGTGGTTCATATCAATTAAAATCGTAATTGAAACTAGAGAGAAAGTAGATTTGTAGTCAATAGATCATGTATCTCCATGACCCCCGTGACTGATGGAACCTACGGGTCCAGGCTGTTTGGTGAAGATTTGTAAGATCTGCTATCGAAGTAACCTTTACGCCAAGTCGTCAAGTGACTAACAAGCAAGTGACAAAATCCTTCCTTCCTCCTTCTTTCTTCCCTTCTACGGTAATTAGATACCTACTCTATCTAGACATGGGGTTCCAAGACACTGATGGCTTCAAGGTACCCCACGTTTAGAGGGAGACAGGCATCCCCAGCCCATGCCCACACAGGATGATTGAGAGACATATGGCCTTTGTATGTGGTATTTTCGCTGCTGGGGAATATCCTTCCTTCTCGTCTCTTTCTCCCCAGCCCCACCCTCTTCCCACCACCCCAGTCCTTACTTAGTTAACTTCTTCTTCTTCTTCTTCTTCTTCTTTTTTATACCTACTCATTTTTGAAAGAGAGAGAGAGAGAGAGAGAGAGAGCATGCAAAGGCCATTTGAAGCTGTGCATGGGAGAAGTACGGGGTTTTGGGGGGATGAAGGAGATTCAGAGACTGGTGCAGGGTTAGAGAATGTACGTGACTGCAGAACCAGACAATTTTACGGGTGAGATTTCCCTAACTGCTGTCTTCCCAGCGTTGACCCCCTATTGAGAAATCCATCATTGTCTGCTGATTCGGTTAGCAGTCCAAAGCCACTTAGAGTCCAAGCTGCTATGGTCTGAATGTTTGTCCCCCATCAAATTAGTATGTTGAAATCCTAAGCCCCAACGTGATGGTGTTAGGAAGTGGGGCCTCTGGGGGGGGTGATTAGGTCAAGAGGGTGGAGCCTCCGTGAATGGGATTAACCCCAGAAAGCTCCCTCTCCCCTTCTACCATGTGAGGACACAGAGAGACGTCCGCAACCCCAAAGAGGGCCCTTACCACACCATGGGGGCACTCTGACCTCAGACTTTCAGCCTCCAGAACTGTAAGAAATAAGTTACTGTCGTGTATAAGCCACCCAGTCTGGGGTATTATGTTATAGCAGCCGAACAGGCTAAGACACAAGGACAAATCAAAGCTGAATTTCAAAATATTGAAGGTTTCATTCATTTCATTCATTCCTTAAGGTTCAGCTGAGGTCCTGAAGTTTTCCCAAGCCCTAGCTGCTAAGAACACTCAGAGCACTCTTTAAACCCTAAGATCTCATGGATAATTTACAACATACTGCCTTTCGTTTTTCTTTTACTTCTTCATTCTCTCTTTTAAATGTAAATGCTTCTTAGAAAAATTATAGGAGCAATACAATCAGGTATTTTTATCATACAGTTCATGCCAAAGAAATGAAGAAGAAAAAGCAATCACTTCCGTGGAAGCGATCTGCGGAAATATTTTAACACGTTTTCTACTGTTTTGAGTACACTTGATAATCAGTGCTCTGGCCTACTTAAATTATTTCTAAATGACTTCAGAGGAGGGATCACACACTATCTCTACATCACCTTTTACCTTTCACGGAGCCCCTTAAATGTTCGTTCATGATGGAGACGATCCTCAATGGATTATGGGCTCCCAGCTAGTTGGGACCACAGGGCATGTGACGGAGGAGCGTGGTGATGTAGGTTTGCTTGAAAGCTTGTGGGTGGTGTGAAAAGTCCAGAAGAGAAGACGACCAAGCCAGCCTTGTCATCTTCACACACGCGTGGTTCTCTAGAGCGGAGACCCCCAGTGTCGTCTAATATCCCAGAGGGATGCTGGATCCCCCTCTGGTGTGGGTGGCCAGACTACCACTGGAAAAATAACAAAACAAGCACCAGGTCGTCCTTTCTCTCTCCTCCCTCTGGGTCTTACAAAAGACTCGGCAAAATTGACGCTTGATCTCGGTAGGGATCTAATTGTTAGTTTCCTGTGGCTGCTGTGACACGTGATCACAAATTGGATGTTTTAGAACAAGAAATCTATTCTCTCTCAGTTCTGGAGGCCAGAGCCCTAAATCAAGGCCCCTCGGCTGAAATCAAGCTGTCAGCAGGGCTGAGCTTCCTCTGGAGGTTCGAGGGGGAAAATCCCCTTCCTGCCTCTTCTGGCTTCTGGTGGCGCTGGCATTGGCTTGTGGCCCCGTCATTCCATTCTTTAAGGCAGCATCTTCAAATCTCTCTCCGCTCTGTCTTCATATCAGCTTCTACCCGTGTGGCTGGCTGAACTCTCTTTTTGCCTCTTCCTGATAAGAACCCTTGAGATTGCATGTAGGGCCCACCCAGATAATCCAGGATACTTTCTCTCTCTCAAAACCCTTAATTTCATTACATCTGCAAAACCTCTATTTTCCATATATATATATATATATATATATTTTTTTTTTGAGAGAGAGAGAGAGAGAGAGGACACGAGTGAGGGGCAGAGAGAGAGAAAGGGAGAGAGAGAGAGAGAGAAGTGGGGCTCACATGAAGTGGGGATTGAGCCCACCCAAAGCAAGGCTAGAGGTCACCGATGTGAGACTCGAATTCACGAACCATGAGATCAGTTCCTAACCTGAGCCGAAGTCAGATGCTTAATGACCGAGCCACACAGACGCCCTAACCCTATTTTCCTTATAAAGAAACATTTACACTTCCCAGAGATTGGGACCTGAGATCTGTTTTGGGAGGGGGGGGGGACATTATTTAGCCAACTGTACTAGTATTCCTCGGAGCAGTTAGCTTTGAGGCTGAATGGACTTCATGGTTCAGAAGAAGCTTCTTCGACCTCATGATCTGGGTTAAGGGGTGGAGATAGATTGTGGAGAGGGGCAGGAAATGAGTAAGCAGCTCATACTTTCCCAGTCCCTTTAGAAAAAGCTACTTGCTTCAATTTATTCTGTTCTCTCTGCCTGGAACCCTTCCTTCCCTTGACCTCCTCTAAGAGGCCTTGCCCGACCTCACCTCCCTTCCTTGCCCATACCGCGTGGAGGAAATCTACAACCCCCTTGTCCTCCGTGCCCCCTTTATTATTGCGCAAGCACAACGAAAGGCATGTCGTATACTTAATGCTTCCCTCCAGAGTAGAATGTAAGCTCCCTAAAACTCCATGTGTCTTACCCAGAGCTGTGCCCTCAGTAGGTGCTTAATAAATGTCTGCTGAGCTGACTTGAATTGTATTCCACCTGAGATGAGAGGCATCCTGATAGCGCATGTGCAATTGCATTGTCTCGCTTCTCTGACTTTGGAACTGAGGCCAAGAGACTCTCTCTTCCACTCCACAGCCCTACCCTGGCTGGCCTGGCTCAGAGCCCTGGTCAAAATCTGCCTCCCCCTGCCTCGGTTTCCTTGGTGAGTAGACAGATCTTCATCCCTAGTTCAGCTCGCTGCTACCGAGAGTGCTGTGAGTAGACCAGAAGTCCGTCTCCTTAAAGCAGCCTTTGCGGAAAGGTCTAAGGGGCACACACCGGCAGTGGTGCACCTGTGACAGGAAGCTGGTAGAGGCCATAGAAGGGAAAATGACCCTTCTCGAATGGGCTGGCCCGCACCAGGAAGAGAGGTGATATTTAAGCAAATCTCCGATGTTCGGTGGGAAGAATGGCTTGGGAAACATGTGTCTCTAAATGACAGTGACTCTGTGCTTTCAGGCCCTGACCTCTACTTTAATCGTTGTCCTCCCACCAGGCTTAAGGATGGGTGCTCTCCGTGCCCAATGTCCAGCGGGAGCATGAACGAAACCTCCAGATCACTCCTAGAAGTTTCTTTACGGCCTGTTCTCTGCTCCTTAGTTGGAAGCTCCTGTAAAGGGAAGTCAAGAGAGGAGGAAAAATCTAAGTCCAAATCAGTCCCTTAGTTAGAGACTTTAATTAAAGAGCTGGGGACTGAGTTTTTTCTTGAACTTCAATTATCTATGCTGCTTCTACCTACCCAAAATGTCTCACTCTTGTTCCCACTTAGTGATTACATAGCTCTTTACAATTTTCTAGCACTGTCAGGCATGGTGTCTTGTTTCATTATTATCCCTCTAAGACAACAACATGCTATGAAGAAGTTACACTGGATACATTTTTCTTAGGGACAAACAAAAACCAAAAAAACAAGACCAAAGCTCAGAAAAATTATGTGATATACCCACAGTAATACAGTGATGCAGGAGAGCAAATCAGTATTTAAACTCAGGTTTTTCAGAAATGGAAGCCGTTGTAGTAATGTTCTCTCTTTCTTGGCTGGGTCCAAAAATGTCTTCTGACTTGGTATTTTCACAGGGTTCTGGCAAGTTCCTTAAGGCAGTGGAGACAAATATCTCTGGTGAGGCCAGGGGAAGGCTTGGATCACCCCTCAGCTTTTGAAAGGTGTCAAAATGGAAATTCTCTCGGGAAGAAGGGTTAATGGGCCTCTGGAGTCATGCTGTATTGCTGTTAGCTCTGATAATGTCTGGGTAATACCAGGCATGGGTAGAAGAGGCCTAGAAATGATTGATTTCAAATTGCAACCCAAAAGTGCAGGTAAGAGCACATGCCGTGCATAGACTTTGATTGCTAAGTACCACTGCCCACCTAAAGGAACCAGGGCTCCATGGAGAGATGTTAATTCCGGGTCAGAGGCAGACGGAGGACAACATCTTGCGCCACAAAGTAGGGGACTGCCCCAAGATCGATGGGATTATTGAACAGGATTCTGGAGCCAGTTTGAAGGAACTCTCACAGCCAAATCCAATTTGATCATTCCTCTTCCTGCCCCCAAATGATGATATTGGATTATAGGAGGCTATAGAATGAAAAAAAATCCATGCATCCATAGTGATATTTTAAAAGATAAAGAAAGATATCCCTATCAAAATAACACCAGCATTCTTCACAGAGCGAGAACAAACAATCCTAAAATTTGCATGGAACCAGAAAAGACCCTGAAGAGCCAAAACAATCTTGAAAAAGGAAACCAAAGCTGGAGGGCATCACAATCCCGGACTTCAAGATGTATTACAAAGCTGTAATCATCAAGACAGTATGGTATTGGCACAAAAACAGACACTCAGATCAATGGAACAGAACAGAGAACCCAGAAATGGACCCACAGATGTATGGCCAAAGCAGGAAAGAATATCCAATGGAATAAAGACAGTCTCTTCAGCAACTGGTGCTGGGAAAACTGGACAGCAACATGCAGAAAAATGAACCTGGAACACTTCTTACACCATACACAAAAATGAACTCAAAATGGATGAAAGACCTAAACATAAGACAGGAAGCCATCAAAATCCTCGAGGAGAAAGCAGGCAAACACCTCTTTGATCTTGGCCACAGCAACTTCTTACTCAACACGTCTCTGGACGCAAGGGAAACAAAAGCAAAAGCGAACTACTGGGACCTCATCAAAATGAAAAGCTTCTGCACAGCGAGGGAAACAATCAGCAACACTGAAAGGCAACCGACAGAACGGGAGAAGATATTTGCAAACGGCATATCAGATAAAGGGTTAGCATCCAAAACCTGTGAAGAACTTACCAAACTCAACACCCAGAAAACAAATCATCCAGTGAAGAAATGGGCAAAAGACACGAATAGACACTTCTCCAAAGAAGACATCCGGATGGCAAACAGGCACATGAAAAAATGCTCAACGTCACTCATCAGCAGGGAAATACAAATCAAAACCACAGTGAGACACCACCTCACACCTGTCAGAATGGCACAGCTAGAGATGAAATTGGAGATACAGGTCTTCCTAAGCAGCAAGAGCCCCAAAGCCTCAGGACCATTCTTGCTGCTTGGCTTCTTGTTCACGGACTTTTCCTCTTTCACGTCACAATTCAGGCTTCTCATAAATCCACAGATTTGGCTAGTCATCACTAGTTAAGAGCATCAACATGGTTGGCCTTTGAAATCTAACTAAAGTGGTTTTTCTTTTTAAAAAAAAAATTTTTTTTAAACGTTTATTTATTTTTGAGACAGAGAGAGACAGAGCATGAGCAGGGGAGGGGCAGAGAGAGAGGGAGACACAGAATCGGAAACAGGCTCCAGGCTCTGAGCTGTCAGCACAGAGCCCGACGCGGGGCTCGAACTCACGGACCGTGAGACCATGACCTGAGCCAAAGTCGGACGCTTAACCGACCGAGCCACCCAGGCACCCCAAAGTGGTTTTTCTTCAGGATGCTCACAGACAAAGCAAATTTTTCTGTAAGTGAGGGCTCTTGAGACCATCCCCAGGGAAGTGCTATTCCCTGAAATGGGGTTGCCTCACTCCCACATTGGCCTTATTAAACACCACCCAACTCTCTCTCATTAAAGCTAGTGCTTTGGAACTTTTCTCTAGAGAAAAGAATGTTCTAGATATTTGTAATTCTATTTTTGGTCCCCTCTATTTTCAGGAACGTCACCATCCCTCACCTCCTGTGACTAATACATGTTGTCTGTCCCTCAGAGCCGATCCACTTCCCCATTTAGAAAGTAGCTGCTGGTGAAGTCACCAACAAGTGCTTCTCTGAGCACATGTGGCAAAAGTTCTGGGAGACTGAGTGATAACTTGACGGGATTGCTGAATGGCCACTCGGCAAAGTGGGGCTAGTGTTGGGGCTTGCTTCTCTATTGGTCTGTTTTGAGCAATAATCACTCATTCACTTGTTTAGGATGAGTAAGAGTCCATGATGGATGAATAACAACTTGTTGATTTCACTTCCTGTGAGCGTCTTCTGCATAGAGGTCTGACTGGTAGAGGGACGCATCCCAGAAATGGTGTGGGCAAACAGAGCATAGACAGGCAAAGTGGGTAGCTTCCCAAGATGTACTGCTATTCTGGGGCAGTGTTCCTTCCTGTATGTTTGCGTGCAATATCAATTTTGCTCTTTATTTTATAGTCATATCTCCTTTATGGGCTGGGAAAATCTCTATAACAAAGGGTAGTGGAAGGAGACTAAAGTTGACTCATCACCGACTGCACACCAGGTTGATGACATGGGCTGGTTAATTTCATCCTTACACATCCCTGTAAATAAGGTTTTCCTGTCTTCATTTTACGGACGAGAACAGTAAACACAGAGAGTTAGGGGATTAAACCTAAAACACAACGGTGAGAAAGACCAGATGCTCCAATTCATGCTCTGTCTGCCGTCGCCAGTAACTTACGGTCAACTGTAGCAGTTGCCTGACAGGTAATGGCCCGCAGATTTTGAATTGCTAATTTCCTTTCATCCCCAAACGCACATCTGAGCCATCTTCTCCTCGTGACCAGTCAACATCTACTCTTGGTGAAATGATCTTCCGTAAAATCTATAGGGAAGAAGAGGCATTTTCAAGCCAGATATTAATGAGGCCCATGTTGCTGCTTGCCTCCATTACTCTGAAAAATGCATTTGAATCGCTCCATTATTGTACCCATCAACGAAATCACCAATTTCAGTAATTCTCCATCCTCCTGAAGTCGGTAGATATTAAGATGTCCCCAATTTTCTTAAGAAATGTGGTGCAAGTGGGGCGCCTGGGTGGCTCCGTCGGTTGAGCGTCCGACTTCGTCTCAGGTCATGATCGTGCGGTTCATGAGTTCGAGTTCCGCGTCGGGCTCTGTGCTGACAGCTCAGAGCCTGGAGCCTACTTCGGATGCTGTGTCTCCCTCTCTCTCTGCCCCTCCCCTGCTCATGCTCTGCCTCTCACTCTCTCTCTCAAAACTAAATAAACATTAAAAAAATTTTTTTTAATAAAAAACAAGAAAAATGTAGACGTTACACATTAGTTCTGAGAATAACAATAACAACGAACACCCCTATGCTAAAAACAACCGTTGGGCACGTTCGGGAGACCACACGGAATTTAAAAGTGTGACCTTTGCAATCAAACATCTGAACTTTTTCTTCATAAGTAGGCTTGCCACCCGGCACAGAGCCCGGTGCGGGGCCTGCCCTCGGGACCCTGACATCAAGACCTGGGCCGAAATCAAGAGTCAGATGTTTAACTGACTGAGCCACTCTTCTATTTAGAGTAACCGTGCTATTCGCGTTTCAGCTCGGAAAGTAACCTCAGCTCCACGAACTCCAGTTTTGCGTGAGCAAGACAGAGACCAAAGCGTACTAGCTTCGTGAGTCTCTCGCGATTATTTTATTCCGGGGTGAAGGTCAATGGCTCACGGGCTTACAAACAACACAGATGCTGTCAAACAGCAGTGGGGACGGGGTGAAGAACGTACACAGGCGAGTGGGGAAGAGAGTGAGGTAGGAGAGGACACTGGCGGGGTGGACGGGGAAGGCCTGGGAGTTCTGACCTGAATATGCAGCAGGAGGCAGATATGCCGGAGAGGGGCAGGGGTGCCCGGCTTCCATGGAGAGGCGCTGAGCCCAAGTTCCCGCGCTGTGACTTCTCGCTCGTTCACCATTCATCTGTCGTTCATCGTAGGCAAGTCTGGATCTCGCGGTCCTGGTCTGCAAAAAGCAACCAACGAGAAACTACCTCGAGGGCTGTGAAGGTTAACGTCAGGCGGCGTGTCGAGGTGCATCGCAGACTGGGACATCCCATAAAAGGGGAGTCAACACAACACTCCTCCTGTACTGACAAAAATACCGTGACTTTCATGTATTCGCTCACTGGTGTTTTGCTTTTTTTTTTTTTTTTTTTTTATGTTCATATATTTCTTTTGCGAGGGAGGGTGGAGAGGTGCAGAGGGAGGGAGAGAGAGAATCCTGGCACTGACAGGGCCACGCCTGACGTGGGGCTCGATCCCACAGACTGGGAGGTCACGACCTGAGCCCAAAGCCAGCGTTGGATGTTTAAACGGTTCTCGCATTAATTACACCCCCAGGGCTTTGGGAAGCCTGACGCCCTTGCTGCGATTTGACGGGTGAGGACATCGGGAATCACCTTTACGACACGCCTGTCTCCACTGCTGGAGGGAAGCCCCTCAAGGGCAAGGATATGGGCTGTGGATGTTCGCGGAGGCTCTTTTATCCTCTAAGCCGCTCCTCGTGGCTGAGGCCCCTACAAACTCTCAGGAGACGAGAGCACACACCGTAAAAATGAAGGCCAGACGGACACGGCCAGGCTGCGTTCTTCCCCAAGAAACGTACAGTGGGAAAGATGCGTTGCTAGGCCCCAGGGCAAGGTATACAGCCACCTGTTCACGGGGTGACCGAATTTTCTGGACCCGACATCAACTGACAAGAAGACACGATACATCGAGCCAGACTACCTCTGGCGGGCGTATGGTTGGCAGATGGTTGCTGTAGACAGAGGAGTCGTGGCTTTGCAATGGGATCGGGTCCAGCTCACTTGCTGCCTTCCGGGAATGCCGGGATTAGACTGGGAGGGAGGACAGGAAGAGAGGGAACGAAACAAACAGGTTCGGGCAAACACAGAGTCGGGGGCCCATCCACCTGCAAATTCCCCAGTTTTCCTGCTCTTACTCTCACTGGTTAGAACCCCGGGGAGGATGGTTCTCGGTGGATTACTCATCCCCGAATGAAAGCTGGTGCCCGTCTGGCAGGAATGGTCTCTAAGAAATGAAAATAAGGAAGTTTCTCAAAACGAGTGGCGGCTTCAAATCTCCCGGGCCCATCAGAGGGGACAGAAGTTAGTGCCGGAAGCCCCCGAGTTGTTGTCTCTTGCTGGTAGTCGGAGGGGGTTGAGAAGCCTTGCTGTGTTCAGAAGGCAGGGATGGAGGGAGCCCGTAGGGAGGAGAAGGAAGGAGGGAGACACAGCGGCACTGGCTCCTTCAACTGCTTCCTTTTGTTCTGGTGGCTCTTCCACTCCTAGAATCTGTGGTAGGATGTGAAGTGGAAAGTGTTTTGTGGTCACAGAACTGCACAGCTGTGGGGGGTGGCGTGGCCCAGTGGACACTCTGGAGAGACATAGCTAGCCGAGGACGGGAGGAGGGTGGGGAAGAGCCCAGGGGGTGGTGTTTGAAGACAATTCTCCTCCCCCCCTCCCCCGCATCCGGTCTGCTTATTTGTCTCCAAGTCCAAGGGTTTCAGATCAGTGCCTACGGTTTGGTGTCCTGGGGCTGAGTCACTGGGTTTAACGTGCGGTTTGGGTTCTCGGCTTTCATGCAGGGTGGCCTTGGATAAGTCACGTAGCCCCTGGGCCTCAGATCCTTCCCCTGCGAAGTGGAGACGATACCATTTAGAGCATAAAGTTGTTGAAAATAAATGAAATGTCTTGAGGGGCCCCTGGGGGGCTCAGTCGGCTAAGCATCTGACTTCGGCTCAGGTCGTGATCTCAGGGCTCGTGGGTTCGAACCCCGCGTCGGGCTCTGTGCTCACAGCTCAGAGCCTGGAGCCGGCATCCCATTCTGTGGCGCCCTCTCTCTCTGCCCCTCCCCTGCTCATGCGCTCTCTGTCTCTCTCTCTCTCAAAAATACATAAACATTAACAAAGTTTTGAAAATAAATGAAACGCCTTGCAAACCGAAATGCACATGCATGTAAGCTACTCTTGGGGTTTTCTAGAAATGGCTAGAAGGCATGATGGTGCAAGAGGGCTCCAGAAGGGCAGCCTCTGGTGCAACAAACCCAGTGAGTACGTGTCGCTCCGCCCTCTGCCGCTCACCGGCGTTTTCCAGCCGTTTCCCTTTTATGGGCATCACGTTCTCCACCGGGGGTCCGCCTGTGCCAGCTGTCGGCCTGCGGTCCCACTCATGTCCCTACTTGTCCCTGCAAGCCCCCTCCTCCCACCCTCTCCTTACCTGGCTGCAGAAATACCGGGAAGAAAATGCAATGACTGCTCTTTGATGGCATCCTTCAAGAGGGGCTGAATGGAGAGAAGGAAGGCACGAAGGAAGGCGGGGTGGTTCGCCATTTATTTATGCCGCCCACAGCCTCTGCTCTGCTCGCCCCAGTAAATACCATCCCCAGCGCCTCCTCGGATCACGCCTCGCCCGGTGGCTCCTCGTCCCTCATAGCACCTGAGCTATGCAACCACAGAGACGATCAAAAGGAAGAAGCGATGGCCACTGCGTGAGCGTTTGAACCCCATGGGGCAGTTTACAGTCATTCTGCATTCGTGATGTCACATGAGACCCCCAGCAAGCCTCCTGCTATTGTCACCCCCGTCGGATAGGTGGGGGACTGTGGTCCAATGAGGTGAACGGATTGACCTACAGGCACGCAGCCTGTCAGTGCCAGGACTGGGGCTCACCCCCGGGGACCCCTGACTTTTCCCCTCTTCTATGCCTGTCTTAGGAGTGGAGTGGTAAGTGTTGAGGGGATGGGGGGGGGCGGACAGGAGGGGACAATTCCCTGATGAAACTTGCACCTTAACAGAACTGGAATAAGAATGATATACAATATAGTGGGAGAGTTCTACACGAACCACCCCTCCACCAACGTCCAACCCAAGCGCTGTCTCGTTTCTCAAGAGAATCCAGAGTCACACGTTTGGAAGCATCATAAGCAGTTCTCAGTGCCTCGTGCGCGTGAGGAGATGTCTACAAACTATCTGAAGGGAACGAAGGTGTCCGGCTTTCACACTTGGCCCGTCCAGAGTGTGAGGTGTGCCGAGGCACGCGGGTCCTGAATGTGCTAGCGCCTTCCCTTCTCCCGGAGGGAAGGACGGAATTGGAAAATGTCACCGGGTGACTTAGAATCCAATAGAGCAAACGTGAGCTCAGCCATCCGCCTAGGAGTCCACTTAAAATGGGGTTTTTGCACCTGTACTAAGGCAACCGGAATGTGACCCGGATCCAAGCAAGAGCATCGAACATTAGTAATGTTAAAAGGGCTGTTATGTCAATTAAATTGGGAATGGACTTGTAAATAATAGCGTACTAATTCAGGGTGGTCTTTTGAGAGGGTACGCAAAAGGGAGCCCAAACGGCAAAAATTAGCGTCCCCTGAGCCCTCTTTGGAAGCCAGGACATCTAGATCTCTAGGACAAATACTTTACTCACCTGGATCTCTGGCTTAGCCCCTTTCAGCTGCTGACAGACACCATAGACTAGGGGGCTTAGACACATCAGAAATGTATTTCTCACAGTTCTGGAGGCCAGGATGTCCAAGATCAAGGTGAGAGCGTATTCAGTGTCTGATGAGAGCCCGCTTCTTGGTTCCTACATGGCTATTTTCTTGCTGTGCCCTCATACAGCAGAAGAGGTGAGGGAGCTTTCTGGGTCTCTTGTAAAAGGTCACTAATCCCAGGGGAGCCTGGGCGGCTCATTCGGTTGAGCATCTGACTTCAGTTCAGGTCACGGATCTCACGGTTCCTGAGTTCGCGCCCCATGATTCTGTGTCTCCTTCTCTTTCTCTCCCCCTTCCCTGCTCTCTCTCTCTCTCTCTCAAAAATAAAAACATTAAATTTTTTTCAAAAATAAACAAATAAATGGGCACTAATCCCATTCATGAGGGCTTCGTCCTTATGATCTAATCGCCCCCAAAGGCCCCACCCCCAGATCCCATCACAGTGAGAATTAGGTTTCAACATGTGAATTGGGGGAGGGGATGAAGGACAGATATTCAGTTTATAACAATCTCCAAACCTGTTCTTTTTTTTTTTCTATTTTTTTTCTATTTTTTTTTAACATTTTTTATTTATTTTTGGGACACAGAGAGACAGCATGAACAGGGGAGGGGCAGAGAGAGAGGGAGACACAGAATCGGAAACAGGCTCCAGGCTCTAAGCCATCAGCCCAGAGCCCGACGCGGGGCTCGAACTCACCGACCGCAAGATCGTGACCTGGCTGAAGTCGGACGCTTAACCGATTGCGCCACCCAGACGCCCCCCTATTCTTTTTTTTTTAATGTTTATTTATTATTGAGAGAGAGAGACACACACACACACACACACACACAGAGCATGAGCAAGGGAGGGGCAGAGAGAGGGAGACACAGAATCCGAGGCAGGCTCCAGGCTCCCAGCTGTCAGCACAGAGCCCGACGCGGGGCTCGAACTCACCAACTGCGAGATCATGACCTGAGCCGAAGTCGGATGCTCAACCGACTGAGCCACCCAGGTGCCCCTCTCACTCTGAAATCTTAACAGGGGATGTACTCCTGTCCTTCCCAAACTAAAAGACCCTTTATTTTTATTTATTTTTAATTCTATTTTAGAGAAAGAGAGCACACATGAGCAGAGAGATGGGCAGAGAGAGAGAGAGAGAGAGAGAGAATCTCAAGCAGGTTCCATGCTCAGTGCAGAGCCTGATGCAGGGCTCGATCCCATGACCCTGGGATCGGGACCTGAGCCAAAATCGAGAGTAGGACGCTCAACCGACTGAGTCACCAAGGTGCCCCTAAACACCCTTTAAAAGGGTTCTTTACTGCCTTCAGGATGAAATCAAATTCCTTTGCATGATATTCAAGGCCCACCTCACCGTGGCCTGTGTTTTCCTCCACGACATGTCGTGCGGCCATTGCCACCAACACACGTGTTCTTTGCCCCAATTCAACACAACGGTGAGTGAAGCGATGACCCTGCTTTGCAGACGCGCACTGGTGCTCTGGAAGGAAGGCTGGCAGACAGGTGATTACGGCGCGGACGGATGAGTGCTCTTATGCGAAGGGCTGGGTTTTAAGGGGAACCTACAGGAAGGACACTTGGGCCAGATTTAGGAGCTCAGGGAGGACTTCCCAGAGGGAGTGATATCTAAGTCTATCGCTAGGTGATGATAACAGATCAAGAGGGTAAGGAAGAGTGTCTCGAGCAAGCAGAACGAGATGTGTACATGCAGGGGGCAAGCAAGGTCAGAGAGTTCCGGAACCAAAGCAAGAAGGTGTGGTTGGAGATGGGGCTGGAGGTGGCCGGGGGGCCAGAGAGTGCTAAGGCCTTCTAAGCCCTGCCAAGGAACCAGACTATGCCCTGAAGCCTATGGGACACAAGGGAAGGGTTGATTTATTTATTTTTAAAGTTTATTTTGAAAAAAAAAAAAAAAAGTTAGAGAGGGAGGGAGCCAAACCATAAGAGACTCTTAAAAACTGAGACTAAACTGAGGGTTGATGGAGGGAGGGGAAAGTGGGTGATGGGCATTGAGGGGGGCACCTGTTGGGATGAGCACTGGGTGTTGTATGGAAACCATTTTGACAATCAATTTCATATTAAAAAGAAATAAAGTTTATTTTGAGAGAGAGAGAGAGAGAGAGAGGGAGAGGGAGAGAATCCCATGCAGGCTCCACGCCGTCAGCACAGAGCCTGACATGGGGCTCAAACTCACGAACCATGAGATCATGACCTGAGCCGAAATCAAGAGTCAGACCCTCAACCGACTGAGCCACCCGGGCACCGCCCCCCCCTCCCCACCCCAGTGAAGGGTTTTAAGCTTAACCTGAAGTGAACAAGGAATTGAAGAGAGAGAGTCGGTGGAGGGAGAGAGAGGGAGGTTTTGAGAAGAGATCTCGCTGCTCAGTCGGTAAAAAATCGTTAAAAGAACCACGCTGCTCAGTCAGTAAACAATCACACAAAGCTCTCTGTTAAACCTAGTAGGGAATATCCAGAAAAGAACAGCCAAAGCTTTCCCTTAAGCATCTCACGGTCTAGAAAGAGAGGTAAGATAAAAATGAAAACAAAACAGAAACAAAAACAGAACAAACAAAACCCACAACCGGGCAGAAGAGTGAAACCGTTAACAGAGGTAAAATCCAATGTTAGCTGAATTCAAGAAAGAGAGTAAATCCTCCTTCTATTTGTGCTCTGTCTCTTTCTCTCAAAAAGAAATAAATGTAAAAAAAAATTTCAAGAAAAAGGGGGGGGGGCGCCTGGGTGGCTCAGTCGGTGAAGCGTCCGACTTCGGCTTGGGTCATGATCTCACGGTTCCTGAGTTCCAGCCCCGCATCGGGCTCTGAGCTGACAGCTCGGAGCCTGGAGCCTGCTGGGGAGTCTGTGTCTCCTTCTATCTCTGCCCCTCCCCCACTTGTGCTCTGTCTCTCAAAAATAAATAAATGTCAAAAAAAAAATTTAAAAAAAGAAAGAGTAAATGGATTTAGTTGGAACATTATTAAAGGTCTCACGAGGATTGTTGAAGCTGCGTTGAAGGGCAGGAGGGATTTCAGTCCGCAGCGATGGGGAGTGCTAGGAGCTGAGTGTCCAGGCTGATCAAAAGGCCACCGGAGTGGGAAGTAGGGGGAGGGAGCAGGGGGTAGCCGCCTCAGACTATTTCCCTCCCTGACGGGGAGTGGAATAGCGAAAGATAAACCTGGTGGATGGAAGCCTGAGGACTAAGGGTCCCAAATGCCAGGCCATGGAATTTGGACTTCACCGAGGAAGTAATGGAGAGCGCTAACAGTTTTTAAGATCCAAAGAATCATGTTAAGAACTTGAAGATTAATTGGCGGGGGCATCTGCATACCGGTCGGCTGGGGGCTGGAGATGTAGTCTCCGTGCTCTGAAAATTCCACAGTAATTTTCAAAGTTGGTATTTTATCCTAATGAGAATCTTTGTAAAAAATGTTTATTTAGAAAAGAGTGGGAGGGGAGGGACAGAGAGTGACAGGGAGGGGGAGACAGAGAATCCCAAGCTGTTGGCGCAGAGCCCAGCACGGGCCTCGAACACACACACCGTGAGATCATGACCTGAGCCGAAATCAAGAGTGGGACGCTCCACCGACCGAGCCACCCAGGGCCCCCGATATCCTAATGAGAATCAAGGTATCGTAGTATTCTGGAGTATTTGAATGACCGCACCGTAGAACAGAATTCTGCCACTCAAGTTCAATGTCCATGCCTTCGCAGGAAGTGTTGCCTGAACATCTACTATGTGCCAGGCATTGTTCTAAGCACCGGGTATGTAACCGTAGACAAAACTAAGGTCTTCCTCTGCAAATTTGAACACTAACTGGATATTTGTCAATATTAAGAAATTATTGGGGTTTTCTTAAGGCATAATAATGGTAGGTGGTTATGTTTTAAAATATTTAAACACTAAATTTATATTAATTTATATTAAATTATATATTTATATTAAATATATATTTAATTTATATTAAATACTAAAGTATTTATATATGAATTTACCTGATGTCTAGAAATAGCTTCAAAAGTATCCAGTGTGTGTGTGGGGGGGTCAGGGTGGGGGAAAGTGGGTGAGGATACACACGGAATAAGATTGTCCAGGATTTGATGGTTGTGGTGGTTGGGCAAAGGGTGCAAAGAGACTTGTTATGCTATTCTCCTTACTTTTGTGTATGCTTAATATTTTTCCCAGAAGGAAGGAAAGGAAAGGAAAGGAAAGGAAAGGAAAGGAAAGGAAAGGAAAAGAAAGAAAAAAGAAAAACAGAAAAGACAAGACAAGAGGTCTGCCCTTATGGAGTTTACTGTCTAGTGTATGAACCTGTGGTCATGATGGCGTTGATGCCAATTTAAGGCAAGTGAAGCAGGTTACATAAAGGGGAGCGAGGAGACATTGACCTGGCACAGGGAAGTGCGGGCATCCTGGATTCTAAAGAACTAGCTGGATACCCGGAGCCTCTTGAAAGTAGAAGTTTCCTGAACATTCTTTTTGTCTACATTTTCACTTGCAACTATGCATTAGCAACTAAAGAAGAAAGCATTAAGATTTTCATTTTTGGGGGCGCCTGGGTGGCGCAGTCGGTTAAGCGCCCGACTTCAGCCAGGTCACGATCTCGCGGTCTGTGAGTTCGAGCCCCGCGTCGGGCTCTGGGCTGATGGCTCAGAGCCTGGAGCCTGTTTCCGATTCTGTGTCTCCCTCTCTCTCTGCCCCTCCCCCGTTCGTGCTCTGTCTCTCTGTCCCAAAAATAAAATAAAAAAAAAAAAAAAAAAGATTTTCATTTTTGAATTATCGGGTACACTATTAAAAAATCATCCGGTGACAGTTTCAGAAGTGATTATTCTTTTAATATTTTTTTCAGTTTATTTTTTTATTTTGAGAGACAGAGAGAGGGAGGGAGGAAGGGAGGGAGAGCACAAGCAGAAGAGAGAGAATCCTAAGCAGGCTCTGTGATGTCAGCACAGAGCCTGACGTGGGGACTCAAACTCATGAACCTGGAGACCATGACCTGAGCTGAGATCAAGAGTCTGATGCTTCACCAACCGAGCTGCCCAGGCACCCCCAAGAAGTGATTATTCTTTTTTTTTTTAATTTTTTTTAACGTTTTTTAATTTATTTTTGAGACAGAGAGAGACAGAGCATGAACGGGGGAGGGGCAGAGAGAGAGGGAGACACAGAATCAGAAGCAGGTTCCAGGCTCTGAGCCATCAGCCCAGAGCCCGACGCGGGGCTCGAACTCACGGACCGCGAGATCGTGACCTGAGCTGAAGTCGGACGCTTAACCGACTGAGCCACCCAGGCGCCCCAAGAAGTGATTACTCTTAAACAATGTGACAGTAACTCAAAGTTACTTTCAGTAAAACAATACACTGCATTAAAATGAATGTTTCATTAGTTTTGCATGTCTATTTAATTTAAGGTAAAATGTTTTAATTTTACTGTATACGAACTACAGGTAAAAATATTCACAATTAATTTTATGTTGGCATCTATTTAAATTGAAATAAATATATTTAAATAATAATAAATACATTAAGTCATAATAAGAATGAATTACATCAACACTGAAAGACCATAGGATTGTCCTCCCTCTGATGCAAAGTCAGCATCCTTTCAGGGATATAGAGAGATTGATCATAGTGTTACAAAAACCCAAGTGAGGACATTGAATAGGTTGTTGGTGATGCAGTTGCAAATGAGAAATGAAATTCCAGAGCTAGTTTGGAGGTAAATCTACACCTTGTAGAGGATCAGAAATGACTTCGATACAGGGAGTGAATGAAAAATGTTTGAGTCGCAAAGACAAAGACAGTGCCATTCTCAGAAACCGGATCCTCGAGAAGAGAAACTTAATTGGGGGCAGGAGGAGAGGGCTTTGTGAAATTAGTTTTGAATGTGTTGCATCTGAAAAGCCAGCGTGGTAGCAAGCTGGAAAGACAAAGTGGAGCTTGAAAGGCATTGATCTCTCTCTTCAGAACTAGAAGACACATCACCCGCACTTGATTACGTTTGGGACCAGGTGTCCCTGCACTCCTCACGCCGCAGATCGGGCTGAGTGTGAACCCCGCAAGCAAGGCCGGTTCCCAGTCAGCCCAAACAAAGCCCTAAACTGGAAGGCTAGGGGGCCAGCAGAGCCTGTGGTTAGGACCACGTGTGGGGTGGGGCAGAACACCCCAGGGCTCCCCCTTACCCTGCTCCAAGCCAGAGGGAGTTGCTGGCATTGACTTTCAGCCATCCGTTCTGTGAGTTGTCACTTGAAGGCAATTGTATCTACCTCCTGTTTTTGGTTCAGATTACAAATGGTAAACAACCAAAAAAAAAAATTTTTTTTTTTTCCGGTTTGGAAATCAAAGACCATCTGTTTCTCATTCTATTTTCCCTCTCCTCTGGCTTTCTTTCATTCTCCCCCTCTCCCTCTCCCTCTCCCCCACCCTAAGAGCACACAGCTCAGCTGGGAGCATGGTGACCTTATTTGACTATCTTTGCTTTAATGAGAATGTTGGGTTTGTCATTGGGCTTAACACTAGAACATGCCGTGTTCCCACTCCAAATAGGTGTCTCAGATTGTTTACTTACAAATCGTCTTTTGCATGAAAATGAAGTTTCTCTATTTAATCTAAGGAATAAATACATCTAAACAAAGTAAAGTAATAATAAACTCAGGTCTGATGAAACCAAGGGTCGTTTTGGTGAAGACAATGGCCACATTCCTTAATGTCTGGTTAACAGACTCCTTTATAGTTTACCCAAGGATGATAGTTGACTTTTAAATCAGTTAAGGATAAAAATGAAATCTTGAACTGGGCAAATTGGCGACCACTGTATCGCCTGGATTGCTTCTCTCCTGGGATTCGAGAGTGGGCGGGCGGTTTTCAGCCGGCTCTATTTTCCTGTAGCCTGGTGTTACAGGTCCCTCTTGTGTTGGTTATTAACATCGTCTTGTTTCCATCGCCAGAACCATGAGAACACAATGAATGTGCCACTCGGTTCATCGGCTTATCGCATCCCATGTCCTCCCCGTCATCGCCACCATCATTTCTATCACCACCACCAGCATCAGCGGTCATCACCGTCCGCATAACGGGAACACAGCGCAGGGCAGCTCTAAACCGTGTGCTTTGGAACCAGACAGATCTGAATTTGAATTCCTTCCTCCCCGCTTGGGCGAGTGGCTTCCGCTCTTAGTTGTCAGTTTCTGCGTTAAGTGGAGGTCGTGATGACGCGCACATCACTGCTTTCAGGAGCAACTAGGATAAAGTGTGTAAGGTGTCTGACGTCCAGGCTCAAAACACATTACTCCCTTTCTCATTCATTTCTCCTTTCCCTAAGGAAGATGGACATTCTCGCCAGGAAATAGCTGCGATGTAATTGAGACAGATCAGATGTAATGGGAACTAATCAAAGGATTGAGTCATCTTTAAGTTGCCTACACAATAACAAAGCAACCAAACTTAAAAATGAAAGCTTCGGGGCGCCTGGGTGGCTCAGTCGGCTGAGCATCCAACTTCGGCGCAGGTCACGATCTCGCGGTCTGTGAGTTCAAGCCCCGCGTCGGGCTCTGGGCTGACGGCTCAGAGCCTGGAGCCTGCTTCCGATTCTGTGTCTCCCTCTCTCTCTGCCCCTCCCCTGCTCATGCTCTCTGTCTCAAAAATAAATTAAAAAAAATTTAAAAAGTGAAAGCTTTGTCCGTGATGTTGTTTTCGTTCCCTGTTATATCCAGAAGGGGACCCTTTGCTCACTTCCTGGTTTCCCAACCCCCCCCTGCCTTCACTGTCACTACTCGCTAAGGCAGAAGGACTTACCGTTTTTCCTGCCTGTTTCTTCTGTCCTATAGCCTTGCTCGCAGCAAGGCCTCGCGTCAGAATACAAACACAGTGTCTTGAGCTTAGTCAGGAGAGCTGTGTGTACCAAATATTCACCAAGGCATTACCGCTTATACATAATTACGCTCCTGCTCAAATAAAGGATTTCTCCTTCTTCCGAATGCGTGCAGAACTCATGCAAATAACTCAGCCCTCAGCATACACCATTTTGTTGTTTTATACTGTTTGCTTTAAAATTTTTTTTTTTTCAACGTTTTATTTTATTTTCGGGACAGAGAGAGACAGAGCATGAACGGGGGAGGGGCAGAGAGAGAGGGAGACACAGAATCGGAAACAGGCTCCAGGCTCCGAGCCATCAGCCCAGAGCCTGACGCGGGGCTCGAACTCACGGACCGCGAGATCGTGACCTGGCTGAAGTCGGACGCTTAACCGACTGCGCCACCCAGGCGCCCCTATACTGTTTGCTTTAATGTATGCATCTCTAGGATCCTTGGGGCTGTCTCAGTTCCTCCCTGAATTTCTACAGACAAGCATGGGCTTCACCTCAAAGTCAGCTCTGATAAATATTTATAGAATTAAATCGAATTACGTATCTTGTTTGCCCAAGGATACTGCAAATATTTCAAAAGCAAATATTTCAACTATTATTCTCTGCTTCTTTGTACCCCCTTTCCTCTCCTCTTCCCCCACCAGGATACTCAAAAAATAAGCTATAAAAAATGATCAATATTATTTGGTCATATTTATGATAAGTGATAGGACATAGCTGAAGCCCAATGCTGCAAGGAACCTTCACAAACATCCAGTTCCGGGCCTGAATTCTGTGACGACAGTCCTGCCAAAGGTCATCTTTTTTTTTTTTTTTTTTTTTTTTTTTTTTTTTGCCAGGGCAACTCTGGTGCTTGGGAATGTCGGAAAGTTTTCTCTCTGTTGAGCTACACTTTGTCTCCCTTTATCTTTCATCTTGGATCTAAAATCCAGCCATTGGAAGAAACCAGAACACTCTCTTCTTAAATGTTTATTTCTCTTCGAGAGACAGAGAGAGAAATAGTGCGGGGTGGAGGGACAGAGAGGGGACAGAGGATCCGAAGCGGGCTCTGTACTGACAGCAGAGAGCCCGATGTGAGGCTCGAATCCACGAACCACGAGATCATGACCTGAGCCGAAGTCGGACGCTCGACCGACCGAGCCACCCAGGTGCCCCGAAAGCAAAACACTTCTAAGCCCACTTGCCACATGACAGCCCATCACAGATTCAAAGATAGCTCTTGAATCTGTTTTTCTACGATGAAAACTTCAGTCCGTTACGTGACTTAATTTCTCTGGCCTCTAGTTCTCTCTCTCTGATTTTTTCACTCGGTGCTTCATTTGGACTAATTACAATTAGCATTATCTTTAATTGAGAACTTACTCTGTGTCAGGCATTGCGAGGAATTGCTTGTGAATGTCGTCTCTTGTAATTCTCCCAAACTCATGAGGTGGGTGGTGTTACCACAGGTAAGCACCCTGAGGCTTACTGGGGATAAGCAACTTGCCCGAACAGTAGACGGCAGAGCTGGGTTTGAATCTAGAAATGCCTGGTTCCCAGGTCCACAGTCACTTGTACTATACTATGCTGCCTCCCCAAGATGAATTGGTTCAGTCTGCTCAGCCCTGAGTTCATTTTTCATCTGGACTGGATTTTTTTTTTGTGTGTGCCTATTTTCCCCAAATTCCATTTCTTTTCTTATTTCCACTGTGAAAGAAATCTACCTCCCTCGCAGTGTTGATTTTTTTTCCCCTCTAGATGTTCTTCTTGATCCTTCCAGGTTTTTAAAAAAATTTTTTTAATGTTTTTATTTACTTTTGAGACAGAGAGAGACAGAGCATGAGCAGGGGAGGGGCAGAGAGAGAGAGAATCGGAAGCAGGCTCCAGGCTCTGAGCTGTCAGCACAGAGCCCGACACGGGGCTCGAACTCACGGACTGTGAGATCACGACCTGAGCCGAAGTCGGCCGCCCAACCGACTGAGCCACCCGGGCGCCCCGATCTTTTCCAGTTTAAGGCCATTTCCTTTTTTGCTCTCCATCTTAAATTAAAAAAAAAAAAATCCTGTTTTTAGGATTGCATGGTGACACGTCTAAAGTATCAAGGTCATGTCCAGACACATGACCTGTTACCGTCACTGTCACATGGCATACCAGGCATAAACATGTCTACACGGTAACTGCCATGCTTTCTTGTCCACACAGCCCGCGCCTAAGATTGGTTGGGCTGATGTTCCGGTTGCCCCGGCAACATGGCCGAAGAAACAGAAAAAGTGAGAAGGTGTCTGCCAGGCTAGGGGAGTCTGCCGGGACACTACTCACGAGTTCCTGGAAGAAGTACAGATCCCAGGTCCTGGTGGCCAAATGCTGGGGGGGAAACTATGTTGTGGTGAACGAGGCAAAAACCAAACTAAACCAAGGCGATGCCAAAGCCGTATGTGATGCCAAGGGTTATTACCCAATGATGAGGTGAGAAAATGAGACTTAAGCTCTAAATTCAGGAAGGCTGGGAATGGGATATACAGTGGGGAAGGGTGAGAGGTTCAGAGAAGAGACTATGGACAGGGAGAGGGGCCCCTTTCTGGGACAGAGGGGGACTCAGAGTCAGATCTGATTATCTAAAGGCATTGGGTATGTCCCAATAGAAATAGGGGAACCGACGCTGTTTTCTGTTTACTGGTTTGACCTGTTTTTAGTCATAGACCTTTTTTTCTTTCTTCCAGGACTATCCTGAAATGCCTACTCAAGGAGTTCATGTTTGCAACCAACTGCTTCATCGGGCAGAAAGGGTACTTACGTGTTGCCAGGATGGAGGCTGAGCTCTGTGACCTCTCCCCTGGGAGGGATGGTAGGTTATGAAGTTCATCCCTGGGTCACCAGCTCTGAAACATGGGGAAGTTGTAAGCTTTACTTTTTCTTGCTTTTTTTTTTTTTAAAGTTTATTTATTTATTTTGAGAGAGACAGAGATAGCACAAACAGGGGAGGTGCAGCGAGAGGGGGAGAGAGGGGGAAGCCCAAGCAGGCTCCTCGATGCCAGTGCAGGGCCAGACGCAGGGCTCAAACTTCCCAAACTGTGAGATCATGACCTGAGTCGACACCAAGAGTCAGACACTTAATTGACTGAGCCACCCAGGGGCCCTGTTTCTTGCTATCTAAAATCGTGACATCTTGGACCCACACCTGTGTATTTTAAGTGACACATAGGTGCCAAACATTCAGATTTAACGGAGAATTTGAGATGAGGTATAGGAAAAGAGTGAGGTGGGGGAGGGAGAGAGGAAGATTAAAAAAAATTTTTTTTAATGTTTATTTTTGAAGGAGAGAGAGAGCAGGGGTGGGACAGAGAGAGAGGGAGACACAGAATCCGAAGCAGGTTCCAGGCTCTGAGCCATCAGCACAGAGCCTGATGCAGGGCTTGAACTCACAAGCTACGAGATCATGACCTGAGCCGAAGTCGGACACTTGACCGACTGTCACCCAGGAGCCCCAAGATAGATTTTTTCTTTTTAATGTTTATTTTTGAGAGAGAAACTGTAAGCAGGGGAGTGGCAGGGGTGGGTACACAGAGGATCTGAAGTGGGTCCTGCGCTGACAGCAGAGAGCCTGACGCGGGGCTCGAACTCACAAACTGTGAGATCATGACCTGAGCCGAAGTCGGTCCCTTAACCAAATGAGCAACTGAGCCAGGCAGGCGCCCCGAGAAAGATTTTCTGATTCATCAAATTATCAAATAAATATAATATTTTTAACATGGTAAAATATACATAATGTGAAAGTTACATGACATAAAAATTTGGGAAGTTTTTAACCATTTTAAAGTGTACCGTTCAGGGGCACCTGGGTGGTTCAGTTGGTTGAGCTTCTGACTCTTGGTTCCGCTTCAGGTCATGATCTTGAGGCTTCCTGAGTTCAAGCCCCACATCCGGCTCTGCGGTGACAGCCCGGAGTCTGCTTGGGATTCTCTCTCTCACCCTCCCTCTCTGCCCCTCCCTCACTTGCGCTCTGTGTCTCTCAAAATAAATAAACTTAAAAAAAAATAGAGCCTACAGTTCAGTGACATAAAACAGTCACATTGTTGTGTAACAACCACTACCCCCACCTTTAGTTTGTTTTCATCTTCCCAAGTGGGACCTCTGTACCCGTTAATGTAAAGAATAACTCCCCCCGCCCCAGCCCCTGGCTGTTCTACTTTCTATCTCTCTGAGTTTGACGTTCTCTGTACCGCATATGAACAGATCATACAGTATTTGTCTTTTTGTGACTGGCTTATTTCACTTAGCATAACGTCCTCAAGGTTCATCCATGGTATAGCAGGTGTCAGGATTTCCTTCCTTTTAAAGGAAGAAACGCACGCACCCCTTTTCATTTGTGCGTTCATCCACACCTTTCGGAGGCTTTTTTGAGGTTCGGCGTGGGCCCTGCGTCCCTAGAGGCTGGCTCACATTCCTGGAGGAGCAGGTCTCTGCCTTCCTGCGCACACTGCCGCCAGTCTGTTGGAGGCAGGAATCAAAAAGAACAGTCTGTTTGCCAAGGGAATGTGTCTGTGCAGAAACATAGAACTCCCCACAACTGCTGCACTGAGAGAAAATCCCAGCAGCTGCCAACCCACCAAGCCTGCTCACAGCTTTCCCCCTGCACTCCCTTCCGCTGCCGATAACAGCCCTATGGTTATTCCACATCACAGTTAAAGGATTATTCGGGAAAAGAAGAGCACAGGCCTGGAACCGCCATCAGATCTAAGAGCTCATTTGTACTTGGCCAGGAGATGCGAAGTATTGGCTCCAGTGACCTCAGGGAGTTGAAAGCCACGGGGTGAAATTTTCATGATGTTTACGTTTTCTAAGAGATTTTATCCAGGACTTGTAACTGAGGAAACCGGCCACAAGTATAAACCCAGATACATTAACATTCAATGCTAAGGAAAACTAATGAAGCCCAGAGCAAATATTTATTGTATATCTATTATATTCCGAGGACCGTGCTAGATGACGTAGGAAAGTTAGAGCTGCTTTTATGGGGACCCGATTTTTCTTTTTAGCCTCTACTGAGTTCAAAAAAACGAATACTGGTGTTTCATTTGGGTTCTTGATGGATCCTGGTGCTGTGATCTGTTATTGCACTCAGGATTAGAACCAGTTGATGTGCATGGGGCTTAATGTTTTTTTTTAATAAATGTATTTATGTATTTATTTACTTACTCATACGCATTCATCAAACATATTTTGGTCTCCGTTTGCATTTTTTTTTTTTTGTGGCAAGAATATTGAGCATGAGATCTACCCTCTTACATTTTTAAACGTATTGTACGGTGTCATTAACTGTAGGTACAATGCCGTACAGCAATCTCTAGAATGTATCCATCTTGCGTGATTGAAACTATAGCCACTGGACAGAGGCTCGCCGTTTCCCACTCTCCCTGGTCCCTGCAACCACCATTCTACTCCTTGTTTCTATGGATTTGACTATTTATTTATTTATTTATTTATTTATTTATTTATGAGAGAGAGAGCGCACATAAGTGGGGCAGGGGCAGAGAGAGAGAGAGAGAGAGAGAGAGAGAGAGAGAGAGAGAGAATCCTAAGCAGGCTCTATGCTGTCAGCCCAGAGCCCGATGCGGGGCTCAAGCTCACAAACCATGAGATCATGACCTGGGCCAAAATCAAGAGTCGGATGCTTAACTGACTCAGCCACCCAGGCACCCCTGGGTTTGACTATTTTCGATACTTCACGTAAGTGGAATCATGTAGTATTTGTCCTTCTGTGTCTAGTCTGTTTCACTTACATGTCCTTTAGGGTCCTTCATGTTGTTGCATATGGCAGGATTCTATCTAATATCTATCTATCTGTCTATGTATGTATGTATGTATGTATGTATGTATGTATCTGCCTACCTACCCATCCATCCATCCATCCATCCATCCATCCATCCATCCATCTACCTATCTTAAAAGTTTTTAATTCCAGTTTAACATACAGTGTTATATTAGTTTCAGGTGTTCAATATAGTGACTCACCACTTCCATATATCACCTGGTGCTCATCACAACAGATGCCCTCCTTACTCCCCGTCTCCCCACTCACCTCCTCGCTGGGAACCATCAGATTATTCTCTATAACTAAGAGTCCGTTTCTTGGTTTGTGTCTCTCTCATTTTTCCCCTTTGCTTGTTTGTTTTATTTCTTAAATTCCACGTATGAGTGAAATCATATGGTATTTGTCCTTCTCTGACTTTATTTCGCTTAGCATGATACCGTCCAGCTCCATCCACGTTGATGCAAATGGCCGAGACTTCATTCTTTCTTATGGCTGAATACTATTCCATTGTTTATATATACCACATCTTCGTTTTCCATTCATCAGTCGATGCACACTTAGGCTGCTTCTGTATCTCGGCTATTATAAATAATGCTGCTATTAACATAGGGGTGCATGTATCCCTTTGGAATTAGTGTTCTTGTATTCTTTGGGTAAATATCCAGTAATGCCATTGCCGGATTGCAGGCTAGTTCTGTTTTTCACTTGTTGAGGCAGGATTTATAAAAGCCACTGTCCTGAGATCCATTAGGGAAGCCCTACTTCTTTCCAGAGGAGGAGCTCTCACTTCTGGCTCCTTCCTTAGTCCTGTGATCTTTCTGTCACTCTGTGCTTTAGCCAGATGGGCAGGAAAGCTGGAGTCGGCCCCGTGTTGCATATTCTAGGGAAAGGAAGAGCTTGGGTGCTATGGTTGGCAGTGCGTATTCGCGCCTGGTTCATTTTCGATCTTTCCACCAGTGAGAATTGCTGTAGCCCATGGCTTCACTGGTTGGCCAGTTACATAAGAGCCTTCCTTGAAAAGACAAACGTTAGATTTTTCCTGAAGACAGTACCATCCAAACCCACACGGGGAAAAATATTTCCCCCCGGTAGGCAAGGCTCTGCGTTTGTCCTTCTGTTCTTAAACCCTCGTCCCTGTTACGATACCAAAAGCATTCGGATTTTTTTTTTTCTGCTTCAGTGGAGAGGCCTGGCAACGTCACAGAAGGATGACCCTAGCTTTTAATGGTTCTCTGTCTCTATTTCTCAGGGAACGGCCCTTAAAAGTGCTCTAGCTTCAGAGCCTCACTTGGATGGAGGTGAGTGGCCATGGAGGGTGCTGCCAGTTCCTCTCCCTTCTCCCTGTTTCAGGAAGAGGTAGAAATGGGGCAGTGAAGCAGGGTCTCCTCAGACAAGTTTTTATTCGGGGTTCCCTTTGGGAAGTGTTTTGAGAGAAGCTGGGCTTTAGGAAAAGCCGGAACAGCGTCCAGCTTCCTGCAGCAAGATAAGAATAAATGGTCTCGGATACGGACACGGAGGGACGTGGCTGGAGAACTAGCGGTTGATCTCTAGGGGCTGGTCTACATGAGGGGCTGAGGAGCCCCCTGAGGAAGGACTTACCCCGAGGGAGAAGGGCGGCGGGCTGGCAGACAGAAGTCAACGCCATGTCCGCCGGGGCGGAGAGGAGAGGGTGCCACTCAAAGTGTCCTCTCCCTGCCCTTGGATTCTATATCCATGAGGAGAGGGCAGGGGAGGACAGGGCCTGCAGAATAACAGTTTTATCAAAGACTCTGAAAATATCCACGGCATAAGTGTCTTGGAGCCCTTGCAAAGACAGTAACCAGGTGAGCAAAGTTTTCTCGTCCTGTCGTGGCATTGCTGGCGGCATCTTCGTTCAGAACCTTCCGCCAACTGTCAAGCCAGCGGTCTTTCCATCACCCCATGCTGCCTCTTAAAACCACCCTTAAACCTCAGGTCCTTTTTATTTTCCTCATCGGGGGGACATGTGTGGAAGGGGAAGGCTTTTCTTCCTTAAGCCCTTTGTCCTTCTGCCATACATGCTCCCAGGCTCTTCCCTTTGCGGCCTGGACAGTAGTCTTGTGGTAGTCATGCGTAGGCCCCTGGAGATCTTTACAGAGCAGCATGACTTCCCCGGGGCTGCGGCTACTCAGTCTTGAAATCCCATCACCACATCCATGTAGGGACTGCTCCTGCCAGTGGCGAGTGGCAGGGCTACTAAGGCAGATCTCTTCCCAAAAGGCCTAGAATTCTTGCATCTTCTGACTTTGGCCCAAGGCCTCCCAGTTGGTCTTCTTGAAACATCCGTTAACCGCGTGGCAATTTAGGGGGCGCCTGGGTGGCTCCGTAGGCTAAGCGCCCGACCTGGGCTCAGGTCGCGATCTCGTAGTTCATGGGTTCAAGCCCCATGTCGGGCTCCGTGCTGACAGCCCTGAACCCGCTTCTGATCCTCTGTCTCCCTCTCTTTCTGGCCCTACCCCACTTGCCCTTGTGCTCTCTCTCAAAAATAAATAAATAAACATTTATGTAAAAAAACCCCACATGACTGCCTAACAATTTAGGATGCTTCTACCCAACCTTTTCTCCCACTCTCTTCCTTCAATCATGGTCTGACAGTGTTCCCCAGCCTCCTCCGGCTCCAACCCTATTTCCATCACGAGTGTGGACTAACTCAGTTCTATTCTACCTGGACCTGAGATCATTAGCGTAGGTCAGCTATGATTCTCGGACCATAGACTGAATCTCCATTGTTCCTCTCTCTGGACCCGAGGCCTCCGATGACAAGTAATCTCTTGGGGAGAGGACACAACCTCTACCGATAGCGATTCTTACCTTGTAGGTGCGTCAGGAGTGTATGCTGAGATGGTAATTTCATTTTTGTCAGAAACGTTGACTGTCTTCATTCTAAGCAGGGAGACAGGCCCTCCATATTCATCTGCCTGAAGAGAGGTGGGTGTTGTAGAATCGGCTTTTAGAGGCTGCTTGAGAACATCCCCTCATCCCGTCCTTTGGGAAAATCTCAACCCATTATGCTAGGCGTCTCTGGGGGAGAGAAGCAATATTTTGGAGAAGGGAGAGCAGGAAAGAGATTTCTCAAGCTCAAAGGAGGGAAAGCGGTCCATGGGTTTTGCTAGAGTGGGGACATGAGATCTGGCTTATTTAGGGGGCAGCTGTAAAGAATTCAGAGTGGAGTAGGGATGGCTCTGTGAGCTCTGAGAGGCACTAGGGTTCCAAGATGGTCCTAGTGAGTGGGGGAGGGAAAGAGAGAGGGAGACACAGAATCCCAAGCAGGCTCCAGGCTCCGAGCTGTCAGCACAGAGCCCGACGCGGGGCTCGAACCCACGAACCGCGAGATCATGACGTGAGCTGAAGTCGGACGCTTAACCGGCTGAGCCACCCAGACGCCCCCTACACCTTTTTTGACATAAACAGTTGCATAGTCTTTTTTCTGTACTTTTCCCCCTTCATATTACATCTTCAAACTCTCTCCATGGCCATGCTATAGGCCCACCTTATTCTTTTAAAAAGTTAGATAGTATTTTATTATATTGCTGTATCAGGTTGTATATGTGTTTCCAGATTTTGACACTAACTAAAGATTCTGCAGTTAATATTCTTCTACCCACATAGCTGGGCACACATATATCTGAGGGGTCAATCCTAGAATTGAAATTGCTACGTCAGGGATATATGTCTTTTAAATCTTGATAGATATTGCTAATTTCTTTCCAAACAAACTATATCAAATTACACCCTCAGCAACAATGTGGAAATGCTCATACCTTTGCCAATAATAGATGTTAGCCAGTTTTTTAAAAATCTTTGCCAATCTGAAAAATAAAACATGAAATCTCATAGCTTTCCTTTGCATTTATTTGAAAAGGTAATAATAACAATACAAACAACAGGTAGCAGTTAAATAAGCACTTTCTGAATACTTTGTACACATTTAAACATCTTTTTAAATACTTACAAGGCATTTGTATTTATTTTTCAAATCGTATTCTTGTCGTCTGTCCATTTTCTATTAAGGACATTGGACTTTGTATGGAATGTGAATTGAAAATACTTTTCCCCCAGCTGTCATTTGTTTTTCAACTTTATGGCACTTTTTTTTTTTAAATTTTTTTTTTCAACGTTTATTTATTTGGGACAGAGAGAGACAGAGCATGAACGGGGGAGGGGCAGAGAGAGAGGGAGACACAGAATCGGAAACAGGCTCCAGGCTCCTAGCCATCAGCCCAGAGCCTGACGCGGGGCTCGAACTCATGGACCGAGAGATCGTGACCTGGCTGAAGTCGGATGCTTAACCGACTGCGCCACCCAGGCGCCCCATCTTTATGGCACTTTTAAAATGTAGATTTTACATTTATTTATCTATTACTTTAAAATGTTTTACTTTAAAAAAGGCAAGGACTGCTGGTTTCTGGTTCTGCATGTGCAAGTAAAAAGCTAAACAGACTGAAAAATCAACAACTTTTCTGGGATCTGTAAGAGAGCTGAGGACACAGGGCAAACCACAACCCCCAAGTTGGTAGAGACGGTCGGATGAATACAGAATCACAGCTTCCCAGGGTGGAGACTCGTGAGTGGAAACCATCTTGGAAACCAGTGCGGGGGTAAGAGAACCTGAGCTGTTATTGACAAATCGTTGGAGGTTCTGTGTGGGCAAGTCTGAGAATGAAAACTTCGGGGAGACCCAGTCATAGGGGGACCCCCACAATATCGTGAGATTTTCCTCCAAGAGCTTGACCAGGTTCCTGCAGTAAATTTTGGAGAAAAATCCTTAAGCGCTTCTTGCAGGGAGAGGGGAAAAGAACTATTCTGAGGGGCGCCTGGGTGGCTCAGTCGGTTGAGCGTCTAATTTCAGCTCAGGTCGTGATATCGTAGTCAGTGGGTTCGAGCCCCGCATCGGGCTCTGTGCTGACAGCGCAGAGCCTGGAGCCTGCTTCGGATTCTGTGTCTCCCCGTCTCTCTACCTCTCCCCAACTCAGGCTCTGTCTGTCTCTCTCAAAAATGAATAAACGTTAAAAAAATTTTTTTTAAAGAAAGTAAGGGTGGCTCTATTTCAGACAGAGCAACTTCAAAATAAGGAAAGTTATCAGGGATTTTAAAAAAGGCATTACATAATGATAAAGGGATCACATCTTAAAAAATTTTTTTTAATGTTTATTTATTTTTGAGAGAGAGAGAGCACACATGAGCATGCTTGAGAGGGGAGGGGCAGGGAGAAAGGGGGGCAGAGGGTCTGAACCACGCTCTGTGCTGACATCAGACAGCCCAATGTGGGGCTTGAACTCGTGAACTGCAAGATCATGACCTGAGCCAAAGTTGGACCGTAACCGACTGAGCCACCCAGACTCCCCAAGGCATCAGATCTTTACTGTGTATGTGCCTAGTAACAGAGCATCAAACTACATGAAGCAAAAACTGATAGAAGGAATAGATGAATTCACTGTCACAGTGACTCATGGGACTTCACATGGGATGACACAGGGGACTTCAACACCCCCCCTATCAGAAGTGGACTGATCCAGCAGGCAGAAGACAACTAAGGACAGAGTTGAAATCAACAATATGGTCAATCATCTGGATACAATTGACGTTTGTAGACTACTTCATCCAACAACAGCAAATCACATTCTTCTCAAGCTCGCATGTGACATTCACGGAGATAGAACACATTCTGGGCCATGAAACAGAACTTAACAAATTTAAAACAATAGAAATCATGTAGCGTCTGCTCTCAGACCATAATGGGTTTAAACCCATTACGTCAGTACCAGAAAGACAACTAGAAAAATCTCAAACTATGTGAACATTATACAACACCCTTCTAAATAATACATGGGTCAAAGAAGAACTTTCCAAAGAAATTGAAATAGATGTTTACATCAAAATGTGTGAGACGCAACAAAAGCAGTGCTTATAGGGAAATGTATAGCATTAACTACATTTATTAGAAGAGAAGATCTAAAATCAATAAGTTTGCACCTTGGGAAACTGGACAAGGAAGAGCAAATTAAATCCAAAGTAGGCGGAAGAAAAGAAATGATAAGAACTAAAGCAAAAGTTAATGAAATTGAAAACAGGAAATCAGTAGAGAAAATCAATGACACTAAAAACTGGTCCCTTGAAAATATCAATAAAATCAATAAGCCCCTAGCCAGAGTGTCTAAGAAAGAAAGAGAACATAGATTACTGAGATTAGGAATGACAGAGGAGACAGCACTACAGAGACCACGGACACTAAAAGGATGATAAAGGAATGCTGTGAGCAACCGCATGCGCACAAATTTGAAAATCTAGATGAAATGGACCAATTCTTCGAAAGACACGGGTACCAAAACCCACAGAAGAAGAGACAGACGAACTGAATAGGCCCATATCCATTCAAGACATTGAGCCAATAATTAATAATCTCCCCAGACAGTACGCACCAGGTTCAGACAGGTTCACTTATGAATTCTTCCACACATTTAAGGAAGAAATTACACCGAGTCTCCAGTTTCTTTCCGAGGATAGAAGCTGAACTCTTCTCACCCGCATACCAAACCGGACAAAGACTTCAGAAGAAAACTACAGACCGGTATCTCTCATGAACACAGTTGTAAAAATCCTCCGTAAAATATTAGCAAGTCAAAACCTACAGTGTGTAAAAAAGATTATACACCAAGACCAGATGGGGTTTATCCCAGGTATGCAAAGCGGACACCATATTAAAAAATCAGTTAATGTGCTCCATCACATCCACAGGCTCAGAAAGAAAAAACACACGATCATATCAACAGATACAGAAAAAAGCATTTGACAAAAACCCAAGACCCATTCATGATAAAAGCTGTCAGGAAACGAGGAATAGAGGGGGACTTCCTCAACTCGATAAAGAATATCTAAAGAATATCTAGCCACGTGGGTGGCTTAGTCGGTTCAGTGGCCGACACTCGATTTCGGCTCAGGTCACGATCTCGCTGTTCCTGAGCTCTGTGCTGACAGCGTGGGGCCTGCTTGGGATTCTGTCTTCCTCTCTCTCTGCTTTCCCTCCCCTGCTCGCTCTCTATCGCCGTCTCCAAAAATAAATAAAAAATAAACTTCAAAAAAAAAAAAAAGAATATCTGCCAAAAACTATAGCTATCATACTTCACAGTAAGAAACCTGGAGCTTTCCCATGAAGGTCAAGTACAAGGCAAGGACGTCCCCTCTCGCTACTTCCTGTTCTCATACTGCAGACTATCTCGCAACCCAGGACCTGCAGGGACGCCCAGGGAGCAGGCGACAGGAAGCACACAGTGTTTTTACATTTATTTTGCCATAAAGCTTCCCTCTGGTCCCCGCCAAGAGTGACTCACATGTTCTGTAGCAGTTGTACTCAGAGTGTATTTTGTAGGTTTTTTGGGAATGTCATTTCTCAAGTAAATCATTTTTCTTGCGTGTCACACAATCATCTGCCCGTCATAGGTTGGAATTTTTTTTTTTAAATGTCACTCAACACAGTTTGAGGGACACTGCTCTGTAGTGTGCCCCGTGAAAGGCTACTTGTATACGGCACCCACCTTTGGCATTTCCTCTGATGCCTCTACTGCAACTTAAATTCCTTTTTTTGTAAAACTGTGGGAGAGTTAACCCCCCACGGGGTGATCTCCGACCAATGGGAGACCAGAGGTTGGTGGAAGCTGGGCAGACTGGTTCCCTCACTGTCTTCTCCAGACAGCCTTCCTGGACGAATGCCGCATGCGCCAAGTAAACACCCCCTCAAAGATCTGCTCTGCCTCTTTGTGGTGGTCATGAACAGGAGCCAGCATGCTGATACATTGCCTTACACCTTTCCTGGTCTCATTTTCCTTTTACCACAATTTTCCTGCCCTGTATTTGTGTCTCACAAAGCATCAGGCTCTGGTTTCTAGAAGACCCCTCACTAAACACTGCTATGGATAGGTCATAGTGACCAAGCAGCTTTCAGAATGATTTTCTCATATGTAAATAAACCTAGAGAGAGAGGACCCTATATCTGTATGAAGTAAGTTATTTTTTTTTAGAGAGAGAGAGAGAGAGAGAGAGAGAGAGAGAGAGCGCGAGCACCAGGTGGGGAGAGGGGCAGAGGGCAAGAGAGAATCTTAAGCAGGCTCCACACTCAGCATGGAGCCCGACGTGGGGCTTGATCTCATGACCATGAGATCATGACCTGAGCTGAAATCAAGAGTCAATGCTTAACCAACTGAGCCACCCAGGTGCCCCATCTTTTTTTTTGGTTGTTTTTAAGTTCAGTGCAGGGCTTGAAGTCACGACCCCGAGATCAAGACCTGAGCTGATTCCAAGAGTCAGACACTTAACCAACTGAGCCACCCAGGTGCCCCAAGACCATAGATCTTTATACATACATCCTTATATAAGCGTATGCAAAGATATATATCTTGAGAATATATAATCCGAATTCTAAGCACCATGGTAGGACTTTTGAGGACTGTTGACCCTCATTCATTCATTCGTCACGTTTTGAGGGCCTGCCATATGCTGGGTTTGACAGAAGCTGATAGGCGTCCGAATAAAACCTGACCCGTGTGCTCAAGGAGACCATCCTTCAGGATGCAGGCAAGCCCAAGGCAGAAACACTGCCGGGAAGGAAGTGTGGTACAAAGACACACGTGTGTGACGGGGCAACCGACGGGCTCCAGACTCCACAGGATGGGATGATGGTCAGAGGGCACCCCTCGGAGCTGCATTGTAAATGATTTCAAGTAAGCGGTGGGGGGCGGGGTGCCACGGGAGATGGGCGCACTCCAGGCAAAGGGGCATCCGGGTACAGAAGTGCGGGAAGTGGGCCAGGCCCTGGCACATTCAGGCGGGCACCCGAGAGTCATTTGGTGCGACTGGCGCTCAGGTACGAGGTGGCGAGGGGCAGAGGCGTGGAGGGCTGAGGCTGAATGAAATCCAGCCAGTCAGCCAGCCGGCGTGCAGGTCAAGAAAGGCCCCGAGAGCCTGCCCGGGAAGCCTGAAAATTTCTTCTGAAGGTGACGGGGACAACGGATGGATATCAAGGTAGGGCTGGTGTCAAGAGTTTAAAAATGCGTCTTCAAAGTCTATGACACTGTTGTGACTTTGCAAAATTAGTATTCGTTACGTGGAGTCCCGGGGTCTTGGATGGCGTGCTGCAGTTTGAAAACAGACCACGAGGGAACCTGAGATATTTATCACTCACAGGTCCTGGAAAAAGCACGCAGCTCGCCTGGAGGGAGGTCGAGGCAGCGTGTAGGCGGAGAGGACGGCAGGACCCGGAAGCGTGCCTTTGTTAAGATCTGTGAAGGGAGTGCTTTGGGGTTCCCGAGCTACGGTCGGATTGGTCAGTTCAAAAAAGCGTGGGCCGTTGGTAAGTTTCAGGGCCACCCGAGGGGAAGGCCCTGGGAATCTGGGGGGACTTGCTCACCAGGGCCGCTGGGCGGCTCACATCAGAAACTCGCACTTTGGGGGCGCCTGGGTAGCTCTTGATTTTGGTTGGCTCGGGTCATGATCTCACGTTTCAGGAGATCGAACCCCGCGTTGAGCTCTGTGCTGAACGCGGTGAGCCCGCTTGGGATTCTGTCTCCCTCTCTTTCTCTCCGCCCGTTCCCCACTCATTCCCTCTCTCTCTTTCAAAATAAATCAACTTAAAAAAAAGAAAAACAACGACACCACCTCCACCTGCTCGTCTTCCTGAGGGCTGCTATCTAGGACATCCGGTTGCATGAGGGACTAGTGTCAAAGGCCCCACAGGCCACGGGGCCAAGCAAAACGGATGCTGAGGCAGCACCATCACCGAGGACTTCAGCTCAACTCTTTTTTTTTTTTAATGTTTATTTTTTGAGAGACAGAGAAAGAGAGAGACAGAGCATGAGCAGGGGAGGGGCAGAGAGAGAGGGAGACACAGAATCCGAAGCAGGCTCCAGGCTCCGAGCTGTCAGCACAGGGCCCGAGCGGGGCTCGAACTCACGAGCTGTGAGACCATGACCCGAGTCGAAGTCAGACGCTCAACCGACCGAGCCACCCAGACGCCCCCGGCACAGCTCAACTCTTGACAGATGCTCGTCCTTGCAAAACATGAAGTGTAATTCTCCTCGTGAACGTGGACCCAGCTTAGTGACTCACTTGTATTGAAGAGAAAGCGGTGGAAATGACACCAAATGACTTTTGAGGCTCGGTTGGAAGAGACAAGACTGCTTCCAACAGCTCTCTCCGAGGCTCTTGACTTTGGAGCCCCGCGCTGCCCCGCAGCTGGCACACGGGAGGGCCCACAAGCAGAGACCGTGTGAAAAGGGAGAGGGCTGCTCAGGGAGCCCCAGCCGCTGGGATCTTCCCAGTCAGGGGAGTCAGCAAGGCTTCAGGTGATGTCCTGGCCCCAGCTGTGGTCCGACTGCAACCCTGGCGGGACCCCGGTGACATCCGTGGAGCTGAACCCCGTCCAACTCCAGGACCATGAGCGATAATAATCACGGGTCATCGCTACCATTTTTAGCCACTCTGTTATGTTGTTTACTGCCTGGGAGAGAGGCAGAGAAGAGGACAGCCGTGTGGGAGAGAAATGCTGAGCCAAGAGATGCCAGAAACGACCTGTGGGGGCTCCTGGGAGTCCTCCCAAGACTGCAGGAATGCCTGCTCTGTGCTGTATCTACGGGGTCATTGAAAATCTATTTTGATCCAAGAAAAATCAGCCACTGGTGCCCCCAGGGTCCAAATCAGCTTGGCGAGTCGGGATGGATTGTAGTTTTGTGACTGGCCCCCCCTGCTCTCCTGGAACCTCCAGTTCAGAAATTGGGTCTCGTCCTGATAGTTCAGGGCTAGTCTGCATTTGCTGAAAATGGGGAATTATCCCCGATCGGCAGGTGCCTTGGCCCAGGCTTTGTGTGTGTGTCTCTCTCAGCCTCCCTCTTTCCCTCTGGCCGTGGGTGCCTTTTATAGAAGCTGTGGCCCCAGATGGTGGCCACGGCTTCTCCAGCTGCCCTTTCCTGCTAGTGAGCCTGACTCTGGCCCCCTCCCCTCTGTTTTCCCACAGGGCTTGGACACCCTCTGCCCCTTCCCAAACTAGGAACAGTACTGGTCTTGTGCACAGTAGCACTCAGTAAATATTCATTAAATAAATCATGTTTTTGATAGAAGTTATGTCTGTTTTGGCCCTAAGAATAATTTTGTTGTTGTTGCGCCCGACTCGTGGTTTTGGCTCCGGTCGTGATCTCGTGGTTCCTGAGATCGAGCCCCGCGTCAGGCGCTGAGCTGACGGCCTGAAGCCTGCTTAGGATTCTCTATCCCGCACTCTCTGCCCCTCCCCCATTCACACGGTCACTCTCTCTCTCCCCCCTCAAAATAAATAAACACTTTTAAAAAAAGAATAGTTTTCTGTTGTTGAGCTTGGAAAACAAAAGGACATTTGAAGATGCACGCATCTTGACAACAGGTTGAATTCTATCCACTGAAGTACAATCGCTTATTCTTTGCTGACACTTGATAAGTTAACTGTTACTTAACAGTTAAGGGGAGGGGATGATGAGCTTACCCTAGTAGGACAGGACACCGAGACTCAGGAAAACTTCTCGTGATGCATTAGTTTGATTGAAATGCATACTGAAAGTTGTAAGATCATATGAGTTGTAAAGAAACATAGATCGGGGGCGTCTAGGTGGCTCAGTTGCTTAAGCATCCGACTGTTGGTTTCGGCTCAGGTCATGATCTCACGGTTCGTGAGTTTGAGCCCCGAGTCCCGCTCTGTGCTGACAGCACAGAGTCTGCTCGGGATTCTCTCTCTCTGCCCCTCCCCTGCTTTCTCTCTCTCTCTCTCTCTCTCTCTCTCTCTCTCTCTCTCTCAAAAAAAAAAAAAAAAAAGGAAAACAAAAAGAAACACAGATCATTTAGAACAAACTATGACTAATGGGTACTTACCTGGTCATTTGAGTACTTTTGGTGATGGAGAACTAATTATCCTCTAAGTTAACTCATAAACATTAGGAACATTTTGGGGGCTGGGCAAAAAGAAACCACCCCAAAAATATGTCCACCCATTGGCTTGCAAATAAATCCACTTCTATGTGATGTCAGATATATGCCCTTGAGTTTTCCATTTTGGGTGAAATGCCCCCAGTTTCTTTGGCAGTATTGACTAATGATTTAGAGCAGGGTGTCTGCAATGAGGCTTAGGGCCAATAATTGATTTAGCCCGGCGGCTGGCAATCTTCTCCTAAGAAGGGTCAGAGTAGTAACCACTTTAGACTCTGCGGGCCGTACAATCTCTGTTGCAATGACTTAGTCCTGCAATTGTAGCATGAAAGGAGCCACAGGCAATACCGCTGTGTTCCAATAAAACTTTATTAACAAGAACAGGGGCAGGCTGGGATTTGGGCAGCAGTGTATTGATTTAGCCTGATTTAGCCATTTCTCTCATGTTTTCTAGGCCCTCCTATGTTTGATCAACTCTCTTGTCCCTCTACCCGCTCTTAAAATGCGGCCTCCGGATTTAAGGAGGACGCTCGCGATGAGGGTGGTCCACACATAGTCCAATAGGCTTCTTGCTTTTCCTGTGAACATCGATCCGGGAAGACAGCACCGCGCTGTGGGTTAATGCACAAGTACCACCTCCGCCACGTGCTAGCTGTGTGCCCTTGAGCTGTTCTTCATCTTGTTCTGCACCTTGGCTTCTGCATCCTTAAAATCAAGAGTCCCACCTACCCCGCGGAATCGCTCTGAAGAACTGGAATAAAGCACGTAATGTCCATAGCATAGTGCCGGGCGCTTAGAAAGCAGCTATACGTATTAGCCGTTATCAAGGCTGGTGCGCCGTTCAATTCTGTTGTGACTGAGCCCAGACTGAAGGAAGGAGCAGGAAAATTCCACTCTGTTTAAAATTAGGTTGCGGCAGTCAGCTTCTGCCCCGTTCACTCCGCTGCCCATTCCACCCTCTGCGCTGCCACCTGTTACCCAATTAACACCCTATTATGCTGAACACCTGTGCGGAAGCCATTAGGGGGCTCCTTTCCAGCACTCTCCCTGCCACCTCGCTAACCCAGACCCCCTGCACCCACCATCAGGGCTCATAGGTGTTTGCTTGCAGGAAGGCTTTCGGGCTTGCCGAGCTTTCCCCGGGACAAGACATTAATGTGGTAATTAATGCAAATGTCTTTGCAGTAGCTACTCTCGTGGGTCCTAATCAGAAGAGAGGAGCTTCAACATTTCCTTAACTTTGAAAATCCGTGTGTGTGTGTGTGTGTGTGTGTGATTGGGAGTGGGCAGGGCGGGAGCACGTTGGGTGAGGGAAGGAGACAAGCAGAGGAGCCAGTAAGAAACATAGAAAGGACAAGGAGAGGGCGGAGGGAGGAAACCAGCTCCCTAATCTGTACCAGGCAGTGAAAAGCTCAGTGATACCGGCTTTTGAAATCTCTCCCTCTCCCCCATCCCTGCCCCATAAGGTCACACCGTTCCCATAACATGGGGTAACCAGCTACTTCCTAAGGAACGCCCACATACCTCATACAGTGCTGGATACTCTATAGTGGAGGTACTTGTCTTTGTTGACCCACATCTGCATACTGTTGGTGTCCAAGACTTGCACGGGCTCCCCCACTCAGCCGGTGTGCTGGCCAAAGTTTGCCGAACAAGATGGACTCACACGGTCGTTGTGGAACCTCATGGGTGGTGGGGAGCTCGGAGAAGGGCTTCTTAAGTAGAGTGTGCATGCATACGACTCACCTGGGGCCCTCGTTAAAAGGTAGATTCTGATTCAGTGCCTCTGGGCTGGTAACTGGTAGGGAGCTCCCGGGTGATATCCATGCTGCTGGGCTGCACCTGGAGGGCGAGATTATAGGCCATCCTGAGTCAGTCTGAAGGATTGCTGCTTCCGGTTTCAGAAGCCCGTACAGACCAGTATCAGTAGGCCCAGGGCTTGTATGTGTGTTGAGCACTGAGTCCTGAGTCCGACTTCGAACCTTCCCCACTGGTCTATGGTCATTGACTCTGACTATGAACCGGTTTTTGATCTTTGTCTTATCTCAGTGAGTCTACTTTATATCCGACAAATCTGAAACCCCACGCTGAGGGGTAGCTACGTTTCCTTCGGGCGGTAACCGCAATTGTTCTGAGTTGAAATTGAACAGGAAATGAAGTCAAAAGACCGGAATTGAGTCAACAGAGACTCTGATATTAACTAGCAAAGCTAGACCCTTCCTGGACCTCAATTTTATCATCTGTAAAATAGGACAACATACTACATCACCTATCTTGAAGGCTTACAGACAAAGAGAACAATCCCTAAAACCATGAATGGAGATACTACATGGGAGAGAGCCCTACAAATAGTGTTATTTTGAGGCAAAATGCACGGATGCCTCATGTCTGCAGAATTAAACCAGAGAACAAGAATTCACGTAGTGGTCTTTGCAAGTCAAGGATGAGGACAGAGTCTGGGCATCCCGTACAAGTCCGGAAGATTTATGCCAACCAAGATCTAACTATCTCTGATCTAACTATCTGGGACTATAGTCTGACAAGAAAGATGCAGTTATGGGGACCCTGGGACAGAACAATTAACATAAGATATGTCTTGGAAAATCTGAACTTTTGATTTCTCTGTAACCACAGCACCTCTGCTCATGCGTACCTTTCCCTGACATCAGATGAGGCATAGAATTCCCACAACTTTTGATGTTTATTTATTTTTGACAGAGAGAGAGAGAGAGAGAGAGAGAGAGAGAGAGAGAGACAGAGCATGAGTGGGGGAGGGGCAGAGAGAGAGGGAGACCCAGAATTCAAAGCAGGCTCCAGGCTCTGAGCTGTCAGCACAGAGCCCGACGCAGGGCCCGAACTCACGGGCTACAAGATCATGACCTGAGCCCAAGTCGGATGCTCAACCGACTGAGCCACCCAGGCACCCCTAATTCCCACAACTTTTGAATCCACTCCAAGAAACTCAGTCAAGGTTATGGAACTCTAGGGAACTGCAAATTTCTGAGGCTGCCTGGCTCCGCGTGGCTGTTCTGTGAGTCAGATCATGGAATCTGTGAATCTGAGAGCTGGAAGGTTCCTTCAAGATGGTCCTGTCCGAGCCCCTCATTTTCCAGATGAGGAGTAGGCATGGCCGGCCAAGACCACACTGCTTGTTGGTGGAGAGCCAGGGCTGGGATTCATGGCTGGGGCCTGAGCAGGGCGCCTTCTTCCACACCAGGTTGTCATTGTTTAGGAACTTAGGAAAACCCAGCAGGAGGGGCTTCCCTCTGCGGGGTGGACTGTGTCGAAGTGAATGGCTTGTTTTCAGGACCACCCAGGCACTCAGGGCAATGCGTCACTTCCTACTGAGAAGTTTGTGGTATTATTATCAGGAAGGCCGATCAATCGGGTGCTCTGGGGAGCGAGGTGAGGATGGGGAAGGTTAATGCAAGGATTTCTGGCAAAGGGGCCATCCACAAGCCCACATTGGTTTCTTGTCTGTGGCAGGGCTGTGGCCATCTCCTTGTCGCTGTAAATGTTAGTGGTAGTCGTGAGTTCTTTGTCAGATGGTAATAATGATCGGAGAATTGTGATGGCCCTTTTTTGTTTTTTAAAGTTTATTTACAGAGAGAGAGAGAGAGAGAGAGAGAGAGAGAGAGAGGGAACACGCAAGCAGGGGAGGAGCAGAGAGAGAGGGAGAGAAGGATCCCAAGCAGGCTTCACACTGTCAGCACAGAGCCTGATGCGGGGCTGAAAGTCACGAACCATGAGATCATGACCTGAGCTGAAACCAAGAGTCAATTGACTCAGGCAATTGATGGAGCCACCCAGGCGCCCCAGCACTTTTGACTTTCCTAAACATTTCCGTAGGATTCCTGCGTTTTTACAGTTCTGGGTCTGCTATGAACTGACTGTATGACCCTAGGACGGTGATTTCACCTTCCTGAGTTTCAGGTTTATCACTTTTACAGTGTAGACTCGACCTATTGCCAGGATCGTGAATTAAGTCCCCCCTCCTTTTAATAAGACCCTAGAAACAAGCAGGAAACTGATGTATAGCAAGACAAGGACAAGAGAAAGTGTGTTTACAAGGTAGGGCTGACGAATCCGCGTTCTGTTAGCCCCAGGGCTCCAGAACCCAGGTGGCAATGAACCCAACGGCCCCTCCCCCGCCCCCACGCTTTTTTTTTTTTTTTCTCCTGGTGAGCAGCTCAGGGTACTTTTTAGCTTTGTCTTCTTGATTTTATATTCATGCCAGAATGTCAGTCTGAATTGGAGGCCACAGAAAGGAGAAAAGGCTCTGTTCTGCGGGACTTTCGCCTGGCTGTGAGCGTTCAAAAGGGACCCCCATCGGCTCCAAATTTCTCAGATTCTGCCATTCACACAGAAGGTCATGTGTGGTACGGACACCATGTCTCATGCGTGAGGACAGCCACACAGTGAGGTAGCCCCGAAGTTTGCTGCTCATTAGCATCTCTTCAGGAGCTTTTAGAAATCCTGATTCCCGGTCTGCACTCTGCCACTCAGTAGATCAGCACGGCTGGGCCAGAGCCCAGGCATCAGGGTTTGCTAAAGACTCAGGGAGATTTCAACGTGCATCGAGTTTGTGACTCACCGAGATGGGGGAACACCCATGTTCAGGAAGCAAAGCCGGACGGGATCCTCGGCCTTGTGTGGATTGATTTTTTTGATTGATTTTTTTTTTTTTTACGGAGGATGATAGAGGAGGGAAAAAGCTGCAAAAGGTACCCGTTGGAGAAATGAGAATGAGGAAGATGGTCAGATGGGAGAAGGTACAAAGGAGGAGGGAGGGAAGGGGAAACAGCAGGAGGGAAAAGGAGGGGGAGGACTCCAAAGGTGTCTGTTGCAAGAACTTGGGATGTGAAGAAGGTGTAGGAGGGTGAGGAGCAGAGCGTCTCTGAGGGACAAGGTGCAATGTGGGTGTGGAAACAGCCTGTGCATGGTAGGGATCTCCTGGGGTTATTTGCATGTCTGGGGACTCATTCTTCGGAACAAATTCAAAGGAGGGAATCCTTTCTCAAACACTTCAGTCCCCCAGAAGGAATTTATACAGCAGGTACAACGTATCCACTTACTGTCAGACGAGTAAGATGTTAAGCTTTCGGTCGGTTTGACTGTGCCCTCCCTGGGGCTGTGTTGTCTAAGCCTAGAGAGCAAATGAGGAGGCCGGTGCTTGGAGGCCCATCGGCGTCAGCTCTTCTGATGGAAACCTTAAAGAAGGGGTCGTTAGGTGCTCTGGGGAGAGTACGCGAGGTTGCACAGGCTCTCTTCCCAAATGGTTCAGCATCCGTGAGGATGACGGGCTGTGGAGCCAGGCGGGCAACCCCCTTGAATGGGCTCGTTGGCTCTCTGATGGCTCCCAAGACCCTCTGTTGGAATTGTCCACCTGTCTGTGTCCTCCACGGACCGCACGCCTGTGCAGGGGGCAAGGGGGGGGCAGGGGGACGTTGCCCTTCTTGCTCCCCACGGACCCGGCAGGACCCAGCACGTGCCTGGCGTTCCATAGCCGCTGAATGCCTGTCTGTCGAATGAATGAATCCTGCTTCTCCAGATGATAGCTGAATACCCTGGGTTGGGTTACTCACCCTCTCTGAGCGCTAGTGGTCTTTCTCTGAAAAATGAGGATAATAATACATGCCTCAGGGCAATGTGTGTGTGTGGGGGGGGTGGGGGAGTGGCAATTCGATGCACTTCACAAAAAGTGCCTTTCGCGAGTGTGGCCTCGAGCAGGTCTCGCGTGGATCTTTGTCCCGGTTCTTGTCCCACTAGTAGCCGTGGAATTTCTCCGCCACCCCTTTCCCTGCAAACCCACAAGTTCGCACGAGCCCTACTACTACTGGGATTGCAAACATTTTCCTTTTAATCCGAATCACAGTGCACATGTGGACCGAGCTTGTGTATGAGTTTTCCAAACATAGAAACATGGTACAGAAGGTCAGTTTCCTACCGTGGTCTGTGCGATGTTGTCACGTGCCAATGCTGGTAAGCGCTTTATGTTCTTTAGGTGCTCATTCATGTTTCAGTTTTCAAGTGCTAACACTGTCCATCCAAAAGAACCAACTCAGAAAGAGGTTTTTATGTCAGTGTAGGGCTGTGGGAGACTGGTTTGTGGACACTATGACATATTTACATTCGAGGAGGGCCACTGGGCTCGTGGCCACCTTGGTTCTGGAGCTCTGGCCAACAGAACATGGATTCGTCAGCCAAACCTTGTAAACACCCTCTCTCTTGTTCTTGTCTTGCTATACATCAGTTTCCTGCTTGTTTCTAGGGTCTGATTACATTTTTTTTTTTGCATTTATTTATGATTGAAAGAGAGAGATGGAGCGTGAGCAAGGGAGGGGCAGAGAGAGAGGGAGACACAGAATCTGAAGCAGGCTCCAGGTGCTGAGCTGTCAGCACAGAGCCCGATGCTGGGCTCGAACCCACGGACCGTCAGATCAGAAGACCAAGATATTCTGTAGAACTTACAGGCGCCTTTCCAGAGAAAAAAGTGGAAGCTTAGTGAGCCCCCCTCTCCTTGTTTCTTCAGGCTAAGCAGTAACCCTTTTTCTGCTTCACCCATTAAGTAATGATTCCTTTTTCTTTCCATATCTCTTTTTGCCTTCTATTCCTTCCTTCCTTTTTTTTAAATTACGACTTTTAAATAAATTATGAGTTTTAAATAAAGTTTGGAAACACTGGACTAGGAGAATCTTTGCAGTTCTAACATTCTGTGGTTCGGATTACCCCTCATGTTAGTGTTGAGCAGTAGTAAAACCCTAAGAGATTTGACAGTCCATAGAGTCCTGATAATTCAACAGAGCAGGAAACTTTCACCCCTTCCTTCAGACCCTGTTTGCTACTGAGGTCCTCCAGGAAGAAGGATATAGATGGCTAGATGTTGGCATTATAACTTTTCTATTGTACTTCTTGTATATTACTTATTTCCCCTCCAATGTCATCTCCTCGAAAATAACCAGCTTCACCTGTAATTACATAGAGGAACTTAGTTTTTTTTTTTTTAAAGACTGAATGTAATGGTATCTTCATACACCAAGGGCAAGACAAGACCCCTAGACTAAGGGGTACCAGGAATCTGTTTCTGCTTCTGTCTTATATAGGCTTGTATTAGGGTCTGCTAAAACTTGGGACCCCTGTGTCTAGTCCAGATCATAATTTGATTATTTAAATCACAATGAGGACATCAAAATATAATGCCAAGAAATGCCTCTACATTCTGTGCACCATTCCTGCCCTCTTTCTGCAGGTGGATGTCTTTGATCACCCAAATGGCTCAGGGCCCCAGAATAGGTGCAATTTACTTGGTCTTTGAAGGCAGATGACAGATGAGATGGGTGTTATATTTGCAGCCACGTCCCTGCCATTATAACCAGGGTCCACCTGGAGGGAGGGAAGTGTCGCGACCCCTTTTATTGGGCTTCTCAGTGCAGAAATTGTAGGATAGTTGTGCTATTCAAACGTAAGTCTCTTACATAATTTGAAGCAGATTTTACAGGGACACCACATCCCAACCAGCTTTTTAAAAACGTCGTTTGGGCACGGAGACATTTTTCTTCCCGATTCTTTAACAAAAGCTCCAGAAAACACATTCGTGTCATTTCTGGGCAAAGATGCACTCTTCACAGGAAATTTGCAAACATGATATGTTCTTGTCCTTGTTGCAAAGCTACAGCTTCTCTTCTGGGAAGCATTCACAGATCTTTCTAGTACTGTACTTATGAACGATAGACAATCGTTAGAGTCTGTTAACCTGGACTAATTCCCATAAGAATGTACAACTGTCATACGATGATATCGGTGAGTCTTCAAGGCTTCCTTCTAGTTGGTTTTTCATGGTAATAGAGGGCGTGATCGCGTAGGGTGCTGGGTCTTAATTCAACACGACCGGTATCCCTAAAGAAGGTGAAATTTGGATGCAGACCTGTGGGTCCATGGAGGAAAGGCCATGTGAGGACACAGTAAGTAAGAAGACAGACATCTGCAAGCCAAGGAGGACGGCTCGGAAGCAACTAACCCCGATGACACTTCGATCTTCGATGCCTGGTCTCTAGCACTGCGAGAAGTCCATTGTGGTTGCTCAAGCCACCCAGTTTGTGGTCTTTTGTCATGGTGGCCCCGGCCGACTGAGACAGTCTCTAACATGTTCTTAGGCTGTTAGATTTTTTTTAAATTATAAAAATAAAGCGATCACATGGTAAAGTGTTAAAGACTAGATTGAAACGAATTTACCGGGGATTCATACCTATTCAACAAACTACAGATAAGAAAATGTGACTCATAGGGCTTGCCTGCATTGTAGTGATCAGAGGTGGCCCTGTGGCCGAGTAGAAAACACCCAGGTCTTGTAGACATGCAGATCCTGGTCAGAATCCTATATCCGCACTTACCACCCGGGTGGTTTCCGAACGTTATGCTTTTCGTTTGCGCGTCGGGGGAAAATAGTATTTGTGGGCAAAGGCTCCATGAAAATAAAGATTGTAAAGGTGAAACGTGTAACTCTCTTTCTGGCCAAAGAACGTGCTTAACAATCATTGGACATAGCGGCCATGGCAAAGACAGCATCCTCAACTGATTCTGGCCGATACCTCCTCGCTAGGATATTCATGAAGCTCTTGGTCAGGGGAATGGCTGGGAAATGTCTTGTTTCGATTTTGGCCGAAGGTCTCTCACCCTCCCCCGCCTTTTTGTGATCATCCTCTGAATTTCCTCCGTGTGCCGCCCAACAGTACCCATCACACGTTTAGCATCATGTCTGGACACACCAATTGCAAAGGGTCTTGGTTATTTACCGTGGAACTGCTTCAAGTTCACCCCCTGGATTTGCATTTCTCTAGACGTTTCTGCCCTTCTCGTTGCATCCCAACCCTCTGAGGATGTGAAGTCGGGGGATTTTTAGATTGTTTGACATTTGGCAGGGGAAGAACAACTTCCCGGCTCAATTATTCGTGAGAGATTTTCATCCTACGACGAGAAACTCTTTGCCCCGCCTCTGCTGCCTATATATCCCTCTTAAATATCTGTCCCTCTGAAGCAGCTGGGCTTCAGAAATTTAATTTCTCGTTAGTGTCTTGTGGTCTAACTATCTCATGGGCGCATATGTGCAGAGGACACGTGGACATGAATTGTCTCTCCAGGAGTCAGGGTGGGTTTCTGCTGTCCCTTTCATGCTCGCTGCTAAAGACTCTAGTTACTTGCACACTTACTTCTTCCCTGCTAATAAATCCCTTCTGTCCAAGGCAGAAATGTGCACAGCCTCAGATAAGGTAATCACTTTTCCAACCTCTCCTGCAGGTGTTAGTGGCTGGGTAACACAGTTCTGGGCAACAAATTATATAAGTGGAAATCTTTCCTATAAAGTATTTGCTTTCTATGGGGAAAAAGGATAGACATTATGCATCTCCTTCCCGACTTGAGAATTGCTGGCATGCCTGCAGCTGGTACATTCATCTTGCCGCCCAGAAGCACTGGGCACGAGAGAGAGAGAGAGAGAGAGAGAGAGAGAGAGAGAGAAGAGAGAGAGACAAGGGTCCCAGAGAATTTGACCCTGACATCACTAAGCTCCTGAACCAGTGCTGACAGCTACTCCCCTTCAGATTTTTGTTGTCAGGAAATTGAACCTATGCTTTTATTTCACCATTAAAATATGAGTTTCCTGTTATTTGCAGGTGAATACTTCCTGCACAAGATTCCTCCTCTCTTCTGGCCCCCCAAATGATTTACTAAATCATCAAGAATTTACAAGTTGGATGTAAATGGCATATATATATTATATACATTATTATAATTGTAATATATTATATATATAAAAATATATATATACGTGTTACCCAATTATGTTTCTTGGAATAGCATTATATTATGAAATGTGGGGGCACCTGGGTGGCTCTGTCAGTTAAGCATCAGACTCTTGGTTTCGGCTCAAGTCATGATCTCATGATTCATGAGTTCAAGCTCTGCACCTGCTCCGTGCTGGCAGTGCAGAGCCTGCTTGGGATTTTCTCTCTCCCTCTCTCTCTGCCCCTCTCCTGCTTGCGCACATGATCTCTCTCTCTCCCAAAATAAATAAACTTTAAAATATACATATTATGAAATGTTGATAGGTATTCCATAATGCAAGGGTTTGATAGCCGAGTAAGTCTGGAACACTGAGATCAACAAGGTTTAATGGGTTTTCTTGACAAAAAAGTCTTCTTTCTCTTCTTCTTTAAAATTAGCACCTCGGGGTGCCTTGGGGGGCTCAGTCTCTGTTGAGCATCTGACTTCATCTCAGGTCATGATGTCATAGTCCGTGAGCTGGAGCCCTGCGTCGGGCTCTGGGCTGACAGCTCAGGGCCTGGAGCCGGCTTCAGATTCTGTCTCCCTCTCTCTCTGCCCCTCTCCCACTCGTGCGCTGTCTTTCTCTCTCCCCCAAATAAACAAACATCAAAAAATAAAATAAAATGAACACCTCAATGTTCTTTTTGAATCTGCAAAAGAAGCACATAGTTTAGAATATTTCCCGAATTCATTTGACCATACAGCCCACATGGGTTACCTATTGCTGGGCAACAAATCACCCACAACGTCACAGCTGCAACCCGTGAGCCTTTATCATCTCGCGCGTTCTGTGGGTCTGGGATCCGAGAGGGGCTTAGTCATGTTGTCCTGTCCCAGGGTCTCTCACGGGCTGCAAGCCTGGTGTCGGCCAGGACCACAGTCGTCCATGGCTAGGCTGATGGCTTGCTCGTGTGGCCGACGACAGGCCTGTGGACTCCCACATCTCAGCCCGGTCACGTGATTGCTGGCAGGCGATGATTTTTTGCCACGTGGGCCTTTGCACAGGGCAGCTGGCTTCCCCCAGGGTGAGCGATGAGAAGAAGACAGAGGCCAAGATGGAAGAAGACACAGTGGTTTTTTTTTTTTTAAGTTACTTTTTATTGTGGGGAAAATATATAACATAAATGTACTGTTTTAACCATTTTATTTATTTAAAAAAATTTTTTTAACGTTTATTTATTTTTGAGACAGAGAGAGACCGAGCATGAACGGGGGAGGGGCAGAGAGAGAGGGAGACACAGAACCGGAAGCAGGCTCCAGGCTCTGAGCCATCAGCCCAGAGCCCGACGCGGGGCTTGAACTCACGGACCGCGAGATCGTGACCTGGCTGAAGTCGGACGCTTAACCGACTGCGCCACCCAGGCGCCCCAACGTTTATTTATTTTTGAGACAGAGAGAGACAGAGCATGAACCGGGGAGGGGCAGAGAGAGAGGGAGACACAGAACCGGAAGCAGGCTCCAGGCTCTGAGCCATCAGCCCAGAGCCCGACGCGGGGCTCGAACTCACGGTCCGTGAGATCGTGACCTGAGCAGATGTCGGACGCTCAACCGACTGAGCCACCCAGGCGCCCCTGTTTTAACCATTTTAAATGTACAGTTCAGTGGCTTACAATTTTTTTTAAATGTTTATTTATTTTTGAGAGAGAGAGAGAGAGAGAGAGAGGCAAAGCATGAGCAGGGGAGGGGCAGAGAGAGGGAGACACAGAACAAGAAGCAGCCTCTAGGCTCCTAGCTGTCAGCACAGGGCCCCACATGGGGCTTGAACCGTGAGATCATGACCTGAGCCGAAGTCGGACGCTTAACCGACTGAGTCACCCGGGCGCCCCACCATATTCTACTTGATAGAGGCCAGTCAATAAGTCAAGCCTGCCCTCAGTGGGGAGGGGATTGCATAGGATGTGAATACCCAACGTAGCAATCATTGGGGTCATTCCAGAGACTGTCTACCACAAAAACACCTTTCTTTCATTACAGAACATCTACTAACACTTCAGGAGACAATACTGTTCTGTCACTCATAATTTGAGAAACCATGGAGCAGGGACACCCTAGGCAGCCCCAGAAGGACCATAGCATTAGCTTTTTGGTTTCCTCATTGCCCTCCCCAAATCAGCTAGCCAGGGTGACCGGAAATGGTGGGCAGTGGACAAAAACGATGACAGCTTTGTTGGAGGGACCAATGGCAAGCGACACATAAGAAGAGTATTGATTGGGAAAAAAAAAACAAACCCAACTCAACAAATATTCACCAAGGGCCAGCTAGCTGCCTAGCATTTTGCCAGGTGCCAGGCTTATCGGGGACACATTCATTCATCCATAAGCGAGTCTCAGTATGCTGAGAAGCCCAATAAGGCAGGTGAGGCCACACAGAGACGTCACCTTGCTAAAGTGGCCTGTGAAGACCGTTGTAACAGAAGGGCGTGGGGAAAATGTTAGGGGCAAGGAAAGTATCTCAGCGAGAGACACTTTTCCAACACCCCGGGGTAGGAAGTAATCTGTGTGCAGAAAAGAGCCTATTAACCTGGCTGAAGCGGGGAGCCTATAGAAGAACGGAGGCTGTGTGGAGGCCGTCAGAGAGGCTTGAAAGCCTCGCACACATTGATATTCTAAGCGGAGGGAGCCGGCTCAGTCCAAGGCTCCGGGGACCTGACCTCCCCAGGCACGAAGCAGGACATCTCCTTTGACTGTCAGAATAACAGATAACCTGGGCCACCTGTCCTGTTTCAAATGAATGCTTGAAACATTTCATTAGTTTCTATATTTAGCAAGGTGCTACAGGTCTGTAGTTAAAAATCAAATGATTCGAAAAAGCTTATGTCAAAAGACCAGCTCTGACTCGAAAGAAAGAAAGAAAGAAAGAAAGACCATCCGCTCCCCACAAGCAGCTCATTGTATTCGGTCAGCTGATCCTTAGGTTATTTCCATCCCTATTTCTAAGTAATATGCTTATACAGCTATTTCTTTTATATCGTAGCTATTTATTATTATTTACTTCTCTTAATTTTGACAGAATTCCCCTGGAAACCCCCTATAGTCAGTTTCGTCCCTAAAAGACATTTTTGCTGGATATGGAACTCTGGGTTTACTAGTGCCTTCTGAAGTGTTTACGTAGTTTGGACTGCCTTATAGCCATCAGGGCAAACGCTGCACCTGCGTGGTTTGTTCATGTAGTTTTCTCTCTTCCAGAAACTTCTTCCACCTGTTCTTACAGGATGACTCCTTTTTTAAATTATCTTGAATGGGGATACTGGAGCCATTCTCTAAAGAATTTTAAGCACTGAAGTCTGGAAAATGTGAATGAGGTCTTTGAGCCCCCTATGTGAGATGGTGATCATTAGAAAGGAGGACAGGTGGGGCGCCTGGGTGGCTCAGTCGGTTAAGCGTCTGACTTCGGCTCAGGTCATGATCTCACAGTTCACGAGTTCGAGCCCCGTGTTGGGTTCTGTGCCGACAGCTCAGAGCCTGGAGCCTGCTTTGGATTCTGCGTCTCTGTCTGTCTCTGCCCCTTCCCCGCTTGTGCTCTTTCTCTCTCTCAAAACCAAATAAACATTAAAAAAAATAAATAGAAAAGGGGAGAGGAGAAGGGAATGGTACTTGGGAAGTGGACAATGGGGAGAAGCCAAGGAAAATATTCAGGATTAGAACCTCAGAATCGGTGTAGAATCCTGGCAATAATCTGGGCAGAGATCAGTACACCGAATCTATTTTGTTCCCGTCTGGGGTCTTCTGTGAAATACTCTGGGGCTTGGTCTGTCCATCCACTTGACATCGTCAAGATTCAGTAGCATCACTTGGAGAATATGGGATTTGGGCCAGATGACAGGTGCCATCCCTCTTCCAAAACTTCCTGCAGTTCTAGAATTCCAACAGAGCATTATATAACTCTAGGAGGGAAAGGTCATTTTCACATTATTGTAAATTAATTCAATGAGCTTTCTCAGAAACTGGCATATCCCGACACTGAAGAGAGAGGAGTTTTGATTAGAAAGCAGTATTAGAGTGTGTGATTTGGAAACATGGCGGGGGGTGGGGGTGGGGTAGGTGATAGGAGAGGTTAGACTGAGGATGAAGCCCCACAAGAGGGCGCTGGTGAGGTTCTGTTAGCTTCATCTGCTCCAAGAGAAGGTCAAGTAACGTGGGTAATGTCATCCAGCTAGCAGGGGAGGTAGTCTGAATTTTAACCCCAGTTTGCCAAATTCCAAAGGGTAGTAGAGAAGGGCTTTGGGGGAGTGAAAGTTAAGGCGGAAGGAGTCCCTTTGTCTCTTCTCCAAATTGGAGTAGGAGGAAGCACAGTGCCTTGTTTTTTCCTTCGTGTGCACCCAGAGAGGGCCCTGGGTCCTTTCCTGGGCTCTGCTCTCCCGGCTTAGGACAAGGAGGTGATTTCCCAAGATGCTCTCAGGACGACTTGGGACTTTTTCTGCAGGCAGTCATTTTCTGCTAAGACAAAGCATTTGAGGGAGAATAGCAGATGTACTCAGGTTTTCTGAAATGGGGGGTTTTAGGGAAAGCTGACCACATACGATGGTTAGGCGTCTCTTGCCCTAGGGTGATGCTTTGGTTCTTAGCGTGCATGGACAGTCAGCTGTGATATTACCTGAAACGGCAAAACGCTAAGTCCAGAGACCGAGTAAGTCCTCACCAGCCCCTCATTCAGACAAGCCTGCGACTGGATGGTCAAGGTCTACGAATATACTGACCACTGGGTTCACGCCTCACACCTGCATCAGGTGCTGGTTGGTGACAGAAGAGTGGTGGGGACCGTGGCCTTGGACACCCATCCCCAGCCGAATGGGAAGATCTTCTTTGCATCTGCCTGGAAAGAAACAGTTCACACCACTGGGTGGCAGTATAGCGTTCCTCTTTGTTTCTCCTAAGTAGCTGTATTTTCCGGGACCTAAGGAATTCTATTCCCTCTGATCAACCCAACTGCCCTTTCCTGCCTTCGTCCCCCTCTTGCCTTATATCCATGTCTCTACACATAATGAGCCTCAGCTGTGTGTGTGTGTGTGTGTGTGTGTGTGTGATAGTGCATCAGAATGATGAACGTTAGGATCCACCCTGTCCCGTCCCTCCCTGATTCACATTGTCTTTCTATATCTCTGCAAATGCTCCATTAGGTCTTTGTTTTATTAACAGAGGTTTATAATAATCAGAGAGAGAGAGAGACAGGACAAGCCTAAACATAATACCGTAGGGGAAATTCATTTCTAGGCTGAGATGTAAAATGCTTCTGGTCACAATATTTGTTGGGGGCAAATATTTAAAAGAGAAACTAAGATGTTATTTGGAAGATAAGCTCGCGATGCTTGCCAAGGGCCAGCAGGCAGAGGTAGCACAGGTGGAGCCTCAGGAAGTTATGTGTAGAGCTGCTCTGCCATCTGGTGGACAGAGATGCACCTGCAGTTTGTAATCTGTAGTCTCCGGTTCCCAGACTTTGAGATTTTTATGAGTTATGAAACAAGAAACAAAAAAATCAAGCAAAAAAAAAAAATCCCTACCCACAAAAATGCTGAATAAATAAAGCCAAGACATGGTTGCCAACTTTTTATTTTTCCAAGTAATATTTAAAAAAAATCTAGCATCTGTGGTTACTATTATCTTAGTTAAAATTTTTTTCTTAAAGTTTATTTATTTTGAGAGAGAGAGATGGCGGAGGGTGCGAGCAGGGGACAGGCAGAGAGAGATGGAGAGAGAGAATCCCAAGCAGGCTCCAGGCTATCAGCACAGAGACTGACGTAGGGCTCGAACCCACGAACTGCGACATCATGACCTGAGCCAAAAATCAAGAGCTGAATGCTCAACTGACTGAGCCACCCAGGTGCCCCAGTATCATCTTACTTTTAAAGAGGAATAACCCCCACCCTCCCCCCAAAAAGGTGTTTTCACCTTCTCAAAAACAAAAGACAGCCCTTTAATTAAATATTTAGATTAATGGAAAGATCATTACATTTTCTGGTTTTGTTTTATAATTCTGTTACAAAGGGGTGAAATTTTTATCAAGCTTCAGCACTGTCTAAGGATTGATGTTTGGGAATCATCAGTCCAAAACACTTCATACAATTACTTAAAATTTTTTTTAACATTTATTCATTTTTAAGAGACAGAGACAGAGCACGAGTGGGGGAAGGCAGAGAGAGAGAGAGGGAGACATAGAATCCAAGGCAGGCTCCAGGCTCTGAGCTGTCAGCACAGAGCCCGACGTGGGGCTCGAACCCATGAACTGTGAGATCATGACCTGAGCTGAAGTCAGATGCTTAACCCACGGAGCCACCCAGGAGCCCCTCATATAATTACTTTAAATCATTTATAGTAAGTAAATAGGATTATCACGGAAATCTTTTCACATAGACACTTGGAGTTAACCACCATATTCATAATTGTCTTTAGTGGCTATTTTTTTTTTTTTCTTTTCAGGGGAAAGCGCAAATGCAGTCCCCACTGCCACAAATTACACGGTCGAGTTTCCCACATTTGGGGGAATCGCAGGGGTCAGCACATCCGCAGTGCAATGGATAAGCCTGGCCCTGGGAAAATCGCCTTCGTGATTAGGGTGTCTCCCCTGCCAGGTAAGTATTTTAGTGGCTATCTTTAACGAAACAAACAAAACAAAATTGTCCTCATTTCAGTTTCTGAGTCTTTGAGATTCCTTTGGGTTTCTTCCATTGGTTCTATCTTTTCATGGTTTAGGAATAAATTGCCTGAATCTGATAGTATCGCGGTTGCTTAGTGGTGGTAACATGTTGCTTCTCTGACGCACTTGTGTCTAAATTTTGATTGTGAAAATAATCTTTCAATACCTACCGTTATGTGTGTATTTATTTTATGAAGCTCATAATGTGCTGTTAGGCACAGCGCATGTTATAAAGCATCCACAGAACACAAAATGTTAAAAAAAAAAACCCCACGAAATAAAAAATTCAAGCAGAAGTTCCCATTCCACCTCCAAACCCTCCCATGCTCCCCAATCTCCATCCGCTCCGTGTGTACTGTTCTCTCGTCACTCCTCTGCTCAAAACGCGTCCATAGCTTCCCTGTGTGGAGATCTGATTCTGCAACATGGCATTTCAAACCTTCTACAACCTTCTACTGAAATCAGTGAACTAAATAAGCATTTGTCCAGCCCTCTCAGGTCCAGTCCTGACCCACCAACCCTCTCCCCTCCCGTTGGGCACGTCTTCCTTCAAGATTCGTTTCAACTGCCCCCTCTGCTGGGAAGGGACTTCCGGAGCCCCAAAACACCTCTTGGGATCTCTCCTTTGACTTTGGATGGAGTTTTTGGCCAACACTGTTGCTTAAGGAAAAGCAGGCACAAGTAGAGAAGAAAAATGAAGCATAACAGTGGGAAAAGAGGCAATAAGATAATCTTCGTTGGGGTAGAAAATGTTTGTTCGCTTTGAAGTTGCAAGAAAATCCATGGAAAAATTGTTAGAGATAATAGTAAAGGGACTGTATACCGAATATATATATATAATCCAGTGATCTTCATATACACCTGTGATAATTATTTAAAACTGTAAGATAATCTCGATCACACTACAATGCCCAAACTGAACTATCTCGGAATAAAATTGATAAGCAGCGTGCAAGACCCATTTGAAAACAACAATGACATTTTTACTGAAAGAGAATACTTAAGATGTGGATTCTGTACCGGGTTTCTGGGGTTTGAGACCCAACCATGTGACCTTGGGCAAGTAATTAGCCTTCCTGTACCTGTTGTACAATAAAGATTTTGACTAGGGGCGCCTGGGTGGCTCCGTCAGTTGAGTGTCTGACTTCGGCTCGGGTCATGATCTCGTGGTTCATGAGTTCAAGCCCAGCGTCGGGCTCTGTGCTGACAGCTCAGAGCCTGGAACCTGCTTCGGATTCTGTGACTCCCCCTCTCTCTGCCCCTCCCCTGCTCATGCTCCCTTGCTCTCTGTCTCTGTGTCTCAAAAATAAATAAACATAAAAAAAAAAAAAGAATTGGACTTACTTTTGTTCTTGGTTCCTGAGAAGAAGACTCAAAATGCTTGGAATTCTTTCTCTTTTTTAAGTTTATTTAGAGAGAGAGAGAAAGTGCGTGCTCAAGTGAGGTGGAGATGGCAGAGAGAAAGGGAGAGAGAGAATCCAACAGGCTCCACACCCAGCCCAGCATGGAGCCTGATGGGGCCCATGCGACCATGACCTGAGCTGAAATCAAGAGTCAGATGCTCAACTGACTGAGCCACCCACGTGACCCAATCCTTGGAATTTTCTAAGCTTTGTTATTCCTGGTGGTCCCTTGGACCACACCTGAATTTATGCGAATGAGATGGCTGGGGGTGGGGGGGGCTGGTCCTGCTGGAAAGACCACCGTGTGATGAGTACCACATGACTTCTTCTGGGGAGGAAAGGGGACTGAAGATGTAGCTCAGTCTTATCACCAATGGTTCGGTAAATCATGCCTACGTAGTGAAACCCCAGTGAAAAGCTCAGTGGAGTTTCGTGGCTGGTGGACACACTGTTGGGCCAGGCTCCCCAAACCTCGCCCTCTGGTCTCTTTATTTGATTGGTCCTGATCCTTCATAATGAAACTGCGATCATAGATACAGTGTGTTCCTGAGTTCTGTGAGTCCTTCCAATGGATTATGAGACCTAAGGAGATCAGGAAACTCCCTGAATTTGTATCCAGTTGGCCACAAGTGCAGGTGACCTGGGGCCCCCAACTTGGGGCTGGCATTTCAAGTGAGGGCCGCCGTCTTTCTGGGGGCTGGGCCTGTGGGGTCTTCAACAACTCAGGGTAGTCGGTATCAGAATTGAATGGGTGCTGACTTGCGTAGCTGGAGGAGGGGGCCCCCTGAACAGAGACAGGAGAAAAAGGAGGCACTACTATTGGAAACAGATGAAGAGCTCAGTGGTAGCCGTGATTTGAGTCGCCAGAGAAATACTCAGCTGGGTAGAATCCAAGGGAGAGCTGGAGCAGGGCTGGGGTCTGATCCGGGCCATGACTCAGGGATGCCTGCAGCATCTGGGTGTGTGGACAGTGCCCTATCCTGGAAGCAAGAGGAGGGAGGGGAACAGCGACTGACCTAGTTGACAAGGTCTGCCTGGCTCTGCTGAGCACTTCTACCGGGATTGTGTTTCAGGAACATCGAGAGAATCACGTAAGACCACGCGATGAAGTACATTTCGCACTGCCATACGCCTGGGGGTGTGGCTTCTGTTATTGAGACCGAGTTAACGAATAAGAGAAGAATCTGCAGAAGGCTGTGTGGGGAGAGGGGACTTTCAAAGACGCTGACTGGAAAAGCCTTGATTGACACAGGGCTCCAACGTGCAGCGTCACCAGGGCCACTGAGAGGCTCCCTGGCCAGTGCTCTAGGTCCCGTCTCCCAGAAAGATTTATCAAGTGCTTACTGTGCGCTCGACCCTGCAGTACACTGGGCACACAGAGATGGGCAGGCCACTGTCCTTCCTCTTGTGGGAGCTGGTGGGTTAGTGCCCAGGGCACGGGAACCAGTTGCTGTAAAATACACGTGCTCCCGGCCAGAGTGTTCACTAAGTGCTCCCAGCCCACAGAGGAGGGACTTGTAACTTGTCCCGAGGTGGGGGAGGTGGTGACATCTGAGATGGGTCTTGAAGTTTGAGTTGGTGTTACCAAGTGAAGGGAGAGGTCAGCAGGAAGGCACTCCCGGGAGAGGAAGAAGGTGCAGAGAAGCACAAAAGTATACGTGACCCTGGCACGCTCAGGATAGGAAGCAATTGGAATGGCTACATTGTAGTGTGGTGTGGTATGGGGGTGGGTGTGTATGCGGCTGGCTGGTGGAAGATGAAGCCCGAAAGGTAGTTTGAGGTAAGCACGGGAAAGGCCTTATGATTCTACGGGTCTTAGAAACTTCTGGGAGTTTTGAGTTTGAATACATTTTGTTTTCTTTAGAGAGAGAGACAGCGCACGCGCGCAGGGGAGAGGGGCAGAGAGGGAGAGAGGAATCCCAAGCAGGCTCCATGCTCAGCACAGAGCCCGACGTGGGGCTCAAACCCACGACCCTGGGATCAGGACCTGAGCCAAAAGCAAGAGTCGGACACTCAACAGATTGAGCCGCCCGGGCGCCCGTGAGCACGTGTATCCAGGAACCTGACTCAGGGAACGGATACAGAGAGCCTGCCATTTGGACTCAAGGAAGGCACGGGTTCATCTCCACGTTCAAACTCCCTCAGGATAAACTCACCTGTTACAGTGGAACGGGGTCTCAGGATACAAACCCAGGTGCGCCAAGCGTATCAGATTTCTTAATTTCCTTTAAATCAGATTGCCTCCGACTCGAGAATCTCCAATCGGCTCGCTGGCAGGAAATTACACCTCAGTCGTTACTGGAGTCCCTCGCTCCAGGAACATGCAAAGGTCCAAAGGTCACCCAGTGCTCAACACTGGGGAGGCCTTTCTGGTTGATGGCTGGCTGCCCAGTGGCTGGAGTCTCTGTGAGTGTGTCCCTTGCTGACCCGTGTTCGTCCCTGCTGTCGCCACACTGCAGGCGGAACACAGGGAGAGCTTACAAGACTTTCGACCTCCCTGTCTGAAGTCCAAGTGCGTTAGGTATTCTGCAGAGGAGGCACATTAAGAGAAGCATCCAATACAGAGTCGGAGATCAAAGACGGCTTCTTGGAGGAAAGAAAGAAGGCTTCTTTCTGCCAAAGCATTCTGAATCATTTGTTCTTCTCCTTCTGGTGAACCTTCTAGTTAGATAATGTTTTCACTTTTGTCCTCCTCATCCTGCCCCACCTGTTCTGGTCCTTCTAGAATGGCCTTGCTCGTCATCTTGCTCTCTTTCCTGCAGATACCGTAACTACGCAAGCAAGGCAAAACTGTACAATTTCCAACAGTAAGACGTGTTAGGAAGCGCTGAGGAAGGAGCGTAAAAATAGGTCCTTGTTTTTAAGGCTCTCTGAGTATATGACCTTCTTCTTATTGGTCTTAGGTATCCATCTGCCTAGAGGTAGATCGGGAGTCTTCTACAAGGAACGCGAAGAAGAAAAAGGGAATGCGGGAGGAAGAAGAGAAAGGGTTGACTCCCCCTTTTCATTTTCTCCCTCCCTTCTGAGGCTGAGACATCCAAGACTTCGAGTCTTTGCGTGCCCCATGGGGTCCAGCAAGCCACCCCCTGCCTCCCCACACTCCTTTGGATGCTGCTGCAGAGCAGAGCTGGGAGGCAGGCAGGAGACAGAGCAACCTGAGGGCACAGGCATTCAGTTTTTCATATAGAGATGCAGTATTCTCCAGAGGGACGATTTCGATTGCCGTACTGAGTTCCACTAAATCTAGGTAGACTCGCCTTCCTTCTAAACCATTGGGTTGGGGCTGATGAGGAACACTGGATCTGGTAAGACACGAAATAAATAAGCTTCATCTTCTCTCACAGGTGACTGTATCGTGAGTAGATCTCCAACCTCGTATGCCATACAGAGGAGGGTTATGGGATAGAGGGAGGGAATTTTAGAGGCTGTAGCAAAAAGGCAGAGACAAGGAAGTTTGGGGGGATGTTTGGAGGATAGTGTGCAACCCAGTTTGGTGGAAATGTTGGGCATATATTGGGCCACGATGGAATGTAGATCCAGAAATTTGGGGCTAATTTGCACCCTGGAGGGAGAATCTGTAGCTGTATCAGCGAGCAATGAGCATTAGTCATCAAAGAAACTTAGAAGAGGGGAGGTTATTATGGGACAACTGCCCACCTATTAGGCTGAATATTTGGACATCATTGATGTATAAAAACATGTTCTTACATGGTTCCACCTAACATTGAAGGCAACTATCTTGAGTTCCCATGACAATAAGGCTAATCTTCATTTGTTGGCTCAGGATCCACCAGGAGGAACCTCCTGATGGACGAATCTTCATTAAACTGATTCTTTGGAGCCTTAAAACTTTTAAGAGTTCATGATTCCATACTATGAGGCGAATTCATGTAATTCTCAGACACTCAATTTCAAGAAGAAAGATACACATTATTTATTTTGTAAGTAAGAGATGTTTAAGTAAGGAATCGGTAATGGAGGGACTAAGGGTAGACTGCCTCAAAATGTACCACTTTGGCAGAGTGATTATTTAAAAAAAATTTTTTTTAATGTTTATTTTTGAGAGAGAGAGAAAGAGACAGAATGCGAGTGGTGGAGGGGGCAGAGAGAGAGAGGGAGACACAGAATCTGGAGCAGGCTCCAGGCTCTGAGCTGTCAGCACAGAGCCCAATGCGGGACTCGTACTCACGAACCAGGAGATCAGGACCCTAGCGGAAGTCAGATGTCCAACTGACTGAGCCACCCAGGTGCCCCTGGCATAGTGAGTATTTTAAATCAAAGTTACTTAGTAAACAGCTGGTGCAGAACACTCATACCCTCCTCTGTCTCCCCGCGTCTAAAGAGGAAAAACATCTTCCATTTGAAAGATACCCTCCCCTTACTAAGAAGTTAAAAAGACATCCTTATCACCAGAGACAAAGACTTTAAAGCTGAGAAAGGTGTGGAAACAAACGTTGTTACTTTTTTTTCTTTTGTAATTTACTAACTCGGCCCAAATTCCACTTCATAATTCCTTGCTAATTAAAGCTCCCAAACATCTATTTTCTTTATCCTGTCAATTACTCACCAATTTGTTATCTCTTTGTCCGAAAAGCGTAACAACTGCTTCGGTGTTTCTTTGGGTCTCAATTGCATTATTAGGCCTCCACGTGCACTGAATAAAACCTAGTTTTTCCTCCTCCTATTCATGTGTCTCGTGTAGATTTAATTCTTAGTCCATCTGGAAGACCTCATCTGAGTTTCATTCCAGCCAAATATTGGAACTGTGGTATACTGTGTGCTTGTAATAATTACAGTCTCTAGGTGATGATGTTGTGGAAGAAGGTTCCAAAATGAAGTGAGCGTTGCAAAGAGAGTCATTCAAAACAGGGTCTGGAGGATACTGAAGCCGCGCCTATGCACCTGTCCTGTTGCAATTCTCAGCGCGAGGTGAATAATTACAGTCTCTAGGTGATGATGTTGTGGAAGAAGGTTCCAAAATGAAGTGAGCGTTGCAAAGAGAGTCATTCAAAACAGGGTCTGGAGGATACTGAAGCCGCGCCTATGCACCTGTCCTGTTGCAATTCTCAGCGCGAGGTGAACTTTTGACTTTAATCAATTACATCTTGTCAATTGCACGCCCACCACCTCCTGGAACACAGATTCCGGTTCCGGTTCTGTCTTCACTCGTAGCTGAGGGGAGCCTTCTGTCTTCACCCATTCTGAGTGGGAGAGCCAGGTTTCAGGTTCTCGGTGAGTACGGTTACGGGAAATAATTCTTCTAAGGGGACTTCCGATAGCTTCCTGCTGGAACTCCTGCCGGATGTAGGTTTGAGGAACATGGCCCTTCATGCTGTAAAATTTTGGTCCCGTCGGACACATTATCTGAGATGAGTTATAACTCCATTCGCCAAAACGGGACAGTTTTGATATCCCCAAATTAGTTAATTTGTGTGCATAACTGGAAAAGCGTTAGAAGACCAAACAAAATGAGGGGGAAGCTTATTTTAATTGGTATCTGGAGGCCTCCAAAAGAAACACTGCGTGGGAAGTTTTACTTTCCTTTGGGTGGTTAATTCCAAACTCGAGGAAGCTGATTCAGACCTTCCCGGGAGCCTCTCAAATTTAGAAACGTTGGCTGAAGCCTCTCAACCCCTTCCTCCTCCTCCTCCCCACCTCTCACCATTGTTCCTACCCTGTCTCTACTACCTTCTTCTCTGTAGTCTTCCTTACCGGAACACCCCTTCTCCTCCTGAGACCCTGACAGCCTTCCGATCCTACAGGACCCGAAGCTCTGCTTGACACCCCATTTAAGGTTAAACATGAGGAGGTAGGGGTGCCCAAACTTCCTTCACTCCCTGGTTAAAAGCCGGGGCTGCCCAAATTCCTTGACTTCCTGGTCAAAAGCTCAACTATGCCATAGCTAAACAATTTCCCAAAGACCCTCGTAAATGTGTTGAGGAATTTAACATTGTGATCCAAACACATAAGCCCAGTTTCTGTGATATATGTTAACTAATTATAAAGCTAGTTGGTGAAGGCCAGGCTAGAAACTGGATGCAACAAACTGACTGCTATAACCCACTAACAAGACCTCTCCAAGCGCAGAGCCACTGATGGAACAGACGCCCCTAAACTGGGAAAAAGACTGTAAAACTATTCCTAAGACTTTTCCCAAATCTTTTTTTTTTTTTAATGTTTATTTATTTTTGAGACAGAGAGAGACACAGCATGAGCAGGGAAGGGGCAGAGAGAGAGGGAGACACAGAATGGGAAGCAGGCTCCAGGCCCTGAGCTGTCAGCACAGAGCCTGACGCGGGGCTTGAACTCACGAACTGTGAGATCATGAACTGAGCCGAAGTCGGACGCTTAACTGACTGAGCCACCCAGGCGCCCCTTTCCCCAAATCTTTTGATTGGGAAGATTCAGTAAGGTATTCAAAGGCCTGATGAATCTGATTGTAACTGACTAGAGACAGTCCTTGCCAAAACTCTGGCCTTCTGCCATCCATACAGCCAGCTATACCGTTTTATTTTTGAGAGTGTGAGCAGGAGAGGACAGAGGGCGAGAGAATCTCCGGCAGGCTCCATGCCACGACCCTACGATCATGACTCGAGCTGCAAACAATAGTTGGCACTTAACCAACGGAACCACCCAGGCACCCCCTATACTATTTTTAATTATACCTTTGCTGATGGCTTAGACGAAGAACTATTGTTACTTGTTAAGCAGACAATGCAAACTCCTGATCTCATTAACCTTGCTAATCCAGGAGTATTACTGGAGCTGGGTTCTTGCACCTGAAACGGGCCTGGACCCAGAAGTCAACAGCACAGTCAAGGCTTTACTGGGGCTACAGCTAGAGCTGAAAGGAGACACAACACCAACACGGAGTAAACTAACCTCCACAAACACAGGCGAGGCGCCACTTAGTTAAAGTTCCTGCTCAGGTGCGCATGGCCATTTCCACTGGCTTTCACTATGCTAATGAGGGAAAAGAAAAAAAAGGTGCCCCATCCTGATTGGTTGAAAGAACTTCGTCCTGATTGGTCAATATTGGCAGGGAACTCTGGCAGCTCATTGGTGCTTTTTGGAGCCAGGGTCCTCTGTTTTTAAGTCCAGCTTGTAGAAGAGCCCAACTTCGATCCGCCTCGTAATCGAAGGGGTTACGCGAGAGCAGCCAACACGAGGCACACTGGGTGCATAATGAGTTTCACTGGCGCGGTCCCACTGTTCCTGTCCCACTGGCTTGAAATAACCAAAATAACCAAAACAGTGAAAAGAAAGCCACGCACATCATTAGCCTTCAACCTGCAACAGCTAACTGTAAATCAAAGCAAACCCCTATTTCAGGGCTCTGCTGCGACTCCAAAGGGTACCTGTTATGACCGCAAAAAGTCTGGGCGTTTTTAAAAAATTTAAAAGGACTGTCTGAAACTAAAAAGATTGGCCCAAGGCAAGGATAGTCAGTCTCCTGAATCTGTCTCTTTTTTTAATGTTTATTTTTGAGAGAGAGAGAGAGAGAGAATGCGCTCGTGAGGGGGTGGGGGCAGACAGAGAGAGGGGGAGACACACAAGTGGAAGCAGGCTCCAGGCTCTGAGCTGTCAGCACACAGCCGACCTGGGGCTGGAACCCGTGATATCATGATGTGATCTGAAGTCGGATGCTTAACCCAGGCACCCCAATCTCCTCAATCTCTTAAGGAAAGGGTCCCTTTCAGCCATTCTCCCCAATAGGGCTGCTACGAAGATTTACAGGGGATTTCCCCTTTCTTCCAGACCCATTCTTTGGGACGAATTGACCTAACGTTAGGAGGAGGGATACGTAGGCCCTGATGGAGACAAGAGCAACATTATCGTTTAAAACCTAACCAGCCTCTCCCATCCCCTTTCTGGAGAGTACTCAAACTCTGGAAATGGTTTGGGTTCTTACGGCCGTATGACTTCCCCATCCGGTTCCGACTGGGACCTAGTCAGGGACATTATCTGTTCCTGATGTTCCCTTTGGCTCCTATGCATATATTGGGTCCAAATTTTCTTAAAGCCCATCAGGATGTTTGTCTTTTCCCAAAAGGGGTAAATGTTTTTGAATACCAACTCCCCAAATCCAAAACTTTAAGAAAATCTTGGCACCCTAATATCGATCCCTGTTTTTTCTGTAAAATACTGTATCACTGAACCCCTCATGGCTTTTATTCATGAGACTCTTTGGTCCAAGAAATGCCACCTATATTGGGTGTATTTATTCTGTACTGCCCACTAAAATCCAAATGGGTCAAAGAAAGCCTGTGCCCAGTATCAAACAATACCCTTTAAATGCTGAGGTAATCCAAGGAATCAAGCCTATCATTGATGGTTATTCACAGGTTATTCTGTGAGTGGCCCCTGTAACACTCACATCCTCCCAATCCATGAGCCACATGGACGCAGGAATGTGATTTGTACAGGCTCTTAGGGCAATTAATACTGTATTTTCTTAAAAAGCTACAGTACCACAAAGTTAATTACTGAGCACAGGCTTACCTGTGCTACCGCTTTGGGTTTCTTAGTTTAGAGAAATTAAACATATTTGGGTCTTTTAGTAAACATAATGAACATTTTATGCCACGTTGAGAAAGCATGTATTTATACATTTGCCAGTCCACCATTGCTTACTTCCTTTTTCTTCAAATTTTTTTTAACGTTTATTTTTGAGAGAGAGCGAGAGAGCGAGCGAGCATGAACAGGGGAGGGGCAGAGAGAGAGGGAGACACAGAAACCCAAGCAGGCCCCAGGCTCTGAGCTGTCAGCACAGAGACCAGCACGGGGGTCGAACTCATGAAATGCGAGATCGTGACCTGAGCCAGAGTCGGACTCAGCCACCCAGGCGCCCCACAATTGCTTGCTTCTTAGTTTTTGCTGGGAATTAAGGATTCCAAAGGTGAAGAATTCTAATTGACATGTGTAAAAAAAATAAAACTACCAAAAACAATAAGCATGAAAGGAAACGTACTGCATCTGAAAACATCCAAGGACACGGGATGTGTGTTTTTGATAAAACAAGTTACGAGGGGATTGAAATGCATTTTGTTGGGGGAAAATGAAAGCGATTTTGTCCTAAAGTCCTATTTTGGAAATGAGAAGAACGAGGGACCAACTAAAACGGACATAGGAAGGTGTAGAAAGTTGGGGGAAAAGGAGGTTTATACTGTATGGTCAAAGCTGTCTAAGATTGGATTGACTTATGTATAGGGTTAAAAAAAATTAGCTCAATAGTGCACTGATACCAAATTAGTGTTTGGGTTCTTTCTGTTAAAACAACAACATTTTCTTAGATTGTCGGTCTGTTCTCCATAAGAAATTGTAAACAAAATTTCTTCAGCCTGAATGTAATCTGCCTGGGAAACAAAGATCCTGGGTTTTGTCTTCTGTGTTTTTGTTTTTTCATCACGTATTTAATTACTTAGAAAAACTGAGACTTCTCTATTCAAAAAGAGCGGAGACTTCTGGAGCTACATAATTTTATATATACGTCCTGGAACTCTTTTTTTTTTTTTTTTAAGTGTATTTTATTTTGAGAGGGACCGAGACAGCATTAGTAGGGGAGGGGCAGAGAGGGAGGGAGACAGAAAATCTCAAGCAGGTTCCGCACTGTCGGCGCAGAGCCTGATGCGGGGCTCGAACTCATGGATCTGTGAGATCATGACCTGAGCCCAAACCTAGAGTCAGACGCTTAACAAACTGAGCCATCCAGGTGCCCCTGCCCTTGACATCTTTTTGTCACTTTGGTTAAGTAAATAAGTATTGTTATAAAATTTTCCGTGATCTTATTTAGCCAAGCGTCCAAGCCTTTTGATGTTTTTGACAAACTTCCCAAGTTGAAGTCTTGGGGAGTGAAGTCATTTCAATCTGGAAGAAACTTTGGGATTTTTTTTCCAGAGGGCCCTTGGAACATTCCAAAGGATCTATTGAACTACTTAGGCTTATTTACTATGTTAAATCATATTGTCAAATAAGTAATACTAAACCTTTTTAATATTGTATTTACATAGGTGTCTGTTAATGTAAGTGTCCCAAAATTTATATGAAATTCCTAAAATTCTGATAGACATTCAATAAGAATCTGTTCTCCTTGTAGCAGATGCCTGATGCACCTGACCCCTGCTTCCTTGGATCTACAGGTGATAAAAGGGGACATACTTCAGTTTTGCAAAAGCTGAATGAAATCCATAGAGAATAACCATACTTTGGTAGAACAGTCTTCCCATGGTGTGTTCCTAGGAAATGAAGACATTGAACGTCACAGCCTTCAACCCAGAGACCTGGTTTATTAGAAAAGACCCCTCCACAAAGACTTCCTCTAGCCTTGCCAGAAGGGACCATATCAGGTATTGCTAACCAGTCCTTGCACTGCAAACTAGAAGGCATTGACTCATGGATCCATGTTTCTCATAAAAAAAAAAAAAAAGCCCCTCATTTCTCCAGGGGCACCTGGCTGGCTTAGTCACAACAACTCTTGATCTCAGTGTCATGAGTTCGAGCCCCAAGTTGGGTGTAGAGTTTACTACAAAAATAATAATAATAGAAAAGGTTCCAAAATCCAACTGGATTACTAAGCCAGTGTAGACCTTAAACTGACCATACCCTGGAAAAAGAAGCAGACATTTGAGTAGAATGCCTTCCCGAGTCACGACCAGGCCAGTACAATAACTCTTTCATATCTGTCAGACACTTAGTGGAAACTCAAAAACTACTGAGATCTTTGGTCTACAGTTTCTCTGTGGGGGACTTCTTACATGTTTCTGTTTTATATTCAGTAGGACTTCTGCACTGGTGATCACCAAATCCCAAAGCTTTCTGTATACCTATTGTTCCCTTCTTTTGTTTTTCCCTTCTTTACCTAGATCTCCAGCATTATGAAGGCTATTCATCTTGGGGCGTCTGCGTGGCTCAGTTGGTTAAACATCCATCTTCGACTTAGGTCATGATCTTGCAGTTTGTGGGTTCGAGCCCCGCGATGGGCTCTGTGCTGCCAGCTCCGAGCCTGGAGCCTGCTTTGGATTCTGTGTCTCCCTCTCTCTCTCTCTCTGCCCCTCCCCTGCTCCCACTCTGTCTGTCTCTCTCCTAAAAATAAATAAATCTTAAAAATTTTTTTAAAATCCTATCAGTTTTTCTCCCTCTTCTTTTCTCCTCCCAAACCTGGAAGGATAATGTTTTGTTCAAATGTCCCCATCCTCAGCCTCATCTGGCTGCCTATTCAATAGATGGGTTTGCCATCAATTCCCCACTGAAAGTTTTGCAAAAAAATAATAGCCCAATACTTGTGCCTATCTCTAATTTTTAAAAGTATTCCCAACTTCACTGTAACTTTTTAAAATTAATTAATTATTTAATTTACATCCAAGTTAGCATATAGTGCAACGATGATTTCAGGAGTAGATTCCTTAGTGCCCCTTACCCATTTAGCCCATCCCTCCTCCCACCACCCCTCCAGCAGCCCTCTGTTTTCCATACTTAAGAGTCTCTTATGGGGGCGCCTGGGTGGCGCAGTCGGTTAAGCGTCCGACTTCAGCCAGGTCACGATCTCGCGGTCCGTGAGTTCGAGCCCCGCGTCGGGCTCTGGGCTCATGGCTCAGAGCCTGGAGCCTGTTTCCGATTCTGTGTCTCCCTCTCTCTCTGCCCCTCCCCCGTTCATGCTCTGTCTCTCTCTGTCCCCCAAAAAATAAATAAACGTTGAAAAAAAAACTCTCTTATGTTTTGTCCCCCTCCTTGTTTTTATGTTATTTTTGTTTCCCTTCCCTTATGTTCATCTGTTTTGTCTCTTAAAATTCTCATATGAGTGAAGTCCTATATTTGTCTTTCTCTGACTGACTGATTTAACTTAGCATAAGTTCCATCCTGCAGTTCCATCCATGTAGTTGCAAATGGCAAGATTTCATTCTTTTTGATTGCCGAGTAATACTTCATTGTATATATATACCACATCTTCTTTATCCGTTCATCCGTCGAGCATTTGGGCTCTTTCCATACTTTGGCTATTGTTGATATCGCTGCTGTAAACATTGGGGTGCATGCGCCCCTTTGAAACAGCATACCTGTATCCCTTGGATAAATACTTAGTGCAATTGCTGGGTTGTAAGGTAGTTTGATTTTTAATTAAAAACATTTTTTTAACATTTTATTTTATTTTTTGAGAGACAGAGGCAGAGCATGAGTAGGGGGTGCGGGGCAGAGAGAGAAGAAGACACAGAATCAGAAGCAGGTTCCAGGCTCTGAGCTGTCAGCACAGGGACCGATGTGGGGCTCGAACCCACAAACACGAGATCATGACCTGGGCCAAAGTCGGATGCTCAACCGACTGAGCCACCCAGGCACCCCTCTGTTTTAATTTTTTGAGGAACCTCCATACTGTTTTCCAGAGTAGCTGCCCCACTTTGCATTCCCACCAGCAGTGTGAAAGGGATCCTCTTTCTCCGCATCCTCGCCAACATCTGTTGTTGCCTGAGTTGTTCATGTGAGCCATTCTGACGGGTGTGAGGTGGTATCTCATTGTGGGTTTGATTTGTATTTCCCTGGTGATGAGTGATGTTGAGCATTTTTTCCTCTGTCGGTTGGCCATCTGGATGTCTTCTTTGGAGAAGTGTCTATTCATGGCTTTAGCCCATTTCTTCACTGGATGATTTGTTTTTTGGGTGTTGAGTTTGATAAGTTCTTTACAGATTCTGGATACTAACCCTTTATCTGATATGTCGTTTGCAAATATCTTTTCCCATTCTGTCCGTTGCCTTTTAGTTTTGCTGATTGTTTCCTTTGCTGTGCAGAAGCTTTTTATTTTGATGAGGTCCTGATAGTTCATTTTTGTGTTTGTTTCCCTTGCCTCTGGAGACATGTCGAGTAAGAAGTTGCGGCCTAAGTCAAAGAGGTGTTTGCCTGCTTTCTCTGCTAGGATTTTGATGGCTTCCTATCTTACGTTTAGATCTTTCATCCGTTGTGAGTTTCTTTTTGTGTCTGGTGTAAGAAAGTGGTCCAGGTTCATTCTTCTGCATGTCGCTGTCCAGTTTTCCCAGCACCACTTGCTGAAGAGACTGTCTTTATTTCATTGGATATTCATTCCTGCTTTGTCAGAGATTAGTTGGCCATACATTTGTGCGTTCATTTCTGGGTTCTCGATTCAGTTCCATGGATCTGAGTGGCTGTTTTTGTGCCGTACCATACTGTCTTGATGATTACAGCTTTGTAATACATGTTAAAGTCCCGGGTTGTGATGCCTCCTGCTTTGGTTTTCTTTTTCAAGATTGCTTTGGCTATTCGGGGTCTTTTCTGATTCCACACAAATTTTAGGATTGTTTGTTCTCGCTCTGTGAAGAATGCTGGTGTTATTTTGATAGGGATTGCTCACTGTAACTTTTGATAAGAGGCCTTCTGCTATACCCACCAAGTCCAAGTTTTCAGCCCCCAAACTCTCATCCCATGCTTTATCTGGATACCATTCACCATGTCCACCTTCCCCCCTATAACAAACTCCTGGAAGGGGGGTTTCCCGGCTCTTACTTGTACTTGCAGTGCAAGTTCAGGGACCCACCTTTCCTAAGAAGAATTCACCAGTCTGGAAGACTTCCTTTTATTTTTATTTTTATTACTTACAAATTTTTAAAAAACGTTTTATTTATTTTTGAGAAAGAGACAGAGTCTGATCGGGGGAGGGGCAGAGAGAGACAGAGAGACACAGAATCTGAAGCGGGCTGCAGGCTCTGAGCTGTCAGCACAGAGCCTGCTGTGGGGCTCGAACCCGTGAACCGCAAGATCATGACCTGAGCTGAAGTCGGAGGCTTAACTGACTGAGCCACCCAGGCATCCCTGTAAGACTTTCTCATGCAATCCTTTCCCCGTGACCATCCTTCCCCAAGCTTGCCAACTTAATGAAACTTTTGCGCACCTCCCCAAAACTGACCCCTGGCTTGAGCTTGCTTTCTCTTCATTGCCTGCTAAATAATCTATACTGTCAACCTGTCTGGTTTGCTCTGCCTGCCTAAAGGATATATTTTTATTTGTGGATATGATCATCCATCTTGGGCATATGAAGATCTTGATAATTGGAGAGGCTTTGGGGGCCCATATTTTCGGGGGTCTTTGAATATCCCCCTTTTGTTTTTTCTCAAAATGGCTACAGCCACTACTCCCTAATTTCACCCGAGAAGAAAAAGGGCCTTATCAATTGTAGATGATTACCCTGATAAGGGCCCTTCTGAATATGAAGACAACTGCTGTGGCCACAGTGAAGGGTGTGACCTTCTTGCCGGACCTTCTAGGGATCAGTTTTACCAATACGTTAGAAGTACAGGTTCATGGCTTGGAGTGAGCACAGCAGGCTTAGAAGTTAGCATGAGAAATCTTACCAGAACTGGTAACAGAGTGGCGCCTGGGTGGCTCAGTCGGTTAAGCTTCCAACTCTTGGTTTTGGCTCAGGTCATGATCTTACAGTTCATAAGACTGAGCCCTGCATCAGGCTCTGTGCTGTCGGTGTGGAGTCTGCTTGGGATTCTCTCTCTCCCTCCCTCTCTCTCTCTCTGGCCCTCCCCCACCTGTACTTTCTGTCTCAAAATCTATGAACTTAAAAAAAAAAAGACGTGGTAACAGAAAACCGCTTGCTCCACCATGAGAGCCATCAGAACCCAACAAGGATCTTTAGATTCCCTGTAGTCCTTGACAACAGGATTGCTGTAGGTGACTTGCTCACAGCCCAAGGAGGGATTTGTGCCACAGCCAATATATCTTGCTGTATTTATGTAAAAACCTCACAATAAGTAGAAGTAGAAACCACTGAGTTACTCAAAACTAGCCACATCCTTAGAAGGACATTCGAGTTTTATCCAGGGTTGGTTTAATTTTAAGTTTTCTGATATTTTTAGCCGGCTTCCTTCAGGAACGTAAGCGCTCTCTTAGGTTATGTTCAGGCTTACAAATTATTATTGAATATTATTTTAATTTGTGCCCTCTCTGCTGTTTTCCACCTGCTCATTTTGTGTATCGTTTGTTGCCGTACCACTACTTAAAATGTCAAAGCCACGATTGCTCCAAGACTTAAGGCCATTCATCAGATGTTCGCTTTGACGAAAAGAAACGAGAACCTAGCTGCCGTCTAGACCTCCTTTCCCCAAACCGCCTTGTTACCCCAAAGTGGCCGTAAGACGGTCACCTAGCATGCTTGCCGAACATCTCAAATCCCAACCAGCTGTGAAACTGCCCCCTCTGAGGGGCATGATGGACCGGGAGCAGGTTGCCAACCATTCCAGCAGTGAGATGGATACACGGTCATGAAATTGATCAGCGCCGCTCTCCTGCCAGAAAGATCTTGATCGAAACGGGGGGGGGGGGGGGGGGGCATGTGAAAGCAGGTTCCAAAGTGAAGCAAAGACAGTCATTCAAAATGGGGTCGGAAGGATATGGAGGAAGCAGGGCCCGTGTACCTCTCCTTTTTTAATTCTTAGAACTTTGGTCAGTTACAGTTTGTCACTGCTGTTCTACCACCTGCTGGGAGAAAACAGCTCTGGACTGAAATAATGTGACACCTGTTAGCTAAATAGCCAGCCTTGTATTAGTTAGTCAGTGTAACTGCCAGCACCAATCATAATTCTTCCCAAACAACTTATGTAACCTTTGGTTTTTGGCTTGAAAAGCTTGCGCAGCCCGCTGCTAATAGAAATTCAGGCTCAGTTGTGCACATGTATGCCTCTGAGTTCTGGAGAAATAAGAACTGAAACGTCAAGATGGGGAAATGGAGTAACTTCTGTAGGAGTGAATAGATACATAAGTGGATACTGTCTCATCAGGCAGTGCGGCTCCGGCTTCGGGCGCACAGCACAGGCTAGCGGATCAGAAGTCTCAGGCTTAAATTCTGGCTCTGTTAATTTCCTGGCTCTGTGTTCTTGCACAGATTATTTAATCTCCGTGTGCCGTGGGTCTTCCCCGATAAAATTCAGAGACAGATTTTCCCCCGGTCTGCCTTCCACGTGGGCGATTATGAGTACCACCTGGAATAATGTATTTTCAAGCATTTATAAACATCAGGACACCAATGAATAAAATGAAGCTTTCTTTTTATATTTGAAGTTACGTGTTTGAAAAAGTTATCAGCCAGCACTCTCCTGGGTCTCGTGTTTTAGTTGCCCAGGAAACTTAAAGCCAAAAGGTTGAAGGTATATAATTAGGAAATTAAGTCTGTTCCAAAGAATTCCGCTGTGTCACAAAGTCCCATCAGTAGGACTGTGGCAAAGCATTGTGTATCACAGTAGGCTTTTCAAGAAATGTATATAGTTTCTCCCATGTTTTTTTCTCTTCTAAAGCAGTGGGGTTCTTTAAAAAATTTTTTAATGCTTATTTATTTTGAGAGAGAGCGCAAGCAGGGGAGGGACAGAGAGCGGGAGACACAGAATCCAAAGCAGGCTCTGGGCTCCGAGCTGTCAGCACAGAGCCAGATGTGGGTGGGGCTCAAACTCATGAACCTTGAGATCATGACCTGAGCTGAAGTCGGACGCTTAACCAACTGAGCCACCCAGACGCCCCTTAGCAGTGGGGTTCTTAAAGTGTGCTTCCTGCGGTAACAGCATCACCTGGGAATTTGTTAGAGATGCAAGTTCTTGGATCCAGGCTAACCATTTTAGACATTTTGGGAGTTTCTATGTTTTAACAAGCTTTTAAAGTAATTCGGCTGCGTGCTAAAATTTGAGAATAATTATTCTAGAGAAAGCTGAAATTACATGATGCGGGCTCCTAAGCAAATGTAATCTTTAATGATTTCAAGTAAAAATTAATGTATTTACTAACTACTAAATTCCAGGACTTTCTGTTTGATGCTTTCTATTTAGTTTTCTGACATGTGGGTTACTACCATCGTTTTAGAGATGTTTATTTTATGAAATTATAGATGTATAGATTTTAGAAATATGGATGTATAGATAGAAATTTATAGATGTATAGATTTTATAGATGTCCATTTTCTGAAATTAAAGTTCAGAAAGTATGTAACTTAGGGCTGTGTCCACTATCCTAAGATTTATAAAATACAAAAAAATCTAATTAATAAAGGTCATGCTCATGTTGTTTAGAAATAACATATCTGTTGTTGCTGCTATCTTCATTTGAAACAAAATGTATGCACTGTTGTAAGTTTTGGAGTCTGTCACTATTACTGGGGTTGGTTGAGTTTTTTTGTTTGTTGTTGGTTTTTTTTTTTTTTTTTTTTTTTTGCCTTGACTGCATAATAAGCTGACTGGCACATTTAATTAACAAAACCTATCCTGTGAAAGGTGCAGATACAATTAAACACAAGTTGACATGTCAATGCACTTAGATAATGGAAAGATGAATGGGACCTTGTGTACGAATAAATCTATAGAAATACGGTACGCATTTTGCGAGCTGCTTCTATATAAAATCTTGCTAATGAAACTGGTCTGTGGACCAGCTACATTGGAATCACTTGGGAAATAGAAATGATGCCTCTTAGGCCCTATCCCACACCTACTGAATCAGAATCTACGTGTTAAGAATAAATCCAGGTGACTCACGTGTATATTAAAGTTTGGATTCCCTCTTCTTTTTTGGGGGGGGGGGTGGAGTGGGGAATCTCTGTTCTGAATAGTAGTTTCCTGAGAGGTAATACTAGTTTTCTGTAGGACGAGGGTACCTTTGTCAAGCTCGGGAACACCTGCATTTAACAGGTGGATTTGACTAAAGTCAAACAGGCATCCTATTCTGCGTTGTAAAGCTCTGATAGAAGGTTATAGTAGGGAGTAGTGTTTCTCAAGGTCGCTTTAAGGTCTGATGCTTTCTATGGTTCCCTAACCTGTAAGATGAATATCCCCGGGAACAAGTCTACCTTTCCAATTCCATCTTTTGTTTGTTTTGATAGATAGACACTGCAGCATAATTTTATTGCACAGTTACTCCATCAAGGCACTGGATGTCGCAGTGAACAGAGACCATGCCGTTTATTGTACAAAGGACTTATAAATACTACTCTTCTTCAGGTATGTAAATGGAAGCACAGAGATGTTGATTAATGGGTTCAAGATCACACAGATTATAACTGGCGTGTGATAACTGGTAAAGAAAAGTAAATCGTAACAAAAGTTCTTAAAAGCTTGAAAAGCATTTGATTTTTTGAAAAAATATTTTTTAATGTTTATTTATTTTGGAGAGAGAGAGAAACAGAGTGTGAGCAGGGGAGGGGCAGAGAGAGGGAGTCACAGAATCTGAAGCAGGCTCCAGGCCCTGAGCTGTCAGCACAGAGCCCGATGCGGGGCTCGAACTCACGGACTGCAAGATCATGACCTGAGCTTAAGTCCGACGCTCAACCGACTGAACCACCCAGGTGCCCCGAAAAGCATTTGACTTTTATATAGCGAATAAACCATATTTTAAAAGCAATATGTACTTTTTGAGTGATTAATGCGCTCATATGGTTCAAGAATCAAAACACAGAAAGCGGGTATCTGGTGCAGCGTCTTTTTCCACCTCTGTCCCCCAGCCATCCAGGTCCCCTTTCTGGAAGCAAACAATGTTACCCGTCTCTTGGGTATTGTTCCTCAAACATTTTAGCAAATGCCTGTATGTGTATGTTTATATCTATTTCCTCTTCCTACTTTTCGAGACAAATAGTAGAAGGCTACAAGTATGTTTTGCACGATGTGCGTTTAATTAACAATATATCTTGAAAGCACAGCCGACATCCGTGCACAGAGGGCTTCCTCACGCTGATGGATGCTTAATATGTTGGATGTGCATACAATGATTTAATCACCTCTCTTGCTGGACTGGTTGTTTGCAATATTTTGCTGTTTCAAAGCTACCGTACTATATATGTGCATATTTTGCGCGTTCAGAAGTAAGTACGTAGAATGAAGTGCTCTTCAGGTGTATTTTAAAATTTGCATCCTCAGTTATATGCAATTCTTGTTTCTGGGGTATTTGAGTTCTGCTTCCCAAGTATTTTAGGTCTCTATTGCTACTCCTTCAGCAAAACTTCTAATGTTTGTATTTCTGAGTGTGAATCTGACCTATTTTTACATCTAAAACCAAATAGGTGGGTTTTTTCTACACCAAAAACCAATTCTCTAACTCTCCAGACCCAACTGAGTGAATGAGTCAAATCAATTCTTAAAGATTTTTTTGTCTATTTTTATGTTATGTTATGTTATGTTAGCATGTGCAAGCGGGGGAGAGGGGCAGAGGGAGAAAAAGAGAGAGGGAGGGAATCTCAAGCAGGCTCCATACTCAGTGTGGAGCCCAACGTGGGGCTTGATCCCATGACCCTGGGATCATGACCTGAGCTGAAATCAAGAGTTGGATGCTCAACCAGCTGAGCCACCCACACGCCCCTCAAGTCAATTCTGATGCTAACTACTCAGAGTTAACCACCCGTCTGTCCTCGCTTCAGATGTCAGTTACATCTGGGGGGGGGGTCCCTCATACTTCTGGCTGACTGGCTATAAATTGGGGTTTCCCCATGACTTCCTCCTCCAGTTCAGTAATTTGCTGCAATGGCTCACAGAACTCGGTGAAAAGAGCTCCCTTACCATTACTGTCTTATTATGAAGGATATGACAAAGGACAGGTACATGGGGCGAGACCAAGATGAAGATGTGCATAGGACAAGGCGCATGGTGTGGGAGGTGTGGAGCTCCCAAACCCTCTGCGGGAACATCTTGCCAGCATTTTGATGCATTCACCAATCTGGAAGCCCTTTGAATCTCATCATTTAGGGATTTTTATGGAGGGTGCATAGACAAGATTGACTAAGTCATCAGCCATTGGTGATTAGCTCAATCTCCGTCAGGGTCCTCTGTCTGGAATTTAGGGCTGACAATTCCAACCAAATAATCACATGGTTGGTTCCTCTGGCAACCACCCCCCACCCTCAAGCTGTCTAGGGGCCCACCAAGAGTCACCTCATTAGCATAAACTCAGGTTTGGTTGAGAGGGGCTTATTTTGAATAACAAAAGATGCTCCACTCACCCTTATCACTTAGACTTTTAGAAGTTCTTGTGTCAGGAACCCAGACGAAGATCAAATACCTACTTCTTTTTTTTTTTTTTTTTTTTTAATGTTTTCAGTTTTTGTTTATTTTTGAGACAGGGAGAGAGAGCACAAGTAGGGGAGGGGCAGAGAGAGGGAGACACAGAATCTGAAGCAGGCTCCAGGCTCTAAGCTGTCAGCACAGAGCCTGATGTGGGGCATGAGCTCACGGACCGCAAGATCATGACTTGAGCCGAAGTCGGACGCTTAACCGACTGAGCCACCCAGGGGCCCCTCAAATATCTATTTCTTAATTATATCACAATATTACAGCTATGGATTTCTGTACTCCCAATTAGGTACCCATCTGTTTTTCTGAATTTCCTTTTTGTTTATTTTATTTATTAGTTTTGTAGTTGATTCTTGTGGGCTTTTCAGATTTATAGGGTACAATTTGCAAACAATAATTTATCTCTTCCTTTCTAATATTTATACTTTTTACTTTCTTTTTCTATAAGTGTTGGCTGGAAACTCTAAAACAGAGGTCATCAAATGATAGCCTGTTGGCTAAATCCAGCCTGCCACCTGTGTTTGTAAGTCAAGTTCTATAGAATCCCACCCACACCCATTCATTTACATATTATCTGTGGCCTTTTCTCTGATGCTGAGTAGTTTTGACAGAAACAGTCTGGCCTGAGAAGCCTTAAATACTGTCCAAACTTTTACTGAAAAAATTTGCTCATCTGTATGCTAGAACGATGTCAAATACTAAATCATAATTAACAGTGGGCATTCTTTTTTTTTAATATGAAATTTATTGTCAAATTGGTTTCCATACAACACCCAGTGCTCATCCCAACAGGTGCCCCCCTCAGTGCCCATCACCCAACAGTGGGCATTCTTTTTTTTTTAAAAAAAATTATTTTTTTAACGTTTATTTATTTTTGAGACAGAGAGAGACAGAGCATGAACAGGGGAGGGGCAGAGAGAGAGGGAGACACAGAATCTGAAACAGGCTCCAGGCTCTGAGCTGTCAGCACAGAGCCCGACGCGGGGCTCAAACTCACAGACCGTGAGATCATGACCTGAGCTGAAGTCGGACGCTTAACCGACCAAGCCACCCAGGCGCCCCTGGGCATTCTTGTTTTGGACTTCCACGGAATGCTTCTGGTGTCTCCCATTTAAGTATGATACTATGATTTTTTTTTTTAAGTTTATTTATATTTGAAGGGGAGAGAGACAGAGCATGAGCGGGGTAAGAGCAGAGCGAGAGGGAGACACAGAATCCGAAGCAGCCTCCAAGCTCTGAACTGTCAGCACAGAGTCCGACGCGGGGCTCGAACTCGTGAACCTCGAGATCATGACCTGAGCCGAAGTCAGATGTTTAACCGACTCAGCCACCCAGGCGCCCCAATACTGTGATTTTCTTAAAAACGTATCTATAAATTTTGGGGACTCTCTCCTAGTGGCGGAGTCTATGTCACGTCTCCTTAAACTAGGATAGGACTTGATGGCTGTCTCAGTAGCCACAAAGCACAGCAACATTGCCTATTGGTTTTCCCAGCAAGGCTAGAGAGGACTAGGTCTGGTTTTCTCTCCTGGAACGCTCACTTTGGGGACCTCAGCAGCCATTTAAAAAAATCTAGCTCCCCTGACGTCTCTACTTGGAGGTCTCACATAGAGAGATGCCTGAGGAACATGCCAGTTATTTCTGTCTTCACGGTCTGTGCACTAGGCATTGACATGAAGAAGTCTTGGAGAAGGCCTAGCCCCAGATGTGTCTGACCACATCCCGGACAGACTTTGGCAAGAGCTGCCTAGTTTAGCCCGGGGAACCCTCGGCTTTGTGAGCAAAATAAGTGATTATTATGGTGTTAAGGCTACTGTTTTTGATTGGCTTGTTCCACGGCAATAGATAACCAGAACACTGGCTTTTTAGTAAAATTAGATGTGGCTTTTTCACATCAAGGAAGAATCCACCTATTCTTAATTAGTTTTTTAAATAAAAAATTGAATTTTGGGGCACCTATGTGGCTCAGTCGGTTAAGCGTCCGACTTTGGCTCGCCATCATCTCACGGTTTGTGGATTTGAGCCCAGCATCAGGCTCTGTGCTGACAGCTCAGAGCCTCGAGCCTGCTTCGGATTCTGTGTCTCCCTCTCTGTCTGCCCCTCCCCTGCTTACACTCTGTCTCTGTCTCTCAAAAAATAAATAAATGTTAAAAAAAATGAATAGTATATTTTAACTCCTAGCTTTTCAGCAGCTATGAAGATACACGATTTTTCTCCATAGAGATACTGTCATGATAGATGATATTAGTAGATTCCTGATACTAGACGATCCTTGCATTTCTGAAATAAAACCCACTCAGTCATAATTTTATATGTAGCTGAGTTCTTTTGTGTGTGTGTGTGCGTGTTTCAAGTTATTTATGTATTTTAAATTTTAGTTTTTTAAATTTACATCCAAGTTAGTTAGCATATAGTGCAACAATGATTTCAGGAGTAGATTCCTTAGTGCCCCTTCCCCATCTAGCCCATCCCCCCCTCCCACAACCCCTCCAATAACCCTCAGTTTGTTCTCCATATTTATGAGTCTCTTCTGTTTGTCCCCCTCCCTGTTTTTATATTATTTTTGCTTCCCTTCCCTTATGTTCATCTGTTCTCTGTCTTAAAGTCCTCATATGAGTGAAGTCATATGATACTTGTCTTTCCCTGACTAATTTCTCTTAGCATAATACCCTCCAGTTCCATCCACGTCGCAAATGGCAAGATTTCATTCTTTTTGATTGCTGAGTAATACTCCATTGTGTATATATGCCACATCTTTTTTACCCATTCATCTATCGATGGACATTTGGGCTCTTTCCATACTTTGGCTATTGTGGATAGTGCTGCTATAAACATTGGGGTGCATGTGCCCCTTCGATGGATGCTCTATCCCTTGGATAAATACCTAGTAGTGCAATTGCTGGGTCGTAGGGTAGTTCGATTTTAAAATTTTTGAGGAACCTCCATACTGTTTTCCAGAGTGGCTGCACCAGTTTGCATTCCCACCAGCAATGCAAAAGAGATCCTCTTTCTCCGCATCCTCACCAACATCTGTTGTTGCCTGAGTTGTTCATGTTAGCCATTCTGACAGGTGTGAGGTAGTATCTCATTGTGGTTTTGGTTTGTATTTCCCTGATGATGAGTGATGTGGAGCATTTTTTCATGTGTCGGTCTGCCATCTGGATGTCTTTCCAGAAGTGTCTATTCATGTCTTTAGCCCATTTCTTCACTGGATTATTTGTTTTTTGGGTATTGAGTTTGATAAGTTCTTTATAGATTTTGGACACTAACCCTTTATCTGATATGTCATTTGCAAATCTCTTCTCCCACTCTGTCGGTTGCCTTTTAGTTTTGCTGATTGTTTCCTTTGCTGTGCAGAAACTTTTTATTTTGATGAGGTCCCAGTAGTTCATTTTTGCTTTTGTTTCCCTTGCCTCTGGAGACGTGTTGAGTAAGAAGTTACTATGGCCAAGATCAAAGAGGTTTTTGCCTGCTTTCTCCTCGAGGATTTTGATGGCTTCCTGTCTTACATTTAGGTCTGTCATCTATTTTGAGTTTCTTTTTGTATGTTGTGTAAGAAAGTGGTCCAGGTTCATTCTTCCACATGTTGCTGTCCAGTTTTCCCAGCACCACTTGCTGAAGAGACTATCTTTATTCCATTGGATATTCTTTCCTGGTTTGCCAAAGATTAGTTGGCCATACATTTGTGGGTCCCTTTCTGGGTTCTCGATTCAGTTCCATGGATCTGAGTGTCTGTTTTTGTGCCAGTACCATACTGTCTTGATGATTACAGCTTTGTAATACAAAGTCCGTATTTGAAGTCTGTGTAGCTGAGTTCTAATACAATTAGTTCTAGAATACAATTTTATTTAGTATTATTTGTATTGATATTCATAAGCGAAACTGTACTGTGGTTTTCTTATTTTTGTGCTATTTTGATTGGGTGTTGATTTCAGCAGGGGCAGACCTAGGTTTTAAGAGGCATGAGCTTGTACAATTTGGGAGGCACTCTAAGAAAAAGAATAGAAAACTATGAACATAAATTTTGCAGCAGGGTTTTGGAAGGAGGCTTTGTTAGTGAGGGATTCTGAAATTTAAGCCTTAGCTTCATTTGGTGTCTGTCTCCAGGTGTTAGTGTTATTCTTACTTTATAAAAATGTTGGAAGCATGTCTTCTTTCTTTTTGGGTGGGGCCAGAGTGAATAATATTTTAGATCACAAAAAGAAGCACCTGAATCGCTTCTATTGTCATTGTACAAAACACTTTTTATCTCTTATGCTCTGTTATGGTCCTGATATTTACAGAGCCTTTTTAAAAAAACATAGTTCACTCATTTATTTACTCATTTATTTATTTACTGAATGTTAAAGACATTGTACCAGGGACCATGAACTTGGTGGCTAAGGAGAGCAGTGGTGGTGGCAGACAGGCTCACGCTATGACACGGTGGGACAGGGGGTACCTCACTGGAAGGTGGAGGGCATCATGGAGGTACATGTGATTGTACATAATTCCAGACCAGGGAAGGAGTTGGAGAAGGAAGGAGCATTCAAAGAAGGCTTCCCAGAGGGACCAGCATCTAAGTTCAATCACGGTGAAGAAATGCTTTCTTAATTCACTTCCTCCACTGAGCTCAAGGTCACGGTGGACTCTCATGACCTTTGAGTGATACTAAAAGTCCTTCCAGAAGGCTTGGTTGTTTAGCTTGTAGGAGGCCTAGGAAATGTCTACTAGGGCATGAGCTGGGTTCGGAGGCAGGGGAGACAGCAGGTCGCTCAATGTCATGGGTGTGCTGAGAACTCTGGGGACAAAGCCAGGGCAGAGGCAGAAACATGGAGTAGTCTGGGGGCAAAGGACGTGAAGGGCTGCTCCCAGGTCTGGAAGCCAGATATTTCCATCTCAGGCCTCCTTATTCCTCTACAGTTGTAAGGCCATAGGGCTGATACTTTGTTTTAGGCGAACATGGGATGGGAGTGGGGTATAATTTCACTGGACCAAACTCCTCCTAGGGGGAGCGGGTTTCTTGGGACTGTCTGATTGAGGCCATGTAGGGTCCTTATTGAATACCTCTCTGTGTCTCCAGGGGTTTCTCCAGGATTCCTGCGGACCAAATGTTGGCTTTTCCTGGTTACTTTCCTGTCCTGGGATTCCTTCATACCCATGACTCCACACACAGGGAACGGACTCAAACACAGACGCGTGGAGGCGCAAGCAGTTCTCACCCGGCCTTGGACAAAGCGTGCTACGTGTATTTCAGCAGGCATTTGTAGTGACACTCCTCTAAGTTCTCAGTGTCATTCGGGAAAGCAGAACCCACAGCGAAGGTAGTTTCCAGGAGATGACAGAGAACCAGGTAACGATGAGGGGATGGGCGGGCTGATGCCATGGCAGTGTTGGCCATCAGCCTGGCCAAATAAATGTCCAGTGATTGTCTAGGAACTTCTCATTTTCAGTTTCCCCTGGGTTGGTTTTAGGAATCGATGCATCTGGCTTTGACCCTGATTACACATTATCGGTGTAATAATGATCCCACCAATAATCCCTGCTACCTTCCAACCATTTTAAGGTTACCAAACCCTTAGACGTACATTACCCACGTGATTATGGCGGCACTGGGTGAGGTGGATTAAATGGGCACTTCCATATTCAGTGACCACACTGTGGCTGTGCATTTGTCTGAGAAAGAAGTGACCGTATGCCAGGCACTGCACCAGGCCTTGGGATACATTGTGCGACTTAATCCTGTCACCAACACCACGAGAGAGGAATTTAATCATGGCCTGACGGTCGAGAAACTAAAATTGCAGAGAGATTAAGGAAGCCAGGTAAAGTCACACAGCTGTCTCAAGCAAGTGGCAGATCAGTGGTTGGGATGGAGGTCAGTCTTCTGACTCAAAGTCCTGTGTTCTTTCCACCTTCCTCTTGAAAAAAAAAAAAAAAAAGAGGAACTCTGTCTTACCTCCAATTGTTTCCAAATGGAAGCATATGTTTGGGTTGGTTGTTGAGTCTGAAATAAATAGCTTCTTTTAGACTGTTGAGACAGCCAAATGCTTTCAATATGCTCCCAAGGCCGGTGATTGGGTCTGAATAGAAGCCAGATGTCCTGGATTCCAGAGCTATTTCCTTGTTGTACGCTTCCCCTATCCCCCAAACCCCCATTAAATGGAGGAAGGGAAGGTGGGCCCAGACTGACGGATTTTTTTTTTTTTTTTTTTTTGCTTTTCACATATTTCTCTTTGGAAGGAGGAGGTGAGGGAGAGCTGAGGTCACAGTTGGGCTGGAGCAGGCTGTGGGCTTGGGGTGGGATGTGGACGCGGAAGAAAAATAGCCAGGAAGAATGTGCAATCGCTTATCCCAGGCCTGTAGCACCCCTTTGCCGCCTGACCTTTCTGTATTCCTTCACAGTTGACAGCCCAGGCTGGGATTCCCACTAGGAGGAAGTGCCCTGCAGTCAGTCGGCTGATTGCTAAAACAGAACCATCATAACACTTGTCAGCTCGGCTTCCTCCACGCACTTTGGCGGATTTTTTTTTTTTTTTTCTTCTTTCCAGTTACTTGTTTTATTACTGTTTGTCAGACCGGGGAGCCTTTGAAGTTCTTTACAGATCTGACTTTTATCAGAGCACGTAGGAGTCGGGGGGTGGGAAGTGTGGTGGATGCAACCATCAAAATATTCTATTCGGCACCCAGCTCACTCACCCCCCCCTCCCCCCGCCCCGTCTTTGTCTGAAAAGGTTTTTGACATGGTGTTTCTATACGTGGCCTGCCTTCCAGATGAGAGAGTGACATCTATTGTCGTAATATAGGGAGGAAATTATGATTACTTAATGATAGGATGTCACAGCTTGTCACTGCTTTATTTTCCTTTTAAATACTTGCTGTCACAGCAACACACAGTTGGCCTTCCATCCTGGGGCTGGGTGGGACCTCGTGCGGCACAAGGTGACGCGACGATGACTTCTTGGTAAAGCGGGAGAGTCGGAGTGAACCGGGAAGTGTTTCTGTGTGCCTGGCCCGGCCCCCCCACCCCGTTCTTCCTACCTGGAGACGAAGCGGAGGCTTGTCCCTGGGTACCGGCCCTTGGGAACACCACAGCCAGCTCAGTCACGTCTCACGCATCCTTAGATGCGTGAGATCCGAATGATCCTTTCTTGTCGGGTTCACTCCCAGCATCTGGAGGGCACTGTTCGTGGAAACAGGAAGCGAAAGGTGAAAGTGGCGGCCGGGTCTCAACCGGTTGCCCTCAGCCCGCGCATTCTCCGCCATGCCTCGACTTAGCTGCCTGATAGCAGCAATGACAACAATCGTTTCAATCCGGTTGTGTGATCTACTGTGGATTCCCATTTTTGCTAGGACAACAAAACGCAAAATCCTCATTCCATCATGCAGTGTCTTCCTCAGTCTGGCCCAGACCAACCACAATCTACTTCTTACCCATTTCCTATCCTGTGCCCCAGCCATGTACCTTTCTTCGTTCCCTGAAAAATTAATTTTAATCCCGGAATGTTCCAAGCGTAGGAAAAAGCCAGAAAACCCATAGAACTTGTGTGTCTCTCATATGTGGGTACATGTAAAAACATGTTTGAGCTTATTCCTTAAGCATGTTGAGTGTAGAAAGTTGAAAAATACATAACAGGAAAATATTATTCATGAAAGCTTTTCGAGCACTCGAAGACTGTGCTGTCTTCACCTGGCAAGCGTCTACTGTCCTTTATGACGCAGCTGACAGATCACCCTGCTTCTCAAGTCCCTGACTTGCTTGCCGTGTAGAATCGTTGTTCCTCTTCTGTGACTTCCCGCTGGTCGTTCATCCAGGTCTCCACTGCGTGTTCAGACTCCCTGAATTATAGTTTCCCTTTGCACATGGGTCTCCTGCATTCACTGTGAGTCCCCGAAGGACGGTGACTCAGTTGCTTTCTTCTTTGTATACTCGGGCTATAAACTTGGAAGGTTAGTGAGACTAAAAGACCATTACGTGACACGGGAGCTTGATGTTAACTGTGGGCACAATAGAGAACAATTTAAAGCGGGGTCCCTAATGTTAATAGCAACGGCTGTCTTTTACCGTGGACAAGATGCTTTCAAGTTCACGAGCTCCACTTTGTTATCACTCTTTAGGATAAACAGTGCAGGCATGATTTCCATTCAGCAGAAGAGGAAACTATGACTCAGAGAGGTTAGGTGACTTGTTTGTGGTCACACAGCATGTAGGTGATGGGGCTTCCTCTTGTACTTGGACTTCTTGAATTGGAGTGACTCCATGAATCAATCCCTCCCCCTCGCTCCTTTCCTTTCTATTGTCTTCCCTCTTTCCCTTCATTTGGTCATTAGTTGTGTAACAAATACTAATTGCATCGTCTCCACGCACAGTGTTAGTCCCTGGGGATAAAATAATAAGCAAAACTAGTCTTGGCCGTGGCCCCTCCGGAGGGAACAGTCATTTGGGGAACTTGAAGTCCTCCTAAACAATATCCAGCATGCAGGCTGGTGAATGTTTGGTAACTCCTTGCAAGACTGTGTTAGGCTGGAAGGGTGATTGGGAGATTAAATGCTTCCTGGTGCTTTGACAGAGTTCTGAGCACTTTGAGATTTTTCTGAAGCTAATTGGGAGGTGGGGGATTTAATTCACTTTGTTTAGCTCTGAAGAGCTCTTCCCTCTATAGTGAATTGCTTAATGGTGGAGGCTTTGATGCTGGCAGGTACTTTTAGTGGAATATGACTTTTGTTGCCCTCTCTTACAACCTGCACGGTTGTGTGGGCTGAAACCAATTAGACCTAAATTAATTAGCAAGAAAATGATGGGCCCACTTGCTGAGCCATTCACAATACCATGTGAAGAAAGAGGAACAGTGTTTGAAGGATGCGGTGTGTTTCTGCTCAACCCTAATGATTGAAGTATTTCCAAATATGGAAATATCCAGCCATTTCTCCATTAAGTGGTCCACTTCTTTTAACCCATGAAAGTCCTTTATTCAAAGGCAAATTAGGAAACTAAAGAACTCCTATGGGTCCTAGGACCTTTGATGAGCTTTGGGATGAATTTAGAAGATATGCGGAGTCATGACATACTTAGACTTCCTAAGACCCAAAGCCGATGAGGAAATTGACGGCAGAGAAATGTACGCGGATCAATATCCCAAAGCACTCTGTGCTACAGGCAAGAAGGCTTTCTTCTGAAAGACCAGCTCTGTTCTTCCTGCTCTCAGTTTCTTTAGAGTCTCCTTTGCTGAAACCTCTTCCACTGCTTATTCCTTAAATGAGTGTAACCCTGGGGCTCTGATTTCGGCTAACGTGCGGCCATCTCGTCTTCTCCTCTGATGGTAACCACCGCGTCTGCACTGACTGCTTCCAAGGCTAGCTGCTATCCCGATGCCTTCTTGGGCATGCCCTCCGGATGCCATACTTCTTCTGCTGGATATCCCACTAGCATCTTAAACAATTAGTTCTCGAATCTAGCCTCCTCTTACTTTTGCAGAGCAGCCAACTGGTCACCCAAGCTACAAACCCAGGAGTCATTCCTGACTCCTTCCTTCTTCTCCCTTAGTTCCCCCATCCAGGATATTGGGGAGCTCTGTTCATCTTGCACCTTATGTATAATTCTCGATTCTGTTTTGTGGACTCCTTTCCAACCCTCATTTGGCCCAAGCCCCTGCTTCTCTTCCCCCTGACTTATTTTTCTGAACACCCGCAAGGGCTCCCAGTCCTCAGCCATCCCTTAAATGTTAGTTTTTCCTAGGCGTTTGCTGCCAGGATCCTTCTCTTTGAACACAGACCTACGTGCGGGTGACTTTTTACTCGTTTCGTTTTCATGCTGAAGCCACCCGAATATGTTTCTGGCTACAGAGCATCTCCTGAGCTCCAAGTCCGCACATCTAGGGCAGGCACCACCGCATGGGATTCCACCGGCAGGTCACCCGCAGTGTGTCCACGAGCAAGTTCATGATCTGCTCCCCTAAACCTGTTCCCCTCCTTTAAATAGTGTCCCTATCCATTCAGTCACACAAACTGGCAACCTAAATGCCATCAGGGACTCCCAGCTCTCTCCCTCACTTCCGTTAAACCCTTAGCCTTGTTTCCAAGGATAGTTGGCTCCAAATTTTTATTTTATTTTATTTTATTTTATTTTATTTTATTTATTTTATTTTATTTTATTTTATTTATTTTTTGAAAGAGACAGGGAGAGCACGAGTGGGGGAGGGGCAGAGAGGGAGAGAGAGAGAGAATCCCAAGCAGTCTCCACGCTGTCAGCACAGAGCCGGATGCGGAGTTTAAACTCACAACACCATGGAAACGAACCATTTGACCAGAGCCAGAACCAAGAGTCAGAGGCTTAACCGACTGAGCCATCAGGTGCCCCAAGCTCCAAATGTTAAGACTCTCAAACGTGTCCACTTCTTATCATTCCCGTTGCCGCCATTTCAGGGACGGTGCCACCGTCTCTTCTCTGAATTACTGCAAAGCCCCTTTTATCATGATCTTGCATATTATTCTGTGATTTCCTACTCCACATCCTGCATAGCCAGATTGATCTTTTTTTTTTTAATCTTTACCTATTTTTGAGAGAGAGACAGACAGAGACAGAGACACAGAGTGCAAGCGGGGAAGGAACAGAGAGAGCGAGCCACAATTCGAAGCAGGCTCCAGGCTCCGAGCTGGCAGCACAGAGCCCGACGTGGGGCTCGAACTCAGGAACCGCAAGATCATGACCTGAGCCGAGGTTCGGAAGCTTAACTGACTGAGCCACCCAGGCACCCCAGGATCGATCATTTTTACGTGCCGAGTGGGTAACACCACTCCGAAACTTTAAAATGCTCATGGTTCTGCAGCCTTCAGGATGATGCCCAGTGCCTTACTTTGTCTTTGCTAGGCCTTTCATGATCTGGCCTTCTGATAGAATCTGGCCTCATGCCCTTCTGTTTCCCTATTGGAACTTCATGCTCTCTGGCCATATTACACTTAGTACTTTTCCAAATGTGCAGTGTTTCCACTTGACTCTGGTTATAAGAACTGTCAATGCCTATTTATCTTTCAGACCTTAGCTTAGATAGTCCTTCCTGTACACCAGGAAGCCTTCCCATGATTACATGTAACATGAATGCTGGCTTTGTCTGTCTTTCTCATTAAACTAGAACCTTCTTGAAGACTGGGACTATGCCTTGTTCATTGTTTTGCCTCTGGGCATAGGTTTGCTCTCTGTCTGCAGACAGAGAAGAAAGGTGATCCATTGCTAGTTGAAGATTTTGAATTTGAGTGATGTCCTGTATGTTCTCCTCTTGGCCTCAACCTTTCTAGGGTGTTTTCCACACTGCTCCAGGATGCTCTTTCTGAAATGCAAATCTGTCCATGCTGCTTTCCCAGAATCCTTCAGCAGCTCCTTACTGCTACTGGACAGAATACGAGTTATGCTTTTTTGTCATGGGCTCCCATTGTCTTTGCTACCCGTGATGTATTAGCAGCACTTTTGGTAGAATTATAGTAATTTCCCCTCGATCTCAGATTCTAGAACTGCAGTGAGGTTGACTTTGTCCTAGCCTTCAGGGTAGAGCATGTGACCCGGGCCGAAAGCAATCGTGATGAATCATTCTCTTGTACACAGTGACTGGTTTGGGGATGGGCATATTAGTCAGTTAGGGACAGTGAGAGTTCTGCTAGGAATTGTGGGAAAATGAGTCTTCCCAGGTCTTCCTGTCATGTGGAACCCAGGCCAAAACAATGGAGAGGATAGGCTAGCTATAGAGACAACCTGAGCCTGATTATTTCATCCTTGAGCCCAGTGGTAACTGAAGATGGCCTTTCCCTATGGTTTTAGCTTGCATAAGCCAATACATTGCCTCACTTGTTTAAGCCAGATGTTCCTTACACAAATACTCATTGAGTTCTTGCCTTGTTGTGAGTGCTTTTGTTGACGTTAGGGATACAGCAGTGAACAAGGCAGGCAAGGGGGTGTCGCAAGAGACCTCACTGATACCTCACAAAAGAATGCCACAATTTCCATAATTTGCCTTATCCTTCCCTCTCCAGCTGAAGCTGCTAAATTCAGCCTTGACCCTGCTGAACCGGAACTTCCATGTTCCTTAATCGCATTATCCCTCCATCTCTGGAATCAGAGACTTCACGTGCTATTCGCTAACCACTCTTCCCTCTTCTTGGCACCTCCTTCCTCCTCCCTATCAAGATGTCTGCTCTTGTTTTCCTTTTTTTAAGATGCTTTTTATTTTTGAGAGAGAGACAGAGACAGAGAAGTGAGCAGGGGAGGGGCCGAGAGCGAGGGAGACAGAAGATCTCATGTGGGCTCTGTGCTGACAGCTGAGAGCCTGATGCGGGGCTCAAACTCACGAACCGTGAGACCGTGACCCGAGCCGAAGTTGGACGCTTAACCAACTGAGCTACCCAGGCGCCCCAAGATGTCTGATCTTTCACCTCCTTTTTAACCTCTTCACCACACACCTGTCAACCATCCGGGCTCTGCATTTCCCCACGAGACCGACCTAGGTGCTGAGCACACCGTTCCAGTCGCTCCTCCAGTTGCCTCAACCCCCTTGCCATGTTCGTCTCTCCCTGCCCTGCCCTCAAAACCACAGGGCGGTGTCAACCTGACCACCCACCATCTATGGATCCACATCTGCTTCGCAGAGCGTGACTCGGGGGTGGGGTGGGAGACACAGAATCATGGAGATCAGTGCCACTGTACATTGATGCACTCCAGACTCTCCTACTCCAGTCTTCAGCATTGCCTGGGATCTTTGTTTGCTAGTCACCAGGTTTCTCTATTCCTTCCAGCTGCTATTTCAGCCTCTCACTTGCGTACCCAAAACCTCCACAGGATCCTCTGACTCTAATCTTAACCCGTATGTTATTGAATAAATACATGTTGAGGGCTTGCTACATAGTAGGCTATTATATTGGAATCACACTGATGAATGGGGTGGACGGTGATTTCAAAGGCAGCGAGCGTTTGGAAGGGGAAGCAGGTGGCAGGCAGGGTACTGTGGGGGGGGGGGGGATACGGAACCTGGAAACGTGGACTGTTGGGAGGGAGGTCGGAGACGGCTTTCCTCCAGCAGGGACCCTTGGTGGCAAAGGGAACATTCAGCCAATGGGAGCAGCGTGTGTTGGGAGGCTCTGAGGTGAGAAATTGGCGAAGTCCAGTATGGTTTGGACCTTGAGCTCGAGCGGAACACGACATGAATAAAACTCGGAGGGCCATCTTCTCATTCATTCACCGGTTACACTCTTCATTCAGATATCTTTGGAGAGCCATGTACCCGGCACGATTTTCTGTGCGAGCGATTTGAGATCTACGGTGGGTGCTGTGAGAGGCCTGTTCCGTTGAACCTTCTGTTTCTGTGGGCTCTGTCCCACCTTCGCTTCCATTTCCTGCCACTTGGTTTCTTCGCCGGGGGGCTCTCTCTGGCTGCTGGAGTTATTCTGCATGGCCCACGCATGCTGGGAAATTAAAGCTCTCTTCCCCCAGCCCCCAGATTTCCTCAAGTAGGCGGATGGACACCCCGTCCAATTGGCCCCTGGGTGGGAAATCTCTGGTGCGTCTCTTTCCCGCAGACCGACAAAGGTTCCTGGTACAATTACACAGCAGTTGCCCACCGCAGTAACTGACTTCAGTCCTCACTCTTTACTGTCTTCCTTCTCCACTCCCTTCCCCGCATTTTTTTTGGATTCCCTCCCATCTCCTCTCCTTGCATTCCCGTCCCAGTCTCAGGGTCTGCTTTTGTGAAACCCAAATGAAGACAGTGGCGAAGGCGCTGTACCAGATTCCTGCCTTCGCGGCACGTACGTTCGGTAAAGGGTTGTGGACAAGGCAGACAGAGACACAGTATTTTCAGCTAGACTTTATGGGGCCCATCAAGTAAAATGGGGTAGTAGAAAGTGGCCGGCATATCAGGGAGGCTGATGTGGGGAGGGCGGGCAGCATAGATGGAGAGGTCGGGGCAGACAGGGTGGGTGAGGCTCTCAGTGGTTTTCCACTTACTGCTGGTTTTTGCGTGGCCGTGCTGTGTTCTCTGGGCTCCAATGATACGCGTCTCCTACGCTTTTTCTTCCAGCCTTTCTGGTGATTACAACCCAAGTCCCTCGATGACCTTCCCTCCATCCATCTAAAATCCTACATGTCAGATTTTTCCGGAGGCCTTTCCTGTTCCTCTTTTACTCTCCCTTTGATGGCTTCAGCCAACACCTCGTGGGGACGATTCTCAAATTTATATCTATTGTAGACCTCTTTCCTGAATTCCAAGTCCAGATGTCCGACGTTTATTGCGTATCTCTTCCTAGATGTTTCACAGGCATCCTAAACTGAAAACGTCCAAACTCCACGTAATCTCTTCTCTCCCCATACTGGTCTTCGTCTGAAATTCCTTAAAGAGTTGTGTTGGGGAATGGCATCACCCAGGTGCAATCAGACAGCAGTCCTTTCTCTTTGTTGACTTTTGTCCCTACATCTCCAGTTGCATTACTGATCAATGTTCAGACATCATTCAGACCACTTCCTGGATTACTATGATACCTCTGAACAAACCTCTGCCCCCCCTGCCCCCCCCCCAAGACGGTAGCCTCAGTAACAGTTCTAAAATTCAAATTTGTCGATGTCACTGCTATGCTTAAGAGTCATCATGGGCTCCCATCTACTTCAGATAAAGTTCATCCTCCTTCATGTTAATGATCAAGATGCTACAAGGTCTTGGTCCCATCTCCCTTTCCAGCATCATCTTTGTGGCTCTTCCCCTCACACTGTTTGGTGCCTCTGTGTCACTGCATATGTTGCCTCTCTCACGCTTCAGTGCCTGGTTTATTCTAGAGCATTCTGCAGGATTCAGCAAAAGCATCACGCCTTTTAGTAAAGATGTCTTGACCATCCTGAACAGGAAGAGATTTTTCCCCTCTGAGCTCCCTTCGCTCCCTCTGTATGGGATTATCTAGATATCCATAGAGCATTTTCATGGTTGGCTCTTTGCCTTACCTCCAGGCTCCTTCAAAGCAGGTAATAGCTTATTTGTGTCTGTATCAGTGCCCAGTATGTGCAGATGTGCAGTTAACCTTTGTCAGATAGAGCTTACTCCATGTATAGGTCCAGGACAACATATGGGCTTGAATCTCTCCCCTAAATCATACTGTGAAAAATTCTGTTTCATACAGAGATGCAAATTGTTAAAAAAAAAAAAAAGATCCCTCGCCCTCTTCCTTAAACCACCTGGACCTTTGCTTCCGATGACGGTGCTTCAAGAACAAAGATATCTTTACATTGACCGGCCCATTCCCTGCAGTTACCCTAGTTTATAACAGAGGGCGCTGTGGTTCAATCTTTGAATTCCTGTTATTTTTGTTCCATTTATGTGCTTATCGTCTTAGACAACAGGACGGAGAGGATGGGTTATTCAGTAATTCTTAGCTATGTTGTTTTTGAAACACGCTTTTGTTCTCCCTATCTCTATGCAAACCAATCCTCGGAGGCGGCCCGTGAAAAACAAATTGAAGAAAAAAAAAAGCAGATTTGATAAATTTCTGCTCAACTTCCTATTTTCATTTACTTTGGATCTATGTTGGCAAAGCCTCTCGCACATTGTTCCCTCTCATACAAAGCATTGCCTGTCTCCGCAGTCAGCCCTTTATTTAAGCATTTTCTGTGTTCAAAGTGCAGAAATAAGCCCCTTACATCTATTATCTTATTGAATCGGCCCAAACAAACTTAGGGAGGCTTAGCACGTGGAAACATCTGGAGGCTGAGAGAAAACACGATAAATTTGGGGAACCGATAGCAGTTCTGTGTTGCTTTTAGCGCAGAGATGGTGAGGGTGGAGGAGGGGTGTGGGGAAAGGTGGTGAAGTTCTAGGGAAGCAGAGGCTACATCTTATGGTCCTTGTACCACTGTGTCCAGGGGACTGGGCTTGATCCCCAGAGTAATGGAGTACGATTGGTGGCGACCTTACCAGATCCGTGCTTTACAAAGCTAGCTGTGGCTCCAGAGTAGACAGTGGACGGGAGGACCATAAGACTGAAGGGAGAGAGACCAGTTATGATAACCCAGTGTTCTAAGTACAGTTGACCCTTACACAACACACAAGTTTGAACTGCATGGGTCCACTTATGTGTGGATTAAAAAAAATAAATACATACAGTACAGTACTGTATTTTCTCTACCTTGTGTTTTTCTCAACAACGCTTCCTTTCCTCTAGCTTCCTTTATTGCAAGAACGCAACGTATAATACGTATCACCTACAAAATGTGTGTTGATTGACCGTTTATGTTATCGCTGAGGCTTCTGGTCAACGGCAGGCTATTGGTCGAGTTTTGGGGGAGGCAAAAGTTGTACACAGATTTTCAACTGGTCAGGCGGTTGGTGCCCCGAATCCTCATGTTGTTCAACAGTCAACTGTAAATCATGACGGTGGCCTGAACAGGTGTGGTGGGATTATTGAGGGAACAGACAGTAAGGAAGTAGGAATGTAGTATAAGAAGCCAAACAGCCCTCGATGCGAATCTCTCTGCCACGTATTAAAGTGACCTGACACATGTTAGGCACCTTTGCCAAATCTATTTTCTCGTCTGTAAAATGGAGTAATAGTAGCCATCTCAGGGTTCTTGAGAAGGTTATGAGATAATGCATGTTTTGGTAGCGAGAATACTGGCCCTCCAGTCCCAATCCCCAGAACTTGTGATTTTGTTACCTTCTATGGCAAAAGAGACTTTGTAGGTGTGATGAAAAAGTAAGAGCCCTCGGGTGGGGAGATTATCCTGGATTATCCCAGTGACCTCAGTCTAATCACATATGTCCTTAAGAGTGGAGAGCCTTTCCTGGCTGTGGTCAGAAAAGGGTGTGAAATGGAGATAGGCCAGAGGGATGTCTGGTTGGTGGCTTTGAAGATGGAGGAAGAAGGGGCCATGAGCCAAGGAATGTGAGTGGTTTCTAGAAGCTGGAAAGGGCAAAGAAATGGATTCTCCGCTAAAGCTTCCAGAAAGGAATGCCAGGACTTTGATTGTACTCTGGTGAGATTGGTGTTGGATTTTTGACCTGTAGAACTGTAAGGTAAGTTGCGGGTGCCTTATTAAACCTTTAAATTTGCAGTGATCTGTTAACAGCAGCAATAGAAAAATGTTGCCTATGCAGAGAGCTCAGCCCCGTGCTGCCTACAGCAGGCACGGAAAATAGTCAATTAGTCGGACATGGTGACTGATTAGACATTGGGGAAGAATGGAGGATCAAGAAAGGTGCTTGAGAATCCATGCTGTCGCCATGGTTTAACGTGGGAAAAGCTGTTTTAGCAATATGAGTGATCTCTGAGTGGACATGTTCACTAGGTGGTTGGATATGGGGTCTGGACATTAGAAGAGAAGTCTGGGCTGTGGATTCACATTTTAGAATTAACATTGCAAAATGAATGAGACAGCTTCACTTCATACCCAGTGGATAGTCAGGGGGAAATTTATCCCTCTCCTGCCCTCTGATTCCTCAGATTGATTTCTAGCGCCTTCCATTCCGGATCGCCTAAGTCCATAGGGGCATGCCTGTATCTTGGTCAGCCATTTTTGATCGAAACCAATGTCATAAATGTAGCCATTTGACCCAGGGAGATTCTGAAATTGGATGTTACTCTCCCTGAAGGAACAAAAACCAACCGAGGAGTTAGTTCATATGTGGAAAGCAGCGCCAGGCCCCGGATTGTGGTGCCCCTAACTGAAGGTGGCTGATAGCCGGTGGTTGCTCTGACCGACTTTTAAGGTATTTGAACATCTCAGTGGTGTCATTATTTTCCCTACTGCTTTCTCTTATCACCTGTAGTCCTGAGAGCTAGTTCTGTGGTACTGTTGCTTTGTCTTGGGTGTCAGAATACTTGTGTAACCCTCGCAAGTGATTCACTGTCATAAGGATTTCCTGGCATACCTTCTCTAAGTCTAGCAACAACAGACTGACATATGAGACAGTGACACTTCCATACTGACATGATTTCACAACTCAGAACAGAAAAGACCCTTGGGGGCCTGGGTGGTTCAGTCGGTTGAGCATCTGACTCTTGATTGTGGCTCAGGTCATGATCTCGGGGTCCTGGGATCAAGCCCCGCGTGGGGCTCCAGGCTGGGTGTGGGTCCTGCTTAAGATTTTCTGTCTCCCTCTCCCTCTGCCCCTCCCCACCGCTCAAAAAAAAATGGGGCGCCTGGGTGGCTCTGTCGGTGGAGTGTCCGACTTCCGCTCAGGTCACGATCTCAGGGTTTGTGAGTTTGAACCCCACGTCGGGCTCTGTGCTGATGGCTCAGGGTCTGGAGCCTGCTTTGAATTCTGGGTTTCCCTCTCTCTCTGCCCTTCCCTCACTCATGCTCTGTCTCTCTCTCTCTGCAAATAAATAAACGTTAAAAAAATCTTAAAAAAAAAATAGAAAAGTCCCTATTATTGTCAGGCTGTTATGTGTACAAGCAGACACCTGTATGTCTCAACCATGCCGTCATGGGAACGAGCCCTCCAGTTGTGCCATGGAAGTGTCTCCACTTCCCACGTCCTGCAGCAAAAGTGTCGGTCGGATGAAGCTCTTCACTAAGGCTTCGGGGGTTGTGTCTGTTCAAGGTCTGTCGCAAGAGGAGACGCCGTATCGTAATCCTAGCAGATACCGTTGGCCAGAAGTCTACACTTTGCTTCATCCTGCGCCGGGGGGCATCTTACATGGACGGTTTCTTATTCTGACCACGGTTTAGCAAGAAGGGTATTCATGATGACTGTCTTTGTAACTTCATAACCAATGTTCCCCATCCCAGGTTTGCTTATTTATTTCTTTTTAAATTCTAGACAGTATTTATGGAGTGCCATCTGTGCTAGGCCCTGTGCTAGTTGAGGAAGATGTGTTTGTTGCCCCTCAAAGAGCTTGTTTTCTTTTTGGGGGGGAGGAAGAGAGAGAGAGCTGCACACATGAGGTGAGGGAGGGGGGCACTGAGGGAGGGAGGGAAGGGAGAGAGATTCTTAAGCAGGCTCTACGCCCAGCCCAGAGCCTGACACAGGGCCCTGTCTTACAACCCTGAGATCAGGAAGTCAAGAGCTGGACGGACGTTCAACTGACTGAGCCACCCAGGCGCCCCCAAGAGCTTCTTTTCTAATGGGACAAATAGATAAGTAAACAGATACGTACTCTTTCCTGTGGTGTCACAACGGAAGGAGGCAGCTCACTATGGGGACGTGGATGGAGAACCGTAATGTCCTCTTCGTCTTCATCATGGTATTTGCCTTTCCCTCGGGAGGCCTTGTTCTAGATTGATTGTGGTTCTTCCTCTGTGTGCGCGAGGTCTTTGGGAGACACACATATGGAAAGGCAGATACAGTTTCCGGTTTCACTGTCTCCCACCTCATCGACCACTTAGTTTCCTGCCCTGCATGTCAAAGGACAGCTGTCTTCCCCCATTCAGGACAGAAGGAACAGAGGGACAATACCAAACCCTGTAACAGTCAGTATCTATTACCTGGAGGCCAAGGGACGGGCCCACAACCCTGTTGTCTCCCAGACATGGATTCGAGCCAAGAGTTGATCTCCGTTGGCCCCTTGGGAACAGGTCCTCCAGAGTCTCTGAACTGGACCTTTTAGGGTAGATTTATCAGACCCCTTGCCTTGCCATTCAAGGGCCCAGCCCTTTCAAGATGCTGTTCATGAGAAAAAAGTGGGACTTCTGTCTGTTTCCACCTGGATATCCCATTCTCTGAAACCTTGGCCTTGGTTCCTATTCACAGCTACACTTTGCTTGATTTCCCTTGTGTTTTAAAGTCTTCTTCTTTGATGTCCTGTGCCCCACTCGCTGACTTTGCCTTAAGTCTCTCAGACTGGATTTGACTGACACCCGCAGTGTGAGTGTCAATAATTAGCAAAACCCTGATTTTGATCTCTTTTTTGCTCGTCCCACAGGCTCTGGCTACTTTTGCCAAATTCTTCTTCCCAAATATCGCTTTAATTCAAGAACCTTCAAAGATTACTCATCGCCACAGCAAATCTTTTATTTTATTTATTTATTAAAAAAATTTTTTTTTAATGTTTAATTTTGAGAGAGACAGAGACAGGGCGTGAGCAGGGGAGGAGCAGAGAAAAAGGGAGACAGAAGCTGGAACAGGCTCCAGGCTCCAAGCTCTCAGCACAGAGCCTGACGTGGGGCTCGAACTCACAAACTGAGAGATCACGACCTGAGCCGAAGTTGGACGCTTAACCGACTGAGCCACCCTGGCGCCCGCACCGCAGCAAATATTTTAAATCCTTGATCCTGCCTTCTGAAGCCAGCCTGTATTTTGGCCCTATATCCCTCAACTGCACAGTACTCCAGCCGATGCAGACCCCTTCCTGGCCTCGGCCCATTCCAGCTTCTGTGTCAGTTACTTCATGCCCCAAATACGCTTCATTCATTGTTTTCCTTCTGAAAATTCCCACATCTGCCTGGCTAACTCTTCAGACTCAGTCAAAGCCTCTCACTACGGGGGTGCGGTCATTAATTGCCTTTTCGCAGGCTGAAGTAATGACCTCTGTTCTTTTTTTTTTTTTAAATATGTATTTTAAGTTTATTTATTTATTTTGAGAGAGACAGGGACAGCGCAAGTTGGGGAGTGGCAGAGAAAGAGGGAGAGAGAGAAAATGGTAGAGCGACATGGGATTAGACTCATTTGGTGCATAACTCGGAGGTTGTTGGGTTGCTTTTTAAGATGCTGCGCGTAGCTTTTCCGGAAGGTGGTTCCAAAAAGAAGTTGTTGTCCTGCATGCCAGCCTCCCGGAAAGATAGGGTTGCCCTCAGAAGGGAGGCGGGCATTGTCCTTCCGGCCCAGCCGGCCGCTGGAGGTCACTGTTGTACCACAGATGTGTGCGCAAGGCTCGGCGAGGCCCTTTCCAAGTTGGCGTCTGGGAAAGGGTGAATCCGACATCCCCGGGGCAGGTCGGAAACTCCGTGGTGAAGGCATCTTGCTGTCCTGATCGAGGCCTGGCTTGCTGACCTGAAAAATGGGGCCGGGGAAGAGCTGTGTCTGAGGCAAGAGGGACAGAGGCTGGTGCAGGGGGGGCTTCTGCAGTAATCAGATACAGGGAGTTTCGTGTGGTCTGGAGTGCATTATCCTCCGTCTGGCGTGGGAGGGGCTGGATGCCCCTTTGGGTCAAGGCGACTTTTCTCCTGCTGCTTTTCTGGTTTGAATCTGGTTGAGGTTAGGGAAGGTTATTATTGTTCTACCGTCCGTAGAGGCTAGGGGACGCTAAATGAGTTGGGAGGGGGGTCTCCGACTCCACCCTAGGGGAGTCTGGGGATTGGGGGAGACCTTCCTTATCCTTCTGGGCTGTAACACCAGAGCCGCCAGGTAGAGGAGGGGAATGGAAACTGAGGCCTACTACTTAGACACGCTCCACCAACGGACCTCAGTTGTGGTGTCCAGGAGAACAGCAGAGAAAGGAACGAATAGGTATTTCTGGTGAGAAACTCTGGGCCAGGTCTTTGTATATATTTCTCACTTAATTCTCATAATCAATGCGTTTAGTGGGTATTATTTTGCCCATTGATTACTTGACGGGATTGAGGTTTAGGGCAAACATGTGAACCCATATTTCTTTTTTTTTTTTTTAAGTTTTTAAAAATTTATTTTGAGAGAGAGAGAGAAAGAGAAAGCATGCGTGCACATGCATGAGAGGGGTCAGGGCAGAAAGAGGGAGAGACAGAATCCCAAGCAGGCTCCATGCTGCCAGTGCAGAGCCAGAAGCAGGGCTCGAACTCATGAACCATGAGATCATGACCTGAGCCAAGACCAAGAGTCTGACACTTAACCGACTGAGCCACCCAGCACCCCAAACCCATGTTTCTTGGTCTATAAAAGGCAGAGATGGTAAAGCGATTACTTGTGGGCACCTTGTGAGGATTAATCCAAGCTTGAAAACTTTGGGTCATGTAGGGGAACAGGGTCTCTGGCAGTAAGTTTTGACAATAACTCCCTTCCACATTGGTTGAGAGTAACTTTGCTAGGAGTTGAGTATCTTCCTGAAAAGTCATCGTTTGTTTATAACTTTACGCAGGCACTTCTACACGTACTAACTAATTTGATCCTTATAATATCCCCGTTTTTGTGGGTGAAGAATCTGCAACCTGAGATCTGAAGGCTTTGATTTGCCTAAGATCACATAGTGATAGCTATGGGATTCAAACTCAGATCTTTTTATGCCGAATGGAGCACTCTTTCTACCACACTGTTATTATACTCCTGGGTATAATAACATGGGAAAATATTATACCATAGCCTAGTTAACCACAGATGTCACTTACAGGTCATGGGGCACAACCCTTTGTTTTTAGAGATGACGGAATTTCAACCTGGAAAGATCAAGTGCCTTGCCCCAGTTCATATAGCTCTGGGGTGAAAAATGTTATCTTCCTAAGTTTGGGTTCCCAGGTTTAGTCACTAAAAATACAGGATTTCTAGTGTCGATGAGATGGGTATACTAGTCCTTAAAAATTACTCGTGACTTATCTGAAATTCAGATTTAACTGGACGTCCTGTATTTTATCTGGCAACCTTATCCTGAGTCCAAAGAGGGAAAGCTAAGCTTGCTCTGAATTTTGGAAACGAAAATATTCTGCAAAGAGCACCCGAGCACCCTAAGAAAGTAGAAAGACTCTCTATGGCTATGTTCTGGCCTTGCCAACCACAACCACTGTGAGCTGAGCTTGCCCGTATCACATCATCTGATGGGTTCATTTTTAAGGCTATCTATGGAAAAGAAAAAAGAAAAACAATTACAAATCAGTTTTGAAAATATAAAGGGCTTCAGGACAATTATAAAAGAAACCAGCCCCGTTAATCATACCAACTACTCAAGGGAAACCAAATCATGGAAAGAAATCCCCAAGGGGCATTGAGTGGCATACCCTTCCTAGGCATACCTGTAATCAAGATTCAAAAGGAAGACTGCTAGTTCCCTTTGGAAACTATTCTGTAATGAAATCAACCCTTCTTGGTACTTCCAGGCTAATTACTGGATTCATTCTTCTTACTGAATTTATTTCTAGGTATTTGGATATTTTTCATTGATGCTCTTTGTTATTTTACCAAAACACACAACAATAAATCGTCATAATGATTTGACCTGACCAGGTGTGGGTGCCGATTTTAGAACTGATGGTAAGGATATAAATATTAAGGGAGCGTCATGCCTCTTAAGTATTTTTATGTTTAACTGTAAAGAGGCTGTGTGTATCAGCATAGGGCTTGTAATGCTAAAGCTCTGTGTCTATATGGTGATCTTCCCCTTTTCTGGACAGAAAAAATTGTCGGTTCTTTTTCTTTGGTTTTGTTTTCAAGTTTGTTTAGTTATATTGAGGGAGAGCGGAAGAGTGCATGCGCAAGTAGGGGAGGGGCAGAGAGAGACGGAGAGAGAAAATCCCAAGCAGGCTCTGAGCTATCAGCGTGGAACCCAGTGGGGGGCTCGATCCCAGGGACAGTGAGATCGTGATCTGAGCCGAAACCAAGTGTCAGATGCTTAAGCAACCGAGCCACATAGGCACCCCAAATTTGCTGGTTCTAAGGTTACATGGTGATAGGGGAAACATCCATGTGTTGTTGTGCACCCTAACCCTGGGTAAACATGGGCAATTTGAACTTTTTGCTTCCATATCAGAGCGGTGTCTTTGACCTCTCACCACCTTTCCCATTCATCCGCCATTTGTATCTCCTTCTCATCACTCATTATTTCAATGAATATTTTGTGCGCACCAACTGTGACGCATACGCTGTGGTAGGAGCTGGGGAAACGTGGGTGAAAGCCACCACCCTGTTCTCAACGTGCTCACCGGCTATCAGAGGAAGAAGGCCTGTAAACAATGAAGTTGAGCAGAGTAAATATGAAAACAAAGAGGAGAGGGCAGTTAATTCTTCCCTTGGTGGGGGTGGGGGTGGGGGTGGGTGGGTAGGACAGGAGCAGAAACGTCAGAGAAGAACATTTACAAGGCATGGGCGTTTTGAAGGACCTAACATGTTCAGTGAATGACAAGAAGTTTACAGTGGCGGGGAGGAAAAGAAGGCTGAGTAGATAGTGGGGGTCCATGTCAGAAAGATCTTTGTTCAGGAAACGAAGGGGTTTGGATTTAAGGGGAAGTCATTGGACATCTTTAGCGGGAGAGTGACAGCAGCTTGGTTTTAAAGGAAAAGACCTGTGAGAGACAAGTCTAGGATAAATGGGAGTGGGGAGAGATCAACAGAGAGGCCAGTTAGGATGTCACTGCATCCAAAGGGGTGATTTGGAACTGGTGAAGAGCTTGGGCTAGAAGACCTGGAAAGGAGGAGAATAGACTCTCTTTGATCGTAATCCTTTTTTTTTTGACTCTTCTTATCTTGAAGTCCTGCAAAACTCAAAGCAGTAGTTGAAGTGGATGATGCTAAGTATGCTCCAATTAGAGGAAGTGTTGCCAGACTTGGGAAGGGTCCATAGAGAGCTCACAAGGAATGTTATTATGAGGATATTTCTGGAAATGTTGGTCCAGGCCCAGCTTTTCAATTATTTTTGTATTAATGGCTTGAAGATGGAAACCTTGGTCAAGGTTGTAGATGCTAGAGAGTTGAAAGTTGATAGTTAATACACTGAATGAAAAGAATTGAATTCCAAACAGATAACTAAAATATCCAGAGATCAGCTAAAATCTAAAAAGATGAAATGTAATAGGGGTAAATGTGAGGTGCTGCAGTTGGGTCAAAGAAATTAATGCATAATTACAGAATGGAGAAAATCTTCATTTATAAATATTTTTTTAGTGTTTATTTTTGAGAGAGAGAGAGAGAGAGAGAGAGAGAGAGAGAGAGAGAGAGAGACAGAGAATGAGCAGGGGAGGGGCAGAGAGAGAGAGGGGGACAGACAGAATCTGAAGCAGGCTCCAGTCTCTGAGCTGTCAGCACAAAGCTGAAGCGGGGCGTGAACCCACGAACTGTGAGATCATGACCTGAGCTGAAGTCGGGCGCTTAACCGACTGAGCCACCCAGGCACCCCGAAAATCTTCGTTTATGAAGATGTGGAATTAAAACAATTAAAAAAAAATTTTTTTTTTCAACGTTTTTTATTTATTTTTGGGACAGAGAGAGACAGAGCATGAATGGGGGAGGGGCAGAGAGAGAGGGAGACACAGAATCGGAAACAGGCTCCAGGCTCTGAGCCATCAGCCCAGAGCCTGACACGGGGCTCGAACTCACGGACCGTGAGATCGTGACCTGGCTGAAGTCGGACGCTTAACCGACTGCGCCACCCAGGCGCCCCTAAAACAATTTTTTTTAATGTTTATTTATTTTTGGAGGAGAGAGAGAGACAGAGTGTGAGTTGGGGGAGGGGGGCAGAGAGAGAGGGAGACACAGAATCCGAAGCAGGCTCCAGGCTCTGAGCTGTCAGCACAGAGCCCGACGCGGGGCTCGAATGCACAAACCGCGAGATCATGACCTGAGCCGAAATCAGCTGCTCAACCAACTGAGCCACCCAGGCTCCCCAATAAAGGTGTGGAATTTTAAATGACGACTCCTTGATATGATGTCCCTCCTTTCAAAATTAATGGTTTCTTATGCTATTGCAAAAGGTGTATGGTGTTATGGTAGGAGCTACTGTAAAAAAAAAAAAAAAATAGGTCCCTAAATCTCAGTGGTATAATATAATTGAAATTCGATTCTTGCTCAGTTAACTAACTGTCCAAGTCAGATATTCTGTGTCTTGTGTTACTTCCCTCCACATGGAGACCCACATCCTGGGGTCCTTCCATCTGGTGAACTCAGCAACTCTCTAAGCTTTGGCCTCAATGTCATTTGCATCTAGCTTGAAGAGAGGAAAGAGAGTAGAGAGGGGACCTCTGATTCATAAAAACCTTGGCCCAGAGGCATCATAGGTCATTTCCCCTCATATTCATTAGCCGGGGAGACTAGCAAATACAGTTCCTGGATGGGCAGCTGTTTCGAGTGACAAATCTATGGTATGGAAGTAGGAAGACACTTCTGCTGAATTGTTTGCCATCTATGGCGTTCGTGCCATCCAGAATGGAGATATTTTTAGCTGTGGCCAGTTTCCAATTCTTGGATTAGTGTCCATTGAGAATGTCCTATTTTAGAAAGGAGATTGGCAAAATGAAATATTCGGAGGCAACTGAATAGAAGACACAAAGATCTGTGAATGTTTCTTGTAGGAAAGAGAAGACCCAGGAGGAACTCCATGGCTATCTCCAGCTATTGGAAATTTTCTGAAATGTTACTGTTCCCCTACGTTCTGTGTGTATGCTTCTCCTTTCTGTACCTGGTTCTGTTCTGTAACTGGATGATCGATATAGCCTTAAGCTCATATTATTCGTTGAGGTGCTGGGCTTATTTCTCCAACTCGGTCTTTCCTCTGAGTTGACTTGTATCCAGTTACTAACCATTCGTCTTAACTGGCGTTTTAAAGTGACATCAACAAATCCACATCTTCACCTCACCCTGACACCTCCAACTTGTGTACCAGCAATTGGCTGACCAACAGTCATTCAGTTACTCAAGTTAGAAGCCAAGGAATCATCGTGGAAGTGCCATCTCTCTTTTACCATCTTCATCAAATTAATTTTCCAGGGGCATCTGGGTAGCTCAGTCAGTTAAGTGTTTGACTCTTGATTTTGGGTCAAGGCATGATCTCATGGTCATGATCTCATGGTCGTGAGATCAAGCCCGGTATCGGGCTCCGTGCTGGGCATAGAGCCTTCTTAAGATTCTCCCTCTCTTTCTGCCCCTCCCCCACTTACACTCTCTCTGTAAAAAAGAAAAAAAAGTAGTTTTCTGGGCGTGTCAATTTGATGTCATAAATATTTCTGAACTGTATCCACATTAGTACAGATTCAATTCAGGTTTTCATCATTTTTCACCTGGATAACTGAAATAACTTCTTAAATGGTTTTGCCTCTTCTACCCTTGTTTCTCTATACCGCCACGAGAATGATCTAACAAAGAGGCAAATCTGATGTTATTATTCTCTTTTTTAAACCGTATCAGAGCCTCTAGGTATGACATACAGGTAAATCTCTATCAGGTTCTTGCCTATGCCTAACCCCATTGTATACCACTCCTTCCTTATAGCATTCTACTTGTAGTTCCTTGAATATACCATACTATTTCCCATTTCTGTTTCACTTTTCCTGAAAATTTTCCCTTTAGAAAATTACTTCCTTGGCTAACTCTTATTTGTCTTTACAAATTCCCTTAAGACTTTCTTTAACTTCCCAAATCGGGATTAAGTGCCCCTTTCTATATGTCCGAACACGGAGTATACTAGTACATATCTGCCTCCCCATTACAATGTAATTATCTCTAGAGCAAGGACCCTGCCTCATGCATTCATTCATTCACTCATTCATTGATTCATTATCTAGTACCCATCACAATGCCTGGCACACATTCAAAAATGTCTGTTGACTTGAATTGTCATGCAGAAGAGAGAACAGATTTATTTGGTCTCTGCTATCTCAAAATTCAAAGCGGCAAAGCTACATGATATCAGATTTTGGCTTCTATTAGGCGGTAAAGCATAAAATTGGTAGGTGGCTTTGGAAAATAGTATATTTCTTCTTGTGGTGTTCGAGTAGAGGCTGGAAGGCTCACTTGATAAGGAATCATGGTAGGGATTGAAGCAGCCAGTGGAGGTTGGTAACATGCCGGTACACTGTAACATTTTATAATTTTGATTCACGTTTGATTTTTTTCTATAAAACAAATGTATTCTAATCATCTGAAGTGTGTTATGGAATGTGATCCATGGTTTGGGAAAATGCTTTAAAGAAGAAACCAACGCAGAGATCTGTAGAAACCTGTAGAAAACCTGTAGATCTGTAGGAAACCTGGTCTAAATAATACATATTTTAATGAGCTTTGGAAAAATAGAATTTTTTTTTTGAGTCAGACTCCTCCAGCTCACTTTTCTTATGTTCATGCATATTATAAGAGCCGGGCCAAAAAGGGGGCTAAGACCTATAATTGATATGCTTTAATGAGCAATGTTTATTTTGTTACGTTACCTTCTGTACCCCAAATATCTATATATTTAGTTTCTCATAAAGGATTCAACAGAGAAAATGACTAATTGCTCAAGAGTCCACGAATACGTTCAGGGCTCTGAACTATCGCACTGATTCGATTTAGAATAATCGGACCCTTAATACTGTGACCTCGAATTGCAAGCCATTTGGTCTAGCTTTTCTGGATGGCAACATTTAGAAAGGAAACAGCATTAGGCAAATAAAGTAAACATTTTCTTTTTCCAGGAAAGAGCTTTCTTTTATCTCCTGGGCCACCTATGCCTTCAGAAGCTGAAACTCCAGGAGAAATGTAGCTTTTCATTATCTGGCCTTTAAGCCTGCCAGCAAATTCTATTTTCCTAATGTCCAGGACGTTTATTTTTCTATCAGTCTTTAAGGAAGATGAACCCATTTTTCTCACAGTATGGAGGAGCATGCACTTTTATACTTTCCTTGCATGAAAACAATGTTTGGTTTTTTTGTTTCGGGTTTTTGTTTTGAACACATGTAAGCTCTTTGAGGGGAGGCATATTGCCATGATTTAAGAAAGAGCTGGGTGTGGTGGGAAGAGCACTGGATCTGGAGTTAGGACCCCAGTTTTAACTCCGGCTGGCTGTTATCTGGGAGCTCGGCTCCCACTCACAAAATGACGTCATTGGACCAAACAGCCTTTAAGCTCCGCCAGCTACTCTAACGTTCTGTGTTCTGAGATTTCCCATGGCAGCTCCCTGATGCTTACTCATTGGGTCTGACCAACTTAAGTGAAGAAAATGACCTAAAGCCGGTGTTCAAACCCAAGGTCCTCAATTACATTTTTCACAGAGTACACTCCTCCAGAAAGAATGACGCCGTTGACCGTGGATTCCCTTTCATGGACACCCCCTGCCTGCATTACTAGGATGGTTTATCAGTGATTATTAAAGGTAGGCATGGGATTCTGTTTATAACAATTACTTCCAAATTTGCCTCTCTTTCACTGGTAGCTTCCCACTCCAGTGTATCCTACAAACTACTACAAATTTAATTTTCCTACTAATTTCCTTTCATTTACCTGCTCAAAAATGCATGTGAGCTCTTGATTGTTTATGGGAAAAAACCCCGCCATATTCCTAAGTATGTAGTTCAAGGCTCCATACTATGGCCCCAGTCTGTCTTTCCAAATTTATCACTGAACATACTCTATGCTTTAAACCTCTGTTCCGAGCAGAACTGAAAACTTTATTGTCGTTTCAGGGTGGGGAGATGGGAGGCCTTCCTACCTGCATGCCTTTGTTATGGAAGGCAGTCTCCCTGCTCAGACATCCCCATTCTTACTGTTTAGAAATCAATGGAAATTTCTTTAGAAATGTAATTTAAATATTTCAATTAAGATTCAATATAAAATTTAAATAGAAATACTTCCCCCCCCCTTTTTTTTTTTTACAGTCCGTTCAAATCCATTCCACTCTCTTGTCGCTGATCCCCAAAGCCCGCCATGATGGTGCTCAGTTACTATGTAGGGTCACCGTCAACGTTTAGCCCTCAACGTATTTTGGATAATTATACGTTTTGCATTTTAGCAGGAACTGCCTACCAGTGCTAAGGTGTGTGTTTCTTGTTTTCTCACTGGATTAAAATCTCCTTGAAAGCAAGAGTAGAGTCTTAACCCATATTTGGATAATCTGTGCTTACTAGTCTGTATTCCCATATTATCTCACTCAAATCACCAGTAAGGTACTGATTATATGACTTAGTGGCTATTTACATTTCTGTCTTCGTAGGTAAGCTACGATTTTTTTTCTATTGCAAGAGCAACACCACCTGTGTTTTCTCCCTAGTGGGGAGCCCCAGTGCCTGGCACATGGTAGATGTTCAGTGAATGTTTGTTGAAAGAATGAGTGCAGTCAGATTTGACTTTGCCAGAAAGAGCTGACTTTGTAAGAAGTTGATAAATTGAGCTGCTTTATGATCAGTCTAAAACGTGGAAGGTGATTGCCTCTGAAAATGGGATGCATCTTTTCTTTGTTTCTTGGCATTTTTCCTGTTAGGAGTAGAACTTGAGCAGATTAAATAGGACTCGATCTCGAATCCACAAATGACACCAAGCCTGAAGTGATGCTGAGGTTGGAAGCGATTTAGTTCACTTGAATTTTATTTGGGGGATAATGTTTTCCTTCTGGGAAGAGAAATGCTAATGAAAAAAATCGCCTCCCGACTACAACGCAGAAGTAATAGGAATCTGGCCAGAAATATGATCTTATGAAAATTCTCCAAGCAAAGCATCTTATACTCATGTCTGTGCCTTTGGATTGACATTCTGATGTTTGCCTTTCTCTGGTTTCCAGAGCTCAGGGTGGAGAGAGGCGCCAGGGTAACAAGCCAAATAGGTCTATTATGGGATGTCATGCTCACTGGGCATGAGTGCTGTCTCCTAGGACATTTATAGCATTCATTACTCAGTCCAACTTTAATAACACATGGACAAGCCTGGGGCAGTTTGTAAAGGATCTGAGAGTTTTTTTGTTATGAGAGTCTATATTATAGAATTAGCGGGTCTCGGGATTGGACTCGATTGGAAAGATGATCTCATCAAAGGACCCATAGCTCTCTACTGGAGAAGAACTGCTTTCAATAACCCTGACATTCTAAATGGCCATGGGTATTGGGGGACCATTTGTAAGACTAAGTTAACAGATGGTGACTGTTACGTTGTAAGTTAGGATATGGGCAAAATGGCAAATGCTGATTCTACTTTTTCCCTGCAGCCAAGGGAGCTATGAAGAGGTGGGACAGGGAGTGGCCAGCCATCCTAACCTTTCTGCTATAAACCCTAGAGAGGAGAACATGAGGGGGATCGGTGATGTAAGTCAACCAAGAGAGATTCCGGTGTCTTCTAGATTAGCGTTTCTGACCTGTTCACCAGCTCACTCGGAAGACTCGATAAAATTCAAATTCAGATTCAGGAGTTCTGCGGTAGGGTCTGAGATTCTGTATTTCTAACAAGGTTCCAGGTGGTGCCAATGCTGCTGATACATGAGCCACATTTTGAGTAGCAAGATTCTAGAATCTACCATCCGGGTCAGTCTGTTGGATACTGAGCCCCATGTGAACCACCTCAAATAGAGAAGAAATAGACTCCAAGCAAGTAAGGATGAAAAGATTACTGAATTATAGGCGATCAAAATTAAAAAATAAATCCGGAAGATGATCCAGTTCATTGGTTTCCGATTTTTTTATTGTTTCTTTTTTAAATTTCCTTTTGAAAATCAAAGTTACACGCGGAATCTCAATGTATGAAATGGCTCAAAGCTTTGGTGTTTCGATGAAATCTGGAACAGAAGCTTGGAGCCAACCCCTCCTCCTATGACTCTCCTCAAAGACTCCTAGTCTGTAGAACCCTAGGACTCTGAGTAGCACTGTTTGGAAACGACTGACCTTATTGATTGAATGCATTAGGAAATAATAAAATGGAACCCATATCCAAATCCTGATTGCTAGTCTGATGTTCTTTCTAATATGCAAGGGCAGCATAACTTATTACCTTGGCTTAGAAGCTAATTATCATTGATATGGGTCGTCTTTGACTGTCTGAGCTCTGGTCAGTCTCTGACACGATACTTGGTGCTTGCTACATCACCCTTAGCTAACTGTGTGGGCCGGGGGAAGTCGCGTAGCCTTTTGGAGCCCCCATTTCTGGTCTATAGAATGGAAAAAAAAACCCCCAAAACCTACTGTGAACTTCTCTACATATATCACCAGTACAGAGTATCCAGAATCTTCGAAGGACTAAAGAAACATGCAGTGAATACAAATGAAATGAGGGCAACAAATGTACTTGTCTTATCTACCGTCGTAACCCCTCTGAATGCCTTGGCCTGTCATCAGCGGACACTCTATAAATATTTGCTAAACAAATGAAGAATGGTGATGTCATAGGCGGGAAACTATCTCATAACTTGTAAGTGTTAGATATAAATTTAAGGGACCATTAGGCTTATCATCATTATCAAATAAGCTCGAAACTGTCTGAGGTGCTCTGCTGGGTGTTGACAAAAGGGAGCCACATTCTCTCTGTCTCCGGCATCTGGTGACTCACAACCTCTGACAAACAGCAAGGATTGGGATATAAGGGGCTCAGCGAGAGTTGGAGGGAGCCCCGGTCCTTTAAAAAGGGATGAGTAAGACGATTTTACATAATACGCAGATAATGGAAACGCGTTGCACACTGAGGAACAAGGGCAAATACATTTCGGGTGGAAAGTAGTCACAGATAATTTTGCTTTCGCACTAGGCCACGCAAGAGATTTTGTTAGCCTTCCTCTGAGAAACTGGAGAAGGCATCATGAAAGAAGTGGCATTTGCAGCATCTTGCAATTCCCAATTCTTTTGGCAACAGGGTAAAGCATTTGTCAGAGCGGAAGTCAGACTATCATCTGGCGTGCTTCTGGGTAGAGGCCAGTCTAGAAAGCAATTGCACTTGATGTAAAGAATTGCATAGCAGACAAGTATAAACTCTGCTCCTCGTCCCGGTCTTGTTTGTTTTCCTGGGGAGCAAGACACTGGGGACACAGTGCCCAGATGGATGGCTTGGGGCTGGGCTGTGGAACGACACTCCGCAGCAGGCATCAACCGCCCCAGGATCAATTTATCTTCTTTTCTGATTTGCAAAAGCCTTGACGGAGAATATCTGCTGGTTCTGTTGGAGGAAAGAGACTTCCTGAGACATGATGTAATTTTTGCAAAGGGGAAACACATGTTGGGTCCTGCAGTACAGAACAATACCGAGGTGCTGATAGCCCTTCTGTCAGTCACGTGACAGGATACAGGGTGGGTTGGGTACTGCTACCCAGGAGCCTTTGGAGCAGGGGGCTGGGGGATGGGAAAGGCAAAAGAAAAGGCTCCGAGGCTTTTTAAGTACAGGGACTCCATTAAGTTTATGAGAGTCAGAGAGGAATACTTTTCTGTTTTTAGTTACAATGATCTTTGTCTTTGGCACAGAGCATCTCACACGTGTGCTGCTTTTTTTCCTCCTGATGCACAGGTACTTACAGTGTTTGCACAAAGAAAAAGTGTCAGTAGATCCACATTTTGTTTATTTCTATTGCAAAAAACATTTCTTAAGTTGATTTATTTTGAGAGAGAGAGAGAGAGAGCGCACAAGCAGGGGAGGTACAGAGAGAGGGAGAGACAGAATCCCAAGCAGGCTCCAGGCCATCCGTGCAGAACCCGATGTGGGGCTCATGAGCTGTGAGATCATGACCTGAGCTGAGATCAAGAGTGGGATGCCGAACTGACTGTGCCACCCAAGCGCAGCCTGCTAAATCTGTATTTTAAAATTCAGCAAAATAAGTGACCATTTTATCAGCATTATCATTCTTTTTAAAACTTTTATTTATTCATTTTGAGGGCGAGAGAGAGAGAGAGAGAGAGCAGGGGAGGGACAGAGACAGAGGGAGACCCGGAATCCAAAGCAGACCCCAGGCTCTGAGCTGTCAGCAGAGAGAGCCCGACATGGGGCTTGAACTCGTGAGCTGTGAGATCATGACCTCAGATGAAGTCAGATGCTTAACCCGTTGAGCCACCCTGGCACCCCTCAGCGGTATCGTTCTTGCTGAAATTTTCATGATATTACGTAACTCTTGTAGCTCTTACAGAATAGTGGGTGGCCCACTGGCATGAGGACTTAAAGTACACTTTAGGTTTTACCCGGCCCCCCCTACCCCCCAACACTTGAAGATTAAATACGTATCCATAAGTGGCAGGGAGAAATCAGGGCTTGCGTAGGAAGCAGAAGATTGACTAAGGTAATACCTGTGTATGTTCGTTTCAGCCTCTCTCTGTAGCTGGTATCGACTTGTTGCATAGCTCTGTTTTATTTAGGTGCTGTGTGCTGACAAAAGGGAAAGCCCCTCACTTCTCTTCTTTACGCAGTTATTTTTCTAGCTGTTGAGATGGTAGACACACAAGCCCTTGCTACTCAAAAGTGGATTCCTCTCAGACCAGCAGCACCGACAGCCCCTGGGGGCTTGTCAAAGTGCAGAGATCAGATTCCGCTCCAGGGGACTCACGCACACAGTCAACCTGAGAAACACTGGTGTAAGTCCTATATCGTGCCAGGGGCGCCTGGGTGGCTCCGTCGGTTGAGCGTCCGACTTCGGCTCAGGTCATGATCTCGCGGTCTGTGAGTTCAAGCCCCGCATCGGGCTCTGTGTGGACAGCTCAGAGCCTGAAGCCTGTTTCAGGTTCTGGGTCTCCCTCTCTCTCCGCCCCTCCCCCACTCATGCTCTGTCTCTCTCTGTCTCAGAAATAAATAAACATTAAAAAAAATCTATATCGTGAGAACATATAAGATGAAATTACTTCTGGAAGGATGATAGTGGAAGACTGAGATGGGTCTTGAAAAATGGATACCTGGAAGCATGCGCAAAGCTTTGGAAGTGAGAAAACAGTGGCTTAGAGAACAGGGATCATCCAGGAGGCAAACATATTATAGGGAAGATAGGAGATGAAAGGTGAAACTAATACATCCTTTAGGGATGAATCCCATACTAGAAGTTTGGGCTTTTGTAGTACAGATAAAAAAATGCAGTCGCCTCATGCATACACAGCAATACTTCTCATAGGAATAGTAACACTAACAACAATATTATATTATTAAAATTAAAGTTATAGCATGTAAATTTCTATTCAGAGAGGTTTTTTTTTTTTTTTAATAAGAGCTGTTATTTCATTAAGTTTTTACAGAAACTGTGCATCACAGGGGCTATTCCTATATTCGTTGAGGGGCAGATTTGTGAAGAGGTGAAGAAAATCTTTTTTTTCTCAGCACTTTGAAGGTATAGTTCCATTGTCTTCTGGCTTGCATTATTCCTGCCAAGAAGTCTATGGGATTAGGTGGCTCTGGTAATGTAATGTGCATTTTTTTCTCTGTATGCTTCTGAACTTTTTTCTTTATTACTGTTTTTTTTTTTTTTGGCAATTTGATAGTGATGTGAGTTATTGTATTTTAAAAATCAAATTTGGAAAATTTAGCCATGACTTCTCTGCTTTTTCTCTAACTACACATGTAGTAGATACTTGAGGTTGTTCTATAGGTCACCAGGACTGTCCGTTTAATTCCCGGTTCCTTTTTCCCTGTTATGCTCTAGTCTAGATAGTTTTTATTACCATGCTTTCAAGTTTACTGATATTTCTTTTAGTATGCTGTAATCCCGTAAACTTTCCAGTTTGGATATTGTAGTTTTTGTTTCTAGAAAATCCATATTTTTAATGTGTGTATTATATCTTCCATTTCTTTCCACATTTTGTTTATTTTCTTCTAAATTAAGGGTTAGTCAGCTGTGGCCTGGGGGCCAAATCCAACTGATGACCTATGAGCTGAGAATGGGTTTTACATTATAAAGGATTATTTAAAAAAATAAAAATTTTCCGTAGAGAGCATATGCAGTCCACAAAGCTTAGCGTATGTTATGTGGCCCTTTACAGAAAAAGCTTACTGCTCCATCTTTAAGTTGCTGATTTAAATCATAGAGCAGCTGTATTAAAGTCCATGTGCTAATTTTGTTGCCTCTGTCATTTCTGGGTCCGTTTCTATTGACTCATATGTTTCTCGTCAGGTACTGCTTCTTGACAAGTCTAGTAATTTTTTATTGGAAGTTGGGCATTATGAAAGTTTATGTGTTGACTATTTGAATTTTGGTGTCTTTCTTTCAAAATGTTGTGGTTAGAAATAAATAAAGAAAAATGTTGAGGTTAGTTTGGCAGGCCGTCAAATTCCTTGTAGATCAACTTGATACCTTTGAGGCTTTATTTTGGGACTAGTTTAGCCATACTACCAAGGTGAGACTTTTCTGGTGTCTTCCCCCCCCCCCCCCGCTTCCTTCCTTCCTTCCTTCCTTCCTTCCTTCCTTCCTTCCTTCCTTCCTATGTTTGTTTATTTTTGAGGAAGGGAGGGAGAGAGACAGACAGCAAGACAGCAGTTGTGGAGGGGAAGAGAGAGAGGGAGGCCCGGAATCTGAAGCAGGATCCAGGCTCCGAGTTGTCAGCACAGAGCCTCACGTGGGGCTCACACCCATGAGCTGTGAGAACATGACCTGAGGTCAAGTCGGATGCTTAACCGACTGAGAGACCCAGGTGTCCCCTGGTATCTTTTTTTTTTTTTTTTTAAATTTTTTTTTTTTTTAAATTTTTTTTTTTCAACGTTTTATTTATTTTGGGGACAGAGAGAGACAGAGCATGAACGGGGGAGGGGCAGAGAGAGAGGGAGACACAGAATCGGAAACAGGCTCCAGGCTCTGAGCCATCAGCCCAGAGCCTGACGCGGGGCTCGAACTCACGGACCGCGAGATCGTGACCTGGCTGAAGTCGGACGCTTAACCGACTGCGCCACCCAGGCGCCCCTAAATTTTTTTTTAACATTTATTTATTCTTGAGACAGAGAGAGACAGAGCATGAATTGGGGAGGGGCAGAGAGAGAGGGAGACACAGAATCCGAAGCAGGCTCCAGGCTCTGAGCCATCAGCCCAGAGCCTGATGCGGGGCTCAAACTCACGGACCGCGAGATCATGACCTGAGCTGAAGTCGGACGCTCAACCGACTGAGCCACCCAGGTGCTCCCCCGGTGTCTTTTCTTAATGCTCTGCCTATTCAACAAGGTCTCTTCATTCTGGTTGATGGTTACTAGAAAACACCTGGGCATGTGTGAGCTCAGGGCGTCACTCATCTTCTAGCTCCCTGGAAGTGAGTCAGTTTTTGTCCTTACAGATTTCCTTCCTGGACTTTCATAGATTAGCATTTGGCCAAAGACTTGAAGGAACTGTTACGTAGATTTCTGGATCTCTTTCTTTGCGTAGGTTTTTCCTTTCCCTCACTCTTCCCTACAAGTCCCATCTTCCTTATTGTACCTGAACTGTTATTTCCGAGTCTTCAGCTCAGTTAAACCCTGGGGCTACCCGTGGGTTGCCACCCGGCACAGTAGCCTACATGTTGCATCCAGAGAGAAAGATGGGGCATCATCGAACTCGCTTGGCCATTGCCCTTCGCTCATGGATTGCACTCCCGTGCTGCCTGTAGTCCAGTCTCTGAAAAGGTTGCTCTGGGTAATTCGTTTAGCTTCTAGTTTACAGAGGGAGGGCAAGTCTTGTGTTAGTTACTCTTTCAGGGATAGAAGCCAAGAGCATGGGCATTTGACTGGGGCAGACTTACTCTCTAGTTCTGACTCTGCACTTCCCATCTGTAAGCATCTGATTCCTATTTGTAGAACAGGGATAATAATAGGACATTTGTGAGGGTTAGATGGAGGCAGCGCGTATCAAAAGTTAACAAAGTGCCTAGACGATAGTAACGGAGAATAAACACATGATGTGGTTATTATTCGCATCTTACTTTTTGGGGGGAGAGGGGCAGCGACACGAAGTCACTTGTTAAATATCCTGTAATTAGCAGTTGAATGGCTCTCCCTCCCAGGAAGTAGGGCTCCAAAGCCCCCGTTTTATGTCCGCGCTGACCATGTCTAACTCCCAAAGGGATGGATGAACCACAGAGACCAAAGAGTCAAAAAGTCCAAGAAAGGGCCACCTTTGTGCAGACTGTCATGTGCGAAATGAAAGGTTCCGAACTGGGATCGGGTCTGAATGGAAGCTCAGCCTGAGACATGGGTTTGCCACGTGCTGGGGGCACACTCTGCCCAGTGGGGAGGCGGACGCTAACGTTTAGCGCGAGGAGGTTTCTTCCTTTCTGAGCATCGGATTACGCTGTAGTCTTCTACTTGCTCATTCAACCAGTACGGTTCTAATTGTCCCTACTTCCCGTTTTCTTCCTCCCCCCACGTTCCCGGGGTGCTTCAGTTAGACCACCTCTACCTGTTGCAGCTGTCTACTGCCCCCCCCCCAGCGACCTGTGTGACGTATCACTGTAGTGCAGGGAACTCCTGCACAGATGCGCAGAATGCGAATCTTGGTAAAAGTTTGATTTGGATGCTCAGCTCAGCTCTGCGATTTCCTAGCTGGGTCACAGCGGGCATGCCACTTGACCTCTTTCGGCTCCTGGTCTGGGAAGTGATGAAAACGGGTACTCGCTGAGATTAAATAAGATAATATGTGTCACACACCTCAAACACAGACATAGCAAGAGTTGAGAAAAATAAGAACATTTTCCCCCAAATAGTAAGGGTCTAGCCACAGAAATCTAACTTTTCCTGTCAGATGTTCATTCCACTTGATCTCCTCCCAGACTCCTGGACAGCCAGGAGCCTGGAGCCTGTGCTAATGTCGCTCTGAGAACCACTTTTGTTCACGGACACAACCCTAAACGGGGTTTAATCTGGAAAACAGAAACCACATGCATTATTAAACGCAGAGGGGTTAATGTTAGGAATCTGTTAATCAGCTTTTGGAAGAACGAAAAGGCAAAGAAGGAGCACCGAGGTGACACGGAGATAGGACGTGCGGGAAGAACCCCCTTCCTTGCACTGTTCCCCTGGGGCTGCAAAGAGGCAAGTGAGGGGTGTTAGGTCCCCAGGCTTCGAGGCATCGCTCATGATACCGGACTAGGAGGAGGGCATTCTAACCTTGCTGGTGCCCCGGGAGCTCCGTTTAGGGATCCTGGGGAGCTGGGAGTCAGGCATCTGAAGAAGGGGTACCGCACACTGGTGCTGGTATCTCTGGGGGGGATCCTGTGATAAGGGAGGGTGAAAAACCCAGACACCGAACCAGTTGCTCCTGGAACTGAGTGCCACCGCTGAGATGAAACGCTTACTGGGCACCGCTTACAGACACAGCAAGTAAACGGGAAGGAAAAGCGCTCTGTCCCTCCTCTAGCCTTGCAGTGTATTGACTGAGCCCAACAGGGATCTGGCTGGCAAAGGAGCAGCGACGGTTTCCGAGTCTCTGCCCGACGTCAGGAAGCAGAGTCCAGAGGGGTGGGTTCGGAGCTAAGAAACAATAGCCGAAAAACCCAGCGCAACTTGCTTTGTTCGCTGATCCCTGGCCTTTTCCTGATCTCCTTGGCTCCTGGCTCCCAGATTCGCTTCCTGTTTACAAGCTTGCCTCCATGCTAGAACTTGATATTTCATCCCATTTATGCAGCTCCAATCGTTGGGATTCTCTCCTTGATTAGGATTTGTATTAGTTGAGAGTCTTTTGGGTACAAGACGCAGAAGGGCAACTTGACCTAGCTTAAATACTTTTGTTTGGCGCCTATATTGGATGACATCACCAGGAAGGACTAGGTGCCGCTTGGGGACAATTCAGACAAGGACACAGCACTGCGGGTGGGCCTCCTCCATCCCTGGTCTGATTTTCTCGACATGTTGGCCGGTTCTCTCCCCTTGGAGGCAGACTTTCTCAATGGATGGTGCATGGTCGCCTTAGCTCTGGGCTCAAGACTCATCACCGTATAGAAAGAAAAGAGTTTTCACTCTCCCGCCTCAAGGGTGAACAATTCCAGGAGTTCTGATTGGCTGGCTTCGGTCTTAGGTCCTCCTCTTGGACTGGGGGGAGGAGGTATTAAGTTGGTTGCTTAGCTGAAGTCTTATGCCCACCCCCGTGAATTAGTGTGACTAGAAGAAATGCAGGAGAGTGTGGGGAAAGCAAGATCAACAGGTGTCCACGATAATTTTTATTTAATTATAGACAAGAAGTTCTTCATCATCCATGTATAAGACAATGACAGATGGAGATCATGCCCTGATAGATCTGGGCAGCACCTTGGTTATATCGTTATATCTACTTACACTAGGTAGTCAAGAGTCTAGATGGGATTCTTACAGGGTTGCTAGGAACCATATTGTTGGATAATGGGACACTCAATAAATAACAGCCCCCTCTTATTTTTTTTAAGTCCGAGTTCTGAAACAATTGGAGAAAATCATAGGATCCCCTTGATCTGTGACCATAAAGACACGTAATTGGTCTCAGTAAGCCTTTCATCTACTACCTTTCTTAAAAGATGGGTCAAAAGAACGGAAGTGAGGAAACGTATTGATAGGTTTCCAAGGAAGGAATCAGTGAAGTAACCAATATATTCCAATTTAGGGGCAATGTGCCAGGTATCATGGAAGATTTCAAAAGAAATCCGGAATATTCAGGCTTGGCCCCTAGTGATGTAATTGTATAAACGGGGAGACAGGATGAACACACAGCTTATGTTTTATTTATTGGGGACTCTCTCAGCGGCTGTCCCAAAATAATCCCATCCTTCCCAGGTTCTCAGTACCTCTTCCTCATTCTTTCTTTTTCCCTCTCTCCTTTCTCCCTCTCCTTTCTCCCTTTCCTTTCCTGCCTATTTTACGGCATAAATGAAGACCACTGCATTCGTCAGGGCTGAGCAGAGAAACAGATTGGTAGGAGGTATATGGTAAGACATTTATTGCAGGGATGCCTGGGTGACTCAGTTGATTAAGTGTCCAACTCTTGATTTTGGCTCAGGTCGTGATCTCACAGTTCGTGAGTTTGAGCCCCATGTTGGGCTCTGTGCTGACAGCGCAGAGCCTGCTAGGGATCCTCTCTCTTTCCCTCTCTGCCCTTCCCCAACTTGTTCTCTCTCCCCCCACCTCTCTCTCCAAAAAATAGATAAATAAACTTCAAGAAAAAGAAGTTTATTGCAAGGAATTGGTGTACTTGATTGTGGGGGCTAGCCAGGCAAGTCTGAAATCCATAGGGCAGGCTGTGAGGATCGTATACAATTGAATTGAGTCAGTTTTTCCTCATTTACTTTGCCCTCCTAATCATTTTTCTTCTGAATTATTCTTTTAGGCTTCCAAGCTTAAGCCCTGGAACTGCTCTTGATTTTTCCCACTTCCCTATATCCTGTACCATTTATTAAAGACAGCGGTTCTTTCTTCCTGGTAATTCTGTTTTGTTTTTTTAATTTTTTTATGTTTGTTTATTTTTAAGAGAAAGAGAGAGAATGAGAGTGGAGGAGGGGTAGAGAGAGAGGGAGACCCAGAATCCGAAGCAGGCTCCAGGCTCTGACCTATCAGCACAGACCCTGACGTGGGGCTTGAACCCACAGACAGTGAGATCATGACCTGAGCTGAATTTGGACACTTAACCCAACTGAGCCACCTGGACACCTCCCTTTCTTGTTTTTTTTCTTTTTTAACGTTTTATTTTATTTTTGAGAGAGAGAGAGAGAGAGAGAGAGAGAGAGAGAGAGAGAGAGACAGAGTGCGAGCAAGCAGGGAGGGGCAGAGGGAGAGGGAGACAGAATCTGAAGCAGGCTCCAGGCTCTGAGCTATCAGCACAGAGCTCGACCTGGGACTCGAACTCATGGACCAGGAGACCATGACCTGAGCTGAAGTCAGACGCTTAACCATCTGAGCCACTCAGGTGCCCGTCTTCCTGATAATTCTTACTTATTGGTCCGTCTCTTCCTATCCATATTGCCACCTCTCTAGTTGGAGAACTTGATTCTCGTTTCTGAATTATTTTGTTAGACTTCTATTAAGAGATCTTTGACCTTTTTGTTCTTCAATTCCTCCTACATAACACCACCATATTATTAGTCTCAAAATACAATTTTTAGTATGCCACGCCTCTAACACAATTTTTCTGTGAGTTAGAACTATGTGCATTGACCTAGAGGGATGTCCACGGTAAATTGTTAGATCCAAATGGCAAGTATTGGATATACTGTGCATAGTAATATGCTATTTGTTGATTGACCCAAACTATATATTAGAATGTGTTTGTATATGATTGTATGAGCATAGAAGAAAGGGTGGGAGAGGTCAAACACCAAACTGTTAACATTGTTACAATGTTACAATGTTAACAATGTTAACAATGTTAACATTCATTGATTATCCAGGGCGGTCATTTTTAAATGTGACTTCATAGTGAAACTTTAAAAACTACAGAGATTTAATTAGACTAAGGTCTGGTATGGGCATCAGAATTTTTTTTAATTCACTGTTTTTTAGAATTCAAGTATAATGAACATACAGTGTTACGTTAGATTCAGGTGGGCGTCAAAATTTATAAAACTTCTTTATGTGAACCTAATATGTTGAGAACCATTGGTCTAGAGGATCAGCTTGGCTGGAGTGATTTAAAATATGTTTCTACAGGAACCCTCTTGCGCTGTTGGTGGGAATGCAAACTGGTGCAGCCACTCTGGAAAACAGTGTGGAGGTTCCTCAAAAAAGTAAAAATAGACCTACCCTATGACCCAGCAGTAGCACTGCTAGGAATTTACCCAAGGGGTACAGGAGTACTGATGCATAGGGGCACTTGTACCCCAATGTTTATAGCAGCACTCTTAACAATAGCCAAATTGTGGAAAAAGCCTAAATGTCCATCAACTGATGAATGGATAAAGAAATTGTGGTTTATATACACAATGGAGTACTATGTGGCAATGAGAAAGAATGAAATATGGCCTTTTGTAGCAACGTGGATGGAACTGGAGACTGTGATGTTAAGTGAAATAAGCCATACAGAGAAAGACAGATACCATATGTTTTCACTCTTATGTGGATCCTGAGAAACTTAATAGGAACCCATGGGGGAGGGGAAGGAAAAAAAAAAGAGAGGTTAGAGTGGGAGAGAGCCAAAGCATAAGAGACTCTTAAAAAATGAGAACCAAGTGAGGGCTGATAGGGGGTGGGAGATGGGTATTGAACAGGGCATCTTTTGGGATGGGCACTGGGTGTTGTATGGAAGCCAATTTGACAATGAATTTCGTATATTAAAAAAAATATGTTTCTACACATATGAGTACATATATTCGGCACTCAGTCAAGACTTCCATAATTGGGGTGCCTGGGTGGCTCAGTCGGTTGAGCGTCGGACTTCAGCTCAGGTCATGATCTCGCAGTCTGTGAGTTCGAAACCTGCATCAGGCTCTGTGCTGACAGCTCAGAGCCTGGATCCTGCTTCCAATTCTGTGTCTCCCTCCCTCTCCCTCCGCTGCTCATGCTCTGTCTCTCTTTCTCTCTCTTTCAAAAATAAATAAACATTAAAAAAAAAAAAAGACCTCCATAATCAAAAATGCGCTTTGACCTGGCTTAGTCACATGAGAGAAAAGACAGCTTGGCTTAAAAATATACCATACATGATCTATAAAAGTGAGTGAATAAAAATTTCACGTTTATACTTCCTATGTTACATTGCTACACACATATACACATATGTGTGTGTATATACATATATGTGTATATATATATATATGACATTTGATTATGGATTCCTATGAAGAGACTACATTATTATTTTGGAAACCAGACATTTAAGTGTTTTTGTTTGTATTCTGTTTCTTTTCTTTTTTCATAAGACATCAACAGCAGGAGAAGGTTTCCCGGTGCAGTCCTGGTATTTGACACCAGAGGGATCTGATGCAAAAACAGTATTTATGGAGCTTTGATAAAAGGGATATGGGTGGATGTTATCTGATCATCACTAATTAGGATTCCAGGTTCCCTTTCCCTTTCCTGCGGAATATCTAGTTTACTTGTTGTTTCTCAAAGCCAAACAACCCAAAATAGACATGGGACTGTGAATAGACGAACTTGAATTAGGTTTCATAAGGGGCAGGTTAACTGATGAACTTAGGTAAGTGAGCCAGGAAGTCCTTGGTCTTGTCCTAGAAACCCTGGAAACCGTGGGTTAGGACCTAAGTTTGCTCAAACCTAGAGAACAGTTCAGGCTAAGGAACCGATGGCGTATTCCTTCCCCCATTCCAAGTTTGGAAACTTCGCTTATTACTTCTCTGCTTTGATCTGGATTCTGTTTAGTTAAGTTTCTGATTTGGTGATTCAACGGCATATGAAACATTGAGGTTGGAAGCCCACACCTGCACAAGATCTACTACACAATGATTTGAGTGATAGCAAGTATTTGCAGAGGGTAAATGCTCTGTATGGGAAAGGGGCAGGCTAGTCCCTTCAGTTTCTGGGACACTCCCTCACTATCTGATTTTCAGAGCCCTTCAGGTCTGCAGTGTTACTAAGAAGTGGATGGGCACTTGGCAACAAAGCTGAGACGTATTCAGTGATGTGCTGGGCTGGCTCATAAGAGATGACGGTTAACATTTTCAAGTGTTTGGCTTGTTTTTTTTAATATTTTGTTTTCAAATTAAAAAAATGTTTAGTGTTTATTTATTTTTGAGAGAGAGGGAGAGACAGAGCAGGAAGACATAGAATCTGAAGCGGTTCCAGGCTCTGAGCTGTGAGCACAGAGCCTGACGCGGAGCTCGAACTTGTGAACTGCGAGATCATGACCTGAGCTGAAGTCGGACGCTTAACCTACTGAGCCACCCAAGCGCCTCGGTATTTTGCTTGTTGATTGTCAGATGTGGACATTCTTACCAATTATGTAAACTTGCAACTGATTATATTAATTAAATCATATTGAATTAGATTAAAAACAAAAACAATAAGCACTATTCCTTGTCACTTAATGATTTTACTATGTTTGCCTATTAGCTGTGCCTGCGAGGTCATTCAGGTCTATTGTGTCTGCATTATAGAAATACTATATAATGGCGTAACACTCACCTTTTCCAAACTGTATTCAGTGACATCGTGTCGGTAGCTTGAAACTGGCTACTCGGAGCCATAAGGCAACAGGAAGGCCACCTGGAGGCTATGCAAGCCAGTCCCTCCCTCCCCAAATTCATATTATGGACCCTTTTCACCTACTTAATTGCCTATAACTGACTACAAGAATGGCTCCGTGTCAGAAGATGATTAGGTCATACGATTTGGCTTACTCAACACGGACACCTAGGAGTGTCTGGAGCCCAGAATGGACCGCCTCTCCTAACAGCCATGGATACAAGAGCTCAGCAAAAATCAGTGAAAACGTACTGAGAGTGAAAACGGACTCTCAGAGTATTATATATTTTGTCATTTGTAAATTCTACACTACGCATCTTTTCATCCAATAAACTCTTAATAAACACACACACACACACACACACACACACACACACACACATTTCTTTAGAGAGCTGTCAGCAGTTACTAGCATACCACTGGATGCCTTCCATTATAGAGTTTCTTCTTAACATAACCTGGGCTTAGAGGTAAGGGTTCAGGAACAACATGGGAAGGAGGGAATTGCTCAAGGGTTTCTGGATTACAAACCCTGAAGAATTCAGAGGCAAATGATCTTCGCAAGTGAGGCCAAGGCCCAACACGGGCAATAGAAGATCCTATTAGTATGTAGGAAGGCAATCTGAGATGTGTAAATTTCCCTACTTTGATATCCCTCAACGGATGGGGGGTCTCTTGGAGACATTAGCATAGATATCACTCTGAAAGCCAGGGCTGCCTGCAGTCATAGCCACAGGAGAGAAGCAGGGGGGCTGGATGAAAGAAAGTGGAGTCTCCCTTAATTTCCCTCCCTTTCCTTTCCTGCAAAATATCTAATTTACTTGTTAAAGCCAACCTCACATTGTTTATCCAGGCTGTCTATTTTTTGGTCCTAATTGATACTCATTAAAATCAAAATAAAATTACAACTGCAAAACTTGGCTGGGGTTTTGATTCGCTGCCAGCATGCCCGCAACCAATAAGACTTACTATATTAATGCTCGCGTTTTGAAACCCCAGGTATTTTAATAGTGAACGAATGTGAAAAAAAGAAAAAATGGTGCCCTTGTTCTAAAATTTCTCTCCAGCTTCTATTACGGAACGTAACAAAAATAGAGCCTAGTTCTTTTTTTTTTTTTTTTAATTTATTTTTTTAATGTTTGCTTATTTTTGAGAGAGAGAAAGAGCGTGAGCAGGGGAGGGGCGGAGAGAGAGGGAGACACAGAATCCGAAGCAGGCTCCAGGCCCCGAGCCGTCAGCACAGGGCCCGATGTGGGGCTCGAACTCACCGACAGTGAGATCATGACCTGAGCCAAAGTCGGGCACTCAACTGACTGAGCCACCCAGGCGCCACAAACAGAGCCTAATTCTTAATCGAGATTGAAGCTCTTTCATTAACAATCAAAAAATTAACTTGGTATGGAAGAATAACTGATGTGAACTTGGAATGGCTAAAACAATTGTTTAGCGTTTGATGCTAATGAGGCTAGACTCCTGGGTTCTGTCCCCCTGTAGACTGGTTACCTTTACCTGGATGAAAATGCTGATCCACAATTAGGAAGGCATTCCAATCGGCAGAGCCATCTTGCAGGTGCCATAATTGGACACTGGGGACGGGGCAAGAGTTTGTGAATGGGTCAAGGCAGATCAACCACCACCACTCCTAGAAAATAATTCAAAAGTACATCTTTTACTGAGAGTAGGTCATTAACGTACACACCCTTCCGTTTGCCATCATACACCCAGCTGTGTCACTGAATTGAGCGAAAAGCTAAGTCTTAAATCTCATCCAAAGGAGATTGTTGGAAGAATCGAAAGTTCATGAGGTGGAGTAGAAAGAACGTATTACTTTGATGTGGATGTGGGGCTTCTGCCATTGATGAGTTAGTGTTTGTTACTCTATACTAGACGTAATACTAAGTGCCTTCCATTTTCTCATTTAATCTTAAAAATCCTATGAGGTAGATGCTTCTGCAGCTCCATTTCCTGGACAAGAAAAAGGTAAGCAGGGCACCTGCTATCCCACGGGTGAACTGGCATTTGAACCCAAGGCCGTAGAGCTTCCAAACCCACAGCCTTACCCATTCTAGGATGCTATTTCCACACCGGCTACCTTGTGTTTAAGGGAGAGTTGATTAATGTCTCCCAGGTCTTGGTTTTCTCTCTTTTATAAAGGTGATAATAATGCCTGTGCTTCCACGGGAAGGGTACTAGGATCACGAGATAATGCAGATGCTTTGTAAAAAGTTACACAAGTGTGAAGTATTATAATTCTAACTCGGGCACGAATCCTAAAGAGAACATTAGATAGCCAGACTGTCATTTAAGTGCAATGTAGATAACTGTCAGCGTGTATCCTGGGCCAGTGTTTCTGATTTATTCATCTGTTCGGTTTTTTTGAACAGGTGTCGATTGGGCCACTAAGTAAGAGAAAAAGTCTTGGCTTTGGGGTCGATCAATTTGGAGATTGTGGGAATCAACTCTTAACTGTCTCTTGGTTGCTGTCAGAACTTGTCAGACAAATCACTCAAACTCTCAGAGCCTGAATGACAACAGCGACTTCAGAGGGCTGTGGCCAGGATTCATCAAGACGATCTGGGTGCTCAATACATGTAGGTTTCTTTGCCTGCCCCTAACTCTTGCTAAATGAGGGTAATATGAAGTTTACAAAGTAAATAAACGACCAAGCCCAGTAGGACTTTAGAACTAGAGGAGAATTAGAACTCATCTAGTCCAGATTTCTCTTTTTGCCAGTGTAGAAGATGAGGGGGAGAGGGTCTGATTCAAGATTACCTAGCCGGGGAGTGACAGAAATAGGACCGGAGTCCACGCCTTCTGACTCCTAACTTTCTTTTTTTTTTTTTTTTCAACGTTTATTTATTTTTGGGACAGAGAGAGACAGAGCATGAACGGGGGAGGGGCAGAGAGAGAGGGAGACACAGAATCGGAAACAGGCTCCAGGCTCCGAGCCATCAGCCCAGAGCCTGACGCGGGGCTCGAACTCACGGACCGCGAGATCGTGACCTGGCTGAAGTCGGACGCTCAACCGACTGCGCCACCCAGGCGCCCCACTCCTAACTTTCAATTGAGTAAATATACCCTGGCACCTGAGTGCCTCTCAATAATGACAGTGTGTGGTCTTCCTGTCCAAGCTTTAGAGGAACGGACACATAACAGTTTTTAGAAACGCGGTTTGGAGATGCAGTTGTGAATCGGGCTTTGCTGAATCTGGACAGATGACTTCACAGCCATTTGCCCATTTTGTAATTGAGGTGCCACGCGTGAACCATTCCCCTTGCAAAATGTCCTCGTGTTTATCGTAGGAGCGTGCAAGATCTCAACCTGGCTCTTGTCCTCTTTGGCTTGTGGACACCAAAGGTGGACACGTACAAACGTAACCTAGAATTACTCCGCGGTGAGTGATACAGAGAATGACAAAAGCATTTCAAAGAGAAGGCTGTTTTTTGGTTCTAGAAATGTCTCGGGGGAGATTGTGAATGTCCATTTGAGTATAATGAAAAGGAAGGACATCCTAGGCAGAGATCACAATGTGAGCAAAGGTCTGGGTGGAGGAATCTGCAGGGCGCATTTAATTAGTAATTAGTCTAGCGGAGTGCTAGGGGCCAGTTGAAGACCTCTGGGAGATTAGGTTGGAAAGAAAGATTGGCATGGCACAGAAGGTCTTGAATGTCATATTAAGAGTTTGAATTTTATCCTACAGAGGACGGTGACCATCTGAAGCATTGGTAGCAGAGGAGTGCCATGAACGCAGAGGCGAGATTTATCTGTGGTGTGATAACAAGGAGAAAGACTGGAGCTAGGATACTAGTTAAAAGTTTATTTCAATGAGTTGATGGGATGATGGCCAAAAGGACATAAATCAGAGATACGAAAGAGGTAGGATAGAACGTTTCGGTGAGTTAGAGACAGGAAAACTCAAAGATGATTTTTCAAGTGGGTAACAATTAGATTAGTGATAATATGACAAAAATGGAACAATAATGAAATGGAATTGGGGGAGGGAACTAGTAGGGTACTTTGAGATCGTGAACTTGCTTCTAGACTTAAGATTTTTCATGTAATGGTGGGGCACGTGGGTGGCTCGGTCAGTTGAGCCTCTGACTCTTGGTTTTGACTCAGGTCATGATCTCATGGACCTTGAGATAGAGTCCCCCCATTGGGTTCTGTGGTGGCAGCTCAGAGGCTGCGTGGGATTCTCTGTTTCCCCCTCTCTCTGCCGCTCCCCAGCTCACACACACTCGTTCTCAAAATAAATAAATAAACATTCAAAACATAAAGGTGGCAAGTACAGAAATCTGAATTATGATGGCGTTTAAGACCCTTGTGTGCCAGCTTGAAACTGTGAAGCTACGAGATTCTGAATAATTTAGACCCCAAACCCTCTAAAATATAAAAACTAACTTGTCACTAAATTCTTCAGATTTGATTTTATTATCTTAATGAATGGGAGAAGGAATTTATTGTCTCATGTAAGGAAAAATAACGGTTTTTAAAAATCAGTAATGATCTCTGAACTTACCTGGTATGATTTTATAAAACTGAGGAAAAATTCACATCCTGTAAAAATCTAATGATGAATTTTTGTGCGCACACCCCCCCCCCACATCCACACCCACCAAGATCAAGCTCACAGAACATTTCCAGCATTGCAAAACTGCTCTAGAAAGCTCTTTTCCAGACCATAACCAAGGATGACCACTGTTTTGACCCGATCCACATGGATTATTTTTGCCTGTTTTGAACTTCATGATAATTGGATCATAATCTACACACACACATTTAAATATTGTATTATTTATTTATAATTTTTTTTAATGTTTATTTTTGAGAGAGAGAGACAGAGTGTGAGCAGGAGAGGGGCAGAGAGAGAGGGAGACAAAGAATCCGAAACAGGTTCCAGGTTCTGAGCTGTCAGCACAGGCAGGGCCTGACTTGGGGCTCGAACCCACAAACTGTGAGGTCATGACCTGAGCCGAAGTCGGACGCTTAACTGACTGAGTCACCCAGGAACCCCTAAATATTTTAGTTTTAAGTAATCTCTACTCCCATTGTGGGGCTTGAACTTACAACCCCAAGGTCAACAGCCACACGTTCCAGTGACTGAGCCAGGCATATATATATACACATATACATACATGTACATATATGTACATATATACACGTATATTTAATATTTACATACTTTTGTTTAATATTTTATATTTATACACGTGTGTGTTTGTGTGTATTCTTATTCTTTTGGTCCAAATACATTTCCCCAACATTTTATTAACAGAAATTTTAAATATACACCAAAGTGGAAATAATTTTCCAATGTACATCCATATGTTTGCACCCAAATTCTACCATTAACATTTTATTATAATGTATACTCTTTGAGGTTTAAATTTATCATCTTGCTTTTTGTTCTTTATTCGTATCCTCTCCTCTTTCATACTTTTTCTCTTCTATGCTAGTGTTTTTGATTATTCTTTATGATTTTGTTTTACATTTTATCTCTTATTGACTTATCACCTATACTTCCCTTTCTATTAGTTTTTCTACAGTGTATTTTCTTTTATTTTTGTTTATTTTTTTTAACATTTATTTATTTTTGAGAGACAGAGAGAGAATGTGAGCTGGGGAGGGACAGAGAGAGAGAGAGTCACAGAATCCAAAGCAGGCTCCAGGCTGTGAGCTGTCAGCACAGAGCCCAATGCGGGGCTTGAACCCGTGAACCATGAGATCATGACCCGAAAGGCTCAAACAACTGAGCCACCCAGATGCCCCTCTACAGTGTATTTTAATATTTAGGGGCGCCTGGGTGGCGCAGTCGGTTAAGCGTCCGACTTCAGCCAGGTCACGATCTCGCGGTCCGGGAGTTCGAGCCCCGCGTCAGGCTCTGGGCTGATGGCTCGGAGCCTGGAGCCTGTTTCCGATTCTGTGTCTCCCTCTCTCTCTGCCCCTCCCCCGTTCATGCTCTGTCTCTCTCTGTCCCAAAAATAAATAAACGTTGAAAAAAAAAATTTTTTTTTAAAAATATTTAATTTACTAAGTCTACTTTTAAATAACATTAAACTAGTTCGTGTATAATATAAAACCCTTAGTCCAGTATGCTTCAATTTCTCCTTCTATTCTCTGTGTCATTTTACTTCTGACAATGTTATAAACCCCTTAATATGTTGTTATTACTTTTACTTTACAATCAGTTATCTTTTAAAGAAGTTTAGAAAGTGATTTTTAAATGTGTCTTTTTTATTTGCAGACATACTTAACCATTTGTGGTGTCTTCTGTTCCTTTGTGTATAGAGCCCAGTTTCTGTCTGGTATTATTTTCCTTCTGCCTAAAGAATTTCTACCGAAATTTCTTGTAATGCAGGTCTGCTGGCAATGAATTAACTCAGTTTTGTTTGTTTGAAAAAGTTTTTATTTTGTCTTCATTTGTGAATGGTAGTTTTGCCAAAAATAGAATTTTATTTATTTTATTTTTTTAACAGTTATTAATTTTTGAAAGAGAGACAGAAAGTGAGTGGGGGAGGGGGAGAGAGAGAGAGAGGGAGACACAGAATCTGAGGTAGGCTCCAGGCTCTAAGCTGTCAGTCCAGAGCCCAACGTGGGGCTCGAACTCACAGACTGTGAGATCATGACCTGAGTCGAAGTCGGACACTTAACCCACTGAGCCACCCAGGCACTCCCTAAAATAGAATTTTAGATGAATAGTTCTTTTCATTCAGTATTTTATTTTATTTTATTTTATTTTATTTTATTTTATTTTATTTTTCCATTTTTAAAATTTGTTTATTTTTTAATTTATATCCAAGTTAGTTACTATATAGTGCAATAATGATTTCAGGAGTACATCCCAGTGATTCATCCCCTATATATAACACCCAGTGCTCATCCCAACAAGTGTCTTCCTTAATGCCCTTTACCCATTTAGCCCATCCCCGCTCCCACAACCTCTCCAGCGACCCTCAGTTTGTTCTCTGTATTTAAGAGTCTCTTATGGTTTGTCCCCTCCTTGTTTTTATATTATTTTTGCCTCCCTTCCCTTATGTTCATCTGTTTTGTATCTTAAATTCCTCATATGAGTGAAGTCATACGGTATTTGTCTTTCTTTGACTAATTTTGCTTAGCATAATACCCTCCAGTTCCATCCACGTAGTTGCATATGGCCAGATTTCATTCTTTTTGATTGCCAAGTAATACTCCATTGTATATATGTACCACGTCTTCTTTATCCACTCATCTGTTGATGGACATTTGGGCTCTTTCCATACTTTGGCTATTGTGGATAGTGATGCTATAAACATTGGGGTGCATGTGTCCCTTCGAAACAGCACACCCGTATCCCTTGGATAAATACCTAGTAGTGCAATTGCTGGGTCGTAAGGTAGTTCTATTTTTAATTTTTTGAGGAACCTCCATGCTGTTTTCCAGAGTGGCTGCCCCAGTTTGCATTCTCACCAGCAGTGCAAAAGGGATCCTCTTTCTCCGCATTGTCCCCAGCATCTGTTGTTGCCTGGGTTGTTCATGTTAGCCATTCTGACAGGTGTGAGGTGGTATCTCATTGTGGTTTCGATTTGTATTTCCCTGGTGATGAGTGATGTTGAGCATTTTTTCCTGTGTCGGTTGGCCATCCGGATGTCTTTTTTGGAGAAGTGTCTATTCATGTCGTTTGCCCATTTCTTCACTAGATTATTTGTTTTTTGGGTGTTGAGTTTGGTAAGTTCTTTATAGATTTTGGATACTAACCCTTTATCTGATACGTCGTTTGCAAACATCTCCCATTCTGTCGGTTGCCTTTTAGTTTTGCCGATTGTTTCCTTCGCTGTGCAGAAGCTTTTTATCTTGATGAGGTCCCAGGAGTTCATTTTTGCCTAATTGTAAGGTCTTTCCTCCATTTTGAGTTTCTTTTTGTGTCTGGTGTAAGAAAGTGGTCCAGGTTCATTTTTCTGCATGTCGCTGTCCGGTTTTCCCAGGACCACTTGCTGAAGAGACTGTCTTTATTCCATTGGATATTCTCTCCTGCTTTGTCAAAGATTAGTTGGCCATACGTTTGTGGGTCCATTTCTGGGTTCTCTATTCTGTTCCATGGATCTGAGTGTCTGTTTTTGTGCCGGTACCATACTGTCTTGATGATTATGGCTTTGTAATACATCTTAAAGTCTGGGATTGTGATGTCTGCAGCTTTGGTTTTCTTTTTCAAGATTGCTTTGGCTACTCAGGGTCTTTTCTAGTTCCATACAACTTTTAGGATTGTTTGTTCTAGCTCTGTGAAGAATGCTGGTGTTATTTTGATAGGGATTGCATTGAATATGTAGATTGCTTTGGGTAGTATAAACATTTTAACAGTATTTTTTCCATTCTGTGAGCATGGAATATTTTCCCATTTTTTGTGTCTTCTTCAATTTCTTTCTTAAGCTTTCATAAGCTGAATTTTGTTGTATTCCTTTAAAGATTGAGGCTTTGCTCTAAGATGCATATAAATTACTTGGAATCAAGTAGGAATGATTTTAAGTTTTATTAGGGCAGGTTCTAAGGAGTCACATGTTTAGGCTAATCTGACCCCACTACTGAGGCAACATCCTTTTGAGGGTTCTACTTGTTGCTCTGGTATTAGGAGTTCTTTTCCCTTGGGCTAGTTGGAAAATAAACTATTTCCAGTCTCATATGAGCTTTAAGAATTGTTCTGCCTACTGATTTCTGGTTCTTCATTTGGCCTCCGGCAGTTTCCTCCCTCATGTTTGCAGATCGGCACTCAAAGACTTGCGTGTGCCCCTCTATAGGTCTTCAGTGATCCCTAATCATTTTTCTCATTGTTTAAGGGGGGAGGGTAAATTTAATCTCTGTCATTCCATTATGGCTTTTACCTGTAGTATATCCCCTTCAGGTTTGAATACTTTCACTCGATATTGTGTCTGTGAGATTCTTTTCTCTTTCTTTATTCTTCCTTTTTTTTTTTAAATTTTTTTTTCAACGTTTATTTATTTTTGGGACAGAGAGACACAGAGCATGAACGGGGGAGGGGCAGAGAGAGAGGGAGACACAGAATCGGAAACAGGCTCCAGGCTCCGAGCCATCAGCCCAGAGCCTGACGCGGGGCTCAAACTCCCGGACCGCGAGATCGTGACCTGGCTGAAGTCGGATGCTTAACCAACTGCGCCACCCAGGCACCCCTATTCTTCCTTTTTTTGAGAGTCTAGAGAACTTTTATTTTTTATTTCTATTATTTTTATTTTATTTTGTGAACCTGATTGACACACAATATTGTATTAGTTTCAGATGTGTAGTTTGGTGATTTGACAAGTTTGTGCATTATGCTGTGTTCATCACAAGTATATCTGCCATCTGTCCCGTTATGTTGATATTGCAGTGTCATTGACTGTATTCTTTATGCTGTGCCTTTTATTCCTGTGACTTACTCCAGAACTAGAAGCCTGTGTCTTCCCTTCACCCATTTTTCTTAGCCCTCCACCTCCCTTCCCCTTGGCAACCCTTAGTTTTTCCCTGCATTTACAGTTCAGACTCTACTTTTTGTTTATTTGTTTTAGATTCCACTTATGAGTGAAATTATATGATATTTGTCTTTCTCAGTCTGACTGATTTCATTCAGCATGATACTCTCCAGGTCAATCCATGTTGTCACAAATGGCACGATCTCATGCTTTTTTTTTTTTTTTTTTTTTTTTTTACGGTTGCAATGGTAATCTTCGATTGTGTATGTATGTATCACATTTTCTTTTTCCATACTTCTATTGATGGACACTTAGGTTGCTTCCCTATCTTGGCTATTGTAAATAATGTTGCAATAAACATAGGGGCGCATGCATTTTTTTGAATTACCGTTTTCCTTTTCTTTGGGTAAATGCCCAATAGTGGCATTATTAGATCATACAGTATTTATATTTTTAACTTTGTGAGGAACCTCCATATTGCTTTCCCACAGTGGCGGTACCAATGTACGTCCTCACCAACAGTGCGTGAGGGTTCCTTTTTCTCCAGCATCCTCGCCAACACTTGTTAATTTCTTGTCATTTTGATTTTCGCCCTTCTAACTGGTGTATGGTGATACTTCATTGTGGTTTCGATTTGTATTTCCCTGACGATTAATGATGTTGAGCGTCTTTTCGTGTGTCTGTTGGCCAGGAGATTCATTTTTATTGTTGCACACGTCAGGAGTATCTTTTGTTGCGTGATATTTCGTTGTATAAATACCCCACACTTTTAATTTCCTTATTTTTTCCACTGTTGATGGATGTTGGCATTGTTTCCGGGTTTTGACTACTACAAACAAACCTGTTATAAACATTCTTATACATGTCTTTGGTGGACACAAACACAAGATCTGTTTTTGAAAAGTAATTTCTGGAATCCTTTGGAAGACTGTGTTCCATCAGTCCTTAATACGTATGTGCTTTTACCAGTGAAGAACCTTCTGCAGAAATAATGACTTTCTCAATGGTTGGTAGGAAGGAAGGAAGACCATTCATCAAATATATTTCTGTATGTTGTACTAGGATGTCTGTGTACTTCTATAACACCATCCTTAAAGCTCAAAGGTAATACAACTAAAGATAAGTTCTCTGCCCATCGTATTTGAAAGATTACACGAACACACGCTCATCACCGTAAAGGAATGTGCACATGTTCAGAATCCATTCAGAGGCACAGAATACTACATAGAATAGCAGGACTTTGATATAGTTAAGATTTGTTGGGGTGCCTGGGTGGCTCAGTCGGTTAAGCATCCGACTTTGGCTCAGGTCATGATCTCAGGGTTCATGAGTTTGAGCCCCGTGTCGGGCTCTGTGCTGGCAGCTCAGAGGTTGGAGCCTGCTTCAGATTCTGCGTCTCCCTCTCTCTCTGCCCTTCCCCCACTCTCTCTCTCTCTCTCTCTTTCTGAAAAATAAACAGAAAAGAAAAATTTATTTAAAAAAATGATTTGCTTGTGAACCCTTTTCTGGATCTTTTTTACTGCTTGTCCTTAAGCAAGTGACTCAACTCCTTGCCTTAATTTTCATAACTAGAGAATAGTGAGATTCTTACACATATTATAGGTGTGGAGACTGGATGAGATAGCACAGGTCAAGCACCCAAAATAGTGACTTTTCTTGGGGGACTTGCTGAGTTCTTTAAGGAAGGTCAGCACACAAAAACTATAGACAAGAAAGGAAGCATTCTGCCTAAGGAGTGTGTGTGTAAGGAAAGGCGTGGAAATGGCAATTCATTTGACACCTTCCTAAATGAAATATTGCCGATTTTGGCTAGAGCGGCGTGTTTATGAAAAGTAGTTGTTATTGAAAGATTTGGGTGGAGAGGCAGGTTGGGAGCAGATTGAAACATTACTGCATGTCAGGATGAACCATTCAACCTTATCGTGCAGGGAAGTGATTTTTTTTTTTTTTATAGGGAAGGAAAATGCATAAGTGTTTGGGGGTAAAGCAGCTTGGCCATGTTGAAAAGCTTGAAAAGAGGAGAGATTGGAGGCATTGAAAATCTGTGCTTTTCATGGACGAATGGCCTCTGTGGGACACGGCTACATTTTCCAAGAGAAGATTCCCATTCAGCCAGTCAGACAGACCTGTTCACTGTTCTCTTCTGGGTCCCTTGCTTTAGATGATTGCTTTCCATTTTCTCCCTGCCAACTCATGTTCCAATCTTCCTTCAGAATTTGGCTCAAGGTTCACCTCCATCAGGAGACCTATTTGGTGTCTGGTCTATAACTGATTTTTAATTTGGGTCAATGATCCATTAAAGAAAAATGGTTGCCTACTCTGAACTATATGACCGACTGCTGTGAGATATGCCAAGGTTTTGTAGACAGGATTGAGAAACTGTACCAGTAAGAGTCAGTCAGCGGCTCTGTAGAAGAAAGCAGATAGTGGATCCGATGGAAATGAAGTCAAGCCCTCATTATATTTCCCTCTTTGTGTACTTTTCTGGGATGATGCCCACGTCTGGAAAGAGGAGAATGAATATAGCTCCGAATAGGTTAGCTGTGAGTAAGCATCTGTGTTCTTGGATCTCTGAGCTTAGGGAGCAGGAGGAGGTCAGCTCGCTTAGGAGGGAAGGGAAGGATTTTAATTAATGCACAGATCTGCCCAGCATGCAGGGCTATGTAAAATGGAAAGTTTTGCAACAAATTAACTTCTGAAAAATGTGTGAGGTTGCTCTGATAACTTGCTTTTATTTTGTGACCAGAGAGGAGAAATGAATAGATCTTTAACAGTATTTAAGTTTGTATCTGGCTCAAATACATTTCCAGCTTATTGCTTGGTTATTTCAGGCCGTCTGTTTTTAAGTCAATTTTATTGAAGTACAATTTACATAAAATAAAACTCGCTCTTTTTAAGTATACAGTTAAATGAGTTTTGACACGTTTCCGGTTATGTAACCATCATCACAGCTAAGATATAGAACATTTCCAAATCCCCTAAAAGTTTCCTTATTCTCCTTTGCAGTAAATCTCCTGCTTCCATTCCTGTCCCCAGTCCATGACCTCAGTGCTATCACTTTAGTTTTGTATTTTCCAAAATGTTATATAAATCAAATCTGGCTTCTTTCCCATAACCTCTGCTTTCGAGATTTATCCATATTGTTTCATGTATTGGTAATTTGCTTCTTTTTATTGCTGGGTGGTATTCCATTGTATGAAAATACAATACACTTGACCCTTGAACAACCTAGGGGTCAGGGGGACCAACCCCTGCAAAGTCAAGAATCTGGGTATAAGTTTTGACTCCCCAAACCTTAACTACTAATAGCCTACCATTGACCAGAAGCCTTACTGAGAACAGAAACAGTTAATTGACACATATTTTGTATGCTATATATATTATATACTGTATTCTTACAATAAAATAAGATCGGGAAAATGTACTGTTAAAAAAATCACAAGGAGAGGCACTTGGGTGGCTCAGCCGGTTAAGCGTCTGACTCTTGATTTTGGCTCAGGTCATGATCTCACAGTTGGTGACATGGAGCCCCCCGTTGGGCTCAGTGCTGACGGTGCTGAGCCTGGTTAGGATTCTCTCTCTTCATGTCTCCCCTGCTCGTGTGCTCACTCTCTCAAAAAATAAACATTAAAAAAAGAGAAAATCATAAGGAAGAGAAAGTACATTTACAGTAAAAAAAATCTGCATGTAAGTGGACCTGTGCAGTTCAAACTTGTGTTGTTCAAGGGTCAGCTGTAGTTTTATTTATTTATTTATTTATTTATTTATTTATTTATTTATTTTTATTTTTTTTTATCAATTCACTAGTTGATGAACATGTGGGTTGTTTCCAAGTTTTGCTAATTAAGAATAAAGTTGCTGTAAACATTTGCATGCAGGTCTTTGTATAGATGCATAGTTTTATTCTCTGGGGTAAATACCCAGGCATGGGTTGGATGGATCATATGGGAAATGTATGTTTAGCTTTATAACAAAGTGCTAAACTATTTTCCAAGGTGGTTATACCATTTTGGACTTCCATCAGCAAAGTGTAAAAATTCGAATTGCTCTGTATCCTTGCCATTACTTGATATTGTCAATCTTTTAAGTCTTAGCCATTTAGTGGTTGTTTAGTGGAATCTTATTATGGTTTTTATTTGAATTTCCCTAGTGATTAAAAATATCGAGCCTCTTTTCATGTGCTTATTGGCATATATTTTCTTTGGTGAAATATGACTTCTGATATTTTTTCCTTTTTATTAATGGCTTGTTTGTCTTATTGGATTTTGAGACTTCTTTATATATTCTAAATATAAGTTCTTTATCAGATATAAGTTTTGCAAATATTTCCCCAATATGTATCTTATCCATTAATTTGTAAGGGTTGTTTTTGGAAAAGTAGAAGTTTTATAAACCATAAGAGACTTTTTTTTCTCTCATTTTTGCTTTATTTAGTGGAAATAATATATGTGTATGGGTTTGCACAGACAGATGTATAGCCTACCATTCCTCTTGTCTTTTTTTTTCTGCTTCCTTTTTAAAATTTAATTTATTTTTTAAATTTATATCCAAGTTAGTTAGCATATAGTGCAACAATGATTTCAGGAGTAGATACCTTAATGCCCCTTACCCATTTAGCCCATCCCCCCTTCCACAGTCCCTTCAGTAACCCTCTGTTTGTTCTGCATATTTAAGAGTCTCTTATATTTTTGTCCCCCTCTCTGTTTTTATATTATTTTTGCTTCCCTTCCCTTGTGTTCATCTGTTCTGTGTCTTAAAGTCCCCATATGAGTGAAGTCATATGGCATTTGTCTTTCTCTGACTGACTAATTTCACTTAGAATAACATACCCTCTAGTTCCATCCACATAGTTGCATCAGGCCAGATTTCATTCTTTTTAATTGCCGAGTAATATTCCATTGCATATATACCATATCTTCTTTATGCATTCATCTGTTGATGGACATTTGGGCTCTTTCCATACTTTGGCTATTGTTGATAGCGCTTCTATAAACATTGGGGTTCATGTGCCCCCTTGAAACAGCACACTTGTATCCCTTGTATAAATACCTAGTAGTGCAATTGCTGGGTTGTAGGGTAGTTCTATTTTTCATTTTTTGAGGAACCTCCATGCTGTTTTCCAAAGTGACTGCACCAGCTTGCATTCCCACCAGCAGTGCAAAAGGGATCCTCTTTTTCCGCGTCCTCGCCAACATCTGTTGTTGCCTGGGTCGTTCATGTTAGCCATTCTGACAGGTGTGAGGTGGTATCTCATTGTGGGTTTGATTTGTATTTCCCTCATGATGAGTGACGTGGAGCATTTTTTCATGTGCCGGTTGGCCACATGGATGTCTTTTTTGGAGAAGTGTCTATTCATGTCTTTTGCCCATTTCTTCACTAGATTATTTGTTTTTTGGGTGTTGAGTTTGGTAAGTTCTTTATAGATTTTGGATACTAACCCTTTATCTGATATGTCGTTTGCAAACATCTCCCATTCTGCTGGCTCCCATTCTGTTGGCTGATTATTTCCTTCGCTGTGCAGAAGCTTTTTATCTTGATGAGGTCCCAGTAGTTCATTTTTGCTTTTGTTTCCCTGCCTCCAGAGATGTGTTGAGTAAGAAGTTACTGCGGCCAAGGTCAAAGAGGTTTTTGCCTGCTTTCCCATCAAGGATTTTGATGGCTTCCCATCTTACATTTAGGTCTTTCCTCTATTTTGAGTTTCTTTTTGTGTATGGTGTAAGAAAGTGGTCCAGGTTCATTTTTCTGCATGTTGCTGTCCAGTTTTCCCAGCACCACTTGCTGAAGAGACTGTCTTGATTCCACTGGATATCCTCTCCTGCTTTGTCAAAGATTAGTAGGCCATACGTTGGTGGGTCCATTTCTGGGTTCTCTATTCTGTTCCATGGATCTGAGTGTCTGTTTTTGTGCTGGTACCATACTGTCTTGATGATTATGGCTTTGTAATACATCTTGAAGTCTGGGATTGTGATGCCTCCAGCTTTGGTTTTCTTTTTCAGGATTGCTTTGGCTATTTGAGGTCTTTTCTGGTTCCATACAAATTTTAGGATTGTTTATTTTCGCTCTGTGAAGAATACAAACCATAAGAGACTCTTAATGATAGAGAACAATCTGAGGGTTGATGGAGGGTGGTGGGTGGGGGATGGGCTAGTTGGGTGACGTCTATTAAGGAGGGTACTTGTTGTGATGAGCACTGGGTGTTGTACGTAAGTGATGAATCCCTGAATTCTGCTTCTGAAACCAATATTGCACTGTATGTTAACTAACTAGAATTTAAATTAAAAAAAAAATAAGAGCGTAAGTTTTAAATCTGGATGAATTTCAAGTTAGCAATTTTTCTCTTTTATGGTTCGTGCTTTTTTGTCCTTAATATACAGAATCTTGGCCTGACTCAAGATTGCAAAGATTTTGTCCTTTGTTTTATTTTGCTCTAGCATACTTTGTTTCTTAAAAAAATTTTTTTTAATGTTTATTTACTTTAGAGAGAGAGAGGGGTGTGAGGCAGGGGAGGGGCAGAGAGAGAGAGAGAGAGAGAGAGAGAGAGAGAGAGAGACAGAATCCGAAGCAGGCTTCAGGCTCTGTGCTGTTGGCACAGAGCCTGATGTGGGGCTTGAACTCACAGATCACGAGATCATGACCTGAGCTAAAGTCAGACGCTTAGCCAACTGAGCCACCCAGTTGGCCATGTTTTAGCACACTTTCACTTTATTTTTTTATTTTTTTATTTTTTTTTCAACGTTTATTTATTTTTGGGACAGAGAGAGACAGAGCATGAACGGGGGAGGGGCAGAGAGAGAGGGAGACACAGAATCGGAAACAGGCTCCAGGCTCTGAGCCATCAGCTCAGAGCCCGACGCGGGGCTCGAACTCACGGACCGCGAGATCGTGACCTGGCTGAAGTCGGACGCTTAACCGACTGCGCCACCCACGCGCCCCAGCACACTTTCACTTTAAAAGGCTATCCCTATTTATGAAGCTTATCTCCATTAAAATTTTTTGGTCCCTTCAGTGAAAAGGGACCCATTTCAATTGATCACATATGCATTAGGCCTATTTCCTGTTCTATATGACTATCTTTATGCCAATCCTATGCCAATCAATTACTATAAATTTGTAGTAACTTTTGAGATTAGTGTAATTCTTCCAAAGTGTTTTTCTTTTTCAAAATTGTCTAGTCTATCCTAGGTCCTTTGTATTTCCATGTAACTTTTAGAGTCAGCCTGTATATTTCTAAAAGCTTGCTGGGGATTTTGCAGGGGATTGTGTTAAATCTGTAGATCAGTTTATAGGGAATTGCCATTTTAACAATACTGGGCCTTCTGATCTATGTACCCAGAATGTCTCTCCATTGACTTCAATCCTCTTTAAGACGTTTTAGCAATGTGTTGTAGTTTTCGGTGTATGAATCCAGTATATGAATTTTGCACGTGTATGCGCATCTGTGTGCACATGTGAGTGAGGGAGGGGGAGAGAGGGAGAGAGAGAACCCCAAGCCGGCTCCACACTGTCAGGGCAGAGCCTGACGCAGGACTTGATCTCATGAACTGTGAGATCAGGACCTGAGCCAAAATCAAGAGCTAGGTGCTTACTTAACCCACTGAGCCACCCAGGCGCCCCAGCAGAGAACACTGTTTCAAGTAGATAGGCAGCGCTGAGACAGGGAGGTAGAGGCAGGCTTGGCTGTCTAAGATCTTTCCAGCTTCACGTTTCCAGTTCCTTTTTTAGACCCAGCCCTATCCTGGTTTCTGAATTCTATTACCACCATGTCATTTATATAACAAATACCCTGACCCTACTTTTTTGTTAAACTCCTTCCAACTTGTTTCCATTATTTGTAGTTGGAGAACGTTGGCTAATATGCTTTTTCCAGTTTCCCAAATTAGATGCTTTATCCCCCTTGGTTCCCTAAGGAAACTTCCCAAACTGTTCTTTCCAATTCTGTTGCTGCTTAATGAAATCCTTCCTTCAAGTAATATGGAGACTCCCTTTCTGCTTTTCGCTCTCTTCCCCTTCTTTCTTTTGCATGCTTCATTGCTGTTCCTCACACTGACATTTTTCCCAAGGGTGATTCTTCCATTATATTCTGTTTCTTCTCAGCACATTTTTGGTCTATCGCAAATAGTAGCATTTTTTAAGTGTCTGTATTGCATAGAAAGTAAAGAAATCAGATTTCTTCTGATATTGTCTACCCTGTTCACTTTGCAAGCTCCAGTTTTGATCTCATTTCTACTATGAGCCCCTGTGTCACCATTTGCTTTCCTTCTGCTCCAGAAAGAATATAGGTAGCTCTTTGTATGTGAATCTATTATATCCCCTCAAGGCAAGGGATCATATCTTACTCATCTGCCTTACCAGTACTTTGCATTATGAGCACTTAAGCTATAGTGGTCATCAGCAGGTAGGTGTTGAATGAATGAGTGAATGAATGCAAGGCTATCTAGTTTGCTCCGTATGAGATTGGAGAAACAGCCTGGTGATCACACGTATCCCTTGGCCATTGTGTTCTTCAGAAGGGCTCTGTTCATCCTTTCTCTTCCCACTTTACCCTGTTTCTCTGCATGATCTTGGTTACTTCCAGGATGTCAGTTGCCACCTGCCATATGTCAGTCCCTCCAGAGTCTGTATTTTTAGTCTCGATCTGTTTCCTTAGAGCCCAACTCATAATTTCAGCTAACTTAGTAGGCTCTTCCAGTGGGTGTTTCTGAAGCCACTTCAGACTCAGTTTAGTCTGCCGAATCTTTATTCATTAACTTCTCCACCTACTCCATCCCACCTTCCTTCTCTTCCTTCTTTTCCTCCTCTTCCTCTGATGCTTTAAACGGTGAATGGCAACACTGTGTAGTCAACTAAAGAAACCTGATGTGTCCCCAGTGCGTAGCACATTGCTCGGTCCTGGTGGCCACTCGGTATTTGCTGAATAAATAAATGCCACTCACTAAGATGGCCAAGTCAATTAAAAATGATAAATCTGGTGGTTACGTTGAGAAATGGTCTCAGACTCAACAGTGAAAAGCTAGAACAGGAGCGGGCTTTTCCACATTTCACTTTTGGTGTCTTAGAACATCAAACAAGCCAATGTCACTCATGAGGTCTTAGTTTAAAATCAGACCTGGAGGTTAATTACTCATCATCCTCCATGAAACTGTCTGGAATGTTTTCCTCTAGGCCCGTGGGACTTTGTCTTGATGTCCTCTCATGGCCGGGACATGGACTTCTCTAGACAAGTCCCAAGTTAAGTTTTTCCGTCTCCTAGAGATTGGGGATATTTTGTGTTAGTAGCACATTGGGAACAGGGCTCAGCACTAAGTTTTCACTCTTCCTTCTTCAGTTAATATTAGAGGCATCGAATGAAATGGAAGAGGAGGGGCTTTGGGGGTCAGGCTGATAGGAGTTTGAATTCTGGCTCCTTCATTTACTAATAGCTTTGTGACTTTGGACAAGCTACTTAAGTTCCTCCAATCTCAGTCTCATCATCTGTAAAATGGAGACACGATTAGGCACAGCGTAGGGTTATCTGAAAGTTCTGTGTAACAAGCTAAGCACAGTCTCTAAAACAGGGGAGTCTCAATAGGCCTGGGCTTCCTTCCATTCTTCTGTTAGAGGAGTGGTGTTCTCTCAGTTACATGTGTTGATTGCGTGTCTGTTTCCTCATCAGTGAATAAAATGATACTTACCAACAGGGCTGTTGTGAGGACTAAATTAGTTATGTTCATGTGGAGTGCATGATTATTTAAGAAATATTCGATGCCTTCCTTTCTTCCCTCCTTGTAAGACACGTGGGAAATGGCTGAGTGTATTTCGAGTCTGTCAGAACCTCGAGTCAACCTTCAGGCTCTTGTTATACTAGGAGACCCAGGAAGATAGCAACACGGAGGAGCATTACTGCTTTGCTCATTTATATGATTCGGCGCTGCTCAACAGCAGGGGTTATGAGAGGAAAACTGCCGTCTTCTCTGTGACAGCAGCATGCCCCAGCCTACCTTACCAGATTTGCCTTGGCGGGGTCTTTCCTCCTGGTACATTTAAGCAAAGGAAAGTGACTAATGCCCTGAGAGCTCTCACAGATTACTTGTGGGTACCTACATTGGCTGATTGGCTTAAGCATCAGCCAATCCTTCTCCTTATCCAGTTCAGTTATTAATTAGGCAGTTAATGCCTTCAGCTACAGCAAGGTATATTTCCCAACCATCTGGACTACTGTCTATTTCTTCCTCCTCGGTTCTGCAAAATGCACCCCTCTTCACTCTCCGCCCTACATAAACTGATGGTGGTCCGTTCTCTTCAAAGACCCAGAAAATTCTCTTCTTGCAGCTCGCAACTCCAACGAAAGTAGTAACGGCACAACAACTATTTGTATTTCTCTAGAAACATGTAACTGTAGTGATGAGGGAACAGATAGCACTTGAGTGGGTATGTTTGTGTAATGGTGTGAGTTGGGTCTGCGGAGGGCACACGGAGGCAAGGTTTTTCTAGCAGGTGCCACACACTGACGTAAAGATTACAAAGAACTATTTTCCAGGATGGGTTGATAAATGGATGACTGTCACCAAATCTCTGCCTTTACTGGGACAAATCCTGTCACCCACCAGCCTACTTAACTAACTTAAAAGCCTCTTGGTTTGAATTTCTGTGGGTGTGGCAGGAGGGGAAGCCGGTAGAGGGAGTTTGACTAGTAAGAAGAGGGAGCAGGCAGAGCAGAGGCCACGGGGATGGGAATTTCCATGTGGGAGACTTTTGGAATCTGGAAGCAAACAATTTATTACCCCAAACCTACCATTCCCCTTGATAGATTGCCCTTGGCATTGGCGTTGTTAAAAAAAAAAAAAAGTCCTTGTTTCTTAGAAAAAATTAGCGAGGCAAATACAGGACATTCAAATGCAGCAGTGGGAAGGAAAAGAAGGGAAAAATGCACTTGGCAAGAATTCGGAGGCAGTCAATTGTCTTTATTGAAATGGCATTGAATTAAAAACTCAAAGGAGTTCGTGGCATCTTCTTTAGGAGAGAGATTTAAAAGAAAAAAACAACCACCAGGCCAACTCTACTCAGTAAACATTGTAGACAAAAAAATGTATGCAAGGTTTCTTTTCTTCTTTCTTCTTCTTCTTTCTTTTTCTTTTTTTTTTTCGTTATCTCCAAACAAAGAGATCCGTGCTTGCTACTGAAACGAGGCAAACATACTGCCCACATACCCTGGCGGTTCTGAGACTCTCTCAGTACGGCGACAGGGCTGTCACCCCACCCCCAACACCACGTCCCCTCCATTCCTGGCCCGGAGTCCTGTCCCTCTGCCTGGTCCCGAAGCCCCCCGTTCACTCGGGCTTGTTTCCAGAACACGGACTTTCTCAATAACGCGCGTAGCATTTCTCCCACCACCGATGAATGGTCAAAAATGAGGTTGGGGGGGCGGGGGTGGGGGAAACAATTAGAAACTGTAATGACTCTCCGGACATCTCACAATATAAGCCGCATTCTTATTTTTCTAAGGAATTAGCTACAGATTGGGCAGCATTTGTCATGCGTTGAGACATTTCCTGTGTCTTTCTGGCAGGGCGACGTTCGCGTTAGAATGCGGGAGCTTCTCGTCTTCCCGCTTCCTCTCCCCGGCTCGCTCTCTCTCCCCCCTCTTTTTGGCTTGCCAGTTCCAGCACCTTCACATACATTACCCCGTCCTTTCATCTCCAAGATGACCTGAAGTGACCTTTTGCTTGGCACGAGACGTGATTCAACTGATAATAAAAGAGCTGGGGGAGGGGGGTGGGAGGCTCTGCGGCTGTCTGCGCAGGGCTGCAGCCGGGAGGGGCGCCCAGAGGAGGACGGGGGGGGGGGAACCGCATCAATTTAAAGACAAATGCCGCCGCTTTTTTGCTGTGCCATTTCCTGTAATTAATTTTCCACATATCACCTATTACACGAAGGGAAAAGATTTTTTTTTTTTTTTTGAAGGCATACCACTCTCTTTGTTTAAATGGAGATCCTCTCGGGTTTGGCGGAGGCTGGGAAAGGGGGGCGGGCGGGGAGGCTGGGGAAGGAGGGGAGGCTGGAGTGGAGGGTCAAGGAGGTGGGGGGTAGGGGAGGCTGGAGGGGGGCTGGTGTTGGCCGCAGAGAACGGGGTGTGGGGGGGTAGGTGTTGCTGGGGAGGAGGGGAGGTCGGGGAGGGGAAGAGGGGAAGCAGGGGTGGGGGGTGGGCTGGCACCCCGCCCCCAGCGGGCAGGCCAAGCCCTCTGCCGGAATGTGGGGTCGGCCGCCCTGCAGCTTTCTTTCTTTCTGCCCGAGTGTTTGCTGCTGGGAGCCTCTCTCCAAAGCAACGGCTCCCGCTGAGGTTCCAGCACTCGGTTCCCTTCCATTTTACAGCGTCTGCCTCGGAGGGGCGTGGGTTTTTTTTCCGGAGGCTTGCTTTCTTTGTTGTTTTAGGAAACTAATTTTTCACTAACTCCAGAACTCCAAATAGATGCCCATGGCAAGTCTCATCGATCCCGTCTCTGTCTCTTACTTAGGGAGGGAAGAAAAAGAACAAACTATTTATTTGGATACTCAGCTGAGGGTGCAGAAGTTGCCACAGCAACAGCCCTGAACCTTGCACTGCCGAAGGCTCTTATTGTAGCCTGGTCCGCCTTCCAAAAGACCTCCTCTTTAAAGAGACACGCTAGCGATACTCTATCGCTTGGGGGGTGTGTGTGTGTCCATTGACATATCATCGACACCATTGGAAGAGACAAAGGCAAGGGTTTTCTTGGTGGTTCGCGGGATATTTTTAGCCAAGCTTGACTAGATGAGATGTCAGACGAGAAACATTGGGCTCCGGAAGTCACTGGGGACCTGAGATCAGGCAACTTCTTGTCTAAAGGCTTGTGAAATGCCTAGAACACACCATAAAGGTGTCCTGGCCCCTCTTGAGGTTGTGGACAGCTTTCATACATAAGCTGACTGGGGTGATTCTGCAGCTCACGCAACACCCTCTCCTCTCTCTTGCCAAAGGAGAGGGGCTGGAGGTGCTCTGAGCTCAGGCAGGTGAAACTCCTCCTCTTGGGTCTGGGAAGATTCCTCTTCCTGAAGGACCCCATTGGCTGAAAGTAACATGCAAGGCAAGGGGTTTGCTTCACATTCCATTTTCTAGTTTCACCCCTTCTGGTTTTCCTTGGCAACCATTCATTTATTCATCACGGACATCTTGAATGTTTGCTCGTAGGCACTATAGACATAGGTTGGAAAAAGTAAAAGAGTGTTCGTCGCCCTTGCCCTCCAGAAGCTTACCATCGAGAAGTGGAAAGAAACAAGTAAATGGATAGTTAGATTCAGGGGCGATAAAGGGCTTGTAGGGTGCTGCCATTTCAGGGAAGGAGTAACTATGTGATGCGGCCGGATCCATTACAGCTGCCGGCGTGATTCCCATTAGTTCTTTAACTAAAGGACATACAGCCTGTGAAATGCCTGATGGAATGCTTTCCCCTCTCCTCTCTGCCAATCAGTATCCCTCTTCTATCCTTCTTCAAAAGTGCCTTCTTAGAGAAGAATTGCCATTCTGGAACACATGAGTGCCTGGAAGCTGACCTCAAGGATCACAGTGTGGACGAGCACTGCCGTTGTCTCTGATGGGAACCTCAGCTCACTTTCTTTCTAACCTGCTGGAGAGAGGCAAAGAAACCAGCACCTTCCATGGGCCATACATTATGCTGATTATTTATTTATTGCATCAACATTCTATTGAGTCCTCGTGCAGTCTTTCTCACCTGGTACCTGGTTGTATCTGAACCACAGAATATAGAAAATAATTTGAGTTTGACTGTGTTCTTAATGGTCCCAATGGATGATAAGTAACTAGTAACATTCTATAATCTTATTAATTAAAAAAAAATTTTTTTAAACGTTTATTTATTTTTGAGACAGAGAGAGACAGAGCATGAACAGGGGAGGGTCATAGAGAAGCAGAAGACACAGAATCTGAAGCAGGTTCCAGGCTCTGAGCCGTCAGCACAGACCCCGACACGGGGCTCGAACTCACGGACCGTGAGATCATGACCTGAGCGAAGTCAGACGCTCAACTGACTGAGCCACCCGGGCACCCCAATTTTATTAATTGTTTAATGTTTATTTATTTTTGAGAGAGACAGAGTGCAAGCAGGGGAGGGGCAGAGAGAGAGAGACAGAGAGGGAGACACAGAATCGAAAGCAGGCTCCAGGCTCTGAGCTGTCAGCACAGGGCCCGACGCGGGGCTTGAACTCAAGAACTGCAAGATCATGACCCAGGCGGAAGTTGGACGCTCAACCAACTGAACCACCCGGGCGCTCCGTAACTAGTACCATTCTAGACGCATGGAGAGAAATCGATTCATTGTATACAATGGATGCTTGAAGACATTAGGCTTAATTCTCTCCCAGACCTTCCCTTGTGAAAATTACGAGGTATCCTCATTTGATAGACGAGGAGACTGAGGCTCAGGAAAGTTGCTCAAGACCACACAGCCAACAGTGATGGAACTAGGGATGAGAATCTTTCCTTTTTGACTCCCTAATTTGCCATCTTTCAAGATGGCTTGAGTAGTTTGCACCGTGAAAAAGAATTGGCTACAACCCAGCACGTGCCTATTAACAAGAAAAAAGAATGGAATGTTAAGGTTAAAATTTTCAGTGACTTAAAGTCGTAACTGACTTACAGCATTGGCTTGATTGGAAGCTCTACAAAGACCAAAATTGAGTCTTGTCTTTCTCTAACAAGATCTCTCTTGGAATTGTCTTTCAAGTTTAGGCGAAGGATCTCGCCCAGAAAGACACCGCTCAAAGCGACAGGAACACCTTGTTTTTTTTTAAATTTTTTTTTTTCAATATTTATTTATTTTGGGGACAGAGAGAGACAGAGCATGAACGGGGGAGGGGCAGAGAGAGAGGGAGACACAGAATCGGAAACAGGCTCCAGGCTCTGAGCCATCAGCCCAGAGCCCGACGCGGGGCTCGAACTCCCGGACCGCGAGATCGTGACCTGGCTGAAGTCGGATGCTTTAACCGACTGCGCCACCCAGGCGCCCCGGAACACCTTGTTTTTAACTCAGACCATTACCCCGTAGCCTGATCACTCAGGAGACCTGACCTCACATGACTTGTCAAATTGAATACCCCCTCAAAGGCTGGAGACTTTGTCATCAAAATCAATGACTAACCCTCTAGCTCTAGGGCCATTCCGGAAAAAGAGCTAGATAACTCTTGTCATCGATACAGGCACGTGTGGCAAAAGGGAACACTTTTAAAGGGGTAATGGTGATTTGCAGGTGTTTTTCTATGAACTTCCTTCTTCATGCAGTAGGTTCTCAGGTTATGCAACCTTGGGCAAGTTACTCAAGCCCTCTGTTGCTTAATTTCATCTAAAAAGTGAAGTAATAGTATTTGTCGCATGGGATCATGGTGAGGGTCACCCTGAGATTGAGCATACAAAGCAGTTAGCACAGTGCCAGACCCACATGAAGTGCTATTTATTACACTAGCTATTATTATGTTAATTATCATCATCACTTTTATTTGTATTAGAATTGATTGATTCAAGTGGATAGTTGGCATTTTTTTTTTTCCCATGCCTACGGTGGACTTAAGCCACATTATGAGGCTGATAAATCTTTTTCTCTCTGAATTCTTTGTTCCCCCCCTCACCATGACACCACTTCTCGTGGTTTTAAACATCCATTTATCCCCGCACTCCTCCCTTCTTCCATCCTTAGCCCTCTCGAACAAAACAAAAACTCTTGCTTCTAAAATAGCTCTCTTATAAATCATTTACACCAGGGATCAGCATTTTTTTTTCCCCCCTGGAAAGAGCCAGATAGTAAGTGTTTTCGACTTTGCAGGCTATATGATGTCTGTTGTGGCTGTTCAACTCTATTGTTGTAGTGCAAAAGCGGCCACAGATAATAGGTGAATGAACGCGTGCAGGTGTTCCGATAAAACTTTATCGATGAACAGTGAAATTTGGATTTCACGTGTCATGAAATATTATTATTCTTTTACTTTTTTTCAACCATTCAGAACTGTGAAAACCAGCTATAACTCCTGAGCCCCGTAAAAATAGGCAGTGGGCCCATGGTTTGCCGTCCCCAACTCATACTTTAACTAACGTGAGTTTCCGTCACTGTGGTACTGTTAGGAACATTGGCATTTTCTTTCTTTCTTTTTTTTTTCAAGTTCTAGAATAATGTACAGAAAACACATCTTGGAGGGGCAATGACTTGCATGGGGTACCCACATAATGGCAGCTTACCACCCTTGGTTCTCTATGGGAAAGATGGCGGGCACGGTGAGGGGCATAGCTTGGCCAGCTCAAGGTATTCATATACAGGAAAATGTCAAAGCGTCCGGGAAGAGGCCGTAAAAGGGCGTTTGCCATTGTGTCACATTTGGCTTCAACCAAATTTGGCTTCAACTACCCTTCGTAGTATTCTGATTTGGGCGAATCTCTTTAAAGTCTTTGAACTTCATTTTTCCTTTCCACCTTCCGTAAAAGTGGAAATGATGATGCCTATTCTAAAGAGTTCTTATGAGACTAAGTTAGGTGCTCCCTGTGAAAGTATGTAACAGGACGATGCGGACTGGAACGTGGTCGATATTCCATAAATGTTTGAACAGCGTATTAGCAGGCACTCAGCTCATGTTTTCTTCTGTCAGTCATCAAGGGGGCAGAAGGAGTCCATCTTGGCTGTTGTGATGTGAAATATAAGAGGAGTAGTACTCGGTGGTATACTGGTATTTACATTTTTTTTTTTTCTCAACGTTTTTATTTATTTTTGGGACAGAGAGAGACAGAGCATGAACGGGGGAGGGGCAGAGAGAGAGGGAGACACAGAATCGGACACAGGCTCCAGGCTCTGAGCCATCAGCCCAGAGCCTGACGAGGGGCTCGAACTCCCGGACCGCGAGATCGTGACCTGGCTGAAGTCGGACGCTTAACCGACTGCGCCACCCAGGCGCCCCAAGGTATACTGGTATTTAAAAAGAGGTCTTCTGTGGGGCACCTGGATGACCCAGTCAGTTGCGCATCTGACTCTCGATTTCAGCTCCTGACTCTTGATTTTGGCCCAGGTCACGATCCCAGGGTGTGGGATCGAGCCTCCCATCAAGCTCCACACTGAGCATGGAGCCTGCGTAGGATTCTCTCTCTGTCTCTCTCTCTCCCCTCCCCCATCCTATGTCCCCTCACCTGCTTTCTCTCTCTCTCTCTCTCTCTCTTTTCAAAAAAATAAGAGGTCTTCTGACTTTTTTTTTTTTTTTTTTTTAAGTGTCAATACAGGGGCTGGTGAGAAGGCAGATTTGGGACATTCTTGGCAAAGAAAAAAAAAAATAGATCATTTGAAATGAGTGAAACCCAAGCTTGCAGAAGTGGGTGTTATCAGCCGGTTAGGACTTAGCTTGAGATGCCACTGGTTTCTGAGAGAACAGTCAAGGCGTCAGGGCCATTTCTGGGACGGCGTCTTCAGGCAGGGGAGCCATCTCTGCCTCGTTCCCACGTGAATCAGGCTCTTTGAAAGGAGAAGCAGGGCTGTTTGAGAGAGCCTGTTTACACAGTCAGGATCTAAATCACTGATTAGGGATGTGGGTATGTGCATGCATGCGTGTGTGAGAGAAAGAGGGAATGAGAGAGACGGAGAGACACGGGGAGAGAGAGTGAAACAAACACACACACAGGGGCTGGGGGTTATCTTTGTACTCCCTGAGGGTAAGCCTAGCTGGTGGAGAAAAACACGAGAGAGGTGGCCTAGGAGGGGGGAACCCGTGCAGACTGTTCGTTGTATGGAAAGAGCTCTCCACTCAGCATGGGGTTCTGAACTGAGGGACAGGGATCTCTTCTGTCCCGAGAGAGAGCTTACAGGTGTACTTTTCGCATATATGATTCTAGAGATTAATTCCTACTAAAAGGAATGTATGTAATATTCCTGATAAACTGATACCTCTTCGATTTTGGAGATTGAACTTCAGCTTCAGCACCATTCTGTTTCATCTCCCTGGTTTTAGCAACATGTACATGTAATATTAGCCCAGTATTTTACTTAAGACGAAGTTTGGATTCCATTTCTCACGATTTAAGGTTTTCTGAAGGTTCAAACACTCCTACCTAAATTCCACGAGTTCAGGAAGTTATCAAAATTACAAGAACATATTGGGGCGCCTGGGTGGCTCAGTCGGTTGGGCGGCCGACTTCGGCCCAGGTCATGATCTCGCGGTTTGTGAGTTTGAGCCCCGCGTCAGGCTCTGTGCTGACAGCTCAGAGCCTGGAGCCTGTTTCGGATTCTGTGTCTCCCTCTCTCTGACCCTCCCCCATTCATGCTCTGTCTCTCTCTCTATCTCAAAAATAAATAAACGTTAAAAAAAATTAAAAAAAAATTACAAGAACATATTGGGGCGCCTGACTGGTTGAGTTGGTAGAATGTGCGACTCTTGATCTCAGGGTTGTAAGTTCGAGCCCCATGTTGGGTGTGGAGATTTTACTTAAAAATAAAATCTTAAAAAAATAAAATAAGATTGCAAGAATATAGGATCATATTTAATTATGTGAACTTGTACAGGTGAGAAGAGTCGATCTTGCGAATTCTTGTAATGCTACAAATCATATGGACATAATGTATTAGCTTAAATTGTAATTTCTAGATCTTTAGTCAGCCTTAGACTAATATTAATTCAGTTAATACATAAACTTTGGAGATGGCGGGCAATTTTTAAGTAAGAAGAAGATGCAGATATTAGTCACTAAATATAGTTTTAATTCCCTTTGTTCTTCACTTTATATGTAAATGACAGTACCTTAACAGGATATGCAAATGTCTTTAAGTGATGTAATGTATACGCTTCTTTTTCTTTTTTTATGACAATTTTGATAAGTATTACATTTTTTTTAATGTTTATTTTTGAGAGAGAGCGAGAGAGAGTGAGACAGAACATAAGCAGGGGAGGGGCAGAGGGAGAGGGAGACACAGAATCTGAGGCAGGCTCCAGGCCCTGAGCCATCAGCACAGAGCCTGACACGGGGCTCGAACCCAGGATCCATAAGATCATGACCTGAGGCGAAGTCAGACGCTCAACCCACTGAGCCACCCAGGTGCCTCTATACTTATTTTTTGATCTTAAAATTCATCAGTGATATAAAATGTGTGTGAAAAAATTAGCGAGACTGTTTTTGGTTCCTGCCTTCCAGTTTTCTCTTAGGTCTGAAAAACAAAAGATGCTTACTTTAGTAAGGAAGTAATTAATATAAATTGTTGAGGTAATACGAGGTACAATAATTTTAGAGACACATAAATGTATTGCAAAATAATAAATATGGTTTGTTTGTCTTTTAAAGAGATAGTTATAGTTTATTAGGATGATAAATTCAATTATACATACACAAATATACATATGCATAGTTTTATTTTATATGCTGATGAAGTTAAAAGGTTTAATTAAAATAGTCTATTGTCATGTTTATATATTTGTATATATCTAAATACAAATAAAAGCATATTAAGATTAAGTTAAAAAGTTTAGGGGTGCCTGGGTGGCTCAGTCGGTTGAGTGACTTCAGCTTAGGTCATGATCTTGCGGTTTGTGAGTTCGAGCCCCGTGTCGGGCTCTGTGCTGACAGCTCAGAGCCTGGAGCCTGCTTTGGATTCTGTGTCTCCCACTATCTCTGCCCCACTTCTGCTCACGCTCTGTCTTTCTCTCTTTCTCTCTCAAAAAATGAATAAAACATTAAAAAAGTAAAAAATAAAAATATTACTTGTAACTATTTTTTTGCCTTTAGATATGATGGTTTATCTTCCCATTCTTTTTCCTCTGATACCTCTTCTTGATTTTTAGCTTTCCAAGGTACAATTCCCAAATCAGAAGAGTCACGCTGTTAAGGTACCATTTAAAGAAAATCTATGTTTGGATTTCCCGGTATGGCCATTAAGCAGCCCAGAGATGAACTCCTTCAATAGAAAATTATGATGTTTTCGTATGAATTTGCCTTTGTCATCATGCTTTCTTAGAAATAGCGCTTGGGAATGATTTAGGGAACAGAGGTGTATTTTTGGACACTTCCATTTTTTTCTGGACCTTGTAAGGAAAGTTTGTTTCCTTTTTTTTTTTTTTTTCCACGTTTATTTATTTTTGGGACAGAGAGAGACAGAGCATGAACGGCGGAGGGGCAGAGAGAGAGGGAGACACAGAATCGGAAACAGGCTCCAAGCTCTGAGCCATCAGCCCAGAGCCCGACGCGGGGCTCGAACTCACGGACCGCGCGATCGTGACCTGGCTGAAGTCGGACGCTTAACCGACTGCGCCACCCAGGCGCCCCAGGAAAGTTCGTTTCCTACACTGAACCCCAAGTTCTTTTGATTGAGTCATACCTAATGATCTCTGAACTGCAGATATCAACTCCTGGTGCTGAATGGTCCAACACTGTCTCAGACTATTTGATAACCCCACTAGAGTATTTTTTCCTGAAAAGAAATCATTGGATGGCCCCTAATCCCTGCTACTACCTTGGCCGTATGAAAGTCTGTTGACTGCTACCCACAGATGGGACGTACATCTGTCATTTTGATCAACTTTTGCTTGAATTCAAGACAGTCTCTGATACCATCCAGGATTTATCTTGGGCCATAGATTTTTTTTTTTCTCAGAAAAAGAGATCTTCAGATAATTTAAGGAGAAAAACGAGGTCTCATTTAGCGTTCAAAGGCTTTAGCACCCGAAGGGGTACTTTGAATTTTTTTTTTTCAACGTTTATTTATTTTTGGGACAGAGAGAGACAGAGCATGAATAGGGGAGGGGCAGAGAGAGAGGGAGACACAGAATCGGAAACAGGCTCCAGGCTCTGAGCCGTCAGCCCAGAGCCTGACGCGGGGCTCGAACTCCAGGACCGCGAGATCGTGACCTGGCTGAAGTCGGACACTTAACCGACTGCGCCACCCAGGCGCCCCCGGAAGGGGTACTTTGGAAAGCTGCATCCAAAATAGGTACATTTTTAAATCCCTGGAAGGGATTTTACTGGTCATGCTGACACTCCCAAAAGACCACCCCCCAAATTAATGGATCTAGCACCGCTATGTTTATTTAGATAGGTAGAAGCTTTCCAATTACAGGTAGATATGTGATCGAAGCAGGTCTTTACAGGGTGGCCAGAGGTGGAGAGCTGAGTTCCTTCTCTCCAGGAGAGGGGACGGAAGAAGATCAGGTGTGGCCAAAGGCCCCATGTTTAATATGTCTTCAGCTATTTTGGTGGCCACATAAGGAATAAAGAATTCTTGTCTCAGGAATTACACAGGCATGTCAGGGGGTAAGGCAAAAGCCCAGAAAAGTTAATGTCTGAAGCTCGCTCTGGATATAAGAGGCCAGGCTTATAGAGGAATCAGGAATCAGTTTTAGACCAATTCTGTTGGGAAAGAAGGATACAAAACTATTAATCTACTTATGGTCTTGATCTGGTTTGAGTCAAAAAATAGTGCCAAGGGGCACCTGGGTGGCTCAGTCAGTTAAGAGCCCCTCTCTTGGTTTTGGCTCAGGTCATGATCTCACAAGTTCATGGGATCAAGCCCTGTATCTGGCTCTGTGCCGACAGTGCAGAGCCTGCTAGGGATTCTCTACCCCCCTCTCTCTGCTCTCTTTCTCTCTCTCTCTCAGAATGAATAAATAAACGTTAAAAAAAATAGTGCCAAGGGGCGCCTGTGTGGCTCAGTTGGTTAAGCATCTGACTTCTACTTAGGTCATTATCTCACCATTCCCAAGTTTGAGCCCCACGTCCAGCTCTGTGCTGACAGCTCAGAGCCTGGAACCTGTTTCAGATTCTGTGTCTCCCTCTCTGTCTCTGCCCCTCCCTCACTTGTGCTCTGTCTCTCTCAAAATAAACATTAAAAAAATAGTGCCACGCCTATACATTAAGAGATACAATACCTTAGATGACTAGGATTGATTTTTATAAAATTACGTGTGTGTGTGTGTGTGTGGTCTGGAATGATGTATTAGGTATCTATTGCTGTATGAAAAAAATTACCCCCAAACCTACTGGCTTGAAACCACACACATTTGTTATGTTACAGGTTTGTGGGGGAAGGACCTGGACTCGTCTTAGCTCATCTCACAGGATCTGTCACAGGCTGCCATCAAGGTGTTGGTTGGGCTCAACTTGAGAAGTTCTGCTTTCAAGTTCAGGCAGCTCTTGATAGGACACAGTTCTTCGTGTGTGTGTGTGTGTGTGTGTGTGTGTGTGTGTGTGTGTTGGACTGAGGGCCTCAATTTCCCATGGGATGTTGTTTGCAGGCAACCCTCAGTTCCTTGCCAACGTGAGTCACTCCCACATTCATCAAAGAATGCAGACTGAGAAGTCAGTAGAATCTAGCAAGACAGAAATTCGTCTTTTGTAACCTGATCATGAAGGCTACAGTCTACCACTGTTGATGTATTCTGTGGATTAGAATCAAGTCACTGGGTCTGTCCCACATGGGAAGGGATGGGATTACGCAAGGGTATGAATACCAGTGGAGATCATTTGACTGCTACCTATGAAAACTGCTTCCCACAGGTGATACTCATAACTAAACTAAACAATACATCCCCTTGACCTCAGAAGCTCGACCATTAGAGTGAAGCTGTTTTTCTTTGGGGTAAAGTGAAGTGTGAAATATCACAAGTAACTGGGAGCTCTCAAGATATTTTATCTTGAAGTTCTGTAAGAGGCCAAACACTTAATGCACACGTTGGTTTTTAAGGTTCCAGACCTGTGTGAACATATTATTGCCCTTTTCCCAAAGTGCCAGATGGTTTTGAATGAGGAGTGTCCGCAAAGTCATGGTGCTTTGTGAGTGTTTACTGTTTCTCTTGGAAACTACAAGGCCTGTGTTGTCATCAGCCTTATTCCAGTTAATTACCTGGGTTTGCAGGCCTCTCCTCCGAGCAGCGCCGCTGAATAAGTCAAAGGTTTTACACTTAGTGAAGCATCTCAGAACATGGGAAATTGTGGTGTTTGCTTCAGAACCAGGAGGGAGTATTGCTTTTTTTTTTTCCCATCCGAACTTGTCTAACTGTAGAAACAGAAATTTGGTTTGACCATATCTAGTAGATTGTCAACAGGTATTAATTCGTTCTCTTGGAAATGGAAATCTTTGATGAGTACGAAGTGTTTTCCGATGGATTAAGAATTAGATAAACATTTAAGAGACTGAGACATAGAAGGAACAATTATTGGCTATATCTGGAATGGCCTTTAAAACAACCTTTCCATTTCACCTTTGAAGAAATCGAGGCACGGAGAGCTGAGTTGTTTACCTAAGAAGATTTACCTAACTAGCTCTTAAGGGGATATTTTCAGATTGGTATCGGGTCTACTCTTTTTTTTTTTTTTTTAACGTTTATTTATTTTTGAGACAGAGAGAGACAGAGCATGAACGGGGGAGGGTCAGAGAGAGAGGGAGACAGAATCCGAAGCAGGCTCCAGGCTCTGACCCGTCAGCCCAGAGCCCGACGCGGGGCTCGAACTCACAGACCGCGAGATCGTGACCTGAGTTGAAGTCGGACGCTTAACCGACTGAGCCACCCAGGCGCCCCTATCGGGTCTACTCTTGATCTAGTTCAACTCCACACTACGAGCACTATAGTGGAAAGGGCACTGGACTGAGAGCAAAGAATCAAATCCCACAGGCTTTGTCCATTTTGTTCCCCACTGTATCCTTACCAGAAACTGGAAACCTATACCTGAAACTGTAATAAAGTATATATCACTGGTACTTGTGGAACACGTAAATGGATGAATGAATGAATGAATGAATGGAATCCTAGTTCTGTGATGTACTGGTTGAGTGACTGTGGACTATTTGTGTTCTGTCTCTGGCTTTGAGCTTTCTCATATCTGAAGTGAGACTTTCGGTCTGGTTAATCTTTACAAGTCCTTTCAGTTCTAAATGTCCATGATTTAAGAATGATAAGAAGTAACATTTACTGGGTACTCTTTCTATCCTGTACTATTGTTTACACAATAATGCCACTTGAATTCTTAAAACCACTCTGTGGTACAACAAGCCTCTGAGGAAAATCACGAATAGCTAACAGTTGTATTGACTCTGAGCCAGACACTATTATTAACTCATTTTAATCCTCCTCTCTTCCCTATGAGGTACAAGAGAGGCTGAATTTGTCCAAGGTCCCATAAGTGGTAAGGGGTGGAGCCGGAACTTGAACTCCAGTGGTCCAATTTCAGAGCCTACCTGCTTAAATATGTTGTTATACTGCATCGTAACATTGTAAGGTCAGAGGCTGTGGTTCATTCTGTTCGGTTAAACCCGAGTTCAAGCTTTCTTGGGGCTACCAACTTCTTTTTCTATTTCCGGTTCATAAACATGATCTGCACGCAAATACATCAGCCTTTACATTTCTTTAGCAACTCAAGGCTTCCGTTGCTAAATAAGCTGCTGATTCAATAAATTTATATCATTACCCAGTTATTTAAATGGTGGGCAGAAGTTCCTGTAACCAGCACTCCCCCTATTCAAAGACTGGAAACGAAGAAATATTTTCTGAAGTCATGTCTGGGTATGGTGGGTGGATGTTTGGCTTGTTCTGAGAAGTGTAGCTGAAAACTCCAGAATTACTCAAATGTTTGCACTGGTGAGGCTTACTGTGCTGGCCAACTGGCCGCAGAAAGACATCAGTCAAACCAGTGGAGAATGAGGAAGATGAGGTTCAGATGGTATGGGTTCATTTGTTTTGTTTTTGTTTTAATCTCTGTAGACCGTCAGTCAAGAACTCTGTGCTCGCATTCCTGAACACCTATTATGACTAAGATTATATTAGGTATGTATCTGCATGAGAAATTTACAGTAAAATTAGGGGTCATTTTTTATTTATTTATTTATTTTTTTAAATTTTTTTCAACGTTTTTTATTTATTTTGGGACAGAGAGAGACAGAGCATGAACGGGGGAGGGGCAGAGAGAGAGGGAGACACAGAATCGGAAACAGGATCCAGGCTCCGAGCCATCAGCCCAGAGCCCGACGCGGGGCTCAAACTCACGGACCGCGAGATCGTGACCTGGCTGAAGTCGGACGCTTAACCGACTGCGCCACCCAGGCGCCCCAGGGGGTCATTTTTTAAAAATAATTTATTTATTTTTTTTCCTTTAGGAAAATGGCGATGTTCCTGATGATACGGAAAGGTAGGTATTTTGAGATAGTTGTCTACTCTGATGGAATCCACCGAGTGTCTTCTCAGTGTTTGCTTCTATTCAGCCAGACTGTGATTCACGTCCACATGGATGTGAGTGGTATTGTATGGGGTAATGTTAAAGAAAAAAATGCCAGGAGACCAAAGATTGAGTGCTTAGTAGGAACGGTGATTTTATCAAGCAGGGTACTCAATCTAATACAGGGTTTAGACTCTCGGGGGGGATGAGATTTTGGAGAGAAGAGTGAAATGGGTCCTTTAAAGGTAAAAGATGTCAATGGTGTCTGTCTCATAGTAGGAGAGCAATGTCTTTGAGTGATGCTGATTGATTGGTGATGCCTGGGCTTGTCCCTTAGGTAAGTGGAGGCTAGGTGGGGGTACTCTTCTGCATATCAGGGTGCCTGCCTCAAGGTAATGGTGGCCAGCTGCCTCTGCTCTGTATGTGACATATTGCCATCACATTATGCCACCTGCTTAGTGTCAGCGGTGGCCAGTGGCCAGGTCAAACTTACCAGGAGTGAGCCTGTGGAGCCTAATCTAGATTTAAGAAGTCCTGGGTTCTAGTCTTGGTAATGCCATTGGCTCAGCTGTGTGACCTTGGACTCCCAAGAGACTTCTCTAGGCCTTAGTTTGCGGATTTGTTAAAAAAAAAAAAAAAAAAAAGACGAGGTGGGCCTAGATCTGCGAAAACCACGTCACATTCTGCTAGAGGTTCTGCTGAAGGATTTCAAGAGTGACCACAGTGCCCTAACTTGCGCCCACCCAACTCCCACCCGACAAGAGAATCTCTACGCATCGCCTATTTTACGTAGGGGACTTCTTCCGCATTTCTTCAAAGAGCAGTTCTCGTTCTTAAAAATAAAAAATGATCTTTAAGGGATCTTGCAACTCAAACATTCGATAAAATCTAGTTCAAAACTATTTGACCTAATTATTATTTTTTAATCAATTGCATTCTGACTGAAAACATCGTTTAAGAGGATGCTGAATGGAAGGACAGAAGAATTAGGGTTTCTTTTTGTCCTTCCAGGCTTTTAAGATTGGCTTGTTGACATGACACCGTGCATATTTGGGAGTCCGGGATTATGTATGAATTCACGTTTGTGAATCTCAAGTTTAGCCTGGGAAATGTAAATGTATGGAAGACATCCTGTTCACACAAAGAAAATAGCTTCGCATATGATTTCCTTTGGTAAATATTTTAAAGAAAGATGGCATCATGTCCTCCGAAAGGTCTCTTTTCTTCATTTCTCAGAGCGAATTTCTACTGAGCTCCTTGGAAAAAGATAAAAAAAGAAAGTGAAAGAAAATCATAGAGCGTATACCCATTTAATGTACCAAATGTCCCATCCGAGGTTTCAGGGAGGTGTAAATACTCCTACACTACACAGCGCATCCCCAAGATCTCTGCCCACAGCCAAGATCAATGGTGCTGTTAGCATATCTGTGTTTTATTGAGGCAACTAAATGGAATTTGTGTGCGTCGGGCTACTCGTGATTTGGCAGGAAATATCATGTATGGTGTAAAAGCCGTCGACCATATTTCAGGGAAACTGAAGTGAAAGTCTACTTTTCTGCCCAAATGCTTCATCCTTACGTAGGTAAATCCCATTAAGATGAATGTTCTCCTTATGCATTCTCCTGATGTCTTAACCTCACTAGACTCTCCTTTGAGGCTCTCTCTGGTGGTTTTGTTTGTATCTCCACAGCTCTAAAGGGGGCCTTCACAATTCTAGCTAAAGACCAGAGGGGTACTCCTCCAAACGGGATGCAAATCGATATGGCGTCAAGATGGCGTCATTCAGCGTCGTGCTGTCTTGGGTAAGTGATGGCCTCTGTTTTCAGCGACTCTCTCCTGACAGGCACAATATTTGTTGGGCAATGAAGAGTGTCTAGGCACCTGTGAAACTCCATATTCACCGATCGTGGGGGAATAGATGAGTTAGGCACTGTCTCCCCTTCAAGGGTCTTGTATGGGTACTCTTGTTTTCTCGTGCCGCATACCTCGGTGACTTAAAACGATGATGATGATCGTCATTTATTTTGCTATAACTCTGCAATTTGGGCAGTTTGGTGGAATCGCCTGGGCCTCCTCTCTGCCCCCCATAATGTCTGGGCGCCTCCACCAGGATGACATGAATAGCTAGGGGCTTGAAACAGCTCAGGCTGAATGGGCATCTCCACTTTATGTAATCTCGAAGTCTTCCTACGTGGTCTCTTTAGCAAGCGCTCTGAAGGTGGTTGAACTTCTTATATGGTTGCTCAAGGCTTCCAGAGCTGCAGCTCCATAAGGCCTGCATTGAAGCTAAAAAACTTATGGCCTGGCCTTGGAGGTCTGTTCTTAAAGGCAAGTCACTAAGCCCAGACCATGTTCAAGGGGAAGAGAACCAGTCTTTGGCTCTCAACAGTATCCAGCATATCATGTGATATTATCACATGTATTCCCCCCCCCCCCCCCGCCGTGTTCACAGCTACTCCGGGATGAAAATGTAACAGATGAGAAATTCAGGGTTTGCTGAGGTGGCAAATGGTGAGTCAGGATCCAAACTTTGGATTCTGGTCTTGCTAGAGGAGACCTCTCAGGTCTTTTATTCAGTCTGGGAGAAATGAACAAACAAAAAACAACGGAGGTCCAAAGAAAGGAAAGGAAGCCCTTTTGGCATCACACATGTTATCAGCAGAATTAGGAAAACCAATGCCTAGCAGGTTAAGCCAACGATTGTGGCCTCACGATTCTAGGCCACTTAGCAGGACTCCGAGGGAGGGGCTTTGAAAGAGTTAGTGGAGGCCAGTCTTTCAAAGCTGAGTGACAGTTCGTTGGCTGTTTTCAGTTGAGGCAATGCTGTAGATGGGCAACAGACACCGGTGTTATTGTGCTCCCCCAATCCTGGCAATTCCAGAAAACGAGAGGAACACTGGGAACAGATGTCCAGATGACTCTGATCTCAGGTTGAGGTACTTGGGGTGAAATTATTTTGTATTGTAGTCTGAAAATCTGTTATGTTTAAATGTATTTTATTTATGTATTTTCTAAAGTTTATTTATTTACTTTGAGACAGTGTGTGTGTGAGCAGGGGAGGGGCAGAGAGAAGGAGAGAGAGAGAGAGAGAGAGAGAATCCCAAGCAGGCTCCACACTGTCAGCATGGAGCCTGATGCGGGGTTCGAACTCGGGAACCGTGAGATTATGACCTGAGCTGAAGTCAAGAGTCGGACGCTCAACTGACTGAGCGACCCAGGTGCCTCTTCAATGTGTTTTAAATGAGTGCATTAACTAGGATTTGAAACTCAAAATGGGTAGTATCTCTTTAAAAGAAGGAAGTTTTATCCTGTCTCGTGTTAGAGAAGGTTGCTAAGGATGCCACTGTATTTAGATTCATCAGCTCCCAACCATTGGGTGGGGGGAAAGGAATCTCTCTTCTAAAGGAGAATTAAGCTTTTTGATTGCAAAAGATGGACTGGCGTCATACTATTGGTAGGTAGGATACACTGTGGGTCTGTGGTTCTTCTCTTTTTGCAAGTGAATGATGAAGAAAAGCAATTTCTTCCTTTCAAAGAAGGAAAGTAGAAGACTAGGCAGTATGTGTGGGTACTGCAGGCAGAGAGATAAAGAGAGAAGAGAGAGAACCAGCCTCTGATATCAAGTTACTTTTTTTGTGAGAGAGAGAGTGTGAGCAGGGGAGGGGCAGAGAGAGAGGGGGAGAGAGAGAGAATTCCAAGCAGGCTCCACGCTGCCATCGTGGAGCCTGACGCAGGGCTTGAACTCATGAACCGTAAGATCATGACCTGAGCCCACATCAAGAGTCGGATGCTTAACCAACTGAGCCACCTAGGCACCCCAAATGACTTCTTTTTAGGAGAAAAATCTGTAACAGGAAAGATAGCCCCAGAGTTTTCACACCTTATGAAGTTGTCGAAAACTCCAGTAACACAGACCATTGGGGAGATCCAATCCTCAGATAAAGAAATGTATTTGTAATTATTGTGTAAACATGGGGAAAATTTGGGATAGGTTAATCAGTATTTGTAAGACTTAAGAATTAGTGCGAAAGATGTTCAAATGTGTGAAGGGGCTTTGTGGTGAGTGGGTAAAGGTGTATATGTATATTGCAGCGTGTGTATTTCTTCCTATCTACCTTAAACTGTTGTTAATGTGTTTTTTTTTTTAATAATTGATGATACTACTTAGGTTTTTTTCCGTTTTTTTTCAACAAGATGCCAGTTAAGAGAAAGGATAAACAAGGAGGAAAGTAACCTGCTTGTCTTTAATCTCAGTGGGAAACCACAAAATTTGAACCCCAAACCCCAAGCTAATACATGGCTGGAGACCTGTGGTTGCTTACTCTCATTAGAGGCCACATACATAAGAATAAATAGGCAACTACAGAAAGCAAGCCCATGAAGGAACGATTATCATACTGGTTTTTTATAGGTCAGTCCCCATATTTATGTAACCCTAGAACACAGTCTAAGGAGATCGGTTACCTGCTTTAGATGGGGCCTATGAAGAGGGCAGGGGTGGAAAGGGGTCCAGAAGAAGAAGATAAATGAGTAAGGTGTGAGATGACTACATGGAGAAAATTCACCTTGGTTCGTATGACTTCTGGTAGCCAAGATAATTTTCTTTACTCTTAAGGAGAATCTGCACATCATTAGCGCTTGTAAGACTTCAGACTCTCTAGAAAACTCTTCGGGAGGTCTTCCTTTTGAAAACGGAGTTAACCTTTTCCTTCAGCTCCAACCTAATGCACTGTCCAGTTACAAAGTTGGGACACACTAAAATCTCTGGGGGACTGCAGATTTGTGGGTGTCTCCTGTTCTAGATATGGATGGGGCCATCTCAGGTTGTAGGGAACTGCGTGGCCCAAGGCAGGGCACCATTCTCAGCCAAACCTGACTTGGATGTCGGTTTCTTCGGCTCTTTTTCTGAGGGTGAGGTGCCTTCTGCCTTCCTCCATGGCCTACCTTGCCCCTCCCCCAACAGACGCATGCACTCTGCCAACACTCCGGCTTGGAAAACTATCGAACAAGCAATGCTATGAAATCAGATAACTGTTCTCGCTGAACATTAGAAGAATTCTACAAAGACAACATTTTCATTATGTTTCTCCTTCTGTTTCTAAACAGGGTGTATTCTGATGCGCCTGGAGGCAGGAGGTAGAGGAGGCGGGCACAATTTGATTTTCTGCTGTTTCATTCACAATTTTAATGCACATCCTTTTCCAGCACATTTGAATTTGGTTGGGCAGATAGTCTCCCTTCATTTCCTTGGGTGAATCATGAGCTATTCTTGTTCCTCCTTTGACCTTGAGATCCTCCTGGCCCTTAATTCCTTAGCAGGAATGAGTTAGAGAGGAAGGGTCAGGGCTGGAATTGATCTCTAGACTGTTGAATTTTGCTGGGAATTTCACCTGCCTCCCCCCACGGAAGGTGTTTTCTTTTTCACCTATCTCTGAAAAGGCTGGGGAGCTTTTACTCTGTGCTTTGAGAGCTACAGTCTCTGCTTTTCAAAAAAACCTAATATCCAACAGGAAGCTCCCATCCACATTATTATAGGTGTATTTGTTTTTGCCTCTGGGGACAACACATCCTTTCCTTATGTCACGTTCATGTATAATCCCGAAGTTTCCAGCAGTTGGTTCTCCCTTCTTCTGGTACCCAGAGCAGTGCCTTGAACATGAGTATTTATTATTCCTGGAGGAAAGAGATAACAGGAGTTTTGTACATTTTCCAATAGTTACTGAGCTGTTGACCCTCATTGTCTCCAGATGACCATTTAAGGCAGTGCTTGTACTCTGGGAATTAGAAAGGGGGGGTCTGTAATGCTTTCCCATTACCACATCTGCCAGGCAGTTTGTTGTTGGCTGTTTTTATAGTGTCTTCTAAGAAGCCAGCCAGACTACCCTCTACAGTGTCCCCAAAGGCTGCTGGGGTGGGGGACACAAGGAAGCGTGAGCTGGTGGGAACTTTGTACCTCTCTCCTGCTTCAATCAGAGAAGACCTCCTTTATGTATTTATATATTTATTTGGAAAAAAACAGGTTAGCTGTTTTTTTTTTTTTTAAGTTCAGAAACGATTGGAATATGAAATAAGTTTGGAATTCACAGCCCCTTGTCCCAAGGCTATGAGACACAGAATGGGAATGTCCCATGTGTCCCCTTCCCCAACAGCTTCATGACCAGTTTCTATCGGAATACGAGGAAAGTTATCTACGGCCTATTACATTACTTTTGCCCCTTCCAGTCTCTTCTGACCCTATGTCTGCCTCTGTTGCTTCCGTACTCCCTCCAGTCATGATGGGTAAGTATGTTAACCAGGTTCTGAGAATTTCTGGAACAGCTAAAAAGTGATTAGGAAGCATTTTACTGCAGTCAACTAATCATATAAAAAGAATTCATTCCGACCAGAGTTCAATGATGTGCCTCTGTCCTAGGGCCTTATGTGTCCCTTCAGTCAGTGTTGCTTTAGGAGGAACCTGTTAACTGAATTCCATTCCTTGTAAGACTTTGAATCCTATACATTATTTAAGGGCATCCAGGCTGGAAGAACACTTTGATCTAATTCCCCTTTTCCAGACATTCTAGTCAGTTTGTTCCTGATGGGCTTGACTAGGACACAATGGGTATTGCTAGATTAAAACAAACAAACAAACAAACAAACAAAAACAAACGATACATCTGTCTCCTCTGTTGGGTCATTGGATAGTTAGATGGTAAAATTTCATCTCTGAGGTTTCTTTTTCCCTCCAAATGTATAATGTGAAGAGGCAGTTTGATGGATAGGGATTCTCTAAATTTCACGTGTAGCCCATGCCAAGAATTTAGCATCAAGCTGGACAGATCTTCTCAAGACAATATGAATTAAGAATTTCCTTTCTTGCAATATGTTTCTTTACCTCCTAGCCTCCCCAGAAGCCTGAAATCATCTTTGGCTACAGTCTACTTTGTCCCTTTTCTAATCGCATTATGTTTCCTTCCTTTTTCCCTACTTTCCATCAAGGGACTGGCTAATGGCTAGGTGGCAGATTTCTGGGGATGTGTCAGCATGTAACTCACTGAGGGCAGCAGGCGTGAGGAAAACTCTGGGTACCACCAGGATGAGCCATGTCCCAATGATGCGCTTTCCTGGCTGGTTTTGGACCAAGAATCTGGCTCTATCTGGAAGAGAAATGCCTTTGAAGAGAAATACTAACTTCTACGTCTACGAGAGAGCAACATAGTTTCACCTGAAATCTTTTCAAACCTTTGACTGAATCTGTACTCCGTTCGAAGGAGGCCAAGAGGCTTCCTAAAGGCCAACTCAGTTTTCTTAACAGATCTGTAGCAGAAATTCTCCTATCCATTCTCCAGTTACTGACTAGGCAGATTAGAGAATGTCTCCTGTACCACACACTGCATAGTATCGATGCAAATCTAACAGCACAGCCAACTCACATCTCCATCAGTTGAGTACCCAAGAGCCAGAGGTCTCTGTTCCCATGTTTCTTCCCGTCTTACTTGTTACCCCAATAGATATCACCTATTTTCACATGACGTGAGATGTTTTTTCTGTAAAAACTGAGTTGCATGCTTTGGAAAGAATTGGGAAGAGAGTCACTAGAAATTGGCTCTTAAATTAAGTATGGCAAAGGGGCGCATGGGTGGCTCAGTCGGTCAAGTGTCTGACTCTTTATTTTGGCTCAGGTCATGACCTCACGGTTCACGAGTTCAAGCTCTACTTGGAGCTCTGGGCTGATGGCGCAGAGCCGGCTTGGGATTCTGTCTCTCCCCCTCTCTCTGCCCCTCCCCTGTGCTCTCTCTCTCAAAATAAATAAGCTCTTAAAAAAATTAAGTGCGGTAAAGACAACTATGAAAAGTAGGGGAAATGTCCTAAATATCTACAACAATTCCAGGTACTTTTAACAATTATTCCAAGGCAAAAACTTTAAACGAGGGCTGTCCTGTGTAAATTGGGACATACCGATTTATCAGACCAGGCACGTAGAGATTGAAGGAGTAAAGATGCAAAAGGGATGTGTGTGTGTGCACGCGCACGCGTGTGTGTATAAATTTGCATTGGTGTTATAGTTGATAAAGTCATTGCAAATTATTGCATTACAGGAGAAATACACGTACTTTGTTTAAACATTTTACTAAAGTACAATCAATATAGAAAAAGACACAGATCTTAAGTGTAGAGCCTAATGAACTTTCACAAATGAATATAAACATGAAGCCAGGACTCAGAACAAGAGACAGAATATTGTTAGTATGTCCAAAGTCCGTCTTGGGGCCATAACCAGTCAATATCCCCCAAAGGGAAGGCACTATCCTGAATCCAAACATTATGGATTAGTTCTGTTTTTGTATTCTATGTAAATTGAATTTTGTAGAATGCATCCTTTTTGTGTTGGCTGCCTTCATTCAACATCATTTTTCTGAGATATATCCATTTGGTTGCATGTAGCTGTATTTCGTTCATACTTGTTGCTGGTTAGTATTTCATAGTATGATTACACAAGAATGTATTTATTCGATTAGCTTCTTGCTGAGTCTTTGGGTTGCTTTCCGGCTTTGTATATTACAAATACAGTTGACTCTTGAACAACACAGGGGGTTAGAGGCACTGCCTCCGTGCAGGTGAAAATTGGTATATAACTTTTGACGCCCCACGAACTTAATTACTAATAGCCTACTGTTGACCGGAAACCTTACCAGTAACATAAACAGGTGATCAGCACATATTTTGTATGTTAAATGTATTATCTACTGTATCCTTACAATAAAGTAATCTAGAGAAAAGAAAATGTTATTAAGAAAATTATAAGGAAGAGAAGATATATTTACAATGCTGTACTGTATTTATAAAAAAAAAAAAATCCATGTCTGAGTGAACCCGTGTAGTTCAAACCCATGTTGTTCCAGAGTCAACTATAATGTCAAATGAATGTTCTGGAATATCTCTTATTGAATATATACACATTTGTTAGGTCTGTACGCAGGGATAGCAATTGCAGGTCATAGGGGATTTGTATGGGTAACTTTAGCTTGATATGGCAAACAGTTTTCCCCAAATGGTTGCACTGATTTGCATCCCCGTCGGTAGGTTTTAGAGTTCCAGTGGCTCCGTTTCCGCACCATCACTTGGTATTTTCTGTCTTTTTTATTTGGCCTTTCTGGTAGGGTGTGCAATAGCAATTCATTGTAGTTTTAATGTTTATTTTCTCAAAAATGAGTGAAGTTAAGTATGTGTTCATAGATTTACTGGTCATTTGGATATCTGCCTTCAAGAAATTTAAATTTTTGTTCATTTTCTACTGGACACGTAAATCTTTTTTTTTTTTTTTTTTTACTGATTTGAGGAATCCTTTTTTGCTGTTAAACATTTCTATGCTGAAATAATTTTGGATCTACCAAAAACTTGCAAAAAGAGTACAGAGTTCCCATATAACATTCATCTAGCTTCCTCTAATATTAAGATCACCTAACCATGATATAATAATTCAAACCAAAAAATTAACATTGTGCAATACTGCTAACTAACCTACAGACTTTATTAGAATTTTAGGAATCAGGGTTTTTCAGTCTTCACTTTGTGATTCATTAATGAAATGATTCTCAGCTTTGGCTACCATTATTATCAATAGGAGCTATTTATTTGTTTACTAAAATTGTATAGGGGCGCCTGGGTGGCGCAGTCGGTTAAGCGTCCGACTTCAGCCAGGTCACGATCTCGCGGTCCGTGAGTTCGAGCCCCGCGTCAGGCTCTGGGCTGGTGGCTCGGAGCCTGGAGCCTGTTTCCGATTCTGTGTCTCCCTCTCTCTCTGCCCCTCCTCCGTTCATGCTCTGTCTCTCTCTGTCCCCCAAAAAATAAATAAACGTTGAAAAAAAAATTAAAAAAAAAAAAACCCTGCCTGCACCGAGACAGGAGGGTGGTTTATAAAATTGTATATATTTAAGTTGTACCCCATGATTTGACATACATGGACATAGTTAAATGATTACTACCATAAATATAATGAACATATCTTCTTCCATAGCTACCGTTTTATGTGTGTGTATGTTGAGGGCCCCTGAAATCTACTCTCTTAGCAAATTTCTGCTATTCTACTAACTATAGTCAGTATGCTGTATGTGAGATCTCAAGATGTGTTCATTCTGCGTAACAGCGAATTTGTAGCCTTTGATCAACATCTCCCCATTTTCTCCACCTCCTTGTCTCTGGTAACTACCATTCTATTCTCTACTCCTTTTTTTTTTTTTCTTTTTCCTACTCTCTGCTTCTATGTATTTGGCTTTTTTAGATACCAGGTATAAGTGAGATCATGCATTCTTTTTCCTCCTGCGTCTGGCTCATTTCGCTGAGCATAATGTTGAGGAATTCTTTCTATATTCCGATTCTGATTCCTTTGTCTGGTATGTGTGTTATGTATGTAGCCACTCTGTGACTTGCCTTTTCAGAAACTCTCTTAATGCTTCTTTTGATGGGCATAAGTTCTTGATGTTAAGGTTGTTCAACTTACCATACGTTTCCTTTTTGGTCCCTGTGTTTAAAACCTTTGCTTCTCCCAAGATATTATTTTGGGTCTACTTCTTATGTATCTTTTCTTCTGTTTTAAAAGCATACTGAGGGAAAGACAGGATTTTAAGAAGATCGAGGTGGCTTATGCGTGCAGGGTGGCTTGGGAGGAGAGGTTGGGAACAGAAAGACTAGCCAGGAGGCTGTGGCATCCACCTAGACGCCAGGTATAAAATAAGCCCAGACTAGGAGAACAAAGATGAAAAGAGAAGGGGAAGAATAGAATCAAGGGCTCTGTTGATCTGTTGGGGCAGATCTTCTTGCCTGAATGGATGAGAGCAGAATGGATAGCTCGGAGGCTTGCTTGGATACTGAGAGAGTGGAGACATTCTGCTCTTGCGGGATCCAGTCTTTCCAGAAATATGCTTTGTGGAGATACCATGGCCTCTGTTACAATGAAGAAGATGTTGAGTGAGTATTTGCCATGGGCAGAGAACAGAACAAGTAGGAATACCTTCCTGTTTAGGAAGTAGAATCCTGGAACAACAAAGGACTGGCGAAGCCTCCTGGGGGAGATGGTCGGACTTGATCTGAGAAACGTCTTAAGAGGAACCAGCCGGCCATCTCTTGGTGGAGAGTAGGTAACGTGCCGACTGGGGCAGGGAGTTGACACAAATGACCTCGTGAGCTCTCTGACAGCTTTAGTGAATCCTTGCCTGCCTTTCAACTCAAGGCTGAGTCATGGAGGCCATTTACCATTGTGAAGGCAACATCTGTTTAATGCCAAGAAGGGCTGGATTTGCCAAGTTTACTTTTCCGAAGCAGTACGGTAATTAGTAGATTTTGTTGAAAGTCCCTCTCCTTCTCTCTTTGCTAAAATACAGATGTCGCATTTGAATGGCTTATGCCTTGGGACTCTCTAATTACGCAGACTTCAACACAATCACGTCACAAGGGAAAGATCTGTGTAAACTTTTGAGAGAATGGAGCCCGGAGTTTAGATTTTTTTGTTACTACTTCATTTTCACTGTGTTCCAGCAGAAGATGTGTTTCTATGATTTAGGTAAACAGTTTTCTCCATCTGATTGGAGATTGAGGCAAAGGCACCCTGTTCTTTGCTAGGTCGGGATGTTGGGGCAGATTAAAAATTTCCACTAATTTCTACTAGCATTTTATTCTGAGAAAGCAAAGGAATGAGTAGAGCATTAGATGTGCAGAGACTCTGATTTTTAAAAATCCTAGCGTCCCTTCTGATTCCCTCATCCTTGGGTGTGCTTACCTGCCTTTGTTCCTGATATGTCCTCACGGGACTGATGAGGAATTGGGTTCCTTTTGCAGAAGAGTCTAGTCTAGTGGAGCTGTATTTATGGGTTCATATATTAGCTCTGTGGCACATCCTAAACCATCTATCTGGGTTATGACCTTCTGGAGAAGTCTTTGCCTTATTCTTTACACTCCCTAAAGATCCTGGTACATTGCCTTACTTATAGAAAATACTTGGGACTCCTGGGTGGCTCAGTCGGTTAAGTGTCCGACTTTGGCTCAGGTCATGATCTCACTGTTGGTGAGTTTGAGCCCCACGTTGGACTCTGTGCTGATAGCTCAGAGCCTGGAGCCTGCTTCGGATTCTGTGTTGCCCTCTCTCTCTGGTCACCCACCCCACCCCCACTCCTGCTCGCTCTCTCTCTCTCTCTCTCTCTCTCTCTCAAAAATAAAAATTAGAAAAAGAAAAAAAAAGGAAATGCTTAATAAACAATATTGGAAAAATCAGTTGAATAGAACAGGGAAATAACGGTGAGAGATGTAGGTAATTGAATCTTTGGGTATACGGCCCAAACTTACATATATCTGTCCTTGTCTCTGACCACAGACTGTCGTATAGCCTGTCCTTTAGCCCCCGTGGCCAAGTTGCCATTTCTTGAACGTTTCTTCTGTATATACCTCTAGTGAACACCTGTAAGTGTCCCCGAAAGGAGAGAGAGATTGGTTTAGAAAAAAATATTTGAAATAACAATGGCCAAAAATGGTCCAAATGTGATTAAAAAAATACAAACTGAAGTTCCAAGAAGGTCAGTGAACCCCGAGTGAAATAAGTATGGAGAAAACCACATTTCTTACCTCCGCGATTTGACACATTTCTGCTGCTTCAGCTTGGCTGAACTGTTCCCTTCAAAGCAGAAGCCGCCAGTAGGGGCTTCACCAAAAAGATCTCCAAATGACTATTGATAAGCGTATGAAAAAAGTGCTCTGCGTTATTATTCACCGAGAAGCACAAGTTAAAATCATAAGGAGATGCCACTCTACCTCCACAAAATGGCTAAAATTAACAAACTGACAATCCTAAGTGTTAGTGAGAATGTCAAGGAAACGGAGCTCTGAGACACTGTTGGTAAGTAAGTCGATACAATGGCTTTGAGAAAACTGGCGGTGTCTAATAAAGCTGAACACACGTCTTCTGTGATTCACTAGTGAATATATACCCAAGAGAAATGAGTGTTTATGTCTACCCATGGACGGTTACAAGAATGTTCACATCGTCAAACGCTGGAAACAATTCAAGTATCTACCAGTAGTTGAATGTTGGAGTGTGCTCTGGGTACTCTCAGAACGATGGATTCCAAACGCTTGTGTTCTAGTGCATTCCGTGCTGAGGTGGAAACACGCAGAGGAAGTACAACTGGGCCCACTGTGTGTTCTTGATCCAGGAAAGAGAGTTGGAAGGCCTTTGACCCTCTCCCTGTGATTTTATTTGAATCAGATAAGGAATGATAAATCACATTGCGGGAAAGTGATAAGGGTCGGAGCTGGAGTGGGGGCTCCAAATGGATGGTCAAGGCAATGTTACCTGGATTACCCGAGGGGAAGTCATAGTAATCAATTACTGCGTCTATTTGGTCCCATGACGGAGAACTTGGCAGAGAACCAGTGGCGTGGATCTCTGAAAACCACTCACCCTCCTAATTTCTATAAGACAATAACCTCATTTGCTCTCCCACCATCTTTGATGACTAAATAGCGCTTGGGGCGCGTTGTGAGCTCACCACGTATGTGGAGGAAGCGTCAGAGTCCCGACCCTGCTAGCTGCAGAGTGGAGAATCCCCTATGCCTCTATCTCCATTCTGTCTCTTCTACCCGGGCTCAACTTACAGCCTGGGCCTGGCAAGACTGCTCCACAGTGTGCAAAATTCCACGGAGTGAGGTCTGAATTCTCTTCGAGGGTTCCTGGAACCGTGAGAAAGAAGCCAGGAAGGTGGATGGCCAAATGTAAAATAATTAAGAAGACAAGGTCTATGCATTTCACTAACTCACTTTCCTTCTCCCCATGCCCTTCCCTGAAATGGAGGCGGGAATGCTTTCCAACTGGAATGAGAACCTGTCTCCATTCTGAGCCAAGGCAGAGTTAAATAAGCCATTGTGCCATGTGCTTATGGGTAATTAGGCATGAAAAGAATCTGCAGTCAGCTCCCTCCATTGTTCCTCGCAAGCTGTCCTTTTGCCATGTGCCCGAGCCCCGGGGTCTCAGTGCTGGCACCACTACAGAGATATGGATGTCGTTGTCATGGCAACTCCTCTGTGCTAAGCAACTTGATGGTCTAATATTATTAAGAGGGCAGGGGTCAAAAGCCACTGAGGGACTTTGTCTCCGAAGCCCAGGATCACTGTGTCAGGGATGGGGCAGGACTGCACGCTCATGGGAGAAGAGGGGAGCTCAGGAAGCACCAGATTGCCCCCACCACAGAGCCCTTTGCGGCGGTGAGATGGCCACACTGTGAGGCCAATAAAATACGTCTCTGAGGCTTCTAAGTTTCTGTCTCCCGTGGCTCTGTCTCCGTGGCTGGCTCTCGCTCTTGGGAAAGGACGTGCTTGCAGTAGGCTTCATCTGAATGTGAATTCTAGAATGTCACTTCTGTTTGTATTTGTGTTTCCAGTCTTGACTGCCAACTGTAAAATGAAAAGCATTGACCAGGAGGTGGTAGAAAATATTTGGGGTGGGGGGGACAGATCCCTTTCCCTCAAACCCTACGCTTGCATACTGAAGGAGCTGCCTTGCCTCTTCTTAACTTTTTATTAGACAAGAGTTCAAACGTTGACACAAGTAGGGAGACTAGCATAATGAGCCCCCATGTTACCATCACCCCAGTTGCTTTCTCTCTACAGTTGTTCGCCTCGTCTGGCAGATCAATATGGAGCAGAAGGGGGTCCCTTATACCCCGCTCCCCTCCACCTCAGCCTTAGCCGGGGATGCTCTGGCTCAACAAGCTAGGATAAAAGATTTCTTCAAGAGTGACACAGAGGAAAATGTGTTGGGCCCTTCCCAGGCTCTTTTAGAGCATCGCGTTAGATGCTGAATGTCAGGGCTTCCGTGGTGCCGCTGTCAGCCAGTCACAAGACCTAGGATTGCGTGGAGCACCCCCATAGCCAGCCAATCGGAGGCCAAAGGTGGCTGGCCTCTTAGCCATTACCTAAAAGACTGTTCCCTGCCTTTCCTGGGACGAGCTTCACAGACTGCGCCATCCAGTCATCGAAATCAGCAGATTGCCTCTCAGTGTTGACCAAGAGGAGGGTTCAAAAAAGGCTCCCCGTCTTTGACTCATGCGGTGCCTTTCCATATGAAGTGGCAAAATGTATCCACTGTTCTAACAGAGTCTGTAAACCCTGCTAGCACTACAGAGGGAGTCACAGTACCCTGAGCCCCCTTCTGAATCAGTTCTCGGCCTCAGTGGGCAGGGAAGAGGGGGCCATGCTGTACATGAGAGACTGTTATAATAGGGTTATTCTAATCTGTCTGGTAGTGAAGTAGATGTATGATGCTAACAAATTCTACTGAAAGGTGACATGGCATGAAAAAACTCAGGTTTAAAAAAATTATGCAAGAGGGTTGAAGAGGTGGAAGCATTTTCGTTCTATTCTACTCGGCTCTTTGGCTGGTCTCAGAATCAGATCGATGATAAGAGCGACTAAAAGGAGAACACCAAAATTAATTTCCTATGTAATTTTCCATGAAATTATGAGGCCCCAAAAGGCAGCCAGGTAATTGAAACTTTGTATCATCCTGACCTAAGGAAAGGGGTTGGGGTCAGGGAATACAGAGGGGAGACAGGCCTTTTAGAGGAAGGCAGAGACAGTGTTTGGAAAACAAAGTTTGCCCAGGTAGGCGGGTCAGTTTCTGAGATTAAAAAGATACCTGGTAGCAGCTGTCTTCCTGGAAGAGACCCCCTTTCCAGTATAACTTTAGGGGGCATCATTTGAGGCAAGGTAAAGAGCTTCTCCCAAATCTGTTGCGTTTGGATTTCAGCGCAGAAGAAAGAATCCTTACGCCTAGCAGACATATTTTGCAGGAGTAAGATCTGTTTCCCTTCAGTCCCATCTTTGAAACTTCAGATAAGAAGTTTCATAATTTGGAAGCTGAGCTGGTAGTTTGCTTCGTCCCCTGCTTCATGGGATCAGCCTCGGTCACGAGACTAGGTTAGTTCAGTTAAACAGTTGGGTCTCGTTTTGGGAGGCCGGTAAGGTAGGTGTAAGTCAGAGATAGGCCTGTATTGTGTAAGGAAGCAACCAGGCATTTATTTATTTATTAAAAATATTTATTTATTTTTGAGAGAGTGAAAGGGAGCATGCACATGTGCGTGAGCAGGGGAGGGGCAGAGATAGAGAGAGAGAGAGAGAGAGAGAGAGAGAGAGAGAGGGAGGGAAAAAGAGAATTGTAAGCAGGCTTCTCACTGGGGCATGAACCCACGGATCGTGATATCATGACCCCACCGAAGTCAGACGCTTAACCAACTAAGCCAACCAGGTGCCTCGTAACCAGGTATTTAATAAGAGCGTATCTATTTTAACAACAAGAAAAACAGCAGTTAATGATCCGAGCGACTATAATCTTAGTTTCTGAGTTCTGGAGGTAGCCTGTCAATAAAATTTCTAGCTGTCAGGCTCAAAGCATCTTCAGTTAGAGTGAGGGCAGGCAGTGGCAATCTGACAGATCCTCTTGGTTCGCAGTCTGAATGTCTCTGGTGATCTTTCTGAGTGGCCCACACAGCGACAGGCCGGCATATTGTTTAAACACGAGCGATTGCGGCAGTTTCCCTGAAGTTTCTATCAAATTGCTCACATTCAGTTTGCAGGGCTTCGGGGAAGAGGGCAGCTTTAGTTCTTCATGATTCCAAGTCAAAACGGGAGAAAAACTGGAAACGTTAATTTGGAGGGTCGTAGCTAGGAATGAGGAAACTAGAAGAATTTAGGATCCAGTCCAATTTACGGGTAGAAAACAAAATCTCAAAGATAATAAACAGCACTAGGATCTAACATCCGCAAAGGTATGCTACCAGCACCTAATTTTTTCTCCCTAAAATCACCCTCATTTCTACCAGAATGGCCAAATTAAGACTAATTGATGTGGAGAATGTGTCTAGTCTTAGCAAATTTGGCCTGATTATTTACCTAAGCGCAGAAAGAATAGTGATGGACCGTATAGTCTCTTTTAAATCTGCTTTGGTGGAACTTTTCGTAAGGAACCTCAGATTGAACCTTTAAAAACCACTCAAGGCTGAGAAGCCAAGCCAAGGACTCCCCATCAGACTTTGCCTGCAATACATATAGGCTTGGTGAACTCGTCTGTTCTGGACGTTCCCCCAAATATCCCGAATTTCCTGTGCCTGCTCAAGAGGTGCTCTTCCTTCTTGGAAGGCTGTTGGGAACCCTGTAAGCAAGGTACCAGGCTGTTTTCCCAACGGGCTTTATTGGCTCCATAAAGTCAACTTTGGTTCCTGAACGCTGACTGGCCTAGCTATCTGATCCTATGTACGTTCTCGAACCTAGCATTCCAGTCAGAGCCTTGATGATATAATCAGTGTTTTCAATTTGTTCTGTTACAAGGAGAACAGATTTTTACTGAACTTATACAAATAAACATATTGTCATAAAAAACATTCACCAAGTGTCTAAATTCTGGAGGGATTAGGTAGGGGGAAAAAGTAATTGTTTTATTCCCATTCACAAAGGTATATCTTACCCAACTGCTCTAAGATAAAAGTGGTTTAGGGGCACCTGGTTGAGCGTCTGACTTTGGCCCAGGTCATGATCTCACAGGTCATGAGTTCCTGAGTTCGAGCCCCGTGTCAGGCTCTGTGCTGACAGCTCAGAGCCTGGAACCTGCTTCAGATTCTGTGTCTCCCTCTCTCTCTGCGCCTTCCCCACTTGTGCTCTCTCTCTCCCCTCTCTCTCTCAACAATAAATAAACACTAAAACAAGTAGTTTAAAAGAAAAAAGGTTAGGTCTATAAAAACAAAACGTTAAGGAACTAACAATGTTTTAAACAAAAATCATAAAAATTATAATCCTCCTCATCAGTTCATTCAGTCTCATGTAATTAATTCTTGTTCTGCTTGAATCCTGGAAAATTTTTACCCAGTATAGTTTCCTGATCTTAAAGTTATCAGCAGCTTTTGCCTGCCAGAGTTCTTTACATGAATCTCCTTGAAGATGAGTCACTTTTTCAGGAATGCTTTTGCAAAAGGATCGGAATAGAACAGTAGCTGCAAATGACGAGACTTAAAAATGGCCATAGTCAAATATCTGATGAGAGTTCATCGTAATGCAGTTGATAAGCAAATTTGGTTATTTCTGACACACATTTTAAGATAATGACTAGATTTATGACTGATTAACATTATCCCAGGACATAGCAGAATTTAAGAGTTGCATAGAATTTTTGGAACATGAATAAACCTATATAAATACAACACAAGCAAGGCTTGGTGTTAACTTCTTATTTGACAATACAGTAAAACCTTGGTTTGTGAGCACAGTTTGTTCTGTAACCCATGCTTGTAATCCAAAGCACTTGTATATCAAAGCGAATTTCAAGAACCATTGGGTCAGTTCTGATCATGTGACGTTCGGCATCGTGTGCTACTCATATTGCAAGACATCGCTCGTTGATCAAGGTAAAATTTATTAGAAATATTTGCTCGTTTTACAGCACACTTGCGGAACAAGTTACTCGCAATCCACGCTTCTGCTACTTTCTATGTAATTTAACATGCCAAATAAGCTCAATTACTTTAATAGCTCTGCTTTTATAGAGAGAGAACAAATCTTTTGAGAAGTTCCAAGGACCCTCTACAAAATCCCAAAGCTAGTTCGAGATCAAAAAAACTTCATTTAGAATTTGATTTTGGGAAGTTTGTCAAAAATATCAAAAGATGGAGACACTTGACTAAAAAGGATCTTAGATCATTATGAAACAATACTTAATTATCTATTTTACTAAAGTGGCAATAAAAGGTTTCAAACGCAAATACAGAAAGTTACATAGCTTTGAGGAAAACTTAACTCTTTTATTTATTTATTTATTTATGTATGTATGTATGTATGTATGTATGTATTTATTTATTTAAAGTTTATTATTATTTTTAAATTTTTTTTCAACGTTTTTTATTTATTTTTGGGACAGAGAGAGACAGAGCATGAACGGGGGAGGGGCAGAGAGAGAGGGAGACACAGAATCAGAAACAGGCTCCAGGCTCCGAGCCATCAGCCCAGAGCCTGACGCGGGGCTCGAACTCACGGACTGCGAGATCGTGACCTGGCTGAAGTCGGACGCTCAACCGACTGCGCCACCCAGGCGCCCCTTAAAGTTTATTTTTGAGAGAGAGAGAGTGAGGCAGAGAGAGAGGAAGAGAGAGAATCTCAAGCAGGCTCCGCACCATCAACTTGGAGCCTGACATGGGGCTCGAACTCAAAAACTGTGAGATCGTGACCTGAGCCAAAATCAAGAGTTGGACACTTCACTGAGCTGCCCGGGTGCCCCAAAACTTAACTCTTTTAATTTTAAGATTCAAAATTACTCAAGATTTGGTTTTCTTAAGTAATTGAAGATCTGATAATGAAGATAACATTAGGCATAGGAAATTATTTTAATGAAACAAAAATCTTTGCTTTCTAGGCAGATTACTTAAAAGGTAAAGAAAAACTTTCACAGTCTTTTATCAGGAACAGACCAACAGTCCAAGAAAACTTTGTTGTTTTAGCACATGAAAGAAAATTAGTTCCCATTCAACATAAGTTCACTATTGATATTAAAACTTATTTTTAAAATCTTTATAATAACAATTCAATTTTAGCCAGCTTGATTATCCAAGGTAAAATATTTTTTTTTCCTCTTTCTTTCTTCCCAACTCGGTATAACATTTTGCCCTTTATTTTTCTCTTTCCTATTCTGAAATAACCAGTTTTGCTTTAGGACAAAATCACTTTCATTTCCCTCAACAAAAATTCATCTCCATATCTCATATCTTTTCCTAGTTAAAAACACATTCTATATTCCTTGCATGCAGATTTGTCTCCCTTCTTATTTCTTGTAGCTTCAATTATATATATTAATTAGAACGCTTAACTCTTAGAAACATCAATTTCTAGTGAAAGCTAAGAAGTAAGAAATTGTGAACTGTTGCACCGGCATTTAGATTGACAAATTTATGAATACATTTCATAATTTCTAGAGACATATGCTTCTTCAGAGTACAGTCTTTCAACAGCACGAGACATGTTTACCAACAGACCCAAATTTATCTTTTAGTTCCTCTGTAATAGGAAACCAAAAGTAGATAAACCTATATTCAGTAATTATTATTTCAACATTTTATTTTATGTCACAATGATCTAGATATTAAATGAATTTCCATCATTTAACTTAACTTCGTAAGAAATGTTAAGATTTCTGGCTACCGGAAATATTTGGGAAACTATTTTTCTAACGTTTATTTATTTTTTAGCAAGAGCACAAGTGGAGGAGGAGTAGAGAGAGGGGGCACAGAAGATCTAAAGTGGGCTCTGTGCTGACAGCGGTGAGCCCAGTGCAGGGCTTGAGCTTACGAACCCACCAGATCAGGACCTGAGCCACAGTTGGACACTCAACTGACTGAGCCACGCAGGTGCTCCAGGAAACTATTTTTAAATATGCATGCTACAAAACATTATTATTGCTAGAAAAAAGTTCACTTAAAAAACGTTTACCCCATTTACATCAATCTAAATCACTTGCTCCTTAAAGTAATGTTTAGAGTACCCAGGAAAACTTCATGATACGTTCAGCAAAGTTGGCCATCATCCCAAGCTACTTTTCTTGCTAAGGAAATTTTTTTTTTAAATTTTTTTAATGTTTATTTATTTTTGAGAGAGACAGAGACAGAATGCGAGTGGGTTGGGGCAGAGAGAGAGAGAGGGAGGCACAGAATCTGAAGCAGGCCCCAGGGCTCCGAGCTGTCAGCACAGAGCCTGACGCGGGGCTCGAACCCACGAGCTGTGAGATCATGGCCTGAGCCGAAGTCGGACGCTCAACTGACTGAACCACCCAGGCGCCCCAGGAAATTTTTAAGAGATAACATGAATTTATCAGTGTTAAACCCAGGTTGAATAAACGTTGCATGTCTGTATTTAATCTTGATAACTCCAAAGACATGCCTATTTTCTTTTTTCTTTTCTTTTCTTTTCTTTTCTTTTCTTTTCTTTTCTCCTTTCTTTTCTTTTCTTTTCTTTTCTTTTCTTTTCTTTTCTTTTCTTTTCTTTTCTTTTCTTTTCTTATTTATTCACTTTTGAGAGACAGAGACAGAGCAAGAGTGGGGTTGGGGCAGAGAAGAGAGGCAGACACAGGATCCGAAGCAGGCTCCAGGCTCTGAGCTGTAAGCTCAGAGCCCAACATGGGGCCTGAACCCACCAACGGCGAGATCGTGACCTGAGCCGAAGTCGGATGCTCAACTGGCTGAGCCACCCAGTCGCCCCAAGACATGCCTATTTTTAAATAAACCAGCAAACTTCTACTAGCTTTTATTTGCCAAAGTTTATCTTAGATCATATGAAATTGAAAAACATTTGGGTTAGTTATTCTTTGGAATTTTGGAAAACCCAGTCCTTACAAGTGCTTGTCTTTTTTTTTTTTTTCTTTTTATGTTTATTTTTGAGAAAGAGACAGACAGCCAGGGCCTGGGTGGGCAGGGGCAGAGAGAGAGGGAGACACAGAATCTGAAGCAGGCTCCATGCTCCGAGCTGTCAGCACAGAGCCCAATGTGGGGCTCAAACTCATGAACCGTGAGATTATGACCTGAGCTGAAGTCCGACGCTTAACCAACTGAGCCACCCAGGTGCCCCTCAAGTGTTTGTCTTTTAAATGAACCAAATAGAGCTCTTTTACAAATTAATTTTGGCAACACCATCTGGAGGTAAAAAAATATCACGTCTACAACATATATATGGAGAAAGATGCACAAACATCCAGACAGATGAAAACTGAGATCCTTTGTTCTAAAATTTTAGCCATGAGTCAGGTACAATAATACAAAACTCACTAATTTATAAAAGAACAGTTGTATTCCAGTTTTGTTTTGGCAGTTGGGATAAGTTAAATTTTTCTGCTCAGATTGCTAAAGCTTTTTGATAATATTTGTGGAGATGACACTTAAGACTTTTTATTTGTGCAACTTCCAAATCTCTCTCTCTCTCTGTCTCTTTTTTTTGTGTGTGATGAGAAACATCTCCCTAAAGTCTCAATTTTTTTAATTTTAATTTTTTTTTTTATAATTTACATCCAAGTTAGTTAGCATATAGTGCAACGATGATTTCAGGAGTAGATTTCTTAATGCCTCTTACCCCTTTAGCCCATCCCTCCTCCCACAACCCCTCCTGTAACCCTCAGTTTGTTCTCCATATTTATGAGTCTCTTCTGTTTTGTCCCCCTCCCTATTTTTATATTATTTTTGTTTCCCTTCCCTTATTCTTAAAGTTATCATATGAGTGAAGCTGTATGATTTTTGTCCTTCTCTGACTAATTTCGCTTAGCATCATACCCTCCAGTTCCATCCACGTAGTTGCAAATGGCAAGATTTCATTCTTTTTGATTGCTGAGTAATACTCCATTGTATGTGTGTGTGTATGTATGTGTGTGTGTGTGTGTGTGTGTGTGTATATATACACACACCACATTTTTTTACCCATTCATCCATTGATGGACATTTTGGCTCTTTCCATACCCTAAAGTCTGTATTTTAAAGAATGGCTCTTAGATCCTCTAAGAGGGGGCATATTTGCCTTATATCAGAGGTCTAGGGTAATGACTATTTAATTTTTCCTTTTTTTTCTTAAGTGTAGGACAATTGGACTTCCAATGTCCTGGTTATTATTATTATTATTATTTTTACAATATTTGCAAATGTTTAAGGCAAATAGGAAAGGGTCTAAGTGGATATTGGGTTGCTTTCAGAATTATGCTTTTGTTTTAAGCTATTTTCTACAGATTGGGTAGTTGCTTCCATTATAATGCTTAAGAGATTGCCTAGCCCACTCAACTACACCATTTTGGATTTGCCTTTTTATATCAGGGAGAGAATTTCTTACTAAGGTGAAAATTAAAGTATTCCTATGTTCTAAAGCTTCAGGGTTTAGTATACTGTGCCTCTAGACAACCTGTCTAAGATGTTCAACAAATGTGTCTGGCTGTTCTCTTTCTTTAGAGTGCACGATTAAGCTTTAAACTAGTTCATCTGAGGGGAGAAAGCCTCAACTGTTGCTTCTTTCAGCCCCTAAGTGTCAGCCTCCAGCTGAGCCACCTCCTGGTCATTTAACGGAAGATCTGGGAGAAATTATGGCCATCTGTTTCCTCTGTGATATGGGGGGTGGGGGTGGGGTCTCCCCAGGGACCACCTGGCTTACCTGATGACCACAGTAGCGTCATGACTGAAGAACACTTCTTAACAGCCAATCTAGGTCCCTGTCGCTGGGGTGGTGAATGGCCACAAGTTTTCCAACTCCTCTCTAAATGAGGTAGGATCTTCTGAAAGTGGCTTTATAATTTAGAAGATTTGTTGCTCTCCAAGAAACATGCTTTCTTTGTGGTAAGGGTCCAGAATACGTGTGCAGACGACATTATTTAGGAAGCTCTGAACCGGCAGACCTCGACTGCACAGCTCTGGAAATTAGGAGGAGTTATGAGGGTCAGGAGAGTGAACCCTATAGAGTATCTCAAGTTCTGCTAAATTCACTTCCTGGCTATTCGTATTTACATGAGTACCTTGTGAACCCCGGGCCTGAAGATCAGGCTGGAGCGCTTCCTGTAAATCTCATAAAGAAAGAGAAGTCAAAACAGGCAGCTGGGTATTTAAGGGATTTTCTGGGGAGAGTTGGAGGAGTAGGAGAATTTGCTGAATCGATGGGGCTGGCTTCCGAGGGGGTGTTAAATGGGACCCAGAGATCCAAAAGATCTTCCACCCAGGTGTCCCGAAAGGGGAATTTGTTTTTGATATGGACTGTAATTTTTGTTTTAAGTCTAACTTCTGTTCTTCCATTTGATTAAGGGAGTTCCTAAGGCCAGTGATTTTCCTCCTTTGTATCCATTTTTCAACTTGGTCTTTCCAAGGTACTAAGACGACAGTTGTTAAGAATGAGACTCGTCTAGGGGCGCCTGGGTGGCTCAGTCGGTTAAGCATCTGCCTTATGCTCAAGTCATGATCTCACGGTTTGTGGGTTCGAGCCCCGCGTCGGGCTCTGTGCTGAGCGCTCAGAGCTTGGAGCCTGCTTTGGATTCTGTGTCTCCCTCTCTCTCTTCCCCTCCCCAACTCATGCTCTGTCCCTCTGTCTCTGTCTCTCTCTCAAATACAAACATGAAAAACAAAGAATGAGAGCCCTCTAAATTTTTTCTTCTTCTAAATATAGCCAATTCAAAGGACTCATTATGTGGTCATTGACAAGCGGAGTCTTGTCTTAATCTCAATAGTGACTCAAACTAATAAGCCTTTTTATGTCTTAACCCTGGAATACAAGAGGCATCTCAAAGGTCTAGAACCCCTGTGACATAAGTCCAGGTTACTACCTGTGCTTCTGACCGACCAGCTGAGGCTGCTAAGAATCCCAGTCTGTTCCACTGGCCATCAAACACACACTGCTACAGGCACCTTTCAGATGGCAGAGGCCAGAGACACAAAGCCAAGCTCTCAAGACATAGACTGAAGAGGAGAGGAAAATCTCTTTTGATTTTGTATTTCATGTGCACATCCTCAGCGTTAGCTAAGCCTTGGGTCTTTCAGAGCCAAATTTATACCTCAGAGGGGTGTGCCCCGGGGTGGGGATTGTGTGGTGTTTTAGAGTGTACCTCATTGCACAGAGATTTTCTTGAGGTTGGCAGGTGACCTAGTGTCAATCTAACCTGTTCTGTGACCAACTTACCCTTTTGAGCCTTTGAGTTAGATGGTGAGCATTCTGTCAGCTTCTAAGTGCTTGACATTTGCCCACCAATTTTGTGGTTTTGCTTCTGATACTCCCATTAGCAATAGCCTTTACCTCATGTGCACATTAACTCACGGCAAAATTTGTCTAAATAGACACGGGTCTGGTGAGAACCATGAGCTCACCAGTCTGTGAGGCTGGCTTGAATGATAGGCTTATGGGACCAGTGCCTACATCATACCCTATGGTTTTCCTCCTCATGACATATGACACAAAAGGCAGAGACAGGGGCACCTGGGTGGCTCAGTTGGTTAAGTGTCTGACTTCAGCTCAGGTCATGATCTTGCGGTCCGTGAGTTCGAGCCCTGCGTCGGGCTCTGTGCAGACAGCTCGGAGCCTGGAGCCTATTTCGGATCCTGTGTCTCCCTCTCTCTCTGCCCCTCCCCTGCTCATGCTCTGTCTCTCTCTGTCTCATAAATAAATAAACGTTAAAAAAAATTAAAAAAAAAAGGCAGAGACAAAGGAAAACAGTAATCGTCAACAGAAAGCAAAAATACTCGTAACAAATCGTTATTAGAGTCTGTATACCCAAGGAACTAGTTCGCACAAATACTCTCCTGAGAATCTAAATCTAGGAAAGGGAAAAAGAACCCCTACCACCCTCACTTCCACCAGACCCTACAGGTAGAGCTCAGGGAGACCGACAGAGTGAGAATTCTTACCTTCTGCCAGATTTTTTAAAATTTCATTTATTTATTTTGAGAGAGAAAGAGACAGTGTGAGTGGGAGGGGGGCAGAGAGAGAGAGAGGGAGAGAGAAAGAATCTCAAGCAGGCCCCTCACTATCAGCACAGAGACCAATGCAGGACTCGAACTCATGAAACAGTGAGATCATGACCCGAACCAATACGAAGAGTCAGATGCTTAACCGACTGAGCCACCCAGGCACCTCCCATTACCCTCTGCCGGTTGTTATTGGACGTCCCAGGGTCTCAGCTGCAGAAGCAGAGCAAAGAGTGTCCAGCCAGTGTAGGTCCCTTCATGGTGTTCAACTGAAGGGATAGAAAAGTTTTCCTTCTATTCCTTTAGGTTCTTTGTCTGGTCTAATAATCAAATTGATATAAGACAGATTAATAGGAAAAAAAAACAAATTTAATTTCACACATACAAGAGCCCCGTAAAATTATGAGGCCCCAAAGGCAGCCAGGTAATTGAAACTCATGTGACATCATGAGTAAGGAAAGGGACAGGAGTGTGAGCAGACAAAGGAGAGGTGGGGGGAAGACCATCCATAGGAAGGTGAGAAGAGATGTTTGGAAAACAAATTGCCCCAGTATGCAGATCGGTTTTTAGGTAAAAAGAGAACTCTGATAATAGTTTCTTTTTGGTAGAGGCCCCCTTTCCAATGTAAATTGAGGCAGTTGATGGGGAGGTAAAGCGCTTTTCCTGAATCTGCTGGGTTTTGATTTTCCTTTGGCTCGAAATATCCTTTTGCCAAAGAGAAACATTTTGGGGTAGCAACATCTCCTCCCGTATAGGGCCAATATAGGTTTCTTTGTAAGATGTAAAGAAGGAAGAGTCAAGCTCAGTTTCAGATTACCAAATACAATTGTCTACAGTATGGGCATGCCAAAAATGACCACTGCTCCCATATCGCCAAACATTTATCATTTCTAGAATGCTTTTCAGGTGAACAAACATGTAGAGCTTTTCCAGGTGAGAGTTACTGAGTGTTCAGTTCTTGGGAATTTGCAAAAATTCAGCCCGAAGTGAAAGATAGCAGTGTTGGAGCCCATCGAGAGCTTCAAGCACTATATCAGAGACACAGAAACAAGCGGCGGGCAGGTGGATCGGGGTGGGCACCGCACTGTTCGGTAAGTTTTGGGCTGATCTTACAAAGAGAAAACGTAAACGTTTGCTTCTGTAATTGACAGGACTCACGTTAGTCACTTGTCAAGGACACACCTAGTCTTTCAATACAGCCAACTCTTCTATGAGATAAGTAGGTAGATGCTTACACCCCCATTTTATACGTAAGGAAACGAAGACCCGGGGGAAGTTACCTATTGAATAATCAAATGAATTGGACAAGCCTTAGACCCTTTGCCTCCCAATCCAGAGAGCTCGAGGAGTAAATCCGTAAGACAAACCGACTAGCCACGTTCATCAAGGAAGCTTATTTCAGCCTGTTCGGGAATATAGAGCTCAAATGGCCCTTTTTTTTTACATAACCAGGTTTTATTATCGCCTTACCTTTGTTTTGTTTGCTTGTTTCACAGATGATGCTCCCTTAAAAACAACTTTAGTTAGGCTTGGTTGATTTCAAGGAAGAGAAATATTCAACTCAACGTAACTTGGGGGAAAGGGAGCTTAATGTAAAAGTGTTTTTAAAAGCACAGGGAAAGAAAGCCCCGTGGGACTGAGGGGGTTGTGGAGATGGGTGATTCCTTCTGCCTCTTGTGATGGAACCACTCTTTTCTACTACTGGATTTCATTTCTCTCTCCACCAATGGATTCTTTAGTCTTCTTAGAACTCAAGTCTTCTCATAACTTTGACCTCTATGTGGCCCCTTATGGCTCTTCTGGCCTCTAAAAGATGAGCTTTCTTCACCTTTTCTTCTACTGATAACTAATAAATGCTCATGATAGTTCCTTGCTCAAAGTTTCAGGAGAGGAAATATGACTAGCCTGGCATTCTGAGAGGTTAGGATTAATTGCCCTTGGATTAGATGTCCATGCCTGGGCCAGTCGAATGCAGCCTGTGTTGGGGTTCACATAGACAAAATGGTAGCTGAAGCCTATCCTTTCAGGGTGATCTCTAGGTGGAGATCCTGAGTTAGTGCAGTGAAACTACACTTGCTGATTCTACTTCCTTCTTTCTCATTTACTTTTCAGCATGGACCGGACTAGGGTGAAGCAAATGAGACACCTAAGGTACAAGATTTTTTTAATGTTTATTTTTGAGAGAGAGAGAGAGAGAGAGAGAGAGAGAGAGAGAGAGAGAGAGTGTGAGTAAGGGAAGGGCAGAGAGAGAGGGAGACACAGAATCCAAAGCAGGCTCCAGGTTCTGAGCCATCAGCACAGAGCCTGAGGTGGAACTCGAACCCACGAACTATGAGATCATGACCTAAGCCAAAGTTGGATGCTTAACCAACTGAGACACCCAGGTGCCCCTAAGGTACAAGATTTAAGGCTGCACTCACTCTCAGATGCTGATCCTGCCCATGCACAACGTTGAGAATCAGTTTCACCTTAAATCTTGTACCCTGGATGCCTCTCTTCCCTCACCTCATCCCCATTCCTTCACCAAATGTGTTCCCATGAAGGTCACCAATGACCTGTATATTGTTGTATCCAACAAATATTTTCAGGCTTTCAAGATCTCTTTCTCAGCCTCTTTGGGTGTTTGACATTCCTTCACTGAAACTCTCTTCCCTTTTCCATGTTTTCCCCAGGTCTCCAGATAATCTTAGTCTCTTTCATGGCTCCCTCTTTTCAATCAGTGTTCACATTTGGGCATACTATATTTGATTGTCCCTAAACATCCCTTAGAGCAATTTATCTATAACCACAGTTTCCACCTACACCGTATGTCGGTGTGATTCTGAAGTTTACGTCTTCAAATCAGATCGATCTCCTGATAGTCCATATTCCGTTTGTCTTCCACCTTTGATGTCTCACAGAAACATCAAACTCAGTATGTCCCAACTCAGAAATATGACTGTCCAATGCGAAACTTTCTCTGCATTCGGTATTACCCTTATCAGTAAATTCACGAGAGAAGTCAAAACAATCGACCATGCCATTCGTGACTCCGCCCCACCTCAGCCAATTGGTTGTGAAGTGTTTTTGATGGTCGCCCACATATATCTTGTATCTGTCCATTCTTGTCCATCTCTACGTTATTGCCTAACTCAGACTCTCATCCCTTCTCCACTTGACTAATGCAGTTGTCGGTTGGTCTTCCGGAGCTCAGTCTTCCTCGCCTTCCAACCCATTCTCCACACTACAGCCAGACTTATCTTTCAAAAATGAAATTCTGAATATTTTAATCCCTCGTGTAGGATTCTTAAATGGCTTACCATTGTCTCAAAAAGATAAAATCCAAATGTTTTGGTATGGCCTTCAAGATCCTTCATAACCTAATCCCTTACTTTCTCTGAATTTCATCGACTACACACCTTTCCAGAGCCTACAATCCAGCGGTGTCCTATTACTAATATTTTCCCCCATCAGGTGCTTTCATGACTCTATGCCTTTTATATGCTGTTCCTTGTACCACTATCCCTTGTTTGCTCAGGAAACTCCTACTCATCCTTAAAGACCTAGCTCAACTTTTTGCTACTTTCTGACAGTTTCTCATATAACCAGAGTGGAACGCTGACGCTATATTGGAATGTGTTTCTACATCTGTTATCTGGTACTTACCCTACCAGTTTGAAATGATTTCCCCCTTCTTAGACTTTGAGTTCCTTTCAGACCAAGGATTTGTTTTACTCCTCTTTGTAGCCCTGGTGCCTAATTCTTTCCCATCGCTAGGACTCAATACTCAATATACATTTGGAGACGCATTGACCTTCGTGGGCTTAGTGGATGTGTGTTGATGAATTAACATGCTTTCTGGTTTCCAAAGCATTTTTACGTCATTCATAGCGTGTGGCCCCTTCTTTTCAGGGGGCCATTCCTGTTTTGGATTTTTTTGGACCGTGGTTTGCCCTAGAATTGATCCTACTGAAGGACAAAGCGGAGTGGCTGGAAAGGAACCCAAAATTCCCCCAGGTATATCTTTGGTGATAGTATCACCCAGCTCTCCATTTTAGCTCTTTGGTAGAGCTCCTCTTTCTTCTCCTTAGATGTCCGGTATGTCCTTGCCCTTCTTTATTTTCTTCTCAAAGAGTAACCTTTCTGTTCTCAGGAAATAACCTGATAAGTTTTTTTTTTTAATTTTTTAACGTTTATTTATTTTTGAGACAGAGAGAGACAGAGCATGAACGGGGGAGGGTCAGAGAGAGGGAGACACAGAATCTGAAACAGGCTCCAGGCTCTGAGCTGTCAGCACAGAGCCCAATGCGGGGCTCAAACTCACGAACTGTGAGATCATGACCTGAGCTGAAGTCGGACGCTTGACTGACTGAGCCACCCAGGCGCCCCTATGATAAGTTAATTCACCCTGAGGTGAATGATTAACAATGCTCAAAGCAGTTGTTCCTTTAGAACCTTCCAAATTGCAGCAGTCAGGAGTCCACCAGCCAGCACCTTCAAATGGCCTACTGGGGTCTCTGACCCTCAAATTTCTTCCTACAGAGACATGTTGCTCTAATGGCCTGGATTAAAAAACTTGTAGTACCTTTAAAATATAATATTCAGTAGCCAGTCTATTAAATATTACTGGGAATCCTGACATTTATTAGTTTGTCATATTATCATACTTAGCAAAGCCCTGAAGAAATACTTGTCTGATCACGGGTAGGAGGGTCCAGGGGAATGATCTAGGAACAGGGAACAGGCACCGTCTATGAAGTCTGGTCAGAGTGGGGTTCCTGGGCGACTTGGGAGCAGAGCAGTTAGCTGGCATTTTGGGCAGTGTTAAGGGGTCCTGTAAAAGGGAGGGAGGAAATGGAAAAAGAGCGAGCACATTTGCTGATTCATTCGCTACATTTATTGAATTTTACTAGAGACCAGGCCCCAGGGCTGATCAAAAAATAAATACATAATAAGGTGATGATTTTGCATTATAGGAACTCATTATCTTGCGGGAAAATTAGAAACCGAAAGTCACAAAGCAGTATTTTAAGTCCAATGGCAGAGGTTAAATATAATATGCTCTTGGAGCACAGAGGAAGGAGCAGCTACCACTGACAGGGAAAAGAGGGAAGCTGCAGAGAGAAGGTAATACTTGATTTCGGGCTGGATGGGTAAATATGTTTTCCAGGTGGAGAACAGGAGGAGGAGCACTCCAGGGAGGAAAGATGTGGCAAAGGGATTCGTTCCTCAGCAAGTATTTATTGGGCACCTGCTATGTGCCCAGTGCTTTGCTAGTGGCTTGGGATATATCAGTGAATGAACAGATGGGATTCCCTGCTCCTGGAGTTCGGTTCTAGTTGGGGAGACAGAAAATAAATAATGTGAATAATTAAAATGCATGGTAAATTGCATATGGTGAGTGTTTAGTAAAGACAAAGAATGAAGCAAGCATGAGAGATAGAAAACACTGGGATGGGGGCTGATATTTTAGATGGGGGGCATCGGGAAACCTCTGGTGGTCAGTAAACTTTTGAGTAAAGTTCTGAGGGAAGTTAGGGAACTAATCATGTGGATGTCAGGGATGAGAATGCTTTGAGCAGAATAACAGAGAAAGAGCAAAGGTCTGAGCTAGGGGCAGATGTGGAGTCTTTGAGGGACAGAAAAGAGATCAGAAGGACCAGAATGGAAAGATCGAGTGGGGACTCATAGACGATGAGATCGGGGACATAAGGAGGAGGCAGACAATTTGGGGCTTTGTGGGTCACAGTAAGGATTTTGGCTTTTACTCTGAGCAGGATGGGAAGCCATTAGAGGAGTCTGAGCAGAGGAGAAATACATTCTGACTTAGGTGTTAACAGAACCACTCTGGCGATTGTGTTGATAAATGACTGTAGGGAGTCAAGGGCAGAAGAGGATGACCATTTAGGAGGCTATTTCGACAATCCAGGTGAGAGATGATACTGACGCGACCAGAGTCGTGGCAGTGGGGGACAAGTGGTCAAATTCGGGACTGATCATGAAGGGGAGCCACAGAAGTTCACGGTGCTTTGGACATGAGGGACAAGAGCAGAAGGAATCAAGAATAGCTCCCAGTTTTTAAGCCTGAGTCAGCCGCTGTAAGTTGAGAAAGGAAAGGAACTGGTTTTGTGAAAAAACATCAGGAACTCAGTGCGGGGCATGTTAGGTTTTGATGCCTCGTCAACAGCCAAGTGGTGGTGTTAAGCCGGTAGTTTTGGATATATGGGGAGAGGCTGAAGACAGCATAATACTGAGAGTCACCATAACCATATAGATGGCATTTAAAGTCATGAATCGAGAGGAGGTTATGTACATCACAGATGAGATTATGTAAAGAATGAAGTGCAGATGGTAAGAAAGAAGACATGCTAGACAGGTCCTCGGGGGAATCTAACATTTAGAAGTCAGAGCGATGAGGGCAAACAAGGAAAAGAAAATAAATAGATGCAGCTGGAAACGGAGGAGGAAAACAAAGATAACATGTTGTCCTGGAAGCCAAGAATCTGAAGTGTCTCAAGGAGACTTTTCACTTACGTCAAAAGCTACTGATAGGTAAACAATGATGAGGACTGAGAAATGACCTTTGAAGCCAGCAGTGTGGAGGTCACTGGTAGCCTTGGGAAGGGCCCTTTCAGGGGAGTGATGGGGACAAAAACTCGATGGAGTGTGCGTCAGAAAGAATGGGAGCACGTAAAAAGATAGACGCCCGCCCTCACTGGCCATCAGGGAAATGTGTCAAAATCCCAATGAGCTCCCACCTTATACCCACTAGGACCGATATAATAAAGATGGCGGCTAATAACATGAACTGGCAAGGAAGGGATCTGGAGAATTGGAACCCTCATACACCGCTGGTGCTGCTACTGTGGGAAATGGCCTGTCAGTTCCTCAAAAAGTTAATCATGGAGTTATCACATGTAATTCCATACATCTGCACGAAGATTGGCAAGATTGACTAGCCGAGAGTGAGGGTGGGAAAGGAGAGGCATGAAGCCGTGTACATGAATATTCATAGCAGTATTATTCACAATAGCCCCAAAGTAGAAACAGCCTAAGTGCCCATCATCTGATGAATGGATGAACAAAATGTGGTATGTCCTTACCATGGGATATCGCTTGGACAGTGAAAAGGGATGCACCTCTGATACGTGATACGATACGTGTGGACCTCGAACACGTTATGGTAAGTGAAAGAATCTAGTCATAAAAGACCGCATACTGATTTTGGCTCAGATCTGTAGAGCCAACATAGTCAAATCTGTAGAGGCAAAAAGTAGATTGGTGGTCACTTGGGTCTGGAGAATAGGAGACAGGGATGAATAGGGAATATGAGCTGATTGATAAGGAGGTTTCTTCTGGGGTGAGAGAAAAGTTCTAAAATTTGATTGTGCTAATGGTTGCACAACTCTGTGAACGCTAAAAACATTGAATTTCATACTTTGAATGGGTGAGTTTTATGGTACGTAAATTATATCTCAGTAAAGATAAAGAATAAGCGAGAGGTAGTAGGAAGAACCAGTAGAGAATTCTTTCAAAAAGCGGTGGCAGGAAGAGGGAGAACAATAAGGATGGATGGGGAAACTGGATTCAGGAAGGACTTTTTTTTTAAGATCAGGGAAAGATCAGTATATTTAATGATGTGGCAGTTGATCTGAGGGGAAGAGGAAGTTAGGTGATACAGGAGAGGGGGGACCCAGTGGAACAGCGTCTGGGAGTAGACAAGAGAAAATGGAAATGTAGTGCGTAGGTGGAGGGATTTGCCTTGCTGGGAGTATGGGTAATTTCCCACAATGATAACAGAGGAAGTAGCATATATTCATACTGATTCTGGTAGGTAGGTAGATTTGGGGTTGGAGGTTTTGCAAATTCTCTTCTAATTGCTTCATTCCTACCTCGTCCCCCGCCCTCCCGTCCCCCCACTGTAGTAGAAAGGCAAGATTGACTAGCTGAGAGTGAGGGTGGGAAAGGAGAGGTTGAAAATTAGAGGAGACACTCTGAGATGGTTGTCCTGGAGAGTGAAAAGAAGCATGGATCAGGGAGGAAAAAGGATGATGTCCGGGGAGCGTGAAGGACCCATATGCAGTCGCATGAACGTGAGTGTAAGAGGACATGAGTTGGCATGCTTATGTATTTTCCTCCAGCTATCTTTGGTTGCCTGGGTTCAGGCGTGGAGTGGGTGAGGAATTGGATTTAGCCAGGGTTTTTAGAGTTTGCCAGATTAGATTGGGTTCCAAGACAGGAGACTCTGAGATGGAGATCTGTGTGCGGGAAGTTTGTTGAGCGGTAACTCCTTTCAGAAGAAACATCTGTGAAGGTGGGAGGATTTGGAGGAGGAGAAGCTAAACAGCAAATGCTGTTGCACCTGAGGTCTCAGACCGTCCTACGGGGAGCCAGGAGCTCTCAGAGTTTTCCCAGATTGAGGCAAGGGGTCTGGGCATCTGTGCCCCTTTGTGGATACTTAGATCCGGAATTCCTCTGGGGAAGAGGCACGGCCTTGGGCAAGGAGGCTTCCTTTGGGTAAAGGGAATTCTCCAAGAGGGACTTAGCTATGAAATGGCAGCAATGAGTGCCTCAGATTTCAGTGGAGGTAACAGCACACCACAGAATCCACTACAGTTTACCCTTTGCCCTGTTTATGTTACTAAATTTACTACTGAAAAGAGCTTCTCCAGGGTTCTGATTCATCTCTTTTCCTGGCCAAACGTATCAAAAGGCTAGTGGGACCAATCTCACCTCTGTAGCTGGTCTAGAGACTGCCACTGATACTTATCATCTCCCTAATCTATACCCATTCTGGAAACTCTTCTCCCCTGGCTAGCACCTCTGCCTGTCTAGATGGCTTGCTTGGTGGGACGACCCAGGTTTTCATATATGAGATGTCTGCGCTTCTGGCGACCAAGCCATTCTCTGGATTTGGCTGCCGCGCTTGCCCATTTTTACCATCAAAATCGGGCAGACAAGGACCAAGAGGTACGATATCTGATCACCCAGTTGCCAAACACAGTCTTCACTTTTCCCTTTTGGAAGAGCCATCTTACCTCCTTCGGAAGCTCAAGGTCAAAGTTCTTCTGCCGGTATGGTGACACCCTTCCTCGACGGCCGGTATTTTGGCACAAAAAGCTTGGAAGTGTCCAGGTGACAGGCATAGCTTAAAGTTTAATGGGGCCATCATGTGTCCCCTGGTTGATTTCCGTTCACGAATGAAGACCTTTAAATTGTGGAGCAGAACTGTGGGTATAGGAAGCACATATTCTCGCGTGGGTCCCTGGGAGCGCTGGGCCACTTGGTGTCCAGACCCAGGCATTCTACATACTGGGGGCATGGGATCATAGAGTAGTCTTTCTATTATGGTGTATACTGTGTCCTGGGGGGATGGCACCCCCTCCTTTTGGAATATCGTCTCCAAGCTGACGCCTTAGCTGTACTTTCGAAAGGTCTTTCTACTGCTCTATCAGTTTAATAGACTGGAGTGGTACATTAGCGGATAGGACTAGTGGTTCCTATGGTCAGGCGCCCTTTGTCATACCTCCTTTTACCTCACGTTTCTTGGTACAGGCCAACGCTACGTGGCATTTTGTGCTGGCGGATCAAACGTTTTGCATGCTCTTGGGTGGCGGTGCTGGCCAAGGCCTTGTGGGCAGGATAGGCAGACCCATAACCGGGTTTCAGGGTGTCCTGTAAAGAGGAATTGCCGCTCCTTGCAGCATGAAAGAGATTGGGTGTAATAAACTTGCCGCTAACATCTTGCTGGTCTTCTCTAGTGACAGGGTTACATCCGGGGCGCTCTGTTTGTCTCTGCGGCCGGCAGGCTTAGTGTTTAGCAGCATCGGTAGTTAGATCAGCACTAGCGAGTCGTATTCCGTGCTGCTGGGCCCGTGAAGAGCCTCCATCCAAGGAGCACCATTGCTACTTTGTTAATAAGCCTATTACGCTGGATTAGGATTCATTATTCTGTCCACTTGGTTGTTTAGTGTTTATTCCATGTGAGTGCCCTCTTGTGGGCACAGCCAGCAATAGAGAGTTTCATACTTGGTGATTGTTTTCCCTATATTCCAGTTCGCACGCCCTTTCCCCCCAGCCTCCTGTGCGGAATCTTCCAGACTTTCGATGTTCTAACCAGTAAGCCACGTCAGTCATTACTGCCCCAGAGTCCGTGTGTATTTTCACCTCAGACCACGTCTCTTTCTACACAAAGCAGATGTACAGGTTCTTCACCTGAAGTCTATTAGGAGAATTTCCACCCGCCACTGTCTTTGGGTGCCATCTTGGAGGGGGGCCGTAGCACCACAGCTGCCCCTGCTTTTCTTGCAGCCACATACTGAACCAGCCCAGTCCTGAACCAAACTTAGCAGCGCTGGCGGATGACACGGGGGTCTCGGCCACCTGCTCAGGCACCTTGTGTGTGCCTGCAATACCGTCGATGCCTGGTCCTGGTCTTCTGCTTCCAGCTTCCAGCGAAGGGCCATCGGGCCCTCCCGAGCTTACAAAACATAGATTCCCCCCAGTTCGTACAGTTGGCTGATAGAATCCGGTCCCGACTGGGTAGTCCTGGCCATATGGTCCCTTACTATCCTGTGGTCAGATTGTCTGTCTCCCAAATGTGTCAGATCATGCTGGCCCAAAACATGCCGGTTTGCATTTGGTCCAGTAGCAATGCAAGGAGTGTTGTGTCAAAGTAATGAGGTGTCTGTTATGGAAAGCATAGTCTTGCTGTGGATCCCTGAGAGTTTGTGTTGTGATTCTCCCATCCAAGTTTGCTATAAAGTCCATATGATGTCTTTTCTTATAGTAGATAAAACATCCAGTATCATAGGCTCTTCTGGGACATATGGCCAAGTGGTTGGTTTTTCCTGCAGCGTGGTCTCGATTCCTGTTCCAGGGCTTCCTTGAAGCTAGAAGACTTTTACGTTACCCGACAAATGGGTCAGAGCAGCATCCTAAAAGTAGAATATGCTGCCTGTGGAATATGGAAAGGTTTACTGGGCATATACTTCTTTTTCGTGGTGGAAGGCATACAGTGCAATAATATGTACTTTATTAAACATTTTTTCATGTTTATTTTTGAGAGAGAGAGAGAGAGAACGAATGCGGGAGGGGAAGGGGGGGAACACAGAATCTGAAGCAGGCTCCAGGCTCTGAGCTGATAGCACAGAGCCCGATGCAGAGCTTGAACTCACGAACTGTGAGATCATGACCTGAGCCGAAGTTGGATGCTTAACCAACTGAGCCACCCAGGCACCCCAATAATGCGTACTTTAATTCAGAGAGGGAGTCCCAGCATGATCCAAAACAGTGTTCCCCTAAAAACCTCACTGATACGGTGGTCCCCTAATTCTTTGTAATCTTTATTTCCGGCTGTCAGAAGCACATGTGTTGCATTAAGGCTTCCAATACTTGCCCTTTCTTGTTCGTCTAGCCAGACTAACAGGATGTCATCAATACAGTGGAACAACGTGGTGTTCTATGAAATGTCCAAACTGTTCGGAGTTTGGAAGAGGAAGAGGAAGCGTAGCCTTGGGGCAAATGTGTATACGTATACTTTGTCCATTGCACACGGATGCAAGTTGCTTCTGATCCTACCTTCTGATAGAGATGGAACAGAACACATTTGCCAGATAAGTGGCTTTCTGAATCCCATGTGCTTAAGGCTCTGCGTCTAGCAAAGATCCCACATCGGGCAACGTGGCTGCAATTGGGGTATTTTTTGCTACCTGGTCAACTTTTCTGTACATCGTGTCATCCGTCACAATCCGTCTGGGTTTTGAAGGGCCCAGAATGGTGGATGAAATGGGATATGATGGGGATCATCACCCCTGCAGTTTTGGGTCTTGAGGGTGTGTTTTCTCTGCCATTGCCCCCCGAGATAAAGTACTGTTTGGATTTACTGTCTTAGCCAGAAGTTGTGATTCCTCTTGGATTCCTCACTAACTCTTATTTCACCGTCCAAGGAGCTAAGGTGTGGCTCCTGCCAATTTTAAAGTTCTGATTGTACATTTGACTCTCTCGGTGGGCCGGTGAATAAATGGGGTTACTGTAACTTGGACCTGGGAGAAGACTCCGTGTATTTATTCCCTGTTCCCCAAAGCCCCCACTCCAACAGGGTAGCCATGAAGGCTGAGCTTTCAATGTGTCCTCAAAATACCTCCTCACTCCCCTTTTCTCAATAAGTGACTTTCGTCCTATCACTTTGCCTTTTGGGGAAGAATTGGGAAAGTTACTTTCATATATGCTTGCTGTGTTCCACAAGTTTTCTTCACGGGAACTTAGCCTCTCCTTCAATCAAAGGGTTCTGGATCTATTCCAGAAACTGCTCAAAAGATTGTGATTTTTTTCAGTAGAGTGGTTACCTTCAGTTTCCTGATCATCCATCCTTGACTTTTTTTGTCCTATGTATTAAGCAAGTTCCTTGTTGGCTGCCCGTCAGCTTTACCTTAGGGTTAATAAAAGGCACCTTTTATTCATCACCTCCGTGGCTGTCTGTAGGTCCCATCGGAAGCATAGATTCTTTCGCAACAATCAGCCTCCGAATTTCTTTCAAATGACAGAAAAATAAATCTGTAGGTGTTGAAGAGACTGTAATCAGGTTCCTATTAATAGCGAAACATAATTCCCAACTAATTCTATTAATAGTGAAACATAATTCCCAACTAAAACATAACCCCCAACTATCCAGTGTAGGCCGGATATCGTTGCAACTCTTAAACTCAATATACCGCGATCCAGTAAACGTCTCAGCTGCCATGTGCCAGACATGACCCTCCCACCTCCCCGATTTTCTTGATCTCTGCTCAAGGTGTCACCATTCTCAGAGCTACTGAGGTGGGAACTCCTGGATTTCCCCGTAAATGCCCCTTCATCCTCACCTCTGGACCCAGTGAGCTGTCAAATTGTCAAAGCCTATCAATTCTGCTTCCGTGTTGCTTCTCACATTACCTTCTGTCGCTATTGCACTGTCCTAGATGAGGTTCCATCTCTCTCATCCAGGCTATTACAACAAATTGGTCTTTTCATGTTAATCCCCAATCTCTCCTACAAATGGCTATATTCTACTAACATTTCAATTTTTTTAATGTTTTATTTATTTTTGAGAGAGAGAGGGAGGGAGCAAGCGGTGGAGTTACAGAGAGAAAGGGAGACACAGAATCCGCAGTGGGCTCCGGGCTCTGAGCTGTCAGCACAGAGCCCTGTGAGGGACTCGAACCCATGAGCCGTGAGATCATGACCTGAGCCGAAGTCAGATGTTTAGCTGACTGAGCCACCCAGGCGCCCCTAACATTTCAGGTTTTTAAATGAATAGGTGTACTTAGACTTTTTCCTCTAAAAATCCTTCAGTGGCTTCCCATCACGCCCATATTCGATCCAAATGCCATAATCTTGCATTCAGGGCCTTCACCAAAACATGCCACGTATTTTTCTCTTTAGTACCTATTGCGTTGGCCAATGATGATTTCCCCAGACATGCCTCCCGTTTTCCTGATTCCGTGGCTCCTTGCCCCTGACCCACATGCCTTGGTTTCCATGACTTACTGTCTCATGTCCCTTTTACTTCCCTCTCTTCCCTTACTCCAGTTTGTGAATACATTTGTTATTATTTGTTTATTTATTCATTCATTTACATTTTTACCAGAGTGTAGGCTCCCTGAGGATGGGAACTATGTCCATCTTGGTCCCCACCCAGTTACCGGTGCCAGGGAGGTGCCCAGGTAGGGGCTCAGCAAATATTTGTCATTCGAATAGATGAGTGAGATGTCATTGTAGAGACCATCACAGCTTCGCATAGCATCGTCTTACAATTCAAGCTGGAAAAAGCATGACTGTTTCCATCAACAGCACGCTTGGATTCAGGGATGTGTGCCCGTCCTCATGGGAGAAGACCAAAAGGCAGCGTAGCCTGATGGTCCAGAGGCAAGGCTGTCTCTGGGTCAGAGCACCGGCCTTGAACAAGGGTCTCTCCCCTCCGTGCTGTGGGACCTCTCTGCTCTCCAGGCGATCATTTTAGGTCAAGTGAGAAAACGTCCTTCCTATTTTACGTGTACTTTATGCCAGGCCATGAGGGTTATTTAGCCTTTCAAAACTTGGTTTCTCTTGGGCTTCTCGGGCTTTAGCTTCTGAAAAACTTAGTTTGCTCTGTAACAGTACAAATAAACACAGTTGGACGAGGGGGCTAAATTTTATTCTTCCCCTTGGCAAAGCATAAAAACAAACAACCCCCACGCCTAAACTCTCCAAAAACCGTATAATTACAGGAAGGAAAATATGTCTGAGGAAATTTTATTTATTCAACAGCAGGCAAGGATCTCAGATAAGGGGAACATGTCAGAGCAGCTAGCTGCGGAGAAGGTTGTAGGTACGGACAGGCAAGGGGTTTACTCGTAAGGAACATCGACGTCCCTTTTATTGATCGAAGCAATCAATGCTGGCTAGGCAGGCTTTGCATCAAAGGCTGGGTGCACCATATTTCTTTGTACACTTTAGAGCATTGCTCTTGCCTTTGGCTCTCTGTGACATCACTTCTTTTCAAACACAAATTGGTGTGTGTGTGTGTGTGTCGTGTATGTGTCTAGGCAAATACACACTTTAATTCCAAAAGAGTATTTAATAATGTTTATGGTTTGCAATTTGATAGAGAGTAGAAACATGCAAATGTCACCCAGAAAATACGAGGACAACAAAAATATTTTATTATTATTATTATTATTATTATTATTATTACTTTAAATATAAAATGCCCTTCCATTCCTATGCTGTCTATATTAGGCCCTGTCCCTACCCCTCTCCCTTCTCTTCCTTAATCTTTTTCATTTGCAGAGTTAGAATCCTGCCTTCTGACTGTCCGAGGTGTCATCTATTTTTAAATTTCCAGAATTACAGTTCTCTTATCAAAAAAGATGACAGAAAGAGTTAAGACAAGGCAAAGGGACAGCACTGCTTAAAACATAAAACTGTTTTTTCGTGTCACCGACACAGCACGACGGATCAAATCTGGATTTTGAACATATTTTCAGGTTGTGCACTGGTGTGTAGCATTTTAGAGAGACATGATATGCACAAGTTACCAGAAAGAATACATCGTGGGGAGAAATCTTCCAACAGTCTTATCCAGAAGCTCAGCCCTCATGTTGTTTTAGTGTGCAAATGACTCTTATTCCAATCTGGGTTTGGAGGCTTGATCCGAGGGGCCTTTAACTGGCATTTAGGACGTGGTGTTCTTTAGCAAGAAAGCTGTCCATTTTTCTTCTCTCCGGGGAAACTGCAGTTCAGGAGAGGCACAAAGCTGAGAATATAGCCAAGGGCAGAAAAAAATTCACCCCCGTGTTCTATTTGTCACACTGACCCCGCAGGTCACAACCTGCAAGTTTATGGATCGGTGGGGCCTTGCCTCTGCATAAGCATGTTTTCTGGACTTTGGCTGAAGCGAAATTCCTGACTTCTGAAAGAGGAGTGGGTGTGGACTTCCAGCAGGAATAGCCAGTGGGAAGGAAGTAATATTCATTAAGAGTGTCTCATGCAAGCCGTGCGGGGCTAAGCATGCTCAGTGTAAATTCTCCTGTAGCTTGTCAAGCTATGTTTGAACTCTTTCCAGAATACTGGATTTACTTTTTTTTTTTTTCCACCAGAAAGAATGCTCGATTAGACTGCATTTTGCCTTTTCTTTCTTTTCTTTCTTTCTTTCCTTCTTTTTCTTTCTTTCTTTCCTTCCTTCTTTTTCTTTCTTTTCTTTCTTTTCTTTCTTTCTTTCTTTCTTTCTTTCTTTCTTTCTTTCTTTCTTTCCTTCCTTCCTTCCTTCCTTCCTTCCTTCTTTTTCTTTCTTTCCTTCCTTCTTTTTCTTTCTTTTCTTTCTTTCTTTCTTTCTTTCTTTCTTTCTTTCTTTCTGCCGGAAGATTGGAAACAATACTCATTTCTGATCAGTTCAGTAATACAATATCCTTCAATGTCCACTTGAGCATTTCAGTGGCGAAGAAAAGAAACTTTGCTACCTGGGAACTGAAGACTGCTTAGGTCAGTGAATGCTAATAAAGTCCTTAAGGACTCATGGAACCAGGAGTTAACTTTTCTCAACTGTGAAGGTAATCGACAGCAAATTTAATTGCCTTTTCAACTGAGTGGGTATACACCAATTTTTTTTTTCACACAAAGAGTATGTTTTTCATATGTTGGAGTGATTTTCCAAACCCAGGGAAAATATGTCTTTGGGTTAATTTGCATTTGAAAGGGCCTCTTTTCGTATTAGAAGTTCTCTCTCTCTGCCACAAATTATGTGTTTTTCAAACAAATACTGTGGTAAGCTGATGTAGCCATAATGGTCTGACTGTGGATGTGTTCTGTGTTACATTAATTCTTGGCGTGGGTTAGTTTGGTGAAAGTTACTGCTTTTGTGACTGCCAAAGATGAAAGAGAGTTTGTTTTTTGCTGCTGTTGTTTTTGGAACTTTTGGTGGGCTCTGAGGCGGTGTTGTGAGCCCCTTCTGGAGAGGAGAGTCCTCTCTCTCTGTGTGTAATGTGAATTTCTCACGGTGTTCAGCTGTAACTCTGAGAAAGGGCTACAGTGTTTTTAGAATCCGTGTAGGAGTCGAGTTTTCTTTTTAAAAATGTAGTTTTGGAGGGAAACAGTACTGGAGAAAGGCAGAAACAAGGTTTGTAATGCAGAAATTAAATCAAGACCTTCTCGGTGAAGAGTAAGCAGTGAATGCAAAAAGTATTGCATGCTATATACTCCCTGGTTTAGTTTAGATTAATAATTTTACTTTCGGATTAACAGAAAGTAGATCGGACTTTGAAGTGTGCTGTCTTCTATATCAATTGTGATAGCACAGAAAACTCAGATTGGAGAGATGTTAGGGTCTCAGAACGAAGCAGGTTAGCAAGGGCGGCCCCTTTAAAGCATCTGGGGGCTGAGGTTATGAAGCCACATGGCCTCTTGAAGGAACGGTGCATCCTGGGCTAAGCAGTTCAGTTTTATTCAAGACTTTTAAGAGTAAGAGGGGATTTATTTCTTTTCAAAATACGAACAGCCAGGCGAGGATTATTGATCAGCCAGGGATTAAATATTTGCTGGATTACAAAGCATCACATATTATCGATGGGTAAATCAGACTGACCAGCTAGCTGTTCAGGGGCTGTAAATGAAAATACCATAGCTCCAGACGGAATCAGAGGGAGCAGCCCCCTGCCCGTCATTCTCCATTTTTATGTGGGCGAAAGGGATGATAGAGGTGGGGCAGGGTGTGAAATAGGACTTCACTGATGAGCTGACCTTGCCCTTTTTAACTTCTGTCCATCTGTTCTTACTGGGCAGCTGAAGCCGTGAGCAAAGTGGGAAGGGGCCTCAGGGGAGACAAGGAAGAAGAGGCCAGACCCCGCCAGGCCTGTGATCTGCTCCCCGTCCTGTGATTTAGACCTAAGAAGAGAAGCTAAGTGGATGCATCTAAATCCACTTCCTTCTGCTCCCAGAGCTTTGATTTAGTACGAATTGCTGCAATTCTGCACCTGCCTCTGGTTTTCATGAGTAATAGCGGCTCCCACACATAGGTGGTGGTTTATCTGTTATAGATGGATCCCCGGGGAGATAGCCACAGTCATTCAGGCTTGTTTTGGTTTTTCCTTTCTTCCCTAACATGTGGCATAGATCTTGATAAGTTTAATTGAAACAACAAATCCTTTCGGGGATGGGAGAGCACAGTTCTCCCTGTGTGTGTGTGTGTGTGTGTGTGTGCGCGCGCGCGCACGCGCATGCGTGCCGTCTGGGCTCTGGGACAGCACAGCTTGGAAGGCTTTCCACGGCCAAGGGCATTTGTCTGGAGTCAGGGACCCTTTCACTGCCTTGGCTCTGTCTGTATAGAAAAAGAGGAGGTACGCATTCTGGAGCATTCTTTTCTCCGATTCCCCTTTCCTATCAATGCACCCCCTCTCCGATGCTGTTCCGCCTTCAGGACCCATGTCTCGAAAAATGGCACTGAAACCTTTTCCAGGCACAAAGGAAACCCGAAGGCCTCTTTCTGTTCGCATCTGGATAAAATTTGGATTGTGACAAGGGAAAGTGGGTGGGAGAAGAAAAGGCTGACGTCACAGTTTTAAAAATGCATAGAACGGACTTCCCAGAGGTTTTCTTGCCTAGAGTTTTCGGAGTGTTTTTGTGACCTGCCCACACCCTACCCACGGGGCTTGGGGCAGGCAAGTATCCTATCCATATTTTGTAGCGAAGCGCAGCGGGTCGTCCAAAGCAGAGTCAGACCCAGCACACAGCGCCTTCAGGCTCCCGTTTAAGACTTCACCTGTGCCCTCACGGGAATGATTTGAGATGCGTTTCTGCATCTTGAACTCAGTTTCCCCATTCACTTGGAGGGTTTGGACAATGACAGTTATTTTGTGCCACAGCCTCTCCAACTGAATCTGTTAGTATAATGGTTTCTTAAATTTGAGAAGCCCTTCAGACCTTTCAGGGAACTTTCTCGTCTTTCCTTTTATCTTTGACGCCACCTGTTAAAATCGACTGGACCGGTGTTGACATCTTCATCTGCCGAAAGACAAAACCGAGAGGTGACGTCTGTAAAATATTCAGCATGGTGCTTTGCGCGGCGAACCCCATGGTGTTCCGAATAGTGACGCCTGTCATTTTTTGTGTTCTGTGTCACCCGAGGTGAGTGCAGGTTCCTCTTAGTGTGAACCCCAATCAGCTCTTCGGCTCAACTCCCGGATTCTCAGGGCAGTTGTGCTAAGCGAGTGACCATCACCCTGTGAATAGCGTTTAAGGCGTTGTTATTGAAAATACAAAAACGGCGCTGACTGGCAGGGAGGTAGCGAGGGCAAAAGCGGTGTTCTTTGTCTCTGCCCAGGGAGAGGCTGGCAGGAGGTTATCCAGGCGGATGTGTCTGGGGTGAGCAGGACTGTTGAGTCAAATTGAGTCGTCTCTGGTGGCCTTCGCTTGCTGCTGAGCAGACTGTTGGCGTGTTGAGATGTCTCTCTGAAGGGAAGAGTGGCTAGCCAGGGGTTATTCCGGGCTCCTAGATCCAGTTGGCATGGAAAAGCAAATGGGGGCACTTGTGCACACAGGCTGTGGAACTGCCACGCTTTTGTATCTCTTGGCCCTTCTGACCAGCAATGACGGGCCTTTGAGGTTGATGGAGTGTCTGAGCTTACACGTGGCATGATGTTAGAAAGATCCCCTTAGACAGAGATAGCTCCAGGGTCCACTTCTGACCAAATGAGAGCTTTGTAATTGAGGTTTCCCCCCCCCCCCCCCCCCCGCCATAGAGGGCTGTCAGTGCATGTCACAGCCCCACAAAACCAAACAGGGCAGAGCACTCGCCGGAACAAATGGTACATAGGAATTGAAGGGCAAACCGTCAAAACAGGTGTGATGGTACCCGAGTGTGAAGCCGATTTCAGGGACTGTGGCTGACGAATCAAGATTTTAAATGTCTATTTAACATTCTTAAATGCTTTAGAGTTTCGGTGCCTTGCCACGACCCTTCGGTCGCTTGTCCATGCCGGGAAGGGAAGGTCACCGTGGGGGGTTGGGGACTGTAGGTGGGTGTTGGTTTCTTGAGCATCTATTATGTATCCTCCACTAGGTTTGATGCTTTCCCAACCTTAGCTTCTTTAAGTTCACGGTATCCCTGGGGAGTTTAAAGAGGAGGAAATCTTCTGGGAGGGGAGAGGGTATATGGCCGTGGAGGCAAAGAGAGTTCACCGGATCGGCCAACTGAGCATACAACACCATGTAGAATTAGGAAGACGTCTGGGAAGCATTTTTAGGTGGAAAAAGGCAGTGGTGGTCCGATAGCCTCTCAGCTGTTGAGTACTATTTCCGCGAGTTGCTTCGATGGGAGATGCCGGCCTTGCCTCAATCTGGGATCCATCACCGTGTATTGTCCAGAGTTGGGCAAGTCCGTTCCCAGAGAGAGTTAGTGCTTAATTAGCTCTTTGCACACCACCTGCCTTTGGGGGAGCCACTCCACTTGAACAACACATCGAAATTCTCTTTTTGTTCCCCCACAAATCAGTCCTTAAAAATTTTGCAGCTTCAGCAGTCGAAAATCCCTGTAATTATCAGGCAGTATCCTGTAACTTAAAAACAGAATTTGGAATGAAATGCCTGGGATTTGGGTTCCGGCTCTGGAGTTTCCAAGCTGTGTGACTTCGAGGAAATTAATTTCACTCCCCTGTACCTCAGTTTTCACACCTGAGGACTGGAAGACCAGTGAGAACTGCCTCAGGTGGGATCACCATTAAAGTGAGTTTTAAACATGTGGCCTGCTTTACCTGTGGTTATTCCTCCCCCCTCAGCTGCTACCTGAGAGTTCTCGTGCTTTCTGCTTTTCTGTTCTAAAAAAAGGCTTCTCCTTCACTTACTTAGATGGGAGGTGGTCTTGCGGGCAGTGCTGGGCAAACTGGTTCATATCAGAATATTGGAGACTCTTTTTTCTTTTTTTGCCCAAGTTAACTTTGTATTTGCCAGATTATTGGAAGGTGGACGTCTTTGAAAAGACAGGGGAACCAGACAGAAAATGTAGCCAGAGCAGAATTGGATCAACCATAGGAAGTTCCCAGATGCCATGAGAAATGGATAACAAACCAAGGGTACCAAACGAATTGTTGACACACGTCTGTTTCCACATACTCCCTGAGAAGTTGGGAGGACCGCCCCCCCCCCGCCCCATTAGGATGGCTACTTAAAAGAAAATAACGAGAGTTGGTGAGGATGTGGAAAAATTGGAACCCCGTACCCTGTCGGTGAGAATGTAAAATAGTATGGCTGCTGTGGAAAACAATATGGCGGTTCCTCACAAAGGTAAACATGGCACTACCTGTGATCTGACAATTCCACTTCTGACCCACAATAATTGAAAGCGGGGTCTCAAAGAGAGATTTGAACACCCATGTTCATGGCTGCATTATTCACCGTAGCCAAATGATGGAGGCAACCCAAGGGTGTTTCAGTGGCTGAATGGATAAACAAAACGTGGCGTGTACATGCAATGGAGTATGGTTCAGCCTTAAAAAGGAAAGGAATTGTCGCATGTGCACAACATGGATGGACCTTGAGGACATTACGCTATGGGAAACAAACCAGGCACACGCACACAGTTACTGTAAGATTCCACTTACATGACGTACCAAAGTAGTGGAATTCACAGAGACAGAAAGTCGAAGGGTGGGTGCCAGGGGCTGGGGGCAGGGAAATGGGGAGTTATTCTTTTAATGGGTACAGAGTTTGAGTTTGGGAGGATGAGAATGTTCTGGGTATGGGTGCTGGCTATGCTTGCACAAAATGCAACCAATGTACTTAATGTCACCAGACTGTATATTTTAATTTTTTTTTTTCAACGTTTATTTATTTTTGGGACAGAGAGAGACAGAGCATGAACGGGGGAGGGTCACAGAGAGAGGGAGACACAGAATCTGAAACAGGCTCCAGGCTCCGAGCCGTCAGCCCAGAGCCCGACGCGGGGCTCGAACTCACGGACCGCGAGATCGTGACCTGGGTGACGTCGGACGCTCAACCGACTGCGCCACCCAGGCGCCCCAGACTGTATATTTTAAAATGAGCAAGGATGGTAAATTTTATAGTATGTATATTCTATCACAATTAAAACCAAAAACCACTGAGAATGTAAACAGTCAGTGTAGTAGATAGTTTGTAGGGGCTTACCTACTGGAAGTATTTGTTTCATTACTGAAATTCAGCTGGTGGGAGAGGAAGATGAGGCTCATACTGAAGAGGAAAAGAGAACCAAATCACTCAACAAATGCACTTCGTGGAAGTGGGGGGAAAAAAAAAGGACACGGGAGAAAAAAAGAGGGCTCTTGGTACAGAGAAATGCAATTTCCAGAATTTCTTTTTTTTTATTATTATTATTTATTTTTTTAACGTTTATTTATTTTTGAGACAGAGAGAGACAGAGCATGAACGGGGGAGGGTCAGAGAGAGAGGGAGACACACAATTGGAAACAAGCTCCAGGCTCTGAGCTGTCAGCACAGAGCCTGACGCGGGACTCGAACTCATGGACAGCGAGATCATGACCTGAGCTGAAGTCGGACCCTTAACCGACTGAGCCACCCAGGCGCCCCCAATTTCCAGAATTTCTATGTGTGAGGTTCTTAGGGGCGGGGTTTCTTGGACGCTGTGTTCACGCAGCAAGCATGCTACTTTAGATCATTCATTTGGGGTGGCATTTAGGCGCTGATACAGATGTGGGGGTACCGAAAGCTCATGGGGCACCTCTTTTTGCTAGACCTTGAATTTCCTATTGGATTACATTTTTACCAGAGGCTACCTCTGTGAAAGGTCTGTGGTGAGTAAAACTGTGGAGCTCAACAGAAATTAAACAGCTACTCGTCATCAGGTAGAGGAGGGGAAAGAAAGCAAGGAGCATGCAGTGAGCCCCTATTTTCTACCGCGTGTTTATGGATACCGTCCTTTCAACCCTCCCAATTGCCTCTCGGTCCGTTTTCTAAAGGGCGCCTTCCCAAGGTCCTTTGGCTGCAGAGTGGCGAGGCCGGGACTAGAACCCCGGGTCTAAGTGAGAGCCTGAAGCTTTATTCTGTTTCATCACACTTCAGGCTTTAGGCATTACGTTGCCTCAGTTAACTGTGTAAAACCATCCTTCCCTGCCTTTGCTGTCAGCCGCCATAGAGGGAAGTTTTTCTGGAACCAGATATATGTCTCACACACACAGCTTCGGACCCTCCCCGGGGGCTTCCGGGGGGCGGGGGCGGGGGGCGTGCTGGGGGGCAGCATTAGCATCCACAATCTGAACATCATTTTTAATTTGCACAAATATTCGCATAGCAACATTTAACCTTTCCGGGGTGGGGGTTGGGGGGGGGGGGAAGCTCCAGGAGCAGAGGTGTCTGGGGAACATCTTTTCTGCGGTGCTCTCTCGGGTTCAGGTGTTGGAATAAATGAACCCGGAGTGCACCGGCCCCTCCCTGGAAGGCTGTTCTCAGGCTCCTTTGTTTGGTTTATGTATAGCCATCAATGCATCATTCCTTCTGCTTCAGCTGTTTGAGAATCCCATCTTCTCTATTGATTTCCCACAGAACGTTTACTGCTCTCCAAGGTGTGACCTGTACCTCTGGCTAATTTATTTCTGTCATGGCTGTAGGATTTAGGAATGAAGGGGGGGAGGGGAGGGGGGGGGAGTGGGGAGAGAGTGATGTGTCCAAGATGTGGGAAGTGAATTCAGCAGTTGGAGCCCCCGACAGGCCTGCCCGCGGCTCTGGAGGGCAGTTCTGTGCACCCAGCAAGGGGACTTTGTTTGAAAATCTGCTCGGCAGGATGGAAGCCCAACCACAGGGTTTCAGGAGGCCAGGAATTAGAGCAGGGCCCCATGGGGATGGAAAAGCAACGAAAGAATGTGTTTGAAAATAACGTCTTGACTGTCCAGGAGCCAGTCACCATATTGAGCAGTATGTGGTCGGGTTTTTTTTTTTTTTTTTTTCTTTTTTAATGAAATGATGGAAAACTGCTACTGGGGTCAGGGAGGTGACCAGCGAAGTCATATTCTCTTCTTCATGGGATTTTTCAACAACAGGGCATCCGTGTCTCAGTCCCTGTAACTGGGATCGCACAGACCGACATGTGAGATATTAAATCGAACCACTTGAACATAAGCCCCCCCCTTGCCCTCCATGCCCACGATGCTCCCGATGACCCTTTCCGTGGTCTGATTTTATCAGATCACTATTCGAATGTCCACTTCGTTGTTGCCCCCCGTGGAGACAACTTCTGTCTTCTTCAGAAAAGCTGGTGATAACCTTCCGCAAGGAAGGATGTAGATTATTTCTCATGTTGGCCTGGATGGGGACTCCCATTTGTTGAGTGAGTGGAGAGGTCATATCTGAAGAGCACTTTAACGTTTTCAACATCGGGGCGCCTGGGTGGCTCCGTCGGTTAAGCGTCCGACTTCGGCCCAGGTCACGATCTCACGGTTGGTGAGATCGAACCCCGCGTCGGGCTCTGTGCTGACAACTCAGGGCCTGGAGCCTGCTTCGGATTCTGTGTCTTCCCTCCCCTCAGCTCCTTCCCTGCTCACACTCTGTCTCTCTCTCTCCAAATAAAGATTAAAAAAAAATTGGGGCGCCTGGGTGGCTCAGTCGGTTAAGCGTCCGACTTCGGCTCAGGTCACGATCTCGCGGTCCGGGAGTTCGAGCCCCGCGTCGGGCTCTGTGCTGACTGCTCAGAGCCTGGAGCCTGTTTCAGATTCTGTGTCTCCCTCTCTCTCTGACCCTCCCCCGTTCATGCTCTGTCTCTCTCTGTCTCAAAAATAAATAAACGTTAAAAAAAATTAAAAAAAAATTAAGAAAGAAAAGTTTTCAAGATCTTTTTCATATACGTTATTTTATTTCATTTCCGGAACAAAGCTAAGAAGGAGGTATTGTTCTTTTCCGTGCATGCTTGAAGAAGTGCTGGCTCATGGGCCAGCCTGTTGCCTCGCTGAGGTCACGTGGCTAATCAATAGCAAATACAGGATTCAAGTCCAGGGTGTCTACTTCTAGGTTCCGTTGGGATTCCATGATACCTCAGGAGTGCAGGGGCCACGATATGTTACCAGGATCACCCACTGAGGAGTGGAAGCTGGGCAGTAAGTGGCATGAGGGCCAAAATTTGCCCAAACACTTAGCCACTAAGGGGACGAATCAGAGCTGAACCAAATATGCAGACCTCGAAACATCCACTCGTATGATTCATGCCTACCGTCAGTCCGTCTGAGGTATGATAAAGCCTTGGGAAGAAGGGTAAACCATTCATCTCATATACTAGCCTCCAACCCCACCCCAACGTGCATGCAGCTTCTCTGTCACTCTTTGGAGGGAATAAAATCAACTATCTCCACATGTGTTATCATCAATTATAATATACCCTGGGCTGGGCGTTAGAATAGCAGTTTGCTGTGAGGCTGGCTAATGGAGTTCATGTCAATAAACTCCAGACAGTCCAGGAACCTCTCTTTTTTCCACATTGTGTGGTGTAGAAGGGGCTTCTGTGATGTCAGTAGGAAAACAAGATGGCGGGGATGGGAGGCTGGTGGGTTTTCACAATTGGAACCCAGTCTACCCATAACCGTCCAGCTCTGGGGAAGAGGAGCCCACTTCATCTCGCCTGCTGGCCAGACAGGTAATCTCAGCACCCACCTCCGAGCCTGAAGGAACCTCAGAGCCTCAGTGTAGAGGTGCCGACTTGAGTCACTCCATTTTTAGAAACATATGGCATGACACTACCATGGAAAGGCGTCGGTCCTGGGTAAGTACTTACAGTTAAAGAAGAAGGGATAGGGGAGCCTGGGGGGCTCAGTCGGTTAAGTGTCCGACTCTTGGTTTTGGCTCAGGTTTGTGATCTCATGGTTTGGGAGATTGAGCCCCATGTTGGGCTCTGCACGTGTGGAGCCTGCTTGGGATTCTCCCTCTCTCTCTCCCTCTTTGCCCCTCTCCCGCTTGTTCTCTCTCCCTTTCTCTCTCTCTCTCTCAAAAAAAAATAAATGAACTTAAAAAAAAAAAAGGGATAATAATCTTGGAGCCAAATTAAAAAAGTCCAGTGCATAGGACTAAGAGTAACTGTAAATATCCCTGGGATAGCTGAAGTTAGTTTGGTTTGAGAAGGTGTGGCCTTTGAAAAGAATCTTCTTCTCTTCCTTCATATATGGCACACTGCATTCCCGCCACCTGTGAGGTAACCTTTGTCTCGGGACTTAGGATTTTTGAGAGGGGAGGGATGCGCTACAAAATAAACGCTCCAGAGAAAGTCACAGTCGCTTCCGCATCAACAGTGTGCGAGGCTGCGTTTCGCTGTTTCCCTTGCCAGGGGCAAATTTTATTTCTCTGCTCCTTTCTGTAAGCAGGTTTAGGGTACCGACACCTCCCTTGAAGTTGGCCTGAAGTAGCATGTTGTTCCAGAGAGAACTCGGGACTCACAGATTTTTTTTTTTTTAATGTTTATTTATTTTTGAGACAGAGAGAGACAGAGCATGAACGGGGGAAGGGCAGAGAGAGGGAGACACAGAATCGGAAACAGGCTCCAGGCTCTGAGCCATCAGCCCAGAGCCTGACGCGGGGCTCGAACTCCCGGACCGCGAGATCGTGACCTGGCTGAAGTCGGACGCTTAACCGACTGCGCCACCCAGGTGCCCCAACACTGATTGTTTTTTAAGAAAGCCTGAATTTGAGTACGGGTTCCACAGCTTATGAGCTGTGCAGCTACAACGTGTAACTGTTAACAATCGATTTCTGCATCTGTAAAATGGGTCTGTTAGCATCTGTCCTAACTCACGGAGTTGTCGTGTTGAACCTCGAGAGACGGTGGGCGGAAAGGTGTTTTGTGAACTCGAGCGTACTGTCCGGGAAAGAATGTGCCCTGTATTCTTTTGAGCTAATCGGACATGGGGACAACTGGTGTTCTCTCAACGATCTCGGCTATCAGAATGATAGAATGTTCCAGTGTGTTTCCACTTACCATCAAGACTCACTGGGGGCTATGATTTGGAACTCACCTACAGCTCACCACGAAAATGCCAGATACACACCTTGTCTCTGCTCTGTCCCACCTCGCCCTAACCCTTCCTGAACGTCCTGCCTCTGTGCCTCTGAGAGTACGTCCAGCTCCCGTATCGGGTCCTGTTCTTCTTTGGAGACGTGCCTGGGAACCTCTTTGAGGGGAGCCTCCTCATCTCACCGCTCCTGGAGTTTCCACAACTGTTGGCACGAAGCGGCGTGGGGAGGGGCTGGCCTGTGTGCAGACAGCAACGGGGCTCTGAGTTCCAAATACCTCCACTCTCGGGTCGGAACATAGCGTGTCATAAAGACAACAGACCATGTGAATTTTGAGTCTGATGATGCAATGGTGATGTAGATCTGCTACATGACGGCTTAGGTTTTTGGTGGGCTAATACGAAAACCTACAACCGTTTATACAATTGGGAAATGCTTTGTTGGGGAAGTTGCCTTATGAACTGTAGGGGGCTGACTTACGAACATATATTTACAGTTCAGCTTGGTTAGGACTTGAGGCTTTTCTTCTCTTTTCTTTTTAAAATTTTTTTAATGTTTATTTTTGAGAGAGAGAGAGAGACAGAGACAGAGCATGAGCAGGGGAGGAGTAGAGAGGGAGACACAGAATCCGAAGCAGGCTCCAGGCTCTTGAGCTGTCAGCGCAGAGCCCGACGTGGGGCTCGAACTCACGAACTGTAAGATCATGACCTGAACCGAAGTCAGATGCCTAACCGACCGAGCCACCCAGGTACCCAGAGGCTTTTCTTGGCTCTGAATGTGCAGACCCTTCTTCCAATTTTAGTTTTATAGAAACATTGTATCATCGATGGAGTGAGTTACGACTTGGTTAGTGTGGGTCGCTGGAGGACCTCCAGTGCTGGGTGGCTGGAGACGGAGGGGGTCCCGTCCTGCTGCTGCCACTTACCGGCTGTGACAGTGGATTCCTCACTTACAAAATAAAGACGGTGATGATAATACTCCGTGCACAGGGTCGTTGTTAGAAGTGGTTTGTGGAATAGAACAGGTCATACAAAGAAAGTTGTGACACTGACTTAGTGCAGTATAAACACAGCTTCCCATTTTTTTTTTTTAATGCTTATTTATTTTGGAGAGAGAGAGAGAGAGTGAATAGGGGAGGAACAGAGAGCGGGGCGGGGGGACAGAGGATCCTAACCAGGCTCTTCACTGACCGCAGAGAGCCTGTTGTGGGGCTCAGACTCATGAACCGTGAGATCATGACCTGAGCCAAAGTTGAATGTTCAACCGACTGAGCCACCCGGGCTCCCCAGGCTATGACCTCTTTTGTTGAACAGGGAATGACTGGATTCTAAGTGAGGGCTCTTAAGAGTGTTAATTGAGGGTGGGATGCTCAGAGAGCACTGGAGATCAAAAATTCCCACAGATACTTTACGTACGGATCAGGAGTTGGCAAAACTGTGCTACAGACACACAATGGAATATTATTCAGCCGTAAAAAGGAGTGAAGCACTAACACAGGGTACGGTGTGGATGAACGTCAAGGGCATTCTGCTGAGTAAAAGAAACCAGTCACAAAAGATCATGTACTGTATGGTTCTGTTTATATAAAGTATCCAGAATAGGTAAATCCATAGAAACAGAGAGTGGATTTGTGGTTGCCAGGGGCTGGGGGGAGCGGGAAACAGGGCGTAGCAGCCTAATGGGCATGGGGCTTTCTTTGGGGATGATCAAAAAGTATTCGAATCCGATACAGCACCACATGGAGAATGTACTGAACATCACAGAAGCGTTCACTTGCATATGGTTAATTTCAGGGGCGCCTGGGTGGCTCAGTCGGTTAAGCATCCGAGTTTGGCTCAGGTCATGATCTCATGGTTCGTAAGATCAAGCCCCACATCAGGCTCTGTGCTGAAACTGCAGAGCCTGCTTGGGGTTTTCTCTCCTTCTCTCTCGGCAGCCCCGAGAATGAACTTAAAAAAAAAAAAAGAACTGAAAAAAAACCACACACACACAAATAAAATAAACAGCCAAAAAGAAAGTGGTTAATTTTATGTGCATTTTATGTGCCTTTAACGTCAGTGAAAAGAATTCTGCAGAAAACCCACACCTGAATAAGTTTACTATATAGGAAAGCATTCTGGCTCTTTACATGGTCTTGGTCATTGGGTGAGTTTTGTGAAGAAAGGTCTCCTCGACTTCTCTACATTTTTTTCTGAGGGCAGTAGCGTCGTCTTGGTTTTCTGTACCTCCACGAGTCCTCAAGTTCTGTTTTAGGTGCTGTTTTCATTTATTCACTTGGTGTCCCGGAGAATGATAATGAATATGTGATCCCGGACGGAGGACTGCAACCTGGCTGTGCAACTTTGGCAGGCATCTTAACCTCTCTGGTCTCAGCGAGACACCAATTAGATTATCTCTTGGGACTCGGAGTTTTACGGTGCTAGATTTAAGAAGCGAGCCGTGCATTGTTAGGTTCCCTTTAAATATTCTGCCAGCTAATTCCTCTGGTTCTTTTACTTTGAATTCATTTATCAAACCTTGCTAGACAGACAGAAAAAAAAATTATACTTTGAATTAGCCTTCTTTTTTTTTTTTTTCCCATTAAATCTCATTAATGAGGAAAACATTCATTTCCATATCTATGGTCAAACTACTTTTGACCACGGGGAAACTTTTCTTCGTGTTTTTTAAGATAAAAATGCCCAAAGCGTGAAATTGATGTACTTTTAAGGTTAGAAAAGCCTCAACAATGATTTTTATCTTTAATTATAATACGTATCAAAAAATAACGCACTGCAATAACTTAATAGCCCATCAAAACACTATCTTCAAGGGTCATTTAGCATTTCCATGATAAATTGCTATTTTTAGAAGCTTATGTAACCAAACAAAGAATGTGTTCTTGGCTATGGCCATGAAGACAAGTTATTATCGTGGGAGGGACAAAGGAATCTGAGAGGCCCATGAGAGACGGATCCAATCACAGAGGACATTTTATCGAGTGCCCTTTCTCTTCAGTCTCCATTTTCTGCAATCAGAATAATGTAGTGCATTTCAGAGCCATTTTCCTTTTTGAAGTGCTCTTTCCTCATTAGTTAATAAATACTCATCAATGAATTTGCCTCCTCGTCTTGGAAGTTGGAGTAAAAAGAAAGATAATCGCTTTCTGTTTCGTAAGTATGATTCCCTCTGGGACTTCCCCTCTTGTGCTTTTAATGGAAACATAAGAAATAAATGATACCTCCTCGTTTGAAAGGACCAAAGACTACCATTCCTCCCATACAGAGCCAGTGGAAATTTGCTGCAGATATCAATGACCTTTAGCAACTACCCAACTGTGGTAACAGAAGGAATGTCTGTCTCCCATTACCAAGCTCTGTAATGCTTTCGTGTCTCCTGAGGACAGGTAGCTAGAAGGGTGCCTTGGAGGGGGCGGGGGGTTCCTCGTCAGTGAGCTGAATATGGTACAGTTGAGCTGGGAAGAGGTGGTCTTTGTCTGAGCATGGGTCTTCAGTGGCCTCTGTGTCTCTGATTTCCAGGGTCAGAAGGGAACGGTTTCCGAATTTTCTATTCTTTTTGTGTTCTCTGCGCTGTAGCAACTTAGTTCCATTTAGACTTGGCTATGATTTTCCCAGTTTCTGCTGCGGTGAATTGCATTCCACATACTTAAAGCAGCTCCTAGACCATTCTAGCTGCACGTGGGTGGGGGAAGGGGTTCAGGGAAGACAATTTATAGCATAAGCTATGTCTGATTTGGTTTCTGCTGGCTTGTAGTTTATAGTAGCCTTGCCCAAGAGGCATATAACACAAGCAACTAATGTGAGCCATGTGTGTTTTGTTAAATTTTATGGTAACCACATTAAAAAAAGTAAGGCTAAGTAAGTGAAATGGATTTTAGTAATGCATTTCATTTAACCCAGTGTATCCAAAAATGTTATCACTTCAGTATGTAATCGATGCAAAAAGTGAATGGGGCATTTTTACATTTTTTAACCCAATCAGTGAGTTTCGATGTGTGTTTGACACTTAACGACACATCTGTTTGGACTGGCCGCACATCGGGTATCAGCTGCGTTTCATGTGGCTGGGGGCCACTGGGTTGCATAGGTCAGGACTGTAGTTCTGGATAGACAATGTTTTAACGTATTTTTAAATGCAAAAAAAAAGCGTTCTGAATTATTTATCACCAAGTCAAATTCTGATGTAACTTACCTTAAGTGTTCGAGGCGTCCTTCTCGTCAGATTAAGTATCTTTTGTGTTTTTCAGGGGTGAGAGGAAGTTAGAGGGTCCCCTAGGGGAAGGGTTAATACATATTTTCTCAAAACTACAGTTCACTCTGGTGGTTACGTTCGGTACGGAAATGAACCACAGCCTGAATGAATTATGATCTCTCCCCTTCCTCATTTTGCTTTCTGTTCTGCTGTATCTTGAGCACCAAGAAATGCCAAGACTGTTGATTTCAGATAGTGGTTAGGATTTGACCGGGTTTCATTTGAGCCCAATCCTAGAGCAGCTGCGCCGTAAGTGGTTTTTCCACATACTCTTAGTTTTTTGGTATCATCATCTCCCAAGATAATCTTTTGTGCTTATTTTTATGTGGTTGTGTTCTCACGAAGAAAAAGGCTCCTGCTTATACCTGTGGCCTCTCATCTCAGTTCAACTGAAAAAATTCTAAAGGGCGGCAGCCATGACCGAAGGCGACAAGTGTCAAGATGGCTGCAAATCCCCTTCCAGAGGCTTGACGTCCCATTCTTGGGCTAAAGACCTCATTTTTTCTTTAGAAAAATGTCACCAATATTTGGTCTATCATTCCACCAACTGGACCTTTAGCCATTGGCACTTCCGATATCTATAGGGGAACAATAATTAATGTTGGTAATTAGTTATCTTTGAACAGTGACCGTGAGCAAGGCACTGTGGTAGGTGCTGTGAGAGACCCAAGAAAGTAGTGCCATCCTCCCTTGTCCCCAAGGAGCTTAGCCTGATGGTGAAAATAAGCTCGATACACAGAGTCATGGTCAAGGTTCTTAAAGCGTTAGTGCAGAAATATCCGCAGGGTAGTCAGATGACCCTGATGTACTACAAGACAGAGTGAACAAATAAATATTTGCCAAGGCCCTACTCCAAGCCAGGAGGTTTACCAGATGCCAGTAACAATGAAGGTGAAGATGGGTTCTCTTTCTGAGGATCCCCTAAACTACTGTGAGATGGGGGTGAAAACCAGCCACCTGAAACGCCATGCGAGCTATGATATAATGGGGAGCTAGGACTACAGAAATGCAGAGGAAGGTGAGACCAATGCCTCCAGTCCAAAGTTGGGGTCAGATCATGAGGGGCAATGCTGATAGGGCTGGTTTTCCAAATAGGAGTTCACTGGCCAGACAGGGAGAGGAAAACAGCCTGGAGAGAAAGGGACAAGAGTGGAGGTAAATGTGGTTCTAGGGCTGGGGAGCCCTGGAGAGAAGTCGTATACTTGAGGAAGTTCAGTTCTCTAAAAGACAGTGGATTCTACCTTAGGATACACCCGATTCCGATTCTGCCTCTGTTATGTTCCCTACAATTCGTGGATGTTTAAGAAATTATTGTAGGTTGCTAAGATTGGGTGATCATTCACTTTTATTTAAAAAGTAGAAAAAAAAAGTAGCCCATCAGTGACTATTAATCACTGTAATGAGAGGCACCATGCCACCGTGCTTAAGTGCTGACTCTGGAAGCCAGGCTACCTGGCTTCAAATCTCAACTCTTCCGCTAAAATCTCTGATATTTAGCCTCTCGGTACTTCAGTTTGCTCATCTGTAAACTGGGAGATCAAAATAGCATTTACCTCAAGGGTTACTGTTAGTAATGCAACGAGTTATGATTTGGGAAGGGCATAGAATAGTGTCTGATTCACGGGAAGAACCCTAAATGTTTCCTAAATCTAATGAAAGCAATACTTAAAGTTCCAGTGGTTCTGCAATGGCAAACCAGCTGTCTGTGTGACTGGCATGTGATCGGGGAATTGTTGATTTGGGTTTTTTTTTTTTTTTTTTTTTGAGGGAATGAATTTGTTTGCAGTCTAGCTGGTCTGAAATCGGTCAGTGGTATACACTGATTGATTAAAGCAGATTAGAGGAGACATTCTTGCAGTGGAATGATACAAGCTTTGTATTTTATTTCCGTACATACCAAAAACACATTAAAAATTTTTTTTAACGTTTATTTATTATTGAGAGACAGAGAGACCCAGAGCATGAGCAGGGGAGGGGCCGAGAGATGGAGAGAGCCAGAATCCGAAGCAGGCTCCAGGCTCTGAGCTGTCAGTACAGAGCCCGACGTGGGGCTCGAACTCACAAACCGCGAGATCGTGACCTGAGCCAGTCGGATGCTCAGCCGACCGAGCCACCCAGGCGCCCCTAAAAACACATTTAATTGCTCTTGCTATCGAAATTTCCACTTCAGTGAACTTGCATGTGAAATATCTAGAAACACCAGTTATTTCCAAGAGAGTATGTGAGAATTATGTGTGCATTCTTGTTGGATCATATATGAAAATAGTGCTTTTGTCAGTAAAGGCAGAATATTGTCACGTTGTAATGAGTGACTGCTTTGCATTCATGTAAAAGTTGCTTATTAAGAAAAATCCCAAACGGGCTTAAAAGTAAAGAGAATAGTCTACCGTATATCCATAATCTATCAATCATTTAGATTTTAACCTTTTTTTTTTTTCTTGGTTAAAGTATTTTGAAGGAAATCCCAGATATAGCATTTACAAAGTATATTTTCTTGGGGCGTCTGGCTGGCCCAGTCACTTAAACATCTGACTTCGGCTCAGGTCATGATCTCACAGTTCGTGGGTTCGAGCCCCGCGTCAGGCTCTATGCTGAGAGCCTGGAGTCTGCTTCGGATTCTGTGTGTGTGTCTCTCTCTGCCCCTCTCCTGCTTGTGCTCTCTCTCTCTCTCAAAAATAAATAAATGTTAAAAAAATTTAGAAAGTGTATTTTTTTTTTTTACATAACACAAAGCCATCCCACCCACAATAATCTTTCTTTGACATATCCCATCCATATTCAAATTTTCCCATTTGTCCCCAAGTGGCTTTTTCAGTTAATTTGTTTGAATCAAGATACAAACAAGGTCTACCCGGTGCATTTGGTCATCAGAACTCTTATGTTTCTTATCATCTAGGATGGTCTGTGTCCCTATGTTGGTTTGAGTGGGTTTTATTATGTGATGGGCTCAGGGTCTCAGACCGAAGGAAGCCCTGTACTGGCCAAGTAGTAGGTGGTGGCCTAGTTCACCTGAGGCAGAAAACTTTTGGCCAAGAAAGTTAAATTGTAATGTTCTTCCCACAAGGTTTAATTTCAATTATATGTATTGAGGCACTGAGCAAGGCACTAAAGACCCAGAAATGAATGAGACGCAATCACGAATCAGAGTTTCCGCTCTTTGATCAGGAGCGTTTCTGCGGTGTGACCTGTCAGAGGGAGAGATCTTGAGGTCGAGTGGGGAGTGTGGCTGCTTCCAGGAAAGCAATCAGTGTGCAGGTGCTATAGACTCTGGCTCAGGGCTTTTCTTTACAGTGTGGGAGTACATCAGACAGCCGAGAATGCTGGAAATTTTGTAGCCCAGTTGGGCAGGTGCCTAGTGATGAGACAGGAGATTCTGGGGTCTGCCTTCCATCCTAACACCATCTTCCCTAGCAACATAGTGTCTGAGGTTTTATTCCTCAGTGAGTATAAATTACGTCGAACCTTCACACCTATGCCAAGCACTGGATAGCATTTGAGAAATGGTTACTATTTCCCAGGAAGTAGAATTCTTTTTTTTTTTTTTTAATTTTTTTAATGTTTATTTATTTTTGAGACAGAGAGAGACAGAGCATGAATGGGGGAGGGGCAGAGAGAGAGGGAGACACAGAATCTGAAGCAGGCGCCAGGCTCTGAGCTGCCAGCACAGAGCCCGACGCGGGGCTCGAACTCACAAGCTATGAGATCGTGACCTGAGCCGAAGTCGGACGCTTAACCGACTGAGCCACCCAGGCGCCCCAGGAAGTAGAATTCTTAAGGCATGTGTAGGAAAAAATAAAAATTCCCCTTAGGTCTTTGCTTTAGATATGTCTTCTTCCTCCAAATTTGAAAGGAATTCCTAGAGGTGGTCAGTCTACAGGGAAGAAAGGAAGACGCTTTCTTTTCCTCAGGATCCTGTGTGTTAGGGAGAAAGCCTGTTCTGAACACCAGAGGTGGACCAAGAGAGCGTGGAGAGAGAGGACTGTGTGGGGTGGGAAGGTCTCTGGACTGAGATGTGGAAAGACCTGGGATTGCCTCCTTGTACGTCACTTTCCGGCGACTTTAATTTGAGCACGTCTTTGAACTTGAAATCAGCTTTCTTATCTATAAAACGGGTGTAATGATGACTTTTCCATATGAAAGATGATGGTTTTGAAACTTTTTAGAATTTGCAGCCCCCTCCTTCTCCCCACCCCCAGGTAGGAAAGGAATGTTGTTACTGCTGTCTTAGGAGGAAGAAACCTGTCTGAATTCTTTGGAAGAACGAACAGCTAGGAGGGTGCTGTGTCGATCTGAGGATGGTCAGCCAAGGTCTTTGGAACTCAGAATGAAGAATGGTTTAAAACCAGTTACTTATTTCCAGAATGAAAAATGAGGCATTTTTAAAATGATGTAACTTTGTCTCTATCTCTATTAGTGTAGTAGCAAGAAAAAAATTAAATTAAACTTACAGACCCTGAGTCAGGCTAAATTCATCCAGCGGTAGTGTTAATTAGGACAACTTCTGCTTCAATATAAAATAGGGTTATGACCGTGAGAAGTTGGTTTATTGAAGATAGGTATGAATTGGATAGACTACTGGCCCTTCCATCAAGTACAGAGGGCGCTGAACTTCGGGTTATGTGGTCAGTTGATTATTTGCACAAAAGTCATGTCATAAAGGCTAGTGAGAGAGAGAAGGGGAGATTAGGTATCTGACCTTCACACACCCGGGGGAGAGGTCAGAACACTTCAGGAAGGTGTGAGAGGAAGACAGATTCTAGAACCAGAGGAAGGTTTGAAAAGTATGAATACAACCAGCAAATATCTTCTGGTGCCTTCAAACTAAACTGGGGGGACCAATTTTGGTTTTGTTAGCATTTCGGGTGCTCTGTCTATGGCTGCGTTCTAAGCATCCTTGGAGGGTCGGTAAACAAACCACACACACGTTGATATGCTCAAAGGAGCACTGGTGACATCTTCAGTAGAAAGCCATTGAATTCGAGGATCAAGGTGGGGGGTAAAGAGTCATCAAATGAGCAGAGTGGCGAGTTCCAGAGTAACAAAGCGATTGCTCGTGTAACAGCGTGTCGCATGCGTTAGTTTTAATAGTGTTAGTTGTACCATCCAGAATAAGGGACGGTTTAAAAAATGGAGCACATCTCACATCTCGAATATAAAAGCTGCCATTTCTGTTTCTTTGTGTCATCTAATTTTTGGATCCTAAATTGTATTTACTGAGCGTGTACTCAGTGGAGGTACACCACAGTGCTGGGTGTATGCAAAGGAAGGTGTCATTAGAGGATGACGGAGTAAGATCAAGCCAGAGGAAAAACTGCACAGTAACCAGGGGTTAGTAATTACTAAGGCATTTGTGGCAAGAGCCATTTCAGGTGGATGGGAAGAGGAATGACCCACATAGTTTATGCTGCTCTTTTCTGGCAGTTGGGTTGTCACAGAGAGACTCAGGCCTCGGGAAGGTTCCACGTGGTGGGTGTTGAGGTGATCTAGAGAACGAGAGATGTGAGTAGGCCAGCTACTACATCCCGTCTCTAGGACAGGCTCTCGTTGACAGATATGTTACAAACTGGCCTGAAGACATGATCTCCAGGAGGCTTTCTCAGTAGAATATAATCCCCATGAGGGCAGGACTGGGTCTCTCTCGGTCACAACTGATTTTCCAGTCCCTCACCTTGCGTCCCAAACCGAGTGGGAATTCAATGAATAAAAAACTCTGTATTTGTTGGAGAATGGTCTTCCCCGAAGCAAAAACTTTCTTTGAAGCTTAAATGTATATCGTAAAACTCTGAGGCCGTTAGTTAAGGCTGAAAAAGATTTGGAAGTGAACGTTTGTTGAATCTTTCCATTCCTTCCAATAGACGGGATCCCACCATCATGAAAGCGTCCATGCACGTAATGGCCACACTCCCACGTGCCCACATAGACTCACTTCCGTCCACCCTTTGGTCCTCTGATCTTCGTGGTCTAGTTTAGAAAAAGAAGCGAGGAAAGTGACATGAATTGAAATTGTACATCGCAGGGTTTTTTTTTTTAGGCCTTAAAAGACCGTATATCACCAGAGAAATAAAGCCATTCTTCTAAGATTGCCTGTAATTTTTTTTTTTCTTTTTTGGCAAGTTCTCCCTGTCTTTTTTGTAGCTCTGTCTCTTCCTTAGAGGATTCTTTAAGTTCTATCCATCATCTCATTTACTGAAATGTACCTCATTTGGGAATGAGAAAGTTTTGGCATAGCTGAGAGCTTTTAATGGAAATATGAGAGAAGACGACTCTGACATATATAATACCTTCAATATGTTTCCATATATTGCACGATCTCTGATGCATAGCCCGAGACACATAACGACAGATGGGCCGGGGAGAAGGAGGAACATTCTCCAAGCGGGGATTTCTTTAGAAACCAGCACTCCTTCCAAGGTGCTTTGAGCTATTCTTAGCAATTGGGGTTCAACACTTTCACCCCCAACAGGAGCAGGTTTCTGCCAACAGGCTGCCTGTGGGGGCTCTGTTGCCTAGCATTTTATTCCAAACAAGAGTCAAGCCAGACAGAATAGTCTTAGAGAAACCTAGAGCCAGAGAACCAAGCCCCTGTTTTGAGCTGCGGGACGATGGTCAAGTTACTTGACTTCTTTGGGCCTGCGATTCTCCCATCATGTAATGGGGCTGAGAAGTAGTTTCTGTTCACTTCCAGACTCTGACACAAGCTATGAGAAAATGTTTATGTAACAGTGGGGATTATGAAATTTTCCATGTTCTTTGCAACTCTCTTTTTGACACATCTAGAGTGGAAATAATTAGGAGGGATGTTTCTTTTCCCTTCTTATTTTATCCAAATCTAATCGTTTGATGGCTCAGAATTTCCTCAAATGCAAACAACGCATTCCAGAATAATGCAGAATTTCATTTTGGAGCGAGAGGACTGAGCAGTGAAGTGTTTTGACCACATGTTACGGGGTTGAGAAAATTGAAAAACCACCTACACGAGAATGTGGGCTCCGTAACATTAGCGAGGCTTTACTACGGAGTCACTCTGGGAGCATCTCATTTTATTTTATATTTTCTACCCTGTCTGAGCCACGTGATAACAGATTTGCATCGGTGGAATATCTGATACGCTCTCTTTCTTAACTGTGTTCCATTAGTTTGAGCTATTTATCAGAAAACGCTTTTTTTTTCTAATTTTTTTTTTTTGACTTGCACACAATCTGGTTGCCTGTTGTCGCCACACCCAGACATTGTGCTGACAGAGCCTTGTTTTTCCACAGCATAGTTTTCCCATCTGGGGCGTGTGCTTGTTATTGTAGTAAGATAGATAAAATACCTACGTAAAGACATACTCGGGCCAAACACAGAGTATATTCCCAGATGTATGGCTTGCCGGAGGGGAGGGACCTGAGAAGTCTTTGAGTCCAGAAGGGCTTAGAGAAGTAAAGTGCCTGGGTGTTAGAGAGCTCATGACTTATTGGGGAGACAAATGCCTGTGGAAGGGAATAGCTACCAACGAAAGAAACCCTGGAATGTTAATTTAGGATTCCTTACTGGAAATAACTGGGGCCATCGGAAGTACAGAAAATTAAACCCATTATCTTGTTTCTCTGAGCCAGTAAGAATATTCTTCAAATTAGGAAAACATTATCCTGTAGCCGATTGCAAATCAGAAGATACCTATCCATAATCGGTAACTCTGTGATGTTCAGGTTTTTTGAAAGCGTACAGTAGAATGATTGGAAGTAAAAAACGTCTTTCTCTTTGACATCCTTACCATGCCTAGCCTACTGAACACTCCGTGTCCCCCGCTACAGACCTTCCTTGCCTCTGCCTCTTCATCCAGGCTGAACACCCCCCGGAAACACATTATTAGCTGCTTTCAGCTGGTTTTTGCTCTGGTTTGATCCCAGTCCCTCGCCAAAGGGGGCATGGCAGCCTTGAACTCCATGCTTCCTATGGTTCCTCAACCTGGTATTTGGCCTTGGTCTCTAGGGAGGTTAGATATTGATCTGTTTGCCAGATGAGGCAGCGAGGGCTGAATGAGAAGAGCAGCAAGTCTGAACTTGCGAGTCGAAGAGGACTTTTCCAGTTGGAACGTGATGCAGGGACCATGCCATCCAGCACAGAATCACAGTGACAACAGGTGACCACACACGGAGTCCTCCCTGTGTCAGGGACCAAGGAGTGTGTTCTAACTAGATGGCCTGTCTTAGGAATGCTGCTCTCCACCAATGCCCAGTGAGATGTATGGGACTTTCCTCCAAGGAACACCTCACCACATGTCCACAACTGGCCGTTCTAGGATTGACAATTCAACACTTCCTAACCCTTGCCTCATCTTCCCCATTGACCTTGCTACCCATATCTGTGCTCTTTCTCTACTGAGTGAGCACACTATTCACCTTCTGTAAGTAGGGTTTCCTTCTGGCTTTTCTTTTGTTTCTCTTGTTCAGTTTGATCACTAACCTTCCAGGTAATCCTTCTTTGGCTTCTAGAACCTTTTCCATGATGCTGCTCATTCAAGTGATATTTTACTCCACTCCTTTAGGGCAGATTCAGGAAACTATACAAGTTACTCCTTAATCAAGTAAACTGTTGATACTCTTTTGAGGCGTGTGTGTGTGTGTGTGTGCGCGCGCGCGCATGCATGTGCGTGTCCGCGTGTGTGTGTGTGTTCAAACCCAACTGCAGAATAGTAATTCAGCTCCTGATTCATAAGAAATAGGCATGGAAGTCTCAGTGGGGGTAGTGGACAGAGTCCTTAGGGAATTTATTCTAGGAATATATGAGATTGGACCTCTTATCTATCAACTGCTGTGGTTTGGGGATCCCTGAAAGATTGGTTCAGTTGAAGGAATTGTACATGTTCATAGCTAGTAAGTAAAGGGAGAGAGAGAGAGAGAGAGAGAGAGAGAGAGAGAGAGAGAGAGAGAGAGACATAATACCAAAGGAAATACGTTACTAGCTATTATGTAAGATATTCTGTTTCTATCTGTCTGATACTGTGGACATGACTTCCTGAGAAAATACTCTTTCTATAACATTTGACTGGCATGGGCTATATTTTTGTTTAAGATATTTTACTCTTCTCACATAAAGCAATTAACTGTCATATTTTATCCTTCCAGGAGTATCCAAATAGAAGGTTGGCTGACAGCCAGTTTGCTAAGTCCTAGAGGATAATAGCCCATTGTCTATAAAGAGCTTTGTTTTAAAGTCTCGTCAATTCTGGCAGTCCTTGTGATGCAGAAGATATTGATCAGGCTGTGAAGAAAGGTCATATGTTGGGTGTTAGCTGCACTGAGTTGCCCAACTGATTTTATTTTTCCATTCAGCGGCTCTTTGTTGCTGTAAATGACCAAAACTTGACTCGCTTTCCACTATTTGCTGAAAATTTCACCGTTGTCCGAAAGCTTACATAGCTGACTTGCTGAGTAGTTTGGAATGGCCCACTGCAATCTTAGATGTATCCAAAAAATATAGATAGATAATAGGAAAATGAATTTAGTCAAATCTGATACTCCCAATTCATAGGCGACAATATTGGTATTAGGAGGCAGCAATATCTTGGTGTGTTAACGTTTCCAGTCAGTAAAAAACGACCTCCATATTTAAGAGGAAAAACTGCTTTCAACTTCTTCAATGAAAGGGCAATTTTTTTCATCTTAAAAAGCTCATTCAAACCAGCATATGAATGCTTTATGAACAAATGAAGGGAGACTATAAGGGATTACATTTCTTTTGAACTGTACAAAGATGTAAAAAACTTGAAGCAAAAGGACTTGATTCAAGGTAAATGTTTGTTGAACTGATTTATTGATCCCTTCTAAATGCTCTGGGATGAAAAATTCAAATCTAAACTCCTTTTTTTTTTTTTTTTTACGTTGCTAAGCTTTCTAGAAGAGGGCTTTGAATCTTGAACGAGTGTAGGTTTAGCCATTAATTTCCAGCACTTGATAATTCCAGTAGAGGCCCTGGATGCTACCGTGTTAGTGCAAGAAAGGATGACAATCAGCTAAGCATCGTAGCCCCCCAAGAAAAACAAGTGCCACGTGACCAGCCTTCTAGGTGTTGAATCCACATTCGTTATCTCACAACACAACTCAGTGTTTGCCGAGTGCCTTCTATGTGCTGGAACAGGGCTCCAGCCCCAGTTGAGAGGGAAGGGATGAGTTCCCTCCTTTCGAGGAGTTTGCAGCCCCGTGGATGGGTCTGCACAAGAAAACTGAATAGTATAAGACCGTGTTCTCACCAGACACATCGGAATCGGATCGGAATTCATGGAGCCCAGTTGGGAAAGAAAGGGAAGACTTCTGGGAAAAGGGAGTCTGAGGCTGAGCCCTGAGCGGTGAATAGGTGGTTTCAGGTGAAGGGTGGCGGTGGAGGAAGATTATTCAAAGCAGGGGGAGACATATGGATGAAGGTCTTCAGGTGACAGGGCAGAGAGTGCAAAGGGAGAGAGGTCTTACCTCAACCGCTCTTCATCACCATGGGAAGAAAGCATTCCCTAGGGACCAGTTGTGTGTGGCTCTGTCCTCGCTGCCTTAGCGTGATTGCCAGCCAATGGTTCCCTCCTTGTGGAACATACCTTCATTTAAAACGTTTTTGGACGCATTTAATTTTTACGTTAAGCCCGTGAAGTCGATCACGTTGTCCCACTATTATAGATGAGGCTCAGGGATAGGGCGGCTTTGCCAAGATTACTTAACGACGAGTGAGCTAGGAGCCTCCCGAGTAGTCCCCCCTGACCTATCTCATATTCTCTAGCTTCATCCTCCTGATCAAGGACACCATTTTGTTGAGCCTCTCCCATGGGTCAGATACCACCCACAAACATGGCGCCATTTAATCCTTGTAACAAACAGAATCATCTGGAAGGGAAGGAACACACGTTCTTTTCACCCCATCCTATCTTCCTTTTCGTGAAGAACAGGGCTCACCCTCTTCCGCCTTCTGTTGCAGCTGGAGAGGTTCGCTCTGTAGGGAGAAGAGGCATCTTTGATAACAATTCCTTGAATACGGAGACTACCGAGATATTCTGTCTTCTGGATACTGTGAGTTGTATAGCTGACCAGGTTTTCCTCTTTGATTGACAGCCAGCCAGTTCAGAGCAAAACTTGAACCCCGCCTCCCCCACCGTGTCCCCTGCAGATGTAGAGCTCTTTCATGTATGTCTTTCTGCACTGGCTTCATTCCTGTCTCCGTTTTATGGTAGCATCCTCATTTTTCCTCTTCTACATCTAGCTTGTCTTATCATTTCTGGAACAAAGCAGGATCTAAATAATTAAAATGTAATTAGGGGCGCCTGGGTGGCGCAGTCGGTTAAGCGTCCGACTTCAGCCAGGTCACGATCTCGCGGTCCGGGAGTTCGAGCCCCGCGTCAGGCTCTGGGCTGATGGCTCGGAGCCTGGAGCCTGTTTCCGATTCTGTGTCTCCCTCTCTCTCTGCCCCTTCCCCCGTTCATGCTCTGTCTCTCTCTGTCCCAAAAATAAATAAACGTTGAAAAAAAATTAAAAAAAAATGTAATTAAAGTACCTGGCCATAGCATGGAATTTAAGCATTTCACTTTTCTATTTGCTGCTACAAATAGGGGTGAATTTGTACCAGCCCACATACCTTCACTCCGTCTTCCCTAGGACCCCAACTCTCATTTCCAAGTGGCTGGTCCAGAATTTAGGGTGTCCTCTGCAGGGAGCAGACAGTCTTGGCTTACGGTTTTCCCCAAATCTTTGCCAGTGACCTTCATCTAATCCACCTTGTGTTTCTTTCCTCTTGAGCCCACTGTTCATTTACTCTTCAGGTCTGTCTTGTCTCTTCTTCATAAATGACAACAGATTTTTGGTTTTTCTGCACAGAGAAGCTTAAGGAAGAATTCAAAACAGTGCCATGCTGTACGCTCTCACCCCAGAAAGATACACTTGTAATTTACTGTAATTTAGAGTGAAGTGATGGGATTTTCTCCGTAAGTGGAACATCAAAGGTATACTCTATCTCGTGGAAAATGGGGGGTTTCTCATATTTCTTGGAGATGGGTATTTAAATCTCTCAAATAAGGATGATTTGGGGGCAAAGGGCAGTTTGGTATCAAGAGCCTGGGGCCTAGAGTCACATCTAACTGTGCCACTAATTCTGTGACTTCAGGCCGATGGCTTCATGGTGCTGTTCTCTTATCCTTATTGGTTAAAAGAGAACACGAATTCTTTCTTAGTCTTGTGAAGATTAACATGGAAGCACGGAATTGCTTGGTAGAATGCCTGATACTCGGCAAGTGTTAGGTGTTGTCATTAGCCTGGCTTCTGCTTGTCGTTGTATCTACACTTTGTTGTTACACCTTCGGGAAAGATTTGAATAGAAATAGTCATTATTATTACAATAATCACCATGGGCTTATTTTATAAATATATATGTATACAAAGAATAGTCTATATAAATTCATATATATACATGTGTATGGTGTATAGACTGGACCTTTATACATATATAACACTGTGTATATATATGTGTGTTTGTATATATATATGTGTGTGTGTGTGTGTGTGTGTGTGTGTATGTGTGTGTGTCCAGTCCATACACCAGACACATGTATATATATGAATATATGAATATATACATGTATATGTATATACATGTATATACACACACATATATGTATACATACATACACGTATATGTATACACATGTATGTATACATGCATATATACACATATATGTATGCATACACATGTATATATATGAATATATGAATATATACATATATACATGTATATACACACACAGGTATATGTATATATACATGTATACACATATACATATATTACACATGAATATATACATATATACACATATATACACATATATGTATACATACATATATGCACATATATGCATATATACATATATGTATACATATGTATGTATGCACACACATGCATATATGAATATATGAATACATACATATATGTGTATATACATGTATATACATACATATGTATATATACATATACATGTATGTGCATATACATGTATATACACATACATGTATACACATATACATATACATATACACACATACATATTACGCATGCATACACATATACACATATGTATACACATATATGTATACATACATGTATGTACATATATGTATACACACATATGTATACATGCACACATATATACATATACACATACATGTATACACATATATGTATACATACATATACACATACATGTATACACATATATGTATACATACATACACACACATATATACACATATATATACATATACATATATATACATATATATATGAATATATATGAATATACATATATATGAATATATACATATATATATGTAACACATATGCTTAGAGGTCCAGTGCTTTTGTTATTTCTTGCTGTAATTTTGCCATTTGCAAAAGTTCATTTCCCATTGGCTTTTCTGGTCCCTCTTCCCTTCTTTATTTTTCTCCAAATACTTCTCACCATCAGACTTACTACCTATTCAACTTACTTATTCACTGTTTGTCCCTGCTCTGCTAGAATGTACAATACAAGAGGGCCTGATGGATGTGTGTGTGTGTGTGTGTGTGTTCATACTACAACAATCCCCAGCATCTAGAACATTGCCTAGCATGCAGTAGTCACTCCAATCTATATTGAATCAACGCGTGATCTTCAAACATTATCAAAATTTCGTTAATATCAGTTCTGATGACACTTGAAGAAGAAAGGGTACTTGGTTGGCTAAGGGTGGAAGCTCTTCCCCCCGGAAGTGGGTGCTTGATAGGCCAAGGGAAGATATGGGTTTCATGACTCTTTAAAGTGGTTGGTAGCTCAGAATTCTGTAATAAATTAGTTTCAGTCTTTTGTCACCAGCGAATGGAGTGCCCACTGTGAGCTGGGGGGAGACCAAACAGCAAACCTCCACATGCCCTCAGAACTCTAGCCTTTCTTTCTGTGTAGGGACAGGTATTTTTACAGGGCCAAGATATAGGATTATTCTAGTTGGGATTCACAGACGTCCAGTACTTTCCTTGTGCAGTGTCTGGTCTGCTGACCCATCTAGGGTCATGGAAGTTGACTATTTTGTATCTAAATACCGTTATCGGTTAAAAGCAATCTAAGTCTCGATGGACAGAAGATTTCTAAGATAAATTCCGCTCAACAAATATTCACATAGCACATATTATATGTAAGGATTTTGCAAGGTGCACCAGGGGACAAAGATAACACTCTGTGACTGCCCTTTTAAAGCCAACAATCAAGTAGAGGGAATGAAACAAATACCAACAGCCAGGGCTAAAAGCAGAAAACTTGTTTTCTCGTCTCTATGCTTTGTGTGTTTTCAATTCTTCTGATTCCATTAAAGAAAAACTTTCTAAAAATATCTCTCTTCATAGAAACGCTTACTTGAGGTTCATGTCCTGCCCATCATAGGTAAAGATGAATATCTGTGTATTCTTTGGGTTTCTGGGTTCCTCTGGGATAGATCATGTGCTAAGCACTGTCTGACCTATTATCTCATTTAGTCCCTAATTTCATTGTGAGTTGGGTATAATTATGCCCACTTCATAAAGAAGCCGAAGCTCAGAGAGTTTAAGTAATTAGCCCAAAGCCATAGAGTTACCAAATTCAGGTAGTAGTTGGCAACTAGATCTCAAAAATATTTTTATGGTTCAAATCCCATTTTTTCCCTTATTTACACTATAATTCACTGGATGTAGAGGCTCTCCTCTCTGAGAAGTAAGTGATATTATGGCATCAATTTTCCTGGTTCAAGTGAGACTATCACCATATACCATTTATATACACAGGAAACCTGCTTTAACCTATAGTAAATCTTACTCTGGTATATGAGCTTTTGGAGCATAAAGTTGTACTTGAATTATTCATATGGGCACTGAGTTATGAAGAAGTTTCTCAAATGTAAACTGTAAGTTGGTTATGAAATAGCAAAGAGGCAAGTACTATCCAGGAAGAAATGTCATCCCGCGACTATGAGGACCCACTCGATTCCAAATGGCAGAGATTGCCACAGAAATGAAGAAGGGTGGGCGGGGGGGGGGGCGGGGGAGAAAGAACGTCATCCTCATCAAACTGTGTTTGCTTTGCCGGTCTGTTTGTGCTCAGAGCAGCACCAAAGATAAATACATTCTTTTCGTCAATGTATGCCTCAATTTGTAGCCTGAAAGATGTGTATGTTATTACAACAAAATCTTGTTAGGTTGAATTAATTGGTGGGAAGGTCAATCGAAACGAATATGAAATTTGACCCAAAGAAGGGATGTAAAAGAAATACATTTTTGGTATTCGCAGGAAATTTGTACCAGAGACCTAAAAGCTGAAAGGCTCAAGAAGGTCTCAGGTCCCTGGGTAACATAAGACTAAAGTGTCTTTTCCCAGAGAAATGGAGACCCGGGGACATCAAGGAATTTTCTCCAAGAGTGTGCAGCTGGTACATGGCCCAAGAAATGCCAGAATCTGGTCTTCCTAGAACAAAGCTGTCTGCTCCCCTCTGTGCTGTTATTTAGAATTAGCAAAGTACCGCCATTTGCAAGTTTCATGTCACTTTTCATGAATGGATAAGGAAATGTATGACACGACATTTATTTGTGTGTAATTGGTGCTGCTAAAGTGCTTTAACCCGATTAGGGTTTTGTTTTCTTCTTCTTTGTACTAATTGACTTTTGACCAATAAAAATGATAACATCCTCAAAGTATGTAACCTGATGATTTGATAAACATACGTCGTGAAAAGGTTCCCACCATCGAGCTGAGTAACACGTTACCTCACATATTTACCTTATTTGTGTGAGTATTGAGAACACTTAGGTTGTAATCTCTTTGCAAATCTCAGTTCTATAATACAGTATTTCCCTATTTCCCTCACCTCCCCCAGTCCTTCACGACACCATTCTACTCTGTTTCTTTGAGTGTTTTGTTTTTTGGGGTTTTTTTTTGCTTGTTTTTTGTTTTTAGATTCCACTACCCTCCAGGTTCATCATGGTTGTTGCAAACAGCAGGGCCTCCTCCTTTTTATTTAAAAATCTTTTTAACATATATTTATTTTTGAGAGATAGAGACAGAGCACGAGCAGGGGAGGGGCAGGGAAGAGGAGACGCAGAATCCGAAGCAGGCTCCAGGCTCTGAGCTGTCAACATAGAGCCCGACGCAGGGCTCGAACCCACCAACTATGAAAGAGATCATGACCTGAACTAAAACCAAGAGTTGGATGCTTAACCGAATGAGCCACCCAGGCCCCCCCGAGGTTTAATTTCCTAGGGAAACTCCATATTGTTTTCCATAATGGCCGTATCCATTTACTCCCACCAACAGTGCACAAGGTTCCTTTTTCTCCACACGATCATAGCGTTTGTTCTCTTCTGTCTTTTTGATGGTAGTCATTCCAACAGGTGAAAGATGACATTTCATTAGCTTTTGGCTTGCGTTTCCCTCCAGACTAATGACGTCGAGTACCTTTTCATGTATCTGTTGCCTGTTTGTTTGTCTTCTTTGGAAGAACTACTATTCAGTTCCTTTGACCATTTTTTAATTGGTTTACTTGGGTTTTTACTATTGAGGTGTATGATTTCCGTGTGTATTTTGGACATTAACCCTTTTCTGGGTATGGTGTGCAAATATTTTTTCCCACTCCTTAGGTTCTGTTTGCTCTTTTGTTGATGGTTTCCTTTGCTGTGCAGAAGCTTCTAATTGACTTTTCAAGAGATTTGGCAATATAAAAGTAAGATTAGCTGTCTGGTTTGAATCATCCTCAATTTGAATTAGTGTGACCCAAATTAATGGGATTTTACTTTGATTCTTTTAAAAAGAGATTAGTATCATCACGGAGGAGATGTTCTGTTTGATATTATCCTAAAGTTAAGGAAGGTTTCAAATATACTTCGACAATCAATTTTCCATGTCTCTTATAAAATTGTTCCCTTCTCTTTTATTACTTGTGTATACTATGACCTTCTAAAGAACATTTACTTAGTGTTTTCTTACAGAATGGAGTATTCATTTACAGCAAACATCATTTTATTTATTTATTTTTAAAACTTTTCTATTGGGTCTTATTTGAACTATTCTGTATGAAATCAAGAAAAAAAGGGTTAATAGCTATAAATGTAACTTTGTATCAAAACCTATTCAGTTGAACAATCTGAATTGTGTAAACTGTCTTACTTTTTTTTTTTTTTAACATTTATTTATTGCTGAGAGGCAGAGGGAGCAGGGGAGCAGGGCACGGGGACAGAGCACGAGCAGGGGAGGGGCAGAGAAGTGGGGAGACAGAATCCGAAGCAGGCTCCAGGCTCTGAGCTGTCAGCACAGAGCCCGACACGGGGCTCAAACCTACGAACTGTGAGATCATGACCTGAGCCAAAGTCTGATGCTTAACTGACTGAGCTACCCAGGTGCCCCTCAGTTGTGTGAACTTTTTAAAGCTATGCTTATCTAAGGAAAGATGCACCTTGCGCCTAAGATCGTAGTAAAGAAAGTGACTTTCTAAGTCTTAATTTCACGCTGTGAAGGACAATTAAAATTAGACCACTGCCAGTTCTTGGGTGGGCATTGCTTACATACGATGTCAGCAAAATGCCGTGTGCTGACCTGGAACATTTCATTTGTTTTTCCTTCCCCACCCCCCTCCCCATGCCCCAGTTTTGCTGAGAAATAATTGACATACATCACTGTATAAGTTTAAGGTATGCAGCATGATGATTTGATTTATATATATTTTGAAATGATTACCACAGTAGGTTCAGTTAACTTCCATCTTATATAGGTGCAACAGAAACAAACAGTAAGAAACAAATACTAAAGGAAAAAGATTCTCCTTGTGATGACAACGCTCAGGTTTTACTCTCTTACCAACTGTTCTGTATGTCACATAGCAGTGTTACCTGAACTTGTCTTGTTTGTCGTACATGACATCCCCAGTACTTATTTATCTTGTAACTGGAACTTTGTACCTTTTGGCCACCTTCCTCCAATTCTCCCTTCCCCCACTGCCACCTCTGGGAAACACAAGTCTGATTTATTTTTCTATGAGCTTTTCTTTTTTTATTCTACATATAAGTGAGATCATACAGTATTTGTCTTTGCCTGAATTATTTCACTTAGCGTAATGCCTTCGAGTTCCATATACGTGTGTGTGTGTGTATGTGTATAACAACTTTATCCATTCCATTGTATATATAATTACATTCCATATATATTATATAGTATATATTATATATAGTAATATATATATCCATTCCATATATATTCCATATATATATAAATCCATTCCATATATATATTTCATATATAATAGTGTGTGTACATATATGCATATATGTACATGTACATATAGTGTGTACATATATGCATATATGTGCATGTACACACATATATACGCGTACATGTACATGTATATGTATACGTGTGCATATGTATATGTGTATATGTACACATATGTAAACATATACATACATATGCACATATGTACATGTATGTACATATATACGTATATGTGCACATGTATATGTATATGTGTACACATGCATGTATAGATGTACATGTACATGTATATGCACACATATGTATATATGTACATATATGTACATGTATATGTATATATACATATGTATATATGTATGTATATATACATATGTACGTATGTATATATGTATGTATATATACATATGTATATATGTATGTATATATATATGTGTGTATATCTGTATGTATATATACATATGTATATATGTGTGTGTATATATGTACATATATGTGTATATATGTACATATATGTGTATATATGTACATATATGTATATACATATATATGTATATATATGTACATATATGTGTATATATGTGTGTGTGTATATGTATATATATGTATATATATGTATATATATGTGTGTGTATATATATGTATATATATGTGTGTGTGTATATATATATACACACACACACACACACATCACAACTTCTTTATTCATCCATCGATGGACATTTAGGTTTCCATGTTGCGGGTAAATGCTGCTACGGCAGTGCAGATATCTTTTTGAGTGAGTGTTTTTGTTTCCTTTGGATATATTTCCAAAAGTAGAATGGCTAGATTATACGGTAGTTCTATTTTTAATTTTTTGAGGAACCTCCATACTGCTTTCCACAGGGGCTGTAACAATTGGCATTCCCACCAATAGCACACAGGGTTTTCTTTTCTCCACGTTCACACCAGCATTTTTTATCTTGTCTTTTTGATGATGGCCATTGTAGCATGTGTGAGGTGAGATCTCATGGTGATTTGCATTTCCCTAAAGACTAGTCATCTTGAGTATCTATGTACCTGTTGGCCTTTTGTGTGTCTTCTTTGGAGAAGTCACACAAAGGTCCTTCGTCCATTTTGTAATTCGTTGTTTGTTTGGCTATTGTGGGTGTAGGAGTTCTTTATATATTTTGGGTATTAATCCCTTATCAGATATATGGCTTGCAAATATTCTTTCCCACTTTGTAGGTTGTCTTTTTGCTTTGTGGATGGTTTCCTTTGCTGTGCAGAAGCTTTGCAGTTGATGCAGCCCCACTCGTTTGTTATTTTGTTGCTTGTGCTTTAGGTGTCATTAGATCGTTTCCTAAAGCCCTTTCCAGCTCTGGAATTGTCTCTACGATCCATTACTCCTCAATTTCAAGGATTCTGGCCTTTCAGCTGGCAAAGTTGTTTGCACTTTGAATAATCTGTTGTAGGGATGTCATCTTCGGGCCTTGGGCTGATGGGAACTCTGTGCCAACGTTAAGCATACAACAAGACAATCTTTTTGAATATAGGGAGTGCCTAGAACTTTCATGGATCTCTACCTGGGCTTGAAGTCCAATTGTGGCTCAACAAAACCTGATTAACTCTTCCTGGACTCAGCAAAGGAAGATGTCAATATACAATCTGGGTCCCTGGGGTTTTGTGAATGCATGTTTCCCCCTTATATAAAGTGCAGATGATGGAAAGCAGCTCCTTGGAAGGGATCATTTTCTCAGTCTGTTTTCCTTGGCTTGAGTATGGAACATGGAGGTCTGTCTCTGAGCCCTTGGAAGATGGGCCCTGTGCACGTACTGCTCAGCTCCCAGGCCTGTGTTTATGGGAAAAAGTTCCTAAAGAAACAGATTGAAATTGAGCAAGATCAAGTATTCACTTGTGGGTTTCCGCAAAAGTTGCTTTTTTTATTTTCCCCTTCACTAGCTTGTGGAAATGTCTCAGGGCTGCCTCATCTGGAGAGATTTGTGCATTAAGCCAAAAAAAATTATAATTCATATCCCTTCCTGTTCTCCCAGGGCTTCAGCACACAGGCGATCTTATTTGCATTCTCTAGCATTTATCTGCCTGCTTCCTGCTCGTCTCGGGACTGTCTTAGGGAGTTATAACATCCTTTCTCTTCAGCCCTGCAGCCTGTGTCTGTGGTAAGTCACATATTTCATTGTGTTCAGAGTGGAAGAAAGCTGCACCGGCTGACATGTAAGGTGTCTCTCTGTACATCCACCAGCCTCTTTGCCAACATTTCAAATTATTGAATTGAGAGCCAGAAGAAATGGAAGGAGGCTGAAGGGTTCATTGGCAAAGCCTCAGTCCCAAGTCCCACGTACCATCGTCCCTTCTCTCTGGTCCAGAAGTTATTTCTAGCTTGATGATTTTTCATAAACATTGGCCTAAGTGTGGGGACAGATTCCCCCGGTGTAAAAGATGTTCTTTTTAGAGGAAGTTAATTTCCTTTAGAAGCAATGCTAATTCTTTCAGACCAAAGAAAGTCATTAAGCATTCTCAAATTTCCTAAGTGGAAATCTGTTACTCTGAACATTTTGGAAGCATGCAGAGATATGTGGAAGAATAATGCATGTCCTGACAAAGTCTAGATAATTAAATACCCTGATAAGAACTATTTCCCTTTGCCTCTTTGTCTCCGCATCAGCAAAGAGCCAAACATCAAACCCTCCTCTGCTATTGCCACATCGAGTCCCTTACTAAGTCGGATGATGAAAATCAGCCCCATTGTCATTCAGTCTAGACTTCAGGGGCAGAAGGAAAGAGGATACTGCAGTCAGTGAGCTAACATTTTGGCTTCCAGGTTCCCTTTGTGTCCTGGAGGAAGTATGGTACAGTACCGCAGTGCATTAATTCATCAATTAACCCACTTACTCATCGAATACACCATCTAGGTGCTCATAGTGTGTGGGGTACTGAGCTAAGTCTTCATATTCAAGAGCTAAGAGTTTAGCTGTTCCGGATAAACATGTACACAAGAAAATGGACTGAGATATCATACATACTAGAGTTGAACATATGTAGGAACGATGGGGAGAAATGGAGGACGGGCTTGATGAAAGGTGCACTTAGCATTTCTTATGGCTGGTCACACCAAGGGATGAAGATAGAAATGGAAAGTCTGGTGTTCTCTCGGAAGCACTTTGCGCTTTCCTAGACATTCTCTTAGTGTTTTCTAGTAACTGGGACGAAAAGGCCCCATCCCACCTACTGACTTCCTGGTGCTGGGGGTCTAGAAGCATCCACTGCTGGTGAGCACCGCTGGTGTAGAAATCCTACCTGGACAGAGTCTGGCTTCCTATGAAGATCCATAATTTTACATCACAGATCTCAACATGGATAAGTGAATGAATGGGCGAACCAATGAATCAATGACATGGGTCCTTTTCCTAGCTTTGTTACTAACTTCTTGTGTGACCTCCTTGGGTTTCCTTTTAGTAGTTGTAAAAATGGGCACTCGGCCTTATTTCATGGGGGCTGATGTGAAAGATCCAGCGAGAAAACCAAGGAAACATGTCGAAATAGGTCAAGTACTTGAAAAAACTTCACACTCGTAAGGAGATGCCATTATTCACTGTCATTTGGGAAAAACATGACATCGTGAAGGCAGGCACGGGAGAAGGAAGGGAAGGAGGGAAGGAAAAAAGCAAAGGATAGAATGGAGAGAGACTGAGAGGGGAAGGGAACGGAAGAGAAGAATAAAATGCGGTCTCTGCATAATGCCGAGGTATGGAGGGGGCACTGGAAGAAATGGAAAGTCTGCTCAAGAAGGATCTCATTAGGCTCAAAGGCTGTGACCTGCAAAGTTTGTTTGGACTCACTATTCAATGACTGAAACGGATCTTTGCTGCTTCCACTCAATTTATAGCCGTCGAGGGAAACTCTTTGGGATAAGTAAGACATGAAACCAGCCCTCACTTGCCCTTAACATCATTGTCCGTGTCTTTTCATGGCTTCAGACGTGATAGGGTATGAGGCTCATGGAAAAATACTAGCAGGAACATAGAGAATGCCAAACGCTGCACTAAGAGCTGAGTCAATTGTTTTCATCATAGATAAAGCAGACATTTTCATTACAGATAGCCACCCCCGTATGGCAAGACTTCAAAGGTGAAGAACTTGAAAACTTTAGACAGGCGATCGCACGGCTTGAGCTTATGCTGTCCACTCAGTGCGGTTCTGGGTCTTTTGGGGGTGGCCAGAGAGTTTGGGATACGGACAGGGACCCCAGGAACTTCAAAGGTATGGAGAACGAGTTCTTGGTTTCGGTGCACTGTATGGTTTGGAAGGGATTACGTGGTATGCAGAGGAGAAGAAAAGCAAACAGCAAATGCTGTGGGATCCGATGGAAAGAGGATCTGGGTGGAAAGAGGTTCTGCCTTCTGGGGTCACGTCAACCTTCTCTCCGGCAGACCCTCTGTAAAGTGAAGACACTGGAGTACAGGGTCTCTGAGGTTCCAGACTCTTTACAAAAGAAATACAAGTTCATTTAGTTCCTAGAGAGCATTGAGTTATAATAACAACATGATTGTTGTTATAGCCTATTAATTTATTACGTGCTAAGTCTTTATGCATTTTCAGTGCCTCCTCATGCAATCTTATAGGTATTTTCCCACCCTTTTTTTAAGTTAAAAAATTTTTTGATGTTTATTTATTTTTGAGAGAGACAGGACATGAGCAGGGGAGGGGCAGAGAGAGAGAGGAAGACGTAGAATCCAAAGCAGGCTCCAGGCTTTGAGCTGTCAGTCCAGAGCCCAATGCAAGGCTCGAACCCACGAACTGTGAGATCATGACCTGAGCCGAAGTCAAACGCTCAACCGACTTTAGCCACCCAGATGCCCCATCTCATCCTTTTTTTTAAATAAAGAAACTGAGATTCAGAAAGCTCCAGCACTCTGCTCTTAACCACTGCACTGTAACAACAACAATAATAGTAGCTAACATTTATATAGAGCTCGTCATGTGCTCGGCACTATTCCAAGCATTTTGCATATATTAACTCCTTCAATTTTCACAATAAGCCAATGGGGTAGCTACTATACTTTTATGATCTCCCTTATACACCTGAAGAAACGGAATCATGGCAATTGTAAATCATTGGCCCCATAAATGGCAGATCTGGGATTATAATCCAGGCAGTCTGGCTCTAGATGTCAAGCTCTTAACCATTAAGCTATCCTGTCCTTTATTGTATGCATAAATGCAGAAGGGGTGTGGCTTTAATAATGTAGTGCCATTACTTTCTACACCCGAAAGGTGTGCGTGTGTGTGTGTGTGTTATGTGTGCATGGGCGCTCCTGTTTTTGAGCAAGGTATCACAACAGAAAGTCTTCCCGCCATCTTGAATACAGCTTGGAAATCGGGGAAGGATATACTTTACAGGGGGAAGGCAAGAGGGCCAATTCTCGACAGGGATTCGCCAGCACTACAAGAGGACACAATAATGTGTGGTGAGCACAGAGTAAGGAGGCTGCTGGCAGCAAGGAGATAGAGGGTCTTGATAGGCTTATTGTCAATATTGAGTAGGACAGATAGTGACAGAGCATAAATCTTGGTCATAGGTTATTGTGATAGATTTAGGAAGCCAGGAAGGATTCAGGTTGTAGATGTAAACATCCAGGGCAGATGTGAGAAGAATAAGGCCCCAGAGGAAAGATGAAATTAATGAGAATTATTCATTTTGGAGAAGAGGACTGAGGGGAGAAAACAATTTTCAGAGATTAATTTTTTTTTAATAATCAAAATTGTGAGACTGTAGAATGAGTTTTTATGAGATGCCGAGGTTTCCTTGTCTGGGGGATCCTTTAAACAAGCTCATACATAGTGTGTCATCTGTCTTGCTTTAGGTTAATCTTGTTCCAAGAGAGTGGGCTGGACATCAGAAATGACAAATACACAGTATGCCTGTCACCTGTCCCCCATGCCCTACCTGCGGCAGGCAGCGCTGACTGATCACCCCGGTCTGGTCCCAGATATTTAAGACAGTATTGCAGGAAATTCCAGGAAACTGCAAACTGAAGGCAGCATACAAGTTAGAAGCTGTTTGTCCTCCATGAATGGATGAGTGGCTTTTGGAATGTCCCTTAAGGAACATTCTTAAGGTTCTTCCTCCTAAATATCAACCATCGCTGATGGTTCTATTGCCCTGCCTCCTCATTTGTTTATCCCCGGAAAACTGGTAAATTTCCCCTAACAGCCTTCCCGTCTCCAACCTTGATCCTCTCTCGTCCTTTCTTCACGGCCTCGTCCGAATTACCCTTCTATACCACCACCCTGATCATGCCATCACCCGGCTAGAATGCCGTGATGGCCCCACTTCCTTTTCAGAAGCAGGTCTCAATAATTCTGTGTGGACGCCAAGGTCACTTCTCATTTTCCTCCTGCTTGCTCTCATTTGCCCCGATCCGCCATTGGAACCGTGTGATCATACTTCTATGGAGAATCTAAAAAAGCCGGACTCATAGAAACAGAGTAGTGTGGTGGTTGAAGGAGTGGGGGTGAAGGGCAGGAAATGGGGGGATACTAGTCAGACGGTATGAAACGCCAGTGTAAGATGGTTAAGTTCTGGGGATATAACGTTCAGACAGCATGGTGACTATAATTAGCGATACTTTATTGTATACTTGAAAGGTGCTAAGAGAGCAGATTTTAAATGTTTTCACCACACACAGAAAAGGTAACTGTAAAGGGTGATGGATATGTTAATTAACCTTATGGTGGTGATCATTTTACGATATACATACATCAGATCATCACGTTGTACACCTTACACCTTGCACAATGTTTAAATCATTATATCTCAATAAAGCTGAAAAAAAAAAACCCCAACCAAATTTACCATTCTTCTAGCCCTACCAAATTACTTGGAATTCTTAAAACTCCCTATGCTGTTTCTGCTTTAATATCTTCCCATATACTCTCTCCTTCTTTACAAAACACACTCACTCCTTTTTTTTCTGTCAAACTTTCTACGCATGCTTCAAGGCTTAGTTCAAGCATCAATCCTATAAAGCCTTCCCTGACTTCCCCAGGACAGCTGGTTGCTTTTTCTGGAACTTTCCCCCGGCCGCTCAGAGGCAAGGACTTGTCTTTTTCACCCCGGTGTCCTGATGCTTAATACAATGTCTGGCATGTATTCCATTATGAAATTTGATTAATAAAAATATACATCAAATGACATGGCCGTATTAGTTTTCCCCAGTCCGTTTGGAAATGAATACAGTAAAAGAATTGAAACCAGATTTTCTGACAACAACTCCCTTTGATTTTTCTCCCTTTCCATCACTAGCTGAGGATCTTATTACGTAGACCCCTGAAATGGCCTCCTTATGGGTTTCCTTGGTCCAGAGTTTCTCTCCACCAGACCACCCTGCATCCAATCCAAAAACAGATTAACCTTCCTAAAATTAATATTTATACCACTTTTCTGTGTAGAGCTCTAATCTCTCTGCCTTCTACCTAATAAAGCACAAACTCCTGAGCCATATATTTAAGGCTTCACAATCTCCCCATGACCTGATTTTCCCACGTTGGCTGATATTTCTTTTTTTTTTTTTTAGATTAAAAAAAAAATGTTTATTTATTGTTAACAGAGAGAGGGAGAGAGAGCGGGCAAGCAGGGGAGGGGCAAGGGCGGGGGTGGGGGTGGGCAGAGGATCCGAGGGAGGCAGGCTCCGCACCAACAGCAGAGAGCCCAGTGTGGGGCTTGAACTCACGAACTGTGAGATCATGACCTGACTCGAAGTCAGACACTTAGCAACAACGGAGCCACCCAGGCGCCCCTGGCTGGTACTTCTTCCCAAGCAAAAACTTCCTGCTGCAGCCCTCTGTGCTGCTTGCTACGGCCAATGGACACCCTGACTGCCTGCCTGTATTCTTTGCCCACACCATCCTCTTTTGCCAGGAATGTCTTTTGTTTGCATCCTCAGAGCTACAGATGTTTCCCCATACCCTTTCACCCATTTTTACTCTTCCTTTTCACACTTTTTGTACCCCACCACTCAGAAGTAATTCTGCCATTTCTAGTCTTCTCCTACAACCCTTAGGTGATTTATCCTCCCTCCTTGGACCTTGTCTCACACTGCATTATCTTGCAGAAGCCAGAACATTTGGGTTCTCGTTCTGGCTCCGCCGTTTGTAAGCGAAAGTGGCGTATTCATCCTTGAACTGGGAATGGTGATCGATGCCTACCTGTCTTTTGTTGTAGTGTGATAAAGATCAAATATGAAAATGGCATTTATGTTAAAGTAGCATAGATCGTAACAAGGCTCTTGTGGAACTTAATCTTTAAAAAAAATTTTTTTTTCAACGTTTATTTATTTTTGGGACAGAGAGAGACAGAGCACGAACGGGCAAGGGGCAGAGAGAGAGGGAGACACAGAATCGGAAACAGGCTCCAGGCTCTGAGCCATCAGCCCAGAGCCCGACGCGGGGCTCGAACTCCCGGACGGCGAGATCGTGACCTGGCTGAAGTCGGACGCTTAACCGACTGCGCCACCCAGGCGCCCCGAACTTTATCTTTTATACCGGTTGGCCAGTCTCATGAAAGCCAAACCTGCAGCTTGTAGGCTGACACTTTCCTTTGGTATCCCGAACAGTTTAAAGCATGAGGCCTTGCTTCTAACAGGTGCTCAGGAAATATCCATGAAATGAATGATGAATCGTCTCCACGAGGAAGAGAGTGAGCCAGCTCAATGTCTTTGTAGGGTTTGTCTGTTGACAAATGAGACCAGGTATCATCTGGAAACGTGAGATCGTGGAGATTTGCTGACACTGTCCTCCCAAGCTTCTCATCCCTCAGCCTCCCTAATATACTCACACTTCCCTTTTCCCTCTTCTTCCTGGCTTTCACTGTGTTTTCGCAAGTGGAGAGCAGGACCATGAACGTCTGCCATTCATTGTACTTCAGTTCTTGTGTATGGATGAATTGCCGGACCCTTTGCTCAAGCCAAAGACCCGGGACGTGCTGTGGGACTGAGCATGTTTTCTTGGTTTACCATAACCAAGTGACAAAGACCAGTGAACTATTCCACCGTGTTATGGAGAGAGAATAAGAGAGCTGGAGTTAGATATTGGAAACAGATAGCTCCGTGGCTCTTACCTTTTTTTCTAATTTTTAAAATGTACTTATTTTTGAAAGAGTGAGACAGCATGAGCAGGGGAAGGGCGGAGAGGGAGGGAGACACAGAATCCGAAGCAGGCGCCAGGCTCTGGGCTGTCAGCACAGAGCCCGACGCGGGGCTCGAACCCACGAACCGTGAGATCACGGCCTGAGCCGAAGTCGGACACTCAGCTGACTGAGCCACCAAGGTGCCCCTCTGTGGCTCTTACTTTTTAGTAAGATGTTAAAGTAAGATGTTTAGTAAGATGGTGTTAAAATCACCATCTAAAACATACCCTCTGATGAACACCGGTGCAAAAATTAAAGAGTAGTTCTGGGCATGATTATGAAAGTGAATTGCTCCTCAAAATAAAGGACCAGTGATAACATCTGGTACAATCAGTGCAGAGGAGATGCCTGAATAAGAGCTCGTTAAGGTTTAACTTTGTGGCATACCTGTGGCAGGTGTCCAAGGATCGCCTCAGATCTGTGCCAAGACAGATTAGGACCTAAATCAAAAAGACAAATCACTAATACTGATCCTGTCTATTTTAAAAGGATATTTTGTATTGATTTTTTTTTTAATGCTGCATTAATATATTCCATGTCTTGGGGCGCCTGGGTGGCTCGGTCAGTTAAGCGTCCAACTTCAGCTCCGGTCATGATCTTGCGCAAGTTCGAGCCCCGTGTTGGCCTCTGTGCTGACAGCTCGGAGCCTGGAGCCTGCTTCGGATTCTGTGTCTCCCTCTCTCTCTGACCCTCCCCGGCTCACGCTCTGTCTCTCTCTCTTCCTCTCAAAAATAAATAAACATTAAAAAATTAAATATATTATGTATCTTGATTATTGGGATTTTTGTATCTACCTTCAATCGGTGCCCCGGCCTCACCCATCTGATCCTAGTCTCAGCCCTCATTCATTTGATTTTAATGTGTGGCTCTGTGTGTGCACTGCTAATGAGTGAAATTAAAAAAAAATTGTCTCAGTCGTAGAAAAACCGCATGCTTCCTGAAGGAAGCACAGACGAAGGAGTTAATGTATACGACATAGCCTGCAGAGTCATAGAATAATTATTATCCTCATTTCTATCAACATTTCGTGACTAGTTGTTTTTAGATTTCTGCTAGATATTTTCTAGAATGCTGTGGTCGCTTGTGCCTTCCTTCTTGGAATTGACAATCGAGCAGGATATATAAGGGAACATTTAGATGCAGCTGACATTTAGTGAGCACGCACAACGTTCTGGATGCTTTGGGAAGCAGGTGTACATGCTTTATTCCTTTGATCTTTTTCACAGCAACCGCATGTGATAATATTATAGCTGTTTTTAAAAAATTAACTTTATTTTTTTAGAGTACTTTCTGGTTCACAGCAAAATTGAGCAGGAAGTACAGAAAGTTCCCATGGGCCTCCCTACCCCCAAGCGTGGCTGCCCCCACTGTCAACATCCCCCACCAGAGTGGGACATTTGTTACAATCGGTGAACCCCCACTGACACTACCCAGAGTGTGTGGTTTACATCCGGGATCACTCTTGGTGTTGTACATTCTAAGGGTCTGGACAAATGTATAATGACATGTCTCCACCATTGTGGATAGTATCATACAGAGTGGTTTCACTGCCCTTAAAATCTGTGCTCTGCCTCTTCCTTCCTCTGTCCTCAAGCTACGCAACTACTGATCTTCTTACTGTCTCCATAGTATTGCCTTTTCTTTCTTTTTGAACACAAATTTGTTTATGTTTAGTTTTGAGAGAGAGAGAGACAGAGCTTGAGTGGGGAAGGGAGGGAGAGAGAGAGAGAGAGAGCGAGAGAATCCGAAGCAGGCTCCATCCAGGCTCTGAGCTGTCAGCACAGAGCCTGACGCGGGGCTCGAACTCCTGAACTGTGAGCTCATGACCTGAGTCGAAGTCGGACAGTCGACTGAGTCACCCATGTGCCCCGACAGTATTGCCTTTTCTGGCATATCTCATAGTTGGACCCATATAGTGTGTAGCCTTTTCAGATTGGCTTCTCTGTCTTTGTTATATGTATTTAAGTTTCCTCTATGTCTTTTCATGACTTGATAGCATCTTTCTTTTTTGTCTTGAGTAATATTCCATTGTCTGGATGTTGTTATGTCCGTTTTCGTATGAGGACAACAAGGGTCAGTGAGATAAAGCACCTACACAAAAGCCCACGTGAACACACAGCCAGGGTTTGAGCCCCACATCTTTTGATGCCATTTCAAATGCTATTTCTGTGAATCTCAGTTCCTTCAGGTAAGAAAGTAATGGGCAGTTCACGTATAAATGGATACCAAAGGAAAGTGCATTGATGGGGTCTTGAGGGAAGGGAGCAGTCTTTAGAACTTCATTTTTAGGTAAGACACAAGTGGGACCAGCCGCCATCTTCCTTTGGTGATTCCTGGCACGTTTCGTGGGGTGAGGAGTCCTCAAGAGGCATTTTAAAGGCTTCTTAATGGACGAAAGGGTGGACCGGGCCTGGGAATTTCCCAGACAAATGATGTAATTTGAGAAACATGGAAGGACCTGTGGACAAGTGGACTTCTTGAAAAACTCCCCACACAAAGTAGTATAGCCTTAGATACCAGCTGCCAAACAACACAACTAAAACACAGCTCTTTCAGCAGAATCAAGTGTATGTTTCTCTTGCTATTTTTCTCTCCCACTTAACAACGCATGTGAAGTAGGTATGACCCCAGGTTGCATTTATTAAGTCCTTAACTCTGTGTAAGGCTTGGTGCTAACTATGTCATATGCAATGATTTGTCACCATGTGTCTATAAAATAGGCTCCATCGTTCTGCCCAGTCTACAGACAAGGAAGTTCCATGTCTAACGAGAAGTAACTTGCCCAACACTAGGCGGCCGGTATATGCTGGAGTGAAATTTGAACCCACGATGGTCTGATCTCAGAGCCCAGACTCTTCACTGCAGTCAGTAGAGTCTGTATTCAACTGATGTGAATTTTCTTCACCACATTGGATCATCCTCTTTAGACTTCTGAAATGTGTCATGCAGGAGAACTCAGTGTCACCGCACACCCCCCACATCCGTTCTTCACTAAGGATGGTCTAAGTACCCTCAAGTTGCCCGGATATAGACTTGGTGGTTGCGATAAGGAAAGGAGAAATATGTTTGATGCCTCTGATGCACCTGTATTTACATGAGGTTATAGCAGACGCACGCTTAAAAGTGTCTCACTTCTTAAAAGTAGAGAAGTAGGGTTATGAGTAGGCAAGTCGGCCAAGGCTCATCTTGTGCACCTCGAGTGAGCAAGCACCTCGAATGAATCGAGCACCTCGAATGAATCGAAGAGAAGCCAACGTCGATGGCACACTGTGGCAAAGATTTTATTCCTGCAGGAATGACGCATCATTTGTTCATTTTCAGAGGTGAGAAAAACCAAAGCTCAGAAAAGTGGTTTGCTCGATCACCAAGGAGCCGGGAAGCGGTTGAGTTAGGATTTCCACTCACATCTGTTTGGTGCAAAAGCCTTTCCTCATTCTACTACGTCTTGATGCTTCTTATTAAGCTCAGTTTCCCAGATAAATGTTATTTTTGCCTTTTATATGTTGGCCCTGTTGAATGTGGTACTCGTTGGATGCCTAGGACAGCGAGACATGGTCATTTTTTTTATTAAAAATTTTTAATGTTTATTTATTTTTGAGACAGGGAGAGACAGAGCATGAACGAGGGAGGGTCAGAGAGAGAGGGAGACACAGAATCGGAAGCAGGCCCCAGGCTCTGAGCCATCAGCCCAGAGCCCGACGCGGGGCTCGAATTCATGGACCGCGAGATCATGACCTGGCTGAAGTCGGACGCTTAACCAACTGAGCCACCCAGGCGCCCCGAGACGTGGTCATTAAAAATGCCTCTGAGGAGAGATGTCAGGAGCATGTTGTGAGCTGAATGTTGGCTCTGAAATACTCAGGTGCTCTCTAAAGGGAACACTCAGATCCAACAGTTCTATTTTCTAAGCTTCATATTCATATCCATAAACTTCCGTCTATACAAGGTGGGCTATAGATAGTGTAGTATTGACTCAGGAGTCCTAGCCTATGTACAGTTGAGCTGTGTGGCTTTCTGCAGCTTTGGACATTGGTTTTCTACCATTACAAAATGAAAAGGGGTTGGACACATTGTGTTCCTTGGCTTCCGATTTTATAATATGCTCTTGATTTGGGAGTGTGCTTCAGCTGAGTCTTTTATATATATATATATATATATATATATATATATATAAAATTTTAAAAAAACATTTATTTATTTTTGAGAGACAGAGATAGAGCACAAGTGGGGGAGGGGCAGAGAGGGAGAGACACAAGCAAAGAGTCCAAAGCAGGCTCCAGGCTCTGAGCTGTCAGCACAGAGCCCGGCACGGGGCTCAAACTCCCGAGCCGTGAGATCATGACCTGAGCCGAAGTCGAATGCTTAACCGCCTGAGCCACCCAGGCAACCCTCAGCTGAATCTTCTTAATTTGGGCGTGTAAGCTGGATCTTCATCTTGTAAAAAAAAAAATCTTTATTTCTTACTTTTCATTATAATCACACAACATCCATGACACTTAGACAAACTTCATCGCTCTCTGTGACTATGGCGACGTAACGTTTGTATAACTCTCAGCAATTTATAAAGCTCCTGTATGTACCATGTCTCAATTTTGTCTCTCAGTAGTCTAGCTGAAGGGGGGCGATATCAAACGTGGGTTTGAGTTACTTAAATGCTTCATCTGTAAAATGTGCATGATGTTAATATCTGTCTCCTGGGTTGGCTGTGAGGAAACAATAAAATCATGCACATCACATGCTTAGCTGGGAGTCCGCCGCATCGTCAGTGTTGAATGAGTGTCGGCTGTTTTTTGGTGGCTTGCTCCAGATCTCATACCTTCCTGATAATGGAGCTGGCCTAGAACCTGGGTGTTCTAACTCAAAGAGGAGTGCTCTTGCTAATAACTGTATTGTTCATCAAGGTCTGTGAGAAAACCAGAAGGAGCATTTCTTCTGGGGAAAGGGTGGACCATTGGCTTTACTCCTGGTCTCTATATGCCCAGTATATTCGCTCCATATGCTCTTAGAGCCACCTGCTCTGGGTTAGGCACTGTGCCAGGCGTTGAGGATGCTAAAATACAAGAGTGGTACAACCTTTGTGCTCAGAGAGCTCACATCTAGTGGGTGGGACAGATGTGTAGGAAACCATGTGTCAGGCATTTCATAAAAAATGTTGGTTGAATAATGAAAGAACGTACAAGGAAGAAAGCACCTAAGTGGCAGGGGAGTTTGGCAGTTATGGGTGAGCTGAGTCCTGACTGATGAGCGGGTGTTAGCTAGACAAAAGGCCAGAGGAAGAGAGGACATTATGAATAGACGGAATGGTGTATAGACAGGAAAGAATCGTGGGAGAACACGGCACACTCAGACAATGCAAGTACTTCCGTATGGTTGGACCTCAGTGAGGGTCTGAGGGGTTGACAGAAACTGAGTCTGAGGAAGTGAGTAGGAGTCAGACTGCAAAGGGATTTTATGCCATGCTAAGGGGATGGACATTTATCTTAAACGTACCTAAGGCATAGTGCATGATTTGAAAGAACAACAAAATGGCAGGCTCATTTTTTGAAAGAGAACACTCTGGTGTTTATGTGGAGAAGGATTAGAGAATATGATTATCAGAAGCAGAGTTGCTATTGTCTAAGCAAGAGAAACTGCAGAGATGGTTTAAGACTACAGCAGGGGACAGGAAAAGTGACCTAGGTCAGTGATGTGTTTGGAGATATTTGGGAGGACTTGTTGGGAGTGAGTAATTTAGAGGAGGAAGCCGGGGTGACTCCCAGGCTTCTGGATTGGGACGCAGGGTGGATTGCTGGCCATTATTAGCACCGGGAGAAGTCTAGTGGGACTTCCACAGTATCTGTCTGGTGTTCTGGAGAGAGATCTCGATGGCAAAGGGAATGTGAATGAGCCGTATCGGTGAGAGAGACGGGAGTTGAAGCTTCTGCTCTGGAAAAGATGGCCCAGGGAGCATGGGTGGTGAGGAGCTGCTTTGTCTTGCCTGTGTTTACAGAGACCAGGGGTTTGCCACATGAATGATAATTGTTGAATGAAACCTCTCCGAGAACCACAGTTCCAGGCCTTTCACAGGGTCCCCACACTTCTCTGACTGGCAACTCCTGAGTAATTAGGAAGTGATTAGGTAGCCAGCGGGTGGTTTAGGCTTTCTCCTCCCCACTACTCACCTTCTGCCTCCTCAAGTAAAGGTGAGGAGGGGAGAAAACAGAAGAGGCCCCTTGGCTACAGGTGAAAGACCCATAGTTGATTAGGACTGGAGATGACCCCATTTGAGCGATTGGCTATCATAATGTAGGGTTATTTTTGAATTTGTGTTGCCATACCCACGCCGTGGGGGATGGTGGAGAATTGACGGTCTCGATTACGGCCAACATTCAACTTTGTGTGGGGCGTGCTTTTTAAAATTTCGCTTCAAAAAGGTTTTTTTTAAGGACCCCTTCTCCCCAAGGTTCTTTCTCTAGAAAGCTGCTCCGAGAGGGAGTAGTGCTCTGATAGGTTTCTCCACACTTCTCTTCCCAGTTCAGAATTTTACCAGTAATTCTTATGCTAAGAGGGGTCAGGAGAGGAGGCACTTCTCACAGTTACCCTTGAAAGTGCTCATGAATAATGGCCTATATCACCTCTATTGTCTGCCTCGAAACAGAAGCAACCAGACAGAAAGGCAGAGGAGAAGTTAAAGATCAGTGAATGAGCCAGGAGAGCAGGCCGAGGCAGAGCTAGTGCGAGGAAGAGGTAAAAAAAAAAAAAAAAAAAAAAAAAAAAAAGCAAGCTAGAACAGATGGTTATGTAGGGGGAAACGTCTGAGTATATTGACTACTCAACAGCTAGAGAATGAGCCAGATTCCCCGGTTTAAAGACGAGAAGCACAACCGAGAAGTACTCGGAAATCTTCAGAGTGAGGTTAAGGGCATCCCGACCAAAGAGTAATGTGGCTAAAATGAATTAGGGGGTCATTTTTCCAGGCTGAATGCGAAATGGACTAAGAAGTCCACTGGGCTTTTTCCTGCCCCTTCGTATCGTTTCCTGTGATTTATGCTGCCAGTTTTTGCTGCGTAGGGGAAATCTGTCTCTCTGAATACTTTTCTTCCTTCATCTGTGAATTGATTTCATTGAACTCCGACTGGATGGAGTTTAGGCTGGGGTGGGGGTGGGGGTGGGGTGAAAGGGGGAGGGGGCACCGTGAGCACAGGGGTAGGTACTAAGCAGGACTAGAACAGTCCAAAGGAAGCAAAAATAATTCCAAACTGGTGGCCCAGTAGGAGTCATCCCGGGAAAGCACATTCCCATTTCTTTGTGGGGAGGCTGCGTGTATTTTTTTTTTTTTTTCCCTGCCTGCAGGTAGACAATAGGTAGGAAAGCCGTGACTTTCTCTGACTTGAAAGCCTGTGACCTGCCTGGCAGAAAACTCATCTGAGACTCCCAAGAGAGGGGCCACCATTTAAAATGAAAACTTAGCTGGGCTTCAGTTCTGTCCTGGCTGAGTTACTCTGAAGGGAGGGGAGGAAACAAAGAACACACCAACTGAGGAGGTCACGGAGTGTGACCAGGGGTGTGTAAGAGGCATACTGCGCTGCCTAACGAGAGAAAACCAAGCCCTTTGTGCTGGGGCACGAGTCCAGGGAGTGATGGATGCTTTCTGCACGGAGGCTCAGACCTTTCTGTCCCGCAGCCTGGCCGCTGCCGGACCCTGGGACAGGACTGGCCCTTTGTTTCAGCGGCTTCTGAGGCAGTGACGTCGTATTTGATGGCTATCGGCGCCTTCAGAGAGGCAAGTTTTATGTTCCTGTGTGTCTTCCTAAAGCTTGTTGGAACTAGGTAGAAAGGAGTCCTTTGATCCTACTTGGGAATGAAAGAGCTAGGACTTTTAAATGAGAATAATCAGCTCCCCCTAACTGTCTCAAGAGGTTACCTGATGGGGGCACCTGGGTGGCTCAGTCTGGTTGGGCGTCCCACTTCGGCTCAGGTCATGATCTCCCGGTTCGTGGGTTCAGGCCCCACATCGGGCTCTGTGCTGACAGCTCAGAGCCTGGAGCCTGCTTCGGATTCCGCGTCTCCCTCTATCTCCGCCCCCCGCTCCGTCTCTTAAAAATGAACAAACAGTAAAAAAAATAGAATTAAAAAAAAACCGGTCACCTGCTACAGTATTTCTATTAAGACAGGAAGAGGGTAAAACAGCACGTGTACCTCGGCCTGAATCTTCCTTGTTTTGCTTTCAAACAAATTGTTTCGGGCAACCAGTTTCTCTTTCTCCTCACTCCCCCATGTAAGCCCGGCGCCGGTGAAATTAACCCCCTGGCCGCACCCTGGTGGTTTCTGAGAATATGCTTTGGTTTGGTGCTTGGGGGTGCTGGTGGCAGTGGTGGAGGCTCTTCCAGAGCCTAGAGGGATCTGATGTGTTCAGAGCATCTTTTGAGTGAGACGGTTCGGGGCCCTGTTCCAGGGTTTGGCTAACATTCGCACCATGGACTGTTGGGATTGAGAGGGCAACAGGTCCGAACCTACAGACTCAGAATTAGAAATGGAAGGGCTGACAAAGGTCTTTCTTGTCCATCACATGTTGCTAGGTGAAGAAGCCCTCTAACTGCCCTAGATAGATGTCAATCTCCACATCTAGGACGTTATGTCCTCCATTTAAATAACCAATCCGCAATGTTACACACTCTCCTAAAGTGACTCTCTAGGCCTAGCCAGGGGTGGCTCGGTTTTGTTATACTCAGAGCACCTTCTTCTTTTTTTAACCTATTGAAACCTTACAGCTATATGGATTAATTAAACCATTCAGTTCTCCAGCAGGCATTGATATGTTAAATGCCTAGATTGGGCACGATGCTAAACTGAGCACCTCGTGGAATACAAAGGAAGGAAAGGGATAGTACTTGTCCTTGAGGAGTCTATCATACTGAGCGGGTAAGAAAATAATTCATTAAGTGACTGGAGAACAATGCAGCACAGTGCCGTGGACGTAGGAGACCGCAGGGGAGACGATACGTGCTCTGGGAGGTAGGGAAGTCGCATGGAACCAGGCCAGTCTTGAATTGGCTCTCGGTAGGATGAAAACGGGTTTGGAAGGAACATCTTAACTTCTGTGTAGACTATCTGGGAGTTTAGGATTCCATTCCTTTCTTCCTCAGAGGCTCCTCCTATCCAAGCTGCAGGGACCATCCCATCTATGTTATGGTCAATAGTCTCCACCCTTCCCCAACCACCAAGGCCTCTGTTTTTCATGTTGACGGAGCTTTGGGCTGCCTGGTCTCCAGAGAGGACCCCGTCTATGAGATGCAGAATAGGGGCTGTAGGGGGAACTGGCTCCATGGAAAAGTCTCTGTGACTGGCCATCTTGTTTCCTCTGTGACCGGCCATCTTGTTTTCCCTTCCTCGTTGTAGGCAGTCCTGGACTGGCATGTGCTTTTACCTTTGTATCTTTTAACCGAGGGCTGGTAAGCGTAGGTAGTCAGGCTTCTTGCATTGCTAGACACGTGCTCACTAAGAACAGCATAACTTCTGGAGGGCACGATCAGTAATTTCCTCAACCTTGTGGATTGCTTCCTTCAAGCCAATGGATTTCTTTTTAACGTCTATTTTTATTTTTGACAGAGAGAGAGAGAGACAGAGACAGAGCATGAGCGGGGGAGGGGCAGAGAGAGAGGGAGACACAGAACCCGAAGCAGGCTCCAGGCTCTGAGCTGTCGGCACAGAGCCCGACGCGGGGCTTGAACTCACACTGCGAGATCATGACCTGAGCCGAAGTCGGACGCTCAACCGACTGAGCCACCCAGGCTCCCCCCTTCAAGCCAATGTTTATAAAAATTTTATTCTCAAAGCTGGTGTTGCTTCATGCTTCACATCAGCTTAGACGCCACTTGCCTGGGGCCGTCTTCCCCTGCAGATCCACATGATCTTGTACTTTGATCACAATTTGTAATTATATGTTTACCTGTGTGGTTACCAGATTAGCGATTGGCTCTCCCTCTAGAATGTAAGCTCCATGAGTCAGGAACCCGATTTGCTTAGCCCCTGGCCTAGGCACAGAAATAAATGTTTGATAGTTGGGTGAATGAATTTAAAAATAAAAGCGTTGGGATGCCTGGGTGACTCAGCCGGCTAAGCGTCCGACTTCAGCTCAGGTCATAATCTCACATGACCTCAGCTCCTGAGTTCGAGCCCCACATCGGGCTCTGTGCCGACAGCTCGGAGCCTGGAGCCTGCTTTGGATTCTGGGTCTCCCTCTCTCTCTGCCCCTCCGCCACTCATGCTCTGTCTCTCTTGTCTCTCAAAAATGACTAAACACTAAAAAATGTTTGGACAATAAACATAAAAATGTGGGTAGAGATGCACGGTCTTGGGAATCAGGACACTCAGGGTCTCCTCGGGATGATTATAATAGGCAGGGAGGTTTCCCGGCTCCTGGCTGGGAAACCACCCATAGGACCTCCAAGAAAGCAGTTGAGAGAGAATGCCTGCTGTCACAGTCTAGAGAAAAGACATCCCTGTGCCCTCCGAATGAACTCACTAGACCCTCAGAACTGTCATCCCAGCTGTTGTAGAGGGTGCTGCCTTGTCTGTGATTACATGCTGGAGGCCTCTAGCATTGCCACAGGAATCCATTTTATTGCGATGTGGATTTCCCATTAGGGGTGGGAAAATCAGCTCGGAACATCAGATTCGGTTATAGTGTATTTCCGGAGGAGAAGCAGTTTCCCCTGATTTCACGTTTTCAGTTTCTTACTGACTTTTGACCTGGGGATTTCAGCCGCACGTCCTGGCTACTAAAACAAGAGCAAGAACAACAGCTAACTTTTACAGAGACAGGCGCTGTTCTACGTGCCTCTGTGGATGTATCATCTCATTAAACCTTCGCTGCGGCACTATGGAGTGTGGGTCGCGGTACGCGTATGCCCATTTGGTAGACGAGACGTAGAGGGATGTATCCGAACAAACAAGTAAGAGAGCTACCATTTGGACTCGGGGTTAGTTCTCTGGCTGGCATTCCTTATATCGCCTCCTAACACAGCCTGACATTTATTTGAATGCTGCGACGTCGTCAGTCTCACGTATCGTATGTATAGACCACAGGGGCTTTCTTACATAGCGTTAGAACAACGCTGTGAGGTCAATACAATTACTGTGCCCACATTGCCGGGGATGGCACTGAGGCTCAGAGAGGTCAGGGAACTTACTCCAGATCACACAGCAAGCTGTTGGTGTAGCAAGACTCACGCTCTGATCAGCTTACTCGAAGGGCCACGTTTCCAGCCACAGCGCGTTGCTTCCTACGCGCTCCCAGAAACGCGCTTGTGTGACCATTCAGAGTGGTGGCAGCGGGGGACTAGTCAGTTGTGTGCCGTGCAGATGGTCCATCAAAACTGCAGGAGAAAGCTGACAGGTTTTTCCACAATTACGCCACAGCCTTTCGCTCCCTGCACCTTCGAAAGGGGAAGTGTTCTTTCTTTTGACAACCATGCATCGTCAGATTGACCCGTTCCCTCCCTTGGCACCTCTTCTCTTTCGCAGGACTAAGCACACTTCAGTGAGCTGCTTCGCTGTTCATGCTTTCCACTTGAATTGATTCTGCCGCTGCCTGGGAGAAGGTGAACTGAGGCAGGTCTCCCCTCCGTTCATCGCAGTCAAAACTCAATCTTTGTACCAGAGAAAAAGAGGGGACTCTAAATGACCCACGTCGGTTCTCTATAATACATTCGTCATGTATTTGTCTGGGAGAAGTATAAACTTAGCAAGGGCACCCAAATGAATTTGTGCTTCTGGGCCTTGACTCACTCTGTCTATCCATGCAGAGTCCCTATGCCAGGTCAGGAGGTGAGCTTGGATACCCCTCACCCCCCCTACCCCCAAACCGTTCCAACACAACTTTCCTATTCTGTCTTCCTGTCTCGGAGCTGCTTTGGCTCCTGTCTTCATCGAGTTCTGTGAGGATGAGCTCAAGTCCGGTCTGGTCCCTTCAAACTTGAATTTGTAAGTGGTCTTGTCAGTACCCGAGTCTTGACTCTCTCCTGCAGATGTTTATTTGATTAACCCCTTTGACTGTTGCCTCTCCCTGTTGCCTTAAGGTGGAATCTTCTGCCCTAATCTCAGCTCCTATGAATTCAATTTCAGCCCTTTAGCCATCAAGGCCAATCCTGAGACCCAGCTAGTTTTAGCAGCTGTCTTATCACACCGAAAATCAGCAATACAACTCAGCCCAGTCCTTAATAGTAGGTTATTTTTGTCTCTCACCCTGATAGAAGTCTTCCAGTCTGAGAGATGATGACACAGAAAACTGCTTTGACAGTTCATTTATTGGAAAGAATTTAAATATAAACATCTGAATGGAATAGGTAGCCCTGAAACAGGTTCAAACATATACACTATAGGACACTTAAAATATCATGGAGATGGGGACGGATATTGGAAAATTGCCAGTTGAAGGGAAACAAACCCTCACGTTATATCCTTATCTTACAAAATGCACCAAAATATATTTGGAGCAGATTATGTGCAAAACGTCTTCATATAAAATAACTTGAAGACAGCGTAGGTGAATATTTACTTTTGAGTGAAAAGTACTTCAAAATGTAAAAGCATCTGATGATCCCACAAAGGAAAATATCAATACATTTGCATATATAGAATCCAAAACTTTGGTAAACTAAAAAAGTCATAAGCAACTTGGAAAATATATTCTCAATAGTTGACAATATGTGTGTGTGTAAGGTGTATATATATATGTATATGTGTGTATGTGTGTGTATATATATATATAAGATGTGTATATATAAGGTATACATATATATATGTGTCCGTGTGTATAAGTATACATATAAATACATATATATTTGTGTATATAAGGTATAAGGTGTGTGTATATAAGATGTGTATAAGGTATACCTATATAAATATACATATATATGTGTGTATAAGGTATACATATATATGTATGTATATATATGACACAAACAGGTAATTAATAAAATTTTCGAGATGATTAATGAGCTCTTAAAATATCAGTCCAAACTTACTAGAGTCAAAGAAATAAAAATTAAACATCTCTGCTAAATAACTAGTAGCTATTAAAGTAAATAAAACTCAAGGCTTATGATACTGCAGAGAAATGAGAATTTCCTCCAGTAACTAAGTATGTGAATTGGCAAAAAGGTGTTGGAAAGCAGTTTTGCAAGACATAAAAAAAAAAAACACACTTCGGTCCAATCTGATCCACTCTCAATCTGTCCTAAGGAAAGTGGTCAGATAGCTATGTAAAAAGATGTCTGTTACGGGGCGCCTGGGTGGCGCAGTCGGTTAAGCGTCCGACTTCAGCCAGGTCACGATCTCGCGGTCCGGGAGTTCGAGCCCCGCGTCGGGCTCTGGGCTGATGGCTCAGAGCCTGGAGCCTGTTTCCGATTCTGTGTCTCCCTCTCTCTCTGCCCCTCCCCCATTCATGCTCTGTCTCTCTCTGTCCCAAAAATAAAAAAAAAATAAACGTTGAAAAAAAAAATTAAAAAAAAAAAAAAAGATGTCTGTTACAACCTTATACATAACACAGATCCTAGATACATCCTAAATTTCCAGTATTGGGAAAATAGCTAAATAACTTATATCCATAGAATAGAATATTAGATAATGTGTTACAATGTTTTGAAAGATACTAAACGCCAAAAAACGCTCTTAAAATGATGTCGCACTAAAAGGGTAGGAGGCAGAGTTATTCACATGATGACCCAAATGCTGTAAAACATACATAAACATATGAAAACATGAACATCCACCTATGTAAGAGAGTAGAGGGGAATGTATTGAAATAGCAGACGTGGCTACCTTTTTAATTGCTATTATTATGGATAATTTTAATTATAATCTTTAGATTTTTGTTATTTTTCTTTTCAAAGTTTGGTAGCAAGCGTGTGTTGCTGTTATAATCAGGAAAAGTAATAAATATTAAAAAGCGTATACTGCATTACTTGAATTTTTGGGTTTTTTTTTTTTTTTTTTGAGCGTCTGTTAAACATCAAGGGAGAGAGGCAGAGAGGAAGGAGTCTTCCTTCCTTCACTTGTAGTATCTGGGCTGGGGTAGGTTAGGAAGCGGAGGACCCGTATCTTCAAGATAGTCAGCAGGGACTCCAGCTGAGGAACCCATAGCACACGGGTACAGAGAAAATAAAGACAAATTAAAAGAAGGGACTGTGGTTTGAACAACACCAGATGAAAGTTCTATTGAGATGTGTTCCTCTCTGAGAAGTTTCTGGATCCACACATTTCTGATCTCCTGAAAGTTATCCTGGATGGAAAGCAAATATTCTGATTTTTCAATTCTAGTTTTTCTAACCAAGCACTTATATTATACTTGCTTTAGTGGCGGTCTCTTCCACTAGCCTGTAGGATTTGATGGGGTAGGAACCTACTTGGTCTGGGAGGTAGTCATGCTCCGTGGCGTTTGCTGAATAAATGCACAAATGCATGTGCTTGGAAACTAAACTAGAGGAAAGAAGACGGGCTTTCTAGCAGCTTCACAGTGTTATCTTTTGCTTCTGGCCCTACATTTTATTTGACCGTGTGTACTATTTCTCTTTTTCTCTCAGAGCTCACCCACAGTAGGCTTGGCTTGCTGGCCATTCAGTCCCACCTTGTGCTGCACATTAGAATTGGTGGGAGTCTAAGGAGAGAAGAAAAGAAATCTGAGGGATGACTGAGTGCAGCGGTCAAGAGCGTGGGCTCAGGCATTCCGTTGCCTGGGTGTGAAATGTGGCACCGCCGTGTGCTAGCTGTGTGACGGGGGGCAGGTCACTTGACTTCTCTGTGCTTTCGTTTCCTCATCCGTATAACAATGATGATAGCAATAGGATGTACCTCCCAGGGATGTTGTGGGCATTAGGTGGGCTTTTAGGCCTCAAACGCTTAGCACATTGCCTGGCACTGCTGAAGTGCTTACATAAGTAGAAGCTTTTCTTCTTCTTATTAATTTTTTCCTAACAAGCAGCAGGCGTTCTCTTCAGTTAACCATCGCTGTGGTTTCTAGTTTCTCGAAACCTCCCGATGTTTTCCATCCAACCATGCATAGATAATGAACTTGATGTCTTTATAAAGCTGGATATTTTGTAGCAACTATTTTAAGCTCCCTCATCTATTGTCTCATTTCATTAGTTAATAACTGTCATGACAAAGTGATAGAAAGGGTCCTTTAAAAATATTTCCAATACTGCTGATGCCAAATATCAATTGCCACAAAACTTTATGCCAAGACGTGTAGTATTTTTCTTACTTAACACATTGTAAATTATTTTCGTTTTAAGATCTAAAATTTTTTTCCCTGGACTTTAAGCTCTTCGTGGGCCAAATCTTTCTTCCTATACCTCCCACACAGACTGCTCTCTCTGAATATTTTATTGTCATGCCAATATTAACAAATGAATAATTAGATCCTTTCTCTAAAAAAATGTAATATTTTTGAGAGAGAGACCGAGAGCAAGCAGGAGAGGGGCAGAGAGAGAGAGAGAGAGAGAGAGAGAGAGAGAGAGAATCTGAAGCAGGCTCCGGGCTCTGAGGTGTCAGCACAGAGCCTGACACGGGGCTTGAACTCACAGACCGTGAGGCCGTGACCGAAGCCAAAGTTGGACGCTTAACCTACTGAGCCACCCAGGTGCCCTGGTCCTTTCTCCTTCTATTACAAAGACAGGGAACACTGAGTAGTGATAGGCTTACCTCTTAGCACAGGTGTCTCTGACACATTGCTAGATTTCGTCTTGTAATTTCACGGGGGAACTTCCAATCCTTATTTCTTACCTTTAAACAGTGTCATCCTCAACTAAGGGAGAATCCACCGAAGGCTGGTTGACGGTGACCAAGTCCTTGGCACACCTCCATCGGTAGAAATGATAACTGAGATTTCTGAAATATATAATTGCACCCACAGTGAGATACTGGACTATATTATTCATTGTGTACGTCTTGCACTGAATAAGGTGTGCAGTTTTTTAAAAAGCATGATTGTTATTTTATAATAATAATCCTAATAATAATACCCTTTTGTTATGTAGTGCTGGGCACTTTATAGAGCATCCTAGACATTATCTCATTTAATCTGTGCAAAGCTTGGATTTTTATTGCTGTTTTACATGTGGAAATTTGAATATTGGCAAGAGGGGAGTTGAGGTGTCTCAGTCAGCTAAGCATCCAGCCCTTGACTTTGGCTCAGGTCATGATCTCACAGTTGGTGAATTCAAGCCTCATGTTGCTTGGGATTCTCCCTCTCTCCCTCTCTCCCTGCCCCTCCCCCACTCGTGTGCTCTGTTTCTCTCTCTCTCAAAATAAGTAAATTGAAATTTTTTTTTAATGTTTGTTTTTGAGAGAGAGAGAGAGCATGCAGAGGAGGGGCAGAGAGAGAGGGAGACACAGGCTCCAAAGCAGGCTCCAGGCTCCATGCTGTCAACACAGAGCCTGATGCGGGGCTTGAACTCCCGAACCGTGAGACCGTGACCTGAGCCGAAGTCGGACGCTTAATTGACAGAGCCACCCAGGTGCCCCTCAAAATAAGTAAATTTTAAAGAAGTTAAAAAAAATTTAGCTAGTACGTGCACGTGCTTGACACACACGATGTCGTTCAAGCTCGTAATAGCCCTTGAATGAAGCCATAATACCTCTATTTCACTAACATAAATCTAAGGTTCAGAGTGTATGATACAATTGAGATTCAAACCCTAGTTTGGCAGCAAAACCTAAGGTCTTTCTACTCTACCAGTGGTTGATTGGACCATATCAGAACCTTCATTTACTTGAGTCTGCTTCTTACCACTGAAGTTACTGGGGTTTTCCCCAACTTTATGAGGTATAATCAACAAGTAACAACTGTATGTATTTAAGGTATAAAACATCATGGTTTGATATATGTATACATTATGAAATGGTCACAATAATCAAGCTAATTAATACGTCCATCACCTCACATACTGTTTATGCGTGCGTGCGTGTGTTAGCAGATTTCAAGTGCACAATATAGTCTCATTAATTACAGTCACTACACTGTATACTAGGTTCTCAGAACTTGCTCATCCTGTAACTGGAAGATCGTATCCTGACTGACATCTCCCCGTTTCCCCCATCCCCCTGCCCCTGGCAACTGCCTCTCTTCTCTCTGCTTCTGAGTTCATGAAGTCACTGTGTGCTCATCGCTAGTGACATCGGGGTCTGGACGTGCCCATGATTCTAGAGGACATCGGAGGACAGCCTTTTTTTTTTGCCTCATCCTTCCCAAAGAGAATTCCTACTTGCCCCATCCTCTGTCACTCGTGGTAAACGTGGAGAGTGCAGACACTGTTGTATCCTTGTCTGTCTCTGTCCACATGGTCTGGGACCAAGGCTAGCGATTGGGGAGGTGGCCGAGCTCCATTAGCCTTCTCACCGTTCTTTCCCCGTCCCACTCTTTCTAAATCTAATTCCTCTATGCACAATGCCCTAGAAAACTAAGATCATAAATTGGGCAGTTGGGCTGCCCTGGGAAGTAGAGAGCAACAGCTACCTCAGTTTATACTCTGACTTGCCTTTCAAAGATGTTGTTCCAAAATTCCAGAAATTGACCAATATTGTAAAATTTTGTAAAAAACAAAAAACAAAGTTAAGTTTGCTCCTTCCAAACAGTCTGATCTTTAGATCCTAATAACCCTGGCTGGAAGGTAGAAACTCCAGCGTTCGCTTTTGGGTCAGGGTGTCATTGCTCAGTATGCTAAGAGAATTCATTTTCCTTGAGTGTTTTTCCTTTCAAGTCACGTTTTACGGCTGGAGTTACTCAACGAATTAATAGGTATAGAAATGCAAAGCTCTTTTCTTATTACATTCTATCGATCTGATTGCAGTGTCATTAATTGAAAGACCAGGGAAATGTGATGGATAGTTCAGCTCAAGATTCTACATTCGTTTTGGCCCAGAGCTGTTGGAAAGAAAGCTGCATGAAACTGACTGAAAGAAGCCTTTTGGTCCGACATGAATTATTCTTTCTGTGTAAATCCTTGTAAGAGCATTCAGTCCTAGTGAGATTTACAATGTGAAATTATAAACTGTTTCTACTCTTAAAAGGCAAATCAAAACTCAGAATGCTTATTTGTGGAGTTGGAAATCATCCATCTTGCATGTATATGACATTGAAAAAAAAAACAAACCAATTCTGGCAGAAACAAATTCTGACTCAAAAATAAGGAAGTGGGCATTTTGCTCTTTATCTGAAGTAATTTCATTTGGAAGACTGTGGTTGTGAACCATTATTTTCATTCATCACCATTGCGTCCATCTCATTCAAGTGCTGTGTGAAACTTGAGAGAGAGGCTATGTGGTTAGGGATTGTTTTTTATGGCTATTTTCTTTTTGGATTGTTTGACCTAGTATCCCTTGAATTTCTCCCATAAATTTAAATTAACTTGAGAATTTTGTATACGTGTAGATATGCGCACATGCATATTTCACACGTGTACTCTAATATGGAAAACTCAAAGGAATGTTTTTAAATATTGTAATCCTCCACGTGAAGGGAAAATTCTTAGGCTTGGACCAGAGCATATACTACATTATATCTGATTTGTTCACGAAGGCTGAGCATGTCTCCTTTACTTTCCACTCATTCTATTTTTCTGTCGTGTTTATTATTTTTAAGTATTTGAAGCTTCAAGTGAATGCATAGAATACTCGGATGTAAAAGCACATCTAAGTCATATCCATTCCTTGCTTTTAATAAGCATTTTTGTTTGGAGAAGTTTAGAAGTTTCGTGCATGTTCCTAATAATACATGTCCTACTACATATTTATTTTTCACGTATTTATTTTCTTATCCTTAGTCTATGCCGTTTGAATCGCCTTTCTCAAGGTGCGATCTCTGATCCTGGTTGTGCTTTTGGATGGTAGCATAAGTCATTTGTGGAAAGATAGGAAGTGAACCAATTGCCACATGGAATGACCTCATTTGGGAACGCATCTTGAAAATGGATTTAACGCTCTCTGAGCTCGGAGACAATGGGTCAGGGCTTGGGGTGCTCCTCACTGACCTTTGGCTTGGGAAGAAATGCGGGCTGCTTCCAATGATCATCAGCTAGCTACTCTGAGAGTGAAAAAGAGAAGTGGATGCTATTGATGAGTGCACAGGCTGCCTTACCCCTGATATTATGTCTAAAAATACATCCACAGAGAGGCAGGCATATGCTCGCGCCTTGGTGTGAAGGAGCTCTCTCTCTCTCCCTCTCTCTCCCTCTCTCTCTCTCTCTCTCTCTCTCTCTCTCGCCTGTGTTTCTTGCTATACCCATCTAAATTCTGGAGTGAGGAGTTAAATTATTCCGGAAGCCCTGCCAGGTTTTGATTTGCCATTGTCTCTGCTTCTTCGTTGCCTTTGAATGGGACCCTTGATACAGGGCTTTCAGAGACCAGCCGGTGCTGCTGGGGTCCGTGACTTGCCGATGGCGCCTGCTCGTTCCCGTTGTGTGTTCTGTCCGAGGCATGCTTTTCTTTCCTTTTTGGGAGGCAGAGAGCACTGGGCAGAGGTTGCACTTGGCACATGGCAGCTCCGTTTGTCACTGCTGTGGCTGTTATCCCCCTCGGCAAGCGCCCAGGAGCAAACAGGACGGTGGGTTACGTCGCCAGCTATTTAGCACTATTTCCCTTCTCCCTCTCAACCTCGCTAGGGTTTCTTTCTTTCTTAAGTGACGGGGTGTGCTGGGGGAGGGGAGGGGGGGGTCCTGAGCCTCCCTCTCTACCCCGGCTTTATCTTGCTGGGGACCCGGTGCACCCTCCTTTCTAACACGTCTCCTCCTTGTGGAAGGAAGCTTGCTGGGCTCACTGCCCTTCCCTGCGACTCCGCTTTTAGGCTCCGTCGCTGCGGTGTTCTCTTCCAGGGTTATTTCCAAATTGCACGGCTTGCGTAGTTACCTGCCAGATTAAAAGGGGGAAAAAATGACTGCTTGAGCCATTTTGTCAATAGGAAGAAAGAAAACAGAAATTGCTCTTTAGGGTGGCAGACCCCAGAAGAGGGGTAAATAGCAGATGGAAATAAGGTGACACTGTTTTTGCAACCCCTGCCACCGCTTGGCTGTAAATGCATGCCTTCAGGCGAGACTTTTCTGTCTTGTTTATGGAGTTAGAGAAGATGCGTAACTTCCAGGATGTTTACCATACCTTGTCTGCAAATAGTTTCGATTCTGGCAAGAAGTGCTGGGGGAAAAATGCAGCTCTTCATGGCCCAGACAAGAGGGAAAAATCACAGAGCACACAGAGCACACCCTTCCCTTTGAAATTATCCATATTCAAAAGTGAGTAAGATCAACTGTTACTTAGACCTCTCTTCTTCTGCTTGTGTATTCAAGTTAGCAATATTTTGATGTCCTTGAAAACTGTAAGGCAAAGCATTGTTTTTCAAAAGGGTTGGCTTTTCTTTTCTTTCTTTTCTTTTCTTTTCTTTTTTTTTTTTTTTGAGGCTTCTGCAAAATGAGATAAAAGAATTCTTGATGTGGCTTCAGATTGTTAGCACAGAATATATCCGGAGAAAGTTACCAGCGAACTTTCTAGTGTACGCTGGGACTCCCAACACGTACAATTAAAAAAAAAAATACACATGCACACACACCCCAGAGCAGAGCACTCAGTGTTAATACCCAGACCTGAATTTTAATCAGAGTAATTTTATCTGTTACGGGGGAGAATTGATCTTTCACGTACGCTTTTCTATAGCTGAATCCCTCCCCCTCCTCTTTTTGTCACTATTTTATTAGCTTCTTTCATAAAAGCCACTGAAATGGACAAAGAACTCTACCGTATACTTAATTGAAGCTCTACTTCCAGTTGTTAAAATGGAGCATGGATCAAATATGTCATAAACTCTGATTTGTCACTGGGTATTTCCTTTCAGTTCAGCTTAATGCATTTCAATGATGCCAAAGAAGCATATATACCTAGAGGCGCTCCCATACCTAATTATGCAGCTGGATACATTAGTAACCTGTAATATCACATAGATTTGAGAGTTAAACAGAAAAAAAAAAACCAGGAAAAGATGCCCCTATTTGTAGCCAGCAAGTTGCGTGATCCAGGTGCCAGAGTATTTGCATGTCTTTCCACCTTTGTTCCTTCAGAGGCGTTGAGGGTCTCTGCTATTGCTGACTAATTGATAGTTCTAGTAACCGCTATAGGCTCCTTAGATTAGAAATGCATGCGGACGTGGGTCTTGATTCAAACACCAAGGAACGCACACTCTCACTTACTTACACAGGCAGAAAGTCTTCATACTAATAGAGGTGTGATGGAGATAGCAGGACATAAAACAGAGGAGAGAGAGAGAGAGAGAGAGAGAGAGAGAGAGGGAGAGAGGGAGAGGGAGATGGCTGGCAGCAAGTATACCCCTGCAAATAGTTCTAAAATGCGTTTGCAACATGCAGAAGCCTTCAGAACCATCCAACAATTCAGACACCCTTTTTATTTCTTCTCTGCGGGACGCCTCCATCCAGACTATTCGCAAACACACGGAAAAGGTGAGAGCCCTGCCATCTTAAGCTCAAAATTCATCTGATCTCCTTTTTTCCCCCCTGCCTTGTATTCCTCAGTCCATTGTCCACGCATCCGATGGCAGCCACCCTTGCTCTTGAATGCAAGTGTCACAGCAGGAGCAGAAAGAGGGTTGAGGGAAGGCATTGTCAAAGCCATGGTTGTCTATTGTTTCTTCGCTTTCCCTGATCTGCCTTTTTTTTTTTTTTTCCTGAGGCTTTCCCTGACTAGTGGCCTCTGTCCAGGAGGAGGGAGAAAATTGCAAGAGTTCATAGAGTAGTAGAGTGAAGCCGATTTTATTGCACACTGTTTGATAAACAGCTCAGCAATCCAGTCCACGGAATTAGGAAATAAAGCAAGAGTGGAGGGTTCTGGTGGGAGAGCGAGGGGGGTGGTCTTTGGAGATTGTTTGCTCCAGACTAGGTGCCAAAGGCAGTTTGTCTGCAAGGACTTCCGTGGTGGGATTTGTTTCCTGCTGCATTTTCGGGTTTAAAAAATCATGAGAAGAGTCTTATTCATCTGTCAAGGTTTCCATTTGTTTATTTTTGTTCCGTTCAACAACTAGATGGAAATTTTAAGTAAGGCCAGATCTGCTGTTTGTGATTTGCTCAAATGTTGAAATCAGTTCAGCCTGAGCCAGTGATTGTCTTTTTCAGATCATTTACGCTTGCATGTGAAATGTGTGTGATAACTTGCCAATGTATATTACAACAACAAAAAAAATGCTTTTGACCATCCCGGGTGTGGTTACGAATCTGGGGATTATGTTATTTTGCACCTTAATCAGAGAGCTGTTCTTTTGGGCGACATTTATGCAAAAGTGATTATCTGCTTTGAGCAGGCCAAGTCCTCTGATAACTCCCAAACTTTTCAAAGGTTATAGAAGCATACTCTCAAGTAGATTTTTAGCATAGTATTTCAAATGGCCATTTGGCATAGGCATGAAAATGCTGGGAATTTTTTTCAGCCACTTTAACTTAATGTAATCCATATTTCTTCAAATGCATAAAAGCGATTAAGCCGATTCTGCCTAGACTCAGAAAGCAGATTAAATTTGAACTCCACGTTCAAGCGATTTTGCCAAAAAGCAAACAAACTTCCAGATTCTTATCAACTTAGTTGTAGCCTGGAAAAATCACGTCGAACATTGATTCTCCATAGTTTTCTTCCTTCTAAATATTGTACTATCTGTAATTCTGTAGAAAATGATTCCAAATTGGTCATTTTTTTTTTTCTTTCTCAAGCCACGTAACAACTTGTCACAGGAGCCCAGGACTTTACTATTATCAGGATTTGCTAACATTCAGCCTTTCCGTCCTAAAATGTATGTTAAGCAGAGGAAGACATTTTTGTCTTTCAAGGAACCATTCCACTTTGTAACACATGCTGGTGGGTTGATGTTCCATATGAGCTCATAATTTCTTTCTTTTCCAAATAATGATTGTAGCCTGTCTGCGAATGTGGGAGAGGATAACTTTTGGGCTCCCTGAGAAAACACCCTAAATTAGAAGTCTGAGTATTCATGTCTTTTAACAGCTACTTTGACACCCCACAACTACACTCCCCCCTTTCTCTTCTCACTGCCTTGATTTAGGGGACTTGGGCCCAGCCACCACCCTGCCTCCTCCTTTTGTGAAGGAACATTTCGAAATGTCTATAGAAAGCAAAGTTCTCGAAGAAATGCAGCACAGGGCATGGTTTGAATGCAAGTCTGAATTTAATTGCGGCCACCCTGGTAGTACCCTGTTTAATTTCCAACACACATCTGCATGATCCCCACATCAACTCCAGGCCAGGAATTGTGAGCGAGGAAAATTTATCTGTGATAAAGTTACATATCTCTTGCCAAGGAACAGTTGCTTGGGGTTGATTCAAAAGTCAAATTTAAACAAATGTTCCCAAGGCCTTTTGTGTGTGGGGACGTTGGTATTGCTAACTTCTTCTGAGCGTTTTGAACAGAGAGAAATGGAGAGTCCCATCTTCTGACCCGTCTACTTTGGCAACATTGTGAAGTGAGGGGAAAATGGCTGAAATATTACAAGGCTGGCTAGTATTTCCACTTTAAAATGCTGACGGCAAAGAGGTGAATGACAGGCTCAGGGTCTCCCTCTGGTTGAAGTGCTGCAAACAGGTTCCGGCTGCACTCCAAACAGCGTGGTTCTCCAAGGAGCTGGAAGGGATGTTCAGAGCCATGGGGGAACAGACTTGGAGGGAGCCCCGTCTCTTAGCCTGTGCCCCCCCCCCCCCCCGCAGATATTTAATTTCTGCTGGATCTACTTAAAAGGAACAACTGCTCTTGTGGCCACGGTCAGTCCCCAGGCATTTTAAAGGCACAAGTTCAAGCAGTAATCCAAATATTTTACACAGCTGGCTCTAGCTGTTTCAGTAGACGCAGAACTTACAAATCAAACAGAAGACTTAACCTGGGCATTTCCGAAAAATGGACCGCCCACCTCTATTATCGTACGTATTGAACACAATGTGGTTGGAATATTACTTGTGCGTTGTATCTTCTGGGCTCTGAAAATACAAACCTCTTTAAAAATCAAAGGGAGGAATAGTTATCTGTTGGCATTTTAGCAGAATACCTTGCCAAGAATCGAGCAAAAGATCACACGTATGAATGTGTGTGGAAGATAAAAGGACATAGCTGTTCTATTTCTGTTTGTCCACATGCCCTCAGGCTGATTTACTATAGCCACCAAAATGGCAGGGGTTGGCCCAAAATGCTAAGTGAACTCATGCTCAGTCCCCTCATTAATTCCAAACGCGTTCATTCAACTGAAAACCTTTATTCCCCCCCGAAAGCGTATAGTTTTTGAGACTCTGCACTTAAGTAGCAGACACACCTTTCCGGGTTATCACCTTTTAAACCCTTTTGGATTTCTTTTTTCTTTTCTAAATTGGTAGGTGAGCTGCGTTATCCCCTTCCGAATGAATAGTACACCTCCTACGCAACTGTAGGAAGCCTTCGGAGATAAAGTCCCTCATTTAACTTCCTTTGTGACATAGGGTTCCTTGTACTCACAAGAAGTATAACATGAGGACTTTCTACCGGGATCGTCAACCAGGACAGCAAACTGTTCTTGTCATCTTTTGGGAGGCAAACAGAAAGCTGCTAATGGCTTGTTAAATTAGCAAAGAGGTGGTACTTGGATATGATGGTTTATGTTCAGGAGTTGGGTTTAAAAATAAGCAAATATGGAAAACGAGGTTTCCATGGACAAAGGATGCTTTGACTAAGCTCTCTTTTCTCCCCAGATTTATTTTTCTAGGGTCGGAGGGATGTAGGTACTATTTCATTTATATAGACTTGCTAGGCTCACTGCAGATGTTTGGGATTTCCTGGAAAAATAACTATATTATTTTGACAGTTGACATTTTAAGCACAGCATAAGGCTCCCAACAGTATTCTAGGAGAAGTTAATGTGGCACTCCAAGGCTTTATTTATTTTTTTTATTTTTTATTCATTTAATGTGGAATTCTATGTAAAAGAAACACTGATGATTTGGAGAAAATCCCTCCTCTACCAACTTCTCTGAGAGTAGATCTGGAAGGATGAGAACAGGAAATGTAATATTACCTATGCATATGCATGAGTATGTAATCCAGAAAATGCTTACTCCGGCAGTGCCGTCTAGAAAGTTTGTGGGAGGCCATTAAAAAGGGATATCTCACTCTTAAATATGGAGAACAAACAGAGGGTTCCTGGAGGGTTGTGGGAGGGTAGGGGGCTAGATGGGTAAGGGGCATTAAGGAAGTTACTCCTGAAATCAGTGTTGCACTAGGTGCCAACTAACTTGGATGTAAATTTAAAAAATAAATTAAAAAAACAAAAGGGATGTCTCAAGCTAGCCATCCTTCCAAAAGTTAGCAATTTTGTGATGCCTCTCCGGTATTCCCCGATCCCTTTTACAAGTCCCCATCCCCTTGGGCCCTCTTGTCCTTCCCTCCTCGCTCCAATGACTGGCAAGGTAGGACTAAAATAAAGCCTGCCAGGAAATACCGGTGCCATTTGCCCAGTGAAACCAGGTCATCCAAGCATCCAAGAACTCCTAGAGTGAATGTAATTTATTCACTTTGTTTAGCCTTTCAAAGGAAACCGATTATTGTCACTGTTGCAAAGCTTATGTCTCAAAAAGCTGAAGTCATTTGATGACCACAGTCTAATGTGTCTTTATACTCTTGACAGGAGTGACTTCCCCCCACCTCACATACAAAAGTAGGACCCAAGACCAGGCCTGCCCTTAAAAACTCACGATCGAAGGATGCCTAGGTGGCTCAGTCAATTACGCGTCCAACTCTTGATCTCAGCTCAGGTCATGACCTCATGGTTTGTGGGATGGAGCTCTGCATTGGGCTCTGTGCTGACAGCGTGGAGCCTACTTGGGATTCTCTGTCTCCCTCTCTCTCTCTCTCTCTCTCTCTCTCTCTGCCCCTCCCCTGCTCGCCCGCTCTCTCTCAGAATAAATAAACATGAAACCATTTTTAAAAAATTCACAATCGAAGAGGAAGGTTGTTTCAGTAAGATGCACTTTATTGGTTTCAGAGACCTATTCCCTGGTAAAGAGGATCAATCTTTTTGCACATTGGAGAGACATTTAAGATAATTTTGAGCTTTCTTTTCCTGTAAAGCCTGGACAAAGTGGAACATCTAGGAACATCAGGATGGACTAAAGAAAACTTCTAAAAATGGTTCTTCTTGCCCACTCGTTGCTAATCTGAGAAATGACCTAAAATGGCAACTCAGCATGGTGACCTGAACTGGGGCCTGTCCTTCCCTGATTAGGACTGGTTGGTTGGATATTCCATGTCACTTTATTTTATACCAGCGAATGTTGGTGGTATAGACGGTCAGTTACGATCACATAAGCCAAGACTAATCTTTCTTTCTCGCATCAGATTTTATAAGACTCCTCTGGACTAGTGCCTCAATTCTTGACTTCATTTTGTTCTTCTCAATGGGGCCTTAAAATACAGCACTGCAGCTAATCACACAAATGACTTCACTGCAGAAAGACAATCATCTGTCCTAGATCCTAGAAATTGAGAGTAATCATGACTCTGGGGACTTTTAAATACAGTCATAAAATGTGAATTAAAGTTCACCAATATCCCATGTCCTTTGTCTTAAATAAGAAGTTCAGGGTCATTATTTTCTGCCTCCAAGTAATTTCACACCTAGACCTATCTGGAAGGAAACTCTAAAATTTTTTGACATCTCTGCTATTGTGATATATTATGATGGCTACCGTGCTTTCTGCCCTCCTCCCTGTCTGTGTGCTGTGACTCATGGTGAGCTTTTCCTTTTTACTTAACACAAGTTAATGCGATTTCCCAACTTCTAGAAAAATGATCTCCTTGGTTGCTCGGGAGCTAACGATGTTTTGAATGATGGTGGCCACTAAGTTGTGCCTCAGCATTCAAAATGGTGGAGCCATTTATAAACTTGTATAAGGTTATGTGTATTATTTTATTTAAATATGGAGAAAAAGGGAGGTTTTATCATGTTTATGCTTTTAAGGAACAAGGTAGTTATTATTATTGCATAAAATAAAACGTACCATGCGGTGTCTTCATAACTTTTAATAATAAGGTGAGATTGAGTTTATGCTTATAAACGGCCTGGTATTTGTGGTGTATTTTTTAAAAACAAAATTTCAAAAATTCTTCAGTTGCGGGGAAAGTAATGTTAAAAGTTTTCATTACTCAGTAGGCCTGTGTACTCTGATTGCATTGAACAGTGACCCAGCCCTCAGTTTCGAATAGAGCTTGTCACATAAGTAGGCATTACTTTTAATTTATCTGAGAATTTTATTTCTGTGTCTCATCTAATTTTATTTTATTTTATTTTATTTTTACTCCTGGGCAAGGTTAGTATGATACATGCCAATCTGGTGAACATATTGGGACAACTGGAGAGGAACAAAGTGGCTGGTGTCGGACCATGTAAATGAGCCGGAAATGAGGACAGTGACAGATTCTCGTTTGTGGTGACTTGACTAATCACACTGAAATACCAGGATAGATACAGGACATCAGTTAAGGTTGGGGGGGGTGTAGCCCTGAAAGGCTCAATCCGTCCTATCCTGGAAACACAGCTGAGAGGGACATGGCGTCCTCTCAACTTATTCTGGAACATTCAAGAAGGGTCTGCCACTTGACAGATACTTGCTAAATGCTTGCTCTCAGTCCAGGGCTGGAGGAGATGTCAAAATGCAAGAGTGGTGAAAGATGCGGTGCGTATGCCTGAAGAGAAACAACGGGAAACTCTGTTCCGTTGTTCTCGAACATTGGTCTCCAGTCTTAGTCAAGGACATGGACTCATCGGCAGATAGTCTCCGTTAAAGTTGGTATGCGCAGTGTGCTGTGGTGACAGAAGCCCACTTCTTAGGGCTGGGAGGGGCTGACTAGGGGACGATGTCTAATTTTAATTTTGACTGAAGAATTATTTAGTGGCTACTAAAACTCTGTGCTCTCTCTTGGCGCGAGGGATTCAAAGAAAGATAAGACAGTATTGATCTTTGAGGAGATCGTGGTTTAATGTAGTAGACGGACAGATTATGAAACTCAGTGCCCACTCACACGCACCCACTCAAGCACCCACAGTGGCATAGGGTGTAAGTGTAACAGAGTTACTTGATTACGTAGGAGACCGAAAAGAAGGGCCTCTATCTTTTTGGAGGGAGGCAAGAAAGGTAGCTTACCCAAACTGTTGGTCAGTAGATTAGCCCCGTGAATAGAATGCTGGGAAGGTGTAGAAGAGGGAACAGCTAATTCTGCCTGAAAGAGGGTCGGCATCGGAGGAGCCGGCGTTGGCTTGGACATCGAAAGTTAAGTGGGATTTTTTTCAGCGAGGTGAGTGAGCTGAGAACAGAAGGCGATTCCAAGGGGAAATGGCGTGAATCGAGGGTATGCTGTGTCTAGGAGAACGAGGTCTGGTTGGTTTGTCTGGAACTTCCTGGGCATGGAAGAAATTGGAGGACACCAGGTCAGGGAAGCGGCCTGGGGCCATGTGAAAGCCAGGTTCAGGAATCTGTTGTCTGTTTGTTTGTTCCTGAAAGGCAATGAGGCGCCGTTGTTATTGGAAGTTTTGAGAAGTAAGTTGGGCAATAGAGGGAGAAAGGATTGGGGAGGAGGAAGGTTGAAACGCTGGTTCTCAGCAGTGATGAGCAATACATCAGAATAACCAGGGAAGCTTGGAGCAGAGGACACAGGCTGTTTTTTCCCCTCCCTGGTCTTGTCTTTTCCCTCAACCAAGTTTCTGATCTGATATGGGGTGACTGGAAGGTAAATAAGGATATTTTGAAAAGCTTGGCTCGGTGTTACTGAGACACCCTGCCCTCTGCCATTCCATTAACCCAGTCGAGAAATGCTCCTGTAAGCCTGAGACAATGGAGTTGAGAAAGGATGATTTGAGTGATGCATGTAAATTGGGATTAATAGTATGGACTGGAGGGGGGTGCGATGGAGAGGAAACATGATAAGTACTTAGGTAGCTAGTGGAAGCAAGTGAGAAACTATTAACTGAAATGAGCCCTAGAAGAGGAACAGCATCTTTGGGCAAGATGATGGATTCGACTTGACACCTGTAGAATTCAAGGTCCCTGTAGGCAGTTAGTAGCATAAGAAGCTGGGGTTCAAGAATACTTACAACCATACACACCTGAGTCAATTATGAAGCAATAGGAAAGACCATGTAAAGGTTTTAACAAGGCACCAAAAACCCAGAGACAAGGGAGATTTGTATTGGCTGAAACAGACAGATAAGTCGGCATGGAGAAGCGGAACTTGAGATGCATCTCAAAGCGTTAATAGAAAATTCAGCTTCAAGAAATGCGGCGATTAAAAATGGAGACGGTTTGCAAAACGGTCCGGGCTGGGAAAGAAAAATGCTGTTTCAGGAGGGCAGAACGGTAATATACATGGCTTAGTAACAAAACTTCATATACCCTCATTTATGTCTCACTCCTAGCTGGAGCCATTATCATTCACAATTTACACATTACGAAGTAGGTTCAGAGAGGTTAAACAAATGACCCGAAAGGTTCCAAGGGAAACGGTGTGCCTTCACTCTAGAGCCTTTAATCTAGAGTCTTATTCTGATCCATTAGGTTGTGTGTGCTTAAAGGTAGGATTCATCTCTTACATATCCTTAAATACCTCCTCACTAGTGTGTTGCCTGAAAATAGAGGCAGCTCTCAATAACTATCTGTTGAATTAAACTTCTCATTTTTGTGTGTGCGGTGGTCTAATTGTTTGCCGTCTATACTTAAGACCAAACATGGAACATAACATTGTAGGACTGGAAAGTACCGTGATGCTTTTCAAACCCAATCAGCTCACTTTACAGGGCAGCAAGTTACGTCTCAGGAGAGGAAGTAACTTGACTGGGATTTCACCTGCATATCGCAGCTCCTATTGTGAAATCTCACATCTCATATCATCAGAGTGAATCACTACCTTGATCTCCGTTGTTTCTTCAGCTAGGGCTTGTCTTGCATACCATTCAGTCCAAGAGAGTCATGGGTGCAAAGTGTGAGGCCGTCCTCCGTCCTCTGAGCTCTACAGAGTTAGTTGGAAAGGGGAAACATGGATAGGACGTAGGAGGAGTCACCTTTGTTTTGCTGTTTTTTAAATGGAAAAGCATAGTCCCACCTGCCCAGGTCAGATGAGAAGAAATACCATCCCAGGGTAGAGAACTGATGAGAGAGTAACGTGAGCCATGGTGGAAAAGGTCCAGAGCTGGGATTTAGGACCTCTGGGGGCACCAACAGGTTGTGAGATGTGGGGGCTCTCTTAGGTTCCTCATCTGGAAATCAGAGGATTAGATTAGATTTGTCTAGCTTTTGTTTGTCACTTGCCTTCTCAGCTAAACCCCTGCCCAAAGTGGATGAGCTCCTCCTTCCCAGCCAGTGAGGGGAGGAGAGAGCTTGAGACTGCTCTACGCTACCATGAATGGCTCCTAAGGGTGAACAGAGTCCCTTGGGGCCACGTGAACATTGATTGGTGTGCTCCTTGCTCAACCAACCCCGCGAGGGTCCAGATGGCCGATCTGGTCCCTTCAGCCTGATCTTCTGGGCCTGTCCCCATCAGCCCGTCCTCCTGGCTTGACTCTGCTTCTGGTCTTCTGTGCTTTACCTCGGCTCTACATCCGTGATGCCCGTGATTCATTGATCTCGCTGTCTGCTTGTCCCGTCCTTCCCCTCATGTTCTACACCTTTGATTTTTGAAACAATTTTTCTAACGTTTGTTCATTTTTGAGAGAGAGAGACAGAGCGTGAGTGGGGGAGGGGCAGAGAGAGAGGGAGACACAGAATCCCAAGCAGGTTCCAGGCTCTGAGCTGTCAGCACAGAGCCCGACGCGGGGCTCGAACTCACGAACCGTGAGATCATGACCTGAGCTGAAGTCGGATGTTCAACCGACTGAGCCACCCAGGAGCCCCTGTTCTTTTTTTTCTTTTTCTTTTTTTTGTTTTGAACGCCAGGTGGTTTTCCGTTGTATGGATATACCACATTTGGTTTATTCATTCACTGCTCGCAGGACATTTGGCTCGTTCCCAGTTTGGGGTGATGATGAATAGAGCTGCCATAAACATCTATGCACGAGCGTTTGCATGAGCGTAAGCTTTCTCTTCTCCAGGGTGAATACCCAGGATGGGGAGTGCTGGGTGGATCCCCTTTATATTGATTGCCTCCCACTAACGAGCCTGTTTGCCCTCCCCGGGGCTTCTGACGCCCTGCTCGCCTCGCTGCCTTCCCTCTCCCTCCGTTGAGCAGCCCCGTCTGCCAAAGCGCTTCTGGCAACATCCCACGCCACTTTCTGGCGAGAGAGCTCCCAGCATGTGCTGAGACTGGAGCCCACTGCCATTAGTCTAAATCTCTCTGGGCTCTGACTTCTTTGCTGGGATTCGGCTTATTGCACCGGTACCTTAGTTCCCTCTGCTGGCGGATCCACAAAGCTGGCTTTCAGCCTGTGCCGGGGGGGGGGGGGGGGGGGGGGGGGGGGGGGGGGGGGGGGGGGGGGGGGGGTAGAAATGGTAGGTGCAGTGGAAAAAAAGGAAAATCACCGGGGGTGGGAGTGGGGGTGGGGTGGGGGTGGGGAAGGAGGCTGTGGCACGCTACCGTTGTAGTGACAGCCTGACAGGGACACTTCATGTATTTGATGCTACACATATAGATAAACGCTGTAATATTTTTGTGGAGCTCTACAATATTGTGCTTGTCTTCTCCATTGTAGGCAAAGATGGGCTGTCTGGAAAGCTGGACTCAGCCTGGAGCCTGCTACCCAGATTGCGATTTTGTGAAGACTTCCGCATACAAATGACTCAGATGCAAACATTCAGAAATGATCTTGGAGGGCCATCTGGTCCTTGCTGGTTCTAAAAGCTTCATTCAGCCGGGTGGATGGAGCCCGTGCAAAAGAGAGTGAGGGCCCCGCACTGAGGTTTAAATACGTTCCCCTGACCGAGGCGAGAAGCTGACTTTCGAAATAGCTGAGGCTCGAGGGCCGGCTGGTGTCGCCTCCCTCTTATAGGTCAGTGGCAGTCTAATGAATATTTCACTGATGATCATGTAGTTGCACGGAGGCTTCAACACACACACACACACACACGCACACGCACACACACACACACAGAGTTTTGCGTCATCGGGGAGCATGTGTTAATTTGTTTGGGTGTCTGAAACGGGTGGGAATTAGGCTGACCCAGCATGTCAGGCGGCGAGGTCTATCAGAGCCGTGGGATCATGGGGATGTGTCATATTTAATTCGCGAAGACAGCCTTGCATTTGGGACAGTGGTGCTGATGGGCTCGCCTTGCGCACTGGCTGGCTGCTCGCCTTTTGACCCGAGGTATTATGACTGCATGTTCTGTGGCCAAGGGACAGGGAGCGTCTCCTTGCTGGGAGGCTACCGGGCTCGGATAGGGATGGAGTCCTGTACTCTCAGCCTCAGCCACGGGTTCTGACCAAGTCCCGGCAGAGACTGGCATGTAGGGAGAGGGACGCTGTGCACCGGGGAGCATGGCTTTGGGACCGCCACCTCATCTGGCCAAGCTCGTGAAGAGACGCTCCCTGTCTAACGTCTTGTTCCTCTGGGCTTTCGTTTTCTTGTCTGACGGCGGCAGAAGGGGTGGGGGGCACGTTGGCTTCCTTTAGTTTCCGTAGACAGAGCCACAATATGTCGTCCAAGATGACAGGGTAATTCATGCTTTTTCACTCCCTCGGATGTAAACTTGAGTGCAGGGGCTGCGTCTCTTCTCCGCGTACCCCCAGCCTTAGCACAGCACTGAGCCCACCCAACACATGAAAAGGGACCTTACTAAATGCTGAGGAGAGGGGCACCTGGGTGGCCCAGTAGGTTGAGCGGCTGACTTCGGCTCAGGTCACGATCTCATGGTTCTTGAGTTCAAGGCCCGCATCAGGCTTGCTGCTGTCAGTGTGGAGCCCACTTTGGATCCTCTGTCCCCTTCTCTCTGCCCCTCCCCCATGGGCTTGCGCCCCCCCCCCCCCGCCTCAAAAATAAATAAACGTTAAAAAATTTAAGGGGTGCCTGGGTGGCCCAGTAGGTTGAGCGGCTGACTTCGGCTCAGGTCATGATCTCACAGTTTGTGAGTTCAAGCCCTGTGTTGGGCCCTGTGCTGACAGCTCAGAGCCTGGAGCCTGCTTCGGATCCTGTCTCCCTCTCTCTCTGCCCCTCCCCTGCTCGAGCGCGCGCTCTCTCTCTCTCTCTCTCAAAAGTAAACATTAAAAAAAAACACCAATCTTAAATGCTGAAGAGAGAGGCGTGATGTTTTCAAGGCACCCATAAGCTGGGTGAGATATATGAATGTTGGGACCATGGGGAAATTATTTTCCTTTTCCCTCAGTTAATTTGTCTTTCTTGAATTCCCTCTCCGTAAAGATGCTGGCGTTCCGCATTCAGTCATTCCCGTCTTTCCACGACTGTGGTGCTCCAGGAGATCTGCCCTACAAGATCTGGAATACCGTCAGATGAAATAAACTGGTAAGTCCTTCTCTGCAAGTTGAATGTTTTGTTTCAAAAGCCGTGCCGGATGCCTACAAAGATTTCCTCAGTCCCTAGCGCCCCGGGCCCAAAGACAAGAAGCAAAACCTTGGAACGGTCAAAAGCAGAAGTTAATGGTTTAGAACTTTTAGGCCGTCCTGGGCGGTCTCTTCGAGCAAGATGGCGCCTTCAAGGGGTTTCTCACTGTTGAAGCAGAAGTTTAACGTTATCGGTTGTATGATCATCAGGTGAGGCTTATGGTTTGCGAGAGAGTAGGTAGGGCTCTGCCGTGTACCAGCTTTCTTCAGCAAGGCTTTCCCTCTTCTTCTCTCGGGATAACATGCTTTCACAGAGAATCTTGATGTTTCCCTGTGAGTGGTTTTATAGGGGCTTCACCTATAGCATGGGCTTTGCTGGGGCCCTAGAGACTTACGTTGGCCCCTGGTAAGTTCACTAATGGCAGTGCCTGCATTTCTATTTTTTTAAATTTTTTAAAAAACATCTGTAATGTTTATTTTTGAGAGAGAGAGACAGACGGCAAGCTGGGGAGGGGCAGAGAGAGAGGGAGACACAGAATCCCAAGCAGGTTCCAGGCTCTGAGCTGTCAGCACAGAGCCCGACGCGGGGCTTAAACTCACGAACCGTGAGATCATGACCTGAGCCGTCGTCAGATGCTTAACCAACTGAGCCACCCAGGGGCCCCCTATTTTTTTAATTTTTGGTAAAATATACACAACATAAAAATTACTACCTTAACCATTTTTAATGACGCTATTACAATATCATTGACTCTGTTTCCTGGGCTGTACTTTTAATCCCTGTGACTTAGAATTGGAAGTTTGTATCTCCTAATCCACCTTCCCTGATATCACCCCCTCCCCCTCGTGACTTTCCTTCCCTTTGAAAACTACCAGTTTGGGGGCGCCTGGGTGGCTCAGTCAGTTAAGCGTCCGACTTCGGCTCAGGTCATGATCTCACGGTTTGTGAGTTCAAGCCCCCCGTGGGGCTCTGTGCTGACAGCTCAGAGCCTGGAGCCTGTTTCAGATTCTGTGTCTCCCTGTCTCTCTGACCCTCCCCCGTTCAGGGTCTGTCTCTCTCTGTCTCAAAAATAAATACATGTTAAAAAAATTAAAAAAAAAAAAAAAAGAAAGAAAACTACCAGTTTGTTCTCCGTGCTTCTGGATCTATTTCTGTCTTGCTTGTTTGTTTATTTTGTTTTTTAGATTCACATACCATTTGTCCTCACAGCTTGTTGTCTGTGGCTGGCTGCTGTCACTTAACATAAGGTCCTCAAGGTTCATCCGTAGTGTAACATGTGTTAGGAATTCCTTCTTTTTTAAGGCTGAGTAATATTCCATTTCATTCATCCATTCATCTGTTGATGGACATGTGGGTCACTTCTACCTTTTGGCCCTTGACTAATTCTGCTATAAACATGGATGTACAAATATCTCTTCAGTACCCTGCTTTCAATGCTTTTGGATGTGTACCCAGAAGTGAGATTGCGGAATCATGGGTAGTTCTATTTTTAAGTGTTGGAGACAACCACCACGCTGTTTTCCGCACTGGCTGCACCGTTTTCCATTCGACCAACAGCACACGAGGCTTCTGATTTCTCCATACCTTCTCCAATGCTTATTTTCTGTTTTTGGGGGGTAGCAAACCATCTTAAGGAGCACGAGGTAGTATTTCACTGTACTTTTAGTTTGCATTTCCCTGAGGAGTGGTGATGTTTTCGTGTACTTTTTGGCCATTCGTATGCCTCCTTTGCCAAAAATGTCTGTTCAAGTCCTCTGCCCGTTTTGGAATCGAGTTGTTTGTTTTCATTGCTGAGTTATAGGAATTTTTTGTATATTTGGGATCCCTTGTCGGATAGATGATTTGCAAATATTTCCTTCCATTCAGTAGGTTGTTTTTGCACTCTGCCGATCATGTCGTGTAATGCCCAGAAGTTTTAAATTTATATGTAGGGTGATTTATCTATTTTTTTTTTCTTTTTCTGCTTGGCTTTTGATGTTATATTCAAGAAATCATCGCCAAATCCAATGTCATAAAACTTTCCCCCTATATTTTCTCTTAAATGTTTTATAGTGGAGGCCTTACATGTGGGTCTTTGATTTATTTTATGTAGCACCTGTTTTTGCCCTTCCTTAGACAGCGAGTTTCTTGAGCGTAGAGGCCGCGGCTGTCCATCTACATATTCTTGGCACATAGGACATACCTGGACACGTGGTAGGTGATCAGTAAATCACAGCTGAATGAAACAACTTTATCACACATGATGAGACTAAACCAAAGAATGTATTTATAGTGACTTTCCATCTCCATAGCAATTATGGCAGACTGCCCTGGGGACCCGTAAAGGAATCTCTGAATTAAGAAAGTAATACTACTTGCGAGGGCTTTTTGGCATTTTACGTATTTACTTTCTCCTGAAGATGTATAACGGAATACCCGCACATTTGTCATGCTGGTTGTGTTCGTATCACACTTGACCTTGACCGCCTTTTTCATGCGCTCCGTGAGCAGTTAGCTCTACCATGATGAAACCGTGCAATGAGATTGTTTCTCCCGTCCGCGTGGGTCCCCAACACCCCGGGTGGGTCGGTGGAGGAGGTGATAAGTTAGCTTCATGACCTTGGGCAAGTTATTTCCCCATCTCAGAGCCTCCTTCAGTTCCTTCATTTATGAAACGAGCAAGAAACACATAGGAGAGTCCTTCTAGTTCGAAAATCATCCAGTATTTCAAACCGAAGTAGAAACTCAGCCTCCTCCGGGAAGAAACAAAGATAAGCTTCACCACCGTCTGGCTGGCAGAGAGGACCTGAGAGCCAGGTAGAGAGAAGGCTGGACCCTATCACTGGCGTTACGTTCCGGCTCACGCCACAGGTGCTCCAGGGAAGGGGACGGTTTGTGAAAACAGTCCTACCATTGTTATCCTTGCACCGGGGACGTCTCCACGTCTCAGAGACTCCGGAGCCCGTGGTCTTGTACGTGGGCACGCGTGCGGCGCGACCAATTTAAAAGATAAGGGGCCTCTGGGTCACAATGTTAGTTACAGCCGTGAAGGTCACCCCACCTCTAACCCCACACATCCCACGTGTCTTCCGGTGAGTTTCAGCCACGTTTCAGAGACGGTTTCGACGCTGGCCCCCTCGTGGGCTCCTCTGTGAGGTAGCGTGATCACTAGCATCTGATTCTGAGGTCTCCCTTCCGCCACAGCCATTCATGGACCTTTCTGAGACTGGGCACTGGGGCTTCTTGATGGTGCCAATCGAACAGCAAGGACTACCGAGGGCACTGGGGAAATCTGGATTCTGATCTCCACTCTTCCCTCTGCGTGAGCTCTGGGCAAGTGAATTACCCCTCCCTGGGAATGGCTGTTGACAAGTGTCAAACAGAAGGGATTTTATCTACTGTTTTAAGCAGGGAATTGGGTTGTCGAAAGAGGGAAGAGTAGAAGGAACTACCTTTATCGAGCGCCTTCTGTATACAAGGTCCTCTGCCAACCGCATGTACAAGCTGTGATTCTGTTCAATACTCCAAACAGTTCCATGAAGGAGCCCTTGTTAGACTCGTCTTAGGATGGGAGAATTGGTGCTCAGAGAGGTTAGGGGACTTGTTCAGAGTCACACAGCTTGTATGCAGCAGAATCAGGATTCTTGTGCACACCTAGTGCACATTTTCTCCTCTTAGGGCCCCTCAGAAAGAGGATCGCAACCTCCTGAGCCTTCTGGCTTTTACCTTTGCTGAAGAGCAGATGCCGCCTACGTTCCCCCAAAGCCACATTTTCCAGAGGAAGAAGAAACTTTGGGTCAAATTGCCAAATGCGGAGTGTTGAGGGGGGCTGTGTCAAAATTGCCCCAAAGACAAAGATCCAAGCGTAAGCAAGGCTTCATTTATCTGTGATTCCAACTCACAGTCATTTCTTTTGCTCTGTCTTCCTTTTTCTGAACGTATTCTTCGCAAATGCGTTTTCACCGGGGGCCCTGGTGAGGGTTATGGGGTCCAGATTCCTGCTCTGGGGCCCTGGATTCACAAAGGCCAAGTTGACGTCCATTCTGCATCTGGCTTATTTGATTCCAGAAGAGTGCTGAGGTCCCCTGAGAGAGCCAGGAGAGATTTGCCTCCTGCAGAGGTTTGGATAAGCCTCAGCTAATCTCCGTGGCTTCTTAAGGGCACACCTGCTTGTCTGCGAGCCAGCAGCCTCCTCGCTCATTTCCCGTGGGACGGCTGGGGTCAGAGGGCCTCCAGAAAGCCTTTTATCCCCCACCGCCCCACCAGGCCCCCCTCAGCAGCACCTGGGTCCACACATAAGACTTTCTTTGAGGGGAGGTCTAGACGTTGCCCCTCCCAGAATGGGGGCCAGTGCCCTTTTCCCTTCTTTTCGAGGCAGCTTGCTTGTTCCTTCCTTCTAAATAAGCATTTAATTCAAGCTTTATCATGCATGGCTCAAACTTTATCCCACCGGGGCTAAGCTGGTCTGAATTAGTTTCTGGGCTGCTGAGCTGTGAACGCATAGTAGGTGCTCAGTAAATAAAGATGACGTCTGGTTACGATCTGCCTGGGACTCCACGAAACGCTGTGAGCTTTCCATCTGCTACATCGCCCGGATGCGATAGTAACGCTGATAATATAACACGTCAGAGAATTCAAGTCATTTCTGGTCAGCCTTGGGAGTTAGGGATTCTTTCCTCCCACCTTTCCCAAATCACATTGTCCTTCTTAATTACCCTTTAGAAGTAGCTAGTAGTGAAGTTGATTTGTATTCTATGAGCATTCTGCTGAAGATGGGCAGTCAGGGACTGTTGTTTGACATAGGAAGCTCTCAGGTGTTTGCCTTCTTGCTTTCTTTCCTCCTTCCTTCCTTCCTTCCTTCCTTCCTTCCTTCCTTCCTTCCTCCCTTCCTTCTTTCCTTCCCTCTCTCCTCCCTTCCCCCTCCCTTCCTTATCCCCATCCCTCCCTCCCTCTTCCCCCCTCTCTATTTGTTGTTTATAAAATGGAGGCATAGACCATTTTCGACGAGGGCGCTATGAATGGTAATCTGTAAGGGTATGGCTGAAAAGAATCTAATTTAAAAAGCTGTGATCCTCTCTTCCTTTGAACTCACCAATTGTTCTGCAGGTTTGTAATTCCACTTGTCCCTAATTCCACTAATATTTGTTAAGCCCTTATTCTAAGTCCCTGGGCTGAGTAAGAGGGGGATGAACCCAGCCCCATGGAAACCAGTTTACCTAGGAAGCTAGGCCATTGGAATTAACATGCTAGAGCCATGTGTGGGTTGGTGGCTTATTTGAGTATTAAAGAAGGGGGCGGGATAAATAAATATCAGTTCTTCTGGTCACGGGCACAATATCACAAGCTTACACATATTTCAGTTACCTTCCCCAAACCATGCCAGATAAACAGTGTCAACCCCATATTATAGATGAGGACATAGAAGCCCAAAGGCATTGAGTAACTTGCTAAGTTGGTTACAGAGCCAAGACTATAGCCTGGCTGATGCAACCAGTACTCGGAAATCCAGGTGTGATTTGAACCCGGCCCTAGATCTGAACAACCCTCGGGTTCTAGCCTCTTCCATCTACACAGAAAGCCAGCTGCGATGGAGACAGAGAATGCCGCGTAGGGAGTCCCTTTAAAGAGTTAAGGCTCCAAAGTGACTTTTAAAGGGGAACGCATGTAAAGATAATTTACCAGCTAATTGCTAATCTTCCCTTTCAGTTTGGATTGTATACATATCCGGGTGTGTGGTGACTTTCAACTGTGGGTTTTAGTGATTTTAGCTGGAGCACGCTACCTTTTCCTGTGCCTGCAGCATTCCGTTAGGATGCTGCTTCCTGCTCACTGAAATGCTTTGGCATTGTCTCTCGCCTGATATGTACACAAATGAATGTTCCACACCTCCCTTTTCCCCAGTGGAGTGCACAAACAACAAGCAGACAGACACTATCTAAGATTAGGCTGCAACTCAGGGCCCATAATATTGTGGCAGAAAGTAGAAAATAAAACAGCCAGTGCTGGGTGCAGGATAATAGCATAATAGGATAAGTGTGAGAGAGTCAGGAGGCGGTAATGGCCCTGGAGATGTAGAAATTCCGGGAAAGTAGGGCGGTATAAAAGCGGAGACGCCATCTGTGGGATCCAAGCAGTTGTGAGAGACTCTGAATGACACAATATGGAGATCTGTTACACAACACACAAAATAGTAGTAAAGTAATCATCTGGCCTTAACAATTGTCGGGCACTCTTTGAAACGCCACCTTCCTGGCCACCAACACCGGGGTAGCCGCGGATAAATGGCAAGGTTGTAGATTGCCGCCTCCTTCGGCCAATTAAAATGGCAGAAAGCGAGAAGCCAAAAAATCGATGCCTCCTCCCTTCGCCAGATGGACTCTGGGCTCGACCAGCAGTGGGCACAGCACATGCTCTCACGCCATCTCCTTCAGGGACAATAAACAGGTAGGTCAGAGGGATGGAGAAGGAAACTCCACTTTACTGAATGAACGCGTGTATGTGCCAGGCGTGATGGCTGGCATTTTGTGTAGATGATCGCATTTGGTCCGCAGAGCGCCACTTTGAGGTTGGTGGCATCGTTCCGAGATGAAACAGGAAAACACTGAGCCTCAGAGAAGGAAAATGACTTGCTCGTCTTGACCTGGGTGGGGGGAGCCAGGATTCTCATTTGGGTCTGGATGACTCTCAGGTCCCCACTCTTTCTGCTACCACCCCTGTTTCTCAGAGGTGGAACAGTCCGTAAGCGAGTTACGTCTGCTCATCGGAGATCCTTTTCCAAATAGACATTATCCATGAAGGTTTCTGTGGACGGGAAATGCGTCTCTTTAAGTCTCTGGGAATCTGGAATCAACTAACCAATCAACGAATCAACTTTCAAGTAATTGGAACGATCCTTCTGTATTTCGGTTTTAGGGGAGAGAGACAGAGGAGAGGCAAACCACTGAATGTGGGATTGTAGACAGAGCCTTAACTTCTTGACTTTACATTTATCTCAGTACAATTTTTCAGTTCAATGTGCTCTGCCTTCTACTTAAGTGACTTACGATGGCTAAAGCTGAGAATGATGACCCAGAGGGGTGGCAAGGACCTAAGTCACTAAAGAGGACCAGAGAAGCGCATAGCAGGAAGAGTACTGGGGCGCCTGGGTGGCTCAGCCAGTTAGTTAAGCGTCCGACCGACTTCCGCTCAGGTCGTGATCTCCCGGTTCATGAGTTCAAGCCCTGCGTCAGGCTCTGTGCTGACAGCTCAGAGCCTGGAGCCTTCTTCGGGTTCTGTCTCCGCCTCTCTCTGCCTCTCCCTCACTCACGATTGGCCTCTCTGTCTGTCTCAGAAATGAATAAATGTAAAAAAAAAATTTTTTTTTAAAGCAAGAAGAGTACTGATTTTGAATGTCTTAAGAATATAGGCTTGAGTCCCCGAGCAGCCACGTAGGTCCTGGCTCCGGGCAGACTGATCACTGAAAACTTCAGTTCCATCAGCCTCCATGGAAGGTGGGTGTGGGGTACCTCAAAAGGTGGTTGTGAGAAATTGATAAGCTAGCATGTGGCTAAATCACCTTGCATAGAGGCTTATGCATCGGACCTGCTGAGTAAATCCAAGTTTCCTTCCGAAGGCCGAAGAGTCATTTTTTAATCACAAGTAAAACAAAGTCGATATTGGCCATTTGATTTTTTTTTCCTTGTTTTCTTTTTTTTTTCTTTTCTATGAGTGCAGCATCTGTGAAATGGGTCAGGAGGGTTGGGGAGACACAGACCGCTGGCCTCAGCAGAAGGGTCCTGAGAAGTGTGCTCCCAACGTGGAGTTGAAGTCTTGGAAATCGACACTGCCTCCTACATCCTTTGTACTTCTGTTAGCGTGGGTTCTTACAACGATGTGTCATACGATAACAATGAAAATGTGGCGGTTTGAGCAAGCCACGATAGAATTTGCCAGTTTATCCCCTCAGTTCAACCACCCAAGCTTCTCTGAGGAGACTTGGCCGAGGGAAGCAAATGGCGTCGTGCCACGCTTCAACCTCCGTGCCCCGTGCATTTCCCCATAAGCCACTGTTCTCTGCCTCCACCCTCCGCCCAGACAGCTCCGTGGCCTTTGGAGACATTTTGTCCTTGTTTCTGTGCATCAAGATAGGTCAAGGACACAACCACTGACCCCGACATGATGAAGACCGTGAGGAAGAGAGAGGCTTTGAGAAACCCATGTAGTGGCATTTACAGGCGAGCCGTATGTAGAGCTGTGTGGCACTGAGTTAAGACCACTCTCTGACTTCGTAGTGAGTCAGCGCTGGCGTGAGTCCTGGGTTTACTGCTTACAATCCTGGGATGTAGGGACTGTGGCTTAACTTCATCAAGTCTTAGTTTCCTTGGTAGTAAAATGGACCTGGCTCATGTGATAAGTCCTCAGTAAGTTTAAGTCATTAAATAGAATTTGCGTTCTGTTGATCCTACTGTTCCTGACTTCATTTAGCTACCTCCCAGTCTCTTCTGAGACGGAGGTATGGTTTGTCCTCGTCATTCTCAAAATAGCTCACACTCTCCGTGTTTTCTCCTTGAATTGGCCAGATGGGCGCTAAACTATTTGGGGCTTCTCAGTGGGAGACAACACAACAACTAGAGTACCACCCCTGGCTCCTGCTCTTTCTCTCCCTGCCTCTCTTCCTCATTCTCCCCTCCCAGGGAGAGGGTGTCATAGGGGCAATGCCAGTATGGTAGATGTAGGGCTTCCATCAGGAGCCCTGAGCACGGAGAGCGTTTTCTCTAAATGTGCAATGATTTGTTTCTCACTGCAGACACTGCTATTTAGCATTATTGATCTCCTGTGTCTACTGAGCCACGTCAGATGTCTTTGACCCTGGTTTGCACCAGGAGCAGTCAAAGGGCCGCCTGAGACCATCTGGCATTGTGATTGAATTCAGTTCCTCTTTATGGTTGCCTATGCCGTTTTGTTCTGCCTTGGAATGGTTTATGCCATTGCAGGTGGGGTCCAAAGCGCACATGACTTTGTGTCATGCTTTTCACTACAGTAATGGCTTCTCTGGGTTGGAATCGCTTTCCTGCATGGCTTCTACTGTCCCAGGGAGGGAAGGGCTCTCAAAGCTTGCATTTCTTCTCCGGGAAGTTGCCAGTATGCTTTCGGAATGAAACTAGGAGGGGCTGGAGAAGACATTCGTTAATCAGCACATAGAAACCGAAATGATAGGGTGAGAGAAAGAGGAAAACGGGAGCCTAGACCAAAAGTAGGGATGCCATATTGTTTTCCGTGTTTCTTCTTTTTTTTTATTTAAAAAAATTTTGTTTAACATTTATTTATTTTTGAGACAGAGAGAGACAGAGCATGAATGGGGGAGGGGCAGAGAGCGAGGGAGACACAGAATCCGAAGCAGGCTCCAGGCTCCGAGCCATCAGCCCAGAGCCCGACGCGGGGCTCGAACTCCCGGACCGCAAGATCGTGACCTGAGCGGAAGTCAGACGCTCAACCGACTAAGCCACCCAAGCGCCCCTTCCGTGTTTCTTCTTAGAGTTGAAAGTTTTCCTGAATTACTTTCTAGGGCATTAATGAGAAAAGATGTCAGGAGAGTTTTTTCTTTACCTTTACCATTCAAAGAACAGCTGGCAATATTGGTCTCCCCAAAGTGTGCTTGCCCATCAAACATTTCTACTCCAGCTTGCCACATTTCATGAGCCCAAACCTGTTTCTTTTCTCTTTTAATCTGGATCCGAGCCACCTGCCCTTTGTGCTGTCTCACGATTATTGCTTCCAGGCATTTTGAAGCCCTAAGGTCACTCAGAGAGGAGAGTAATATCCCGGGGGAAGGTAGACCAGCCCTGCTTGAAACATTTAATTTTCATAAGAGAGTGATGATAACTTGAATAAGGAGCAAGTATATTGCAGAGAATTAGGCTCCTGGTCCACAGAGAAGGGATCAATAAAGACTCTCTGAGCATGGTGAAGTAAATCAAAGAGTTGGGGTAATTACTTAAGAAATTTGCTCTAAAACCTCTGCTCAGGAGGGGCTTAATTTGATTGCTTACTTCCAATTTATTGTCCATTCAATTCATCAACTCAGTCGGATTTTACTTGTGTAGGCCCAACGCGCGCGCGCGCGTGTGTGTGTGTGTGTGTGTGTGTGTATGTATGTATGCATTTTTCCAGAAGGGTGGAGATACAGTGATGATCCTCTACCAATTGTCTCATCGTTACTCTAAAATCCATTTCGTTGTGGAACTAGCAGTATCGTCAAGATTGTTAGCAAATCGGTGCGTTACATTATCGTTCCTAGAAGGCGAAAGACAAAGAGTTGGCTGTCACGCCGTAACCCTTAGTAGAGTTTTCTCCGTACGAGAGAATCATTTTATGTTTTTGCTGGCATGGCTAGCACCAAGCATCCCAGTACATCACATGCACTCTGTTGCTTTAACTTGTCGCCATGACAACCTCAACATTCTCCCACAGTAGCAAAATTTAAACATGTCTCTATGAATCTGAAGGAACATAAAAACCCTGCTAGCGTCAGTCCGTTCCATATAGCGTTCGGAGATGATTTCCGTAATAACGATGAACTGGATGTAATTTCGTGAGACGCAATCCCTGCTTAACCTTTCCCCTGCAAAGTACAAAATAATCAGGCTCTTTCATAGGAAAATGGCGGACTGCCCCATTTAGTTCTTCGTTAGCTCTTGAATGGATATATATGCCACTGTATTAGGCTCAATGTATTAGTTAGGGTGTGCTCAGATAACAAATAGACCCTACAGTATGTAAAGATTTTTTTTTTTAAATAGAAGTCCATTTCTTCCTCTTGTCCTGGTCCAATACATTGCTTCTAGTCTGTAGTAGCTTTCTTCCATGCAGTGATTCCTGAGCCCTCATCAGGCGGGCAGCATCTCGCCTCATCAAGTTTTATACCTCGCTGGTAGCGGGCAAAAGAGAGTGTGGCTGTGTGGTGTGTTACAAACACCTCAAGGTCAAGTACGTCCCTTCCGCTCACATTCTACTGAGTGAAACTCGTCCTGTGGCCAATCTGGTTGTAAATGAAGCCAGAAAAAGTAGTCCCTAGCTTGGCAGGAACTTCTCAGCAGCAACTCTGTGTTAGAGAGGGAGAATCACGAGGTTTAATAGATAGCTAGGTAGCTCTGACCTCGTGTAGTTATATAGAAAGAATGGGTTGGGGGGCGCCTGGGTGGCTCAGCTGGTTCAGCGTCCGACTTCGGCTCAGGTCGTGATCTCGCAGCTTGTGAGTTCGAGCCCCGCGTGGGGCTCTGTGCTGATAGCTCAGAGCCTGGAGCCTGCTTCGGATTCTGTGTCTCCCTCTCTCTCTGCCCCTCCCCTGTTCACTCTCTCTCTATCTCTCAAAAATTAATAAACACTAAAAAAAAAAAAAAGAAAGAAGAGGGAGACGTGCTTCAAACACATGAAGGGGTCACAGTTTGGGGGGAGAATGTCACGTAACATGGATGTGCTGTGGTAAAGGGATGAGCTGAGTGACACGGGGGTGACTTCTGCTCAGCAGGATTGGGAAAGTTGGCGTCACCGCCTTTATAGTAGCTGCACCTTGGACGGATAAAGAGAACCGTCTTATGGTAATTTTTAAATAATAGACTTGCTTAAAAGCATGTGTGTACGAATGGGAGGCTGGAGGAGATGGGACTGAAGAAGAATAATTAGATAATGTCGTTGTCCCCGTTGGTTGTTAAGCGATAAGCCTGTATTTCTCCCTCACTCTCCACTTGCCTTATCACGAGTGGGTGACCTTGATGAGACATTTTCAGCACAGTATCTTTGGTTCCTTTTAATCTCCTGTCAGTTGCTATCACTGTCAGCATGACCTAGCTCCAGTGAAAAATTCAGCTTTCATTGCAGCCTTACCAGGAATGCTAAATTATGAGGAAATGTCAGGATGGGAGGAAGCTATAAACACCGTGGACACATTACTTATGGGGGTGATTGAAGGGCACAGATCTCTTCCTTCGACATTGCAAGGACTAAGAAGACCTGTATTTTGACCTTCTGGATCTTTCTACAGCCTGAGTTGATACAACTTGTCACTTGAGCACTGTCTTTCTCTAACGCTGATTGCTGTTGTACTCTAGCCAGGTGAATTGCAATGGATGTTTACTTGCCTGGAGTAGGAATGACCTACAGTCAACAGTTTACCAAAAGGCACCAGGCTCCAGGCATAACTTTCAGCGGGGCGGTTGGCAGGTTTGTGGTTGTAATGTTCTTTGAAGTCTGTTCATGGAGCAGACACCAAAATGAAATGCTCTCCGTGAAAACGCTTTGAAAAGTTGCAGGGACTTCGATACACAGGAAAGAAGATACGGAGTAATTATTACTCACACTTTATTTTTTATTAAGTTTATTTATTTATTTTGAGAGAGAGAGAGAGAGAGAGAGAGAGAGCGCGAGCATGAGCACATGTGGGGGAGGGGCAGAGAGAGAGGGAGAGACAGAATCCCGAGCAGGCTCCGTGCCATCAGCGCAGAGCCCGATGTGGGACGTGAACCCACGAACCGTGAGATCCTGACCTGAGCTGAGATCAAGAGTAGGACGCGTAACCGACTGACTTACCCAGGCGCCCGTTACCCACACTTTAAATGGAGACTTTCCTTAGTGACATTTATATGAAGTGCTTCAACCAATCTCTCTTACCTAAGGACAAGCAGAATTTGGATTCGTGTGAAACATTTTTAGTGATTCTATGGGATGCTAGTCGACCATAGTGAGTATGGCAAGAGATATGAATGCAAATAAACAGACAATAGAAATTGAGGCAGACATTCAGACAACTGGATCAAAGCCCCTTACCTATGAATTACCGTACATTTTTATATATTTGCTTGGTTTTCAGATCTTGGCCCTTAGATTCTGGCTGTGGCTTCGCTTCTTTTTTACTCCAAAATCGTCACTTGAAAGCCGAAGCCTTTGTATAAACCTATAAGTGCATAGCTGAAATGATGTCCTGTATCCCACAGTTTTTCTGGAAGTCTTGGATTCTAAGGGTATGCACTGAGGATTTATGCTTTTTATTATGATTACTTTTGATATACCTCACAGTTGATGACTTGCACGGTAGAATTTGAATCATGATGTGGCCCCTCTGGCCCCTCCCCCTCCCGACTTCCTTCCACCCTACTTTTTCCTCCCTAGACTTTAATCTTTCCACATTCAGTACTTGGAGTAAAACCTGTGTGGAGACATCAAGGAGGGAGATTTGAGGTCCTAGACCTCAAAAAGAAGACCAAAGATCTCCTCCACTCTGTTAATTTATGTCCGTTCAACACTAATGACGTACTGGTTGAACAATATAACCTTTTTACTGAGTGAGGCTTCAGTTTCTGTTTTGACGGTTGATGGAACAGGTGAGCCCAAATTTCTAAGGTATGGCGCGCTCTAAAATTACTTACCTCGACTTTGCCCAGAGAAGGACACCAGCTGAGGTTCCGCTAAGGACAGATACTTCATTGGATGAATGGGGGCCGAGCGAATTTATCATCAGGTCATCAGGGTGCACGGAGCAGGCCCTCGGGGCTCAGGCAGCACAGAGGATCACTGCAAGGTGTGTGGGTCACGCAGAGTACAGTCGACTCTTGTTTCGGGACTTTCTCCATGTATTCAACAGGAGGTCTCTCCGGGAGGGATGCGATGTCCCGGTGATGTCCACATCACCGACTAATCTCGCGATTTGCCTGTGAGGTCATTGAATCATGCAAGTTCACAGCTGTGAAGTGACATTAGAAGTCATTTAGCCTGACTTTCCAACAACTGAAAGGCTTCCTCATATGGTATCCTTGACTAAGGGCCTTTCCGCTTCTGTGTGGACCTTGAAGTCCTGTCGGTAGTAAGAACACGCCGCCATTTTCTCTCTCCCAGCTAATTATAAGTTTCCAAAGGAGCTCTGAGTGGCTAACGTTAAGATCAACTAGCTAATGTATGGGGCGCCTGGGTGGCGCAGTCGGTTAAGCGTCCGACTTCAGCCAGGTCACGATCTCGCGGTCCGTGAGTTCGAGCCCCGCGTCGGGCTCTGGGCTGATGGCTCGGAGCCTGGAGCCTGTTTCAGATTCTGTGTCTCCCTCTCTCTGACCCTCCCCTGTTCATGCTCTGTCTCTCTCTTCTCAAAAATAAATAAACGGGGGCGCCTGGGTGGCGCAGTCGGTTAAGCGTCCGACTTCAGCCAGGTCACGATCTCGCGGCCCGTGAGTTCGAGCCCCGCGTCAGGCTCTGGGCTGACGGCTCGGAGCCTGGAGCCTGTTTCCGATTCTGTGTCTCCCTCTCTCTCTGCCCCTCCCCCGTTCATGCTCTGTCTCTCTCTGTCCCAAAAATAAATAAACATTGACAAAAAAAAAAATTAAAAAAAAAAAAAAGATCAACTAGCTAATGTAGATACCAAGCAGACTTTTCATTAGAGCCGTAGCAAATTTTCTACATTTGTTTTTGCAGAACTACAGACAGTGAACTGCTTTGGTACTAAGCAAGCAACCTGCAGTGTTAGGAAATAAAACCTTCTTCGGTGTCACATACATAGCCAATTTAAGGCCTTTCTCAAACCTGAAGTGCCCCCATTCTGAAGATGTCTGAACGTGGATTGAGAATCAGTCTGGAAAAGAATTGGGACCCCTGACTGACACAGAAATCTCGTAATAAATTCTTATTCTTATCTTTCTTTTTTGTGTCACATTCTTTTCTTTACTTCTAACCCCCATTCTTCTTTTTTTTTTTCTTCTACTATTCTTTCCAGCTCCGATCTGTTCTATATATAGTCACCTTTTGATTAACTGTGACAATTAAAAATTCTAGACTATCTTTACCCATTATTATCACACATATTACGAATATGGAATGTGGGTATCTGGGGGGCAAACTAATTACGAATTTATCTTCGGCAAAATCAATTTTAGAGGAGTGTGCGTGTGCCCACGTGCCTCTTTGTGTGTGTAGAGAGGAATTATAATATTACTCAAACACAGACGTTTTAGAATTATCATCTCTGAACTTTTCCATTGCAATGTTCCTCGACATTTAGGGCCGGCCATCCAGAATACATTACGCCTTCTATTTCTCTGGCCTTAGAAATAAGTGTAAAATATGTCAATCATAAATTTGTTGTTTTTAAAAAGCCCAGAATGCAAACGTGTCTTACTACTCAGCGTCACCTTGTTTTTGCCGCTTACCTGGAGTAGGCTGTATCCCATCTTGGGCAAATAAGCTGGTGGCTGTTTTGAGGGCTTACCTAGGTATCTCTTTATCTAGCTAACACTTGGAAAACGGCAGTGATAAATGATCGCGTACTTCCTGGGAGCACGAGTGTGTTTCCAAGGGTCAAGCACATTGAGTGGCTTCTGTTGCTGCTCTAGAAAGGCAGAAATCGGGAGCCACGAGACAGAACAATAGAACAAGCTGGAAGTTAAGTAGGGAGCAGATCGGCCCTGAGCTGGGAGGTGCTGAGTAGCAGGACCCTTGTGCTTTCTAACAGATAGTCTTTCACAGCCGTTCGTGAACTTGGTGAACACATAACCTTGGGACCCAGGGGCGCAGGGCCTTTGAGACGGCCCTGAGTCCTCTGTAGCTGCTTATGTCAGAGCGCAATGTGGGGGAAATCCTGGAAGAAAGCTCCTCCATTGTCCCTCAGACGCATTTTTGTCATCTTTCTCCCTCAGAGGCATTTTCTGTAATTATCTGCTTTGCCACTTAAAAAGCCCTTTCCTGGCATTCACTAATGAAGCCCACAGTTCCATGGATCGTGCTCCCATTTTTCAGAGCTTGGGTTATTAGATGCAGAGAGGTTAGGGTAATTGCCCAAGAGCAGACTGTTTTCCATCTGAAACGAACCTAGACATTTAGGATGCTAGTTCGAAAACGTTACTCCCTTTCTGGGTCCGAATTGGAGTCCTTTTTATGTATGGCTTACGGACTGATGTCTTTATTCGTTCGACGTGCCATTTACTGCATATCTTTTAATACAGGTTAGGTGGGAGAGAAATTAAGGTAAGTGTAATGTGGTCTCCACCATCCAGGACTTCAGACTGAACGAAGAGAGACGTAAATGAAACTGATTACAAGACGGCGCGACTAATGTAGTAAGGGAGGGATACGTGAACAAGTGCAGGTGACCGAGCCCCGGCTCTGCCTTGGCACCAAGGGGGTCAGAGGAGGTGGTCAGGGTTCTGAAGAGTTAGTAAGAGTTTGCCAGCCGGCCCCAAAGGGGAAATGGCATCTCCATCGGGAGCTGCCCAGACAGCGTCCAGCAACATCCTTGCTTCTTTTCCCGGAACCGTCCGTGCCGAGAAGGTTAGAACCAGCTCCTGGGAGCTGTCTCACCGCCCCTCCATGTCAAAATGTCTCTCTGTCTCCTTCCGTCCCGTCTTCCCTCTTGAATCAGAGGCAGGAGCGCGTCCCTCTTGGCCGAGGCCAGAGCCCCCGCTGGAGCCACCCCACAGAAGCTGTGCACGTTCTCCGCTCATTCATAAATTGTCCACAACTGTCTCCCGCACCTTCGCTCTTTTCTCTACGCGTAAGTTCCATTCTGATAACAAACAAAGGACTCTCGTCTGGGAGGGGAAAAATCCTTTGAACTGGCATTCCTCTCTCGCCTCCCTTTTGTTACTAACCTTTTCAAAAGGGAAGTCTACAGCGACTGGTGTCGCTTCCCTACCATCCCTTGTCATTTGGCTTTACCCTCCGCCCTCCGTGGTATCTGCTCTCTCCCTTAACTGCGTTCCTCCCTGTGCTACATCCTAGTTGTTCTGAAGGTTCCTCCACCTTTCCATCACTGTAGTACCTGGCGTGGCCGGCCACCGCCCACCCGCTTCTTTCCGAACTCTTTTCCTCTTGCTTCCACGACGCAGCACGCCCCTGCTTTTCTTCACGGTTCCCTTTCCTTGACGTCCCCCTTTGGGTTGGGTCAATCTCATCAGCTCTTCTTTGGGTACCTTTATGATTTTTCTTTCTCCGGAGACTTATCATACGTCAGGTTGCCTTCCAGCATCCTTTTCGGGGGTCGTGTCTGATTCGTTGTGACGAGAAGCAGCACCCCAGAGTGGCTGGGAGTACAGCTTGCTTGAGCCACCCTCCCATCTGTTGGAATCCTGGCTTTGCTGTGTGGCCTTGGGCAGGTGACTTAACTTCTCTGTGGCCAAGGTTTCTTACCTGTAAACTGGGGATGATAACACCTTTCCTAGTGTCGTGAGAATCCAGTGAATTGAAATAAAACACGTGAAGTGTCCGGAACAGCGACTGGCACGTGCTAAGAGTCTAAACGTGGCCATTAGCTGTATTTGTCTCCACCGTGTCACCCAGCTCAAGAATAATATTACTTAAACGCACTTATTTAAAAAGTAAATAACTATAAATCATAAGCATCCCGTAACTTTACTGTTATTATTGAGAGCTTACTCTTGGTAGACCTTGACCCAGGCACTTTTCTTGCTTTATCTCAACTTTCCTCACAACTGCCTTAGAAATGGGAGCCGTTAGGATCTCCATTTTGAAGATGAGGTGACACAGTCTCCGAGAGGTTAGGTGGCTTGCCCAAGTTCAAACAGCGTGTGGGGGAGCTGACCTGACTCCAGGGCGATGGTGAAGAACCATGTTCGCGACTGGGCTCTTTGTAGGCGTTCCCATGGTGCCAGCTGGCAGTCACATTCAGGAGTGTTCCCGGCCTCCCGCTAACGCTTAGCTTCCTCTTACTCTGTAGCGTGTGAAACGTTAGAAGGCTTTGCAGAGTGGTAAAGCCAAAGTTGGGATTGTATCGCTATCACATCTTAAGTGTCCGGGGGGAGGGGGGGGGACCTATCTCTTACTTATTTTGTGTGTCCTCCACAGCCTCTGAGGGAGCTCTGGGTTCCCATGATTCTTATTGATACGCACAACAGGCAAGAACGTTGGACGGAGCCAGATTTAGTTGTCAGGACCTCAGTCACATACGGCCTCACCCTCGTCTTTACCCGGCACCTCCTCTGAGAAGCCTTCCAGGATCCCACCCCCTGCCACCACCCCACTTTCTTCTACCTTCACATCAGAATTAGCCACCCCTGGCCTTCGCCGTCTTTCCCAGGGCTCTCCGGACACCGGTCCCTCAAATGACATAATACGGTCCGCTTCAGTGTTGACCACTTAGCTCCTCCTCCTGCCACAGGTCAGGGACCTAGTCGATCCTTTTTATATTCTTTGTGCCTGGCACTTAGAGGGGTCTCAGTAAATACTAATCCAATAAGGAAACGAAGGAGGCTTCTCAATAAGCTTTCTGGGTTTCCCTAAGCGTTTGTAGATTGCAGGAGCACCGGATTCCTTGGGGGCGTCTTCACATAGGAACAGGGAAAGATTTAGAGCCTCTGTGAACGTATTTTCTGAGTATGGGTGGCAGGGAGTGTGTGGTCAGGCGTTCTCTGGTATGGCTAACTGGGTTGTGTCCCTCGGCTCTGCTCGCCCTCTCCCTGCGGCTAATGCAGAAGCACTGTCCACATCACCACCTGCACCCAGCTGAGGCGGCCGTGAGCCAGTGTCTGTAGACCTTTTGGCCATACCTCTTGGCCGCGCCGCCTTTAGAAATGAGCTCCCGTTCCCGACCCACCCCCCCGCCCCCCCCACCTCCCCCAGGGAGGCCTCAAGCGCTATGTATCTCCACGGAACTTTCGAGTCAAGAAATGTTGTCCGTTATCCCGTGTGCCAGTTCCAGTCACCGTAATTAACTTTGCCGCGTTTGCTTTCATAAAGCCTTCACTGACCAAAGCCCCGTCGCGTACTTTTCTTCGTTTGGACGAAGCCACAGAGGGAGGTTGACAATTAACGTTGGCGATGCAAAATGAACGCTCAGTCATATTGCCGAGTGTCTTGTACCGGAATCAATACTTTGTGCAGGATTTCACTGGCTGATAGTTCTCTGGAGTTTGGGCCGACTGGGTTTGAATCCCGCTTCACTTTCCAGCTGCAGGACTCTGGATAACTTACTTCAGGTTCCTACGCCCGTTTCCCTGTAAGAAAGAGGGGGCGTTGGATAGGAAATATTCCTATCTGTATTTTGGCAGATGAGGAGAAAGAGAGGCTTGAAGTCTGGATTCAGGCTCCATGGGGCTAACTACCATGCGTCCCACCTCTTGGGTGTTGGCAGTGATACGTCCTTATCAGATTGGGCTTGAAGACTTGGGTCAGTTGGTCTTGGAAAGTCAATGAAAGCTTCTGGCATGTTATTTGATAGTTTGCAATTCTCCTTTTCCCAGGTGTATGTGCCAAGCCCCCTGATCTCTCTCCCTTATCCCTACCGCCTACCAGACGATAGGAATAAACTTCTAAGTTTGCAGGGGCAGCACAGTCAACCCGCTACGGTTGAGCAGTCACATCCCAGCCACCGACCTTCCCACCAGCTGTCCCACCCTCTACCTGCTGCCAAGTGGCCCTGGAAGAATCATCCAAGTGATTTCCTGCCCCGGGACACATCAAAGCCATCCCTCTCCCTCTCCCCATTCTTTCTACTGAATGCGCCACTGGTTGGAGTAAATGGAGGCAAGTGCTCAGTGGCCTCAACGACTGGAGGGGGGGGGTGGGATTCGGGTCCTCGGGAGGGGGGCTCAACGGCCAGGGCAGGGAGGTGAAGTCCCACGCAACGTCCGGGGATGTGGCCAGACACTCAGGCCCAAAAGGCAGCCGCGAAAAGTCCAGTAGGTTAGGCGTGTAATCACAAACCCACATTCACTGCATGGATTTCAACGGGAAGCCTGCTGCCTTGAGTTATGATTTCTATATTGTATAATAATCAGGCCACTGTTTTGAGATCGTGTCAGAGATAACAAAGCATCAGAAGCCTCTTCTGTTGCTGAAGAACCAATCAACCTAAACTAATACCTTAATGACCACTTTTCCCAACGAGAAAACAAATTCAGGCAAAAAAAAAAAAAAAAAAAAGAAAGAAAAAGAAAAAAAAAAAAAAAGAAGCAGGGCGCTGAGAAGGACCTTGTCTGGTCAATGAAAAGAAGAAAGAGACGTCTGCAGCCATGGCAATGGAGTAGGGATTACTTTGATCTGGAAAATAGGTTGCTTTTTTTTTTTTTTTTTCCCTCCAGTGCTTTTTCTCAGGCAGCCAAGAGATGCTATTGAGCTTGACGAGTGAGCCCTTTCAGAATGAAGGGGCACCTCAGAGGAGAGTTGAATGGGTGCTTTCATGGACAGCTACTTTAATAGTCTTGTGTTTGAAAAATATGCAATTAAAGGAAATACTATTACAAATAGCCCCTATTTGCTGCTTTAAAAATGCTATCGATTAACTCAAAAATGAGAGAGAGGTGTGCAAGATTATTATGTTACGTGTAAACTGCGGATCGTAGGAGGGAAACACATATATACACAGACACACGACCGGTATGCAACACCCGAGGAGATGGGGGGGGGGGGGACGCGCGTCATGAGTCCCAAGCTCTTTATTCCTTTACGTATGAAAAAAATGACTTCCAGGGAAAAATCTTGCCCACCACAGTTTTTAATCACTTTCTTCGTGTCGCTACTGTTAATAGAAAGGAGAGTGTTCTCGGTGAAGATTCAATTTCTTATAAAGTTAATCTGCGGCGGTTGGGGGTCTTTGTGGGTGAGGATGATGCTTTTGAGTGCATGCTCTTTGGGCGTTTTAAATGAAACAATGCAGATCCTGGCAGTTTGATCTTGGCGTTTTCCACTGATATTGCCTCTACCTCGCAGCCCCCTGCCAACTCTCTTTCCATCCCACCACCTGCTTGCTCACAACGTCCTGTCCTCGCTCCTCTCAGATGTTGCCCTGTGTTAATTGGGACACATTCAGCATACAAGTGCATTTTAGTGGAAGATAAAGAAAGACTCTGTCCCTCCCCAAAGAGATGGAAACATCTCTGGCTATTCTTTTAAGAGACTTCCCAAATCCTTGTCCAGGTAACCTGCCTCGTTGTCATGGCAACGGCAGGACGGTGCTTGTGTCTTTCTCTTTTTTTTTCTTTGCCTTCAATGGATTTATTTAACACTTTTATAACTGACGCGTAACTGATAGGTAACTGCTCCTTACAAATATTTCTGCATACTGGTAGAAAAGAAGGCTACAGGTGTACTCACTATTTTCAGGCATTTGATTTGTTGTTGTTTGTTGTTGTTGTTGTTGTTGTTCTTTCTGGAAAAGCTGACCAGAGCTTTGTTAGTCCCCAAATTGTGTACGGACTTGCAGGTGCCCAAGAGATTAGCTTTTTCACTTTTTAGGCTCCAATTTGATGAGCGTTTATGATGGGTTAGGCACTGTGTGAAGTCTTTTGTCTATGTTTCGTCCTCGGAGACAAGTGTGACTGTGCCCATTTCACAGATGAGAACCTGAATCACTGACAGGTTGAGTGATTTGTCAGATGTCACACGGCTCGCAAGGGGCCGGGCCAGGAGGAAAATCCAGATCCCAGGGTCCAAGGGTGGCTGTGTCACAGGTGTTGGAGGCAGTCTTTTCAGAGGTCACCTCCTGTTCTGCCACACAAGAAGACAGAGCTGAGAAGCCAGGCTTTTTGAGCAGGAAGGAATTATATTAGACCCAAGGAAGTGTGTCTTCATAGAAAGGGTGATTTGACACGGCAGTGGGAGGTCAAGGGAGTTGTGGTATCTTCCCTAGGAGTCTGACAGTACAGAAAAGTCCTTTCTGGAAGCAGAGAGATGAGCTAGGGTAGCTCTTGGGATCTTTCCAGATCCCTTCATTCCACGGGGCTGAGGCAAGGTCAGAGATCTGCTTGCTGACGCACAGCAGGGACCACCCTGGGCCGCCAGGACAGGCGGGCAGGGCGGACACAGCTCACAAAAGGCCTCTGTACGGCACAGCCCAGGGCTGAGTGGCTACACTGTTCCTTCATTGGAAAATGACGAAATGTCCATCTCAGAGGAACTAGAGCCTCACCTGGAACTGTCAGAGGCTTGTAGAAAGCTCCTTCAGCTTCGCTATGCAGGCTGCTTGAGCTTCTCACGTGTCCTTTACGTGTGCAGGGCCTTCGGCCCGGACCGTCCTTTCTCTCCCTCCTCAGTGACTAACCTCCCTGAGAGGAAGGCGGGAATACTGGTTAAAGCGGTGGGCTCTGGGAGCCAGCCTGCCTGGGCTTCAGTCTTCCTCGTCCCGCTTACCGATAACCCTGGGCTTAGTTATTCTACCTCAGCCCCCAGTTTTCTTGCCAGCAAAATGGGATAACGATAGCTCTTCCTCACGGAATTATCGAGAGGGTTACGCGAGGTGGCACGTTTGAAGTGCCAGGAAGGGGGGGGACACATTCCGTAAGCATTTGTTGTCGTTACCACCACACAATCCTTAAAAGTTCAGTGTCGGCATCAGACTTGCCAAATAACCTTCTTGTGGCCCCAGAGGTTGGGGTGGCTGTGCCCCTGGGTGCCTGACACGTCTTTCGCCTCACACATTTTGCTCGTTTGTCTGTGTTCCCAATCACGTGAAGAGGTTGGTCTTGTTCACTCGTGCACAGCGTGTCGTTTGGGCATGTTTGCCTGGAGTGGCGTCAGGAATGGGAAAGCCAGGCTGGAGTTGAGTAGGGCCAATAAAAGCTTTGTTCGTGTCTGCAAGCAGTTGTTTAAGAAGTGGTCTGTTAGGGGCGCCTGGGCGGTGCGGTCGGTCAAGGGGCGGACTCTCGATCTCGGCCCGGGTCATGATCTCGCGGTTCATGAGTTCAAGCCCCACATCGGACTCTGCGCCGATGGCGCGGAGCTTGCTTGGGATTCCGTCTTCCCCTCTCTCTGACCCTACCCCACCTGTGCTCTTGTTTTTTCTGTCTCTCTCAAACTAAATAAATAAACAAACAAACAAAAAAAAGAAAGAAAGGAATGTTCTATCAACCAAGTATAGGCTTAGGCACTGGTGGGGGGAGACGGGAGACGCATCTGATGCCTTCAGAGAAGAGCCAAGCTGGAGGACACATCTAAGACGTGATTGACAAATTAACGCAACAATAGACAGTGATCAGTATGAAATGGGATTTTGTTAGAGACACATATGCTCAGGCCAAGGCTCTTGGTGAGTCTGACAGGCTGCAGAGGATTCAGCAAGCGAGAGGAGACGAATTCAGGAAGAGAGAACAGGAGTAACAGCCCAGAGCTGCAGACAACCGGTGAGCGGATGTGGAATGGGGAGGAGGGTGCGGAGGCTGCCCCGGAAGGTGCTGGGTTAAGAATTCACAGCTCTGCAGGAGATCATCTAAACAGTCGTCACAAGCATGGATTCTCCCCCCGAGTTTTACCAAGAAACAATTGGCACACGTCACTGTATCAGTTGAAGGCGTACAGCGTGATGGTTTGATGTCCATGTATTATGGAACGATTACTACAATAGGTTCAGCTAACATTCACCTTTCTGTATAGATACGATAAAAAGAAAAAAGAAAAAGGGGAGAAAAACCCTCTTTGTCAGGTGACCTCTTTAGTCTTTATCAACTTCCCTGTATACAATACAGCAGCAGTAGCCATAGGCATCATACATCACATCCCTAGGACTTACTCCTCCGAAAACTAGAAGCTTGCATCTTCTGACCCCCTTCCTCCATTCCTCTCTCTTCCCACCCACCCTCCCCCTCTGGTCACTATAAACCTGATCTCTCTTCCTATGAGTTTGGTTTTGTTTTTAAAAGTCCACGTATGAGATCATAGAGGATTCGTCTTTGTCTGACTTGTTTCACTTAGCATAACGCCTTCAAGGTCCATCCGTGTGGTTGCAAATGGTAGGATTCCTTTCCTTTTTTTTTTTTATAGTTGAATAATATCCCATTGTATACCTATACCACAGCTTCTGTATCTGTTCAACCATGGATGGACATTTAGGTTGTTTCCACATCCTGGCTTTGTAAATAACGTTGATGTAAACGTGAGGGTGTAGATATCTTTTCAAATTAGTGTTCTCATTTCCTTTGGATATATTCCCCGAAGTGGAGTTGCTGGATGATATTAATCTGATGAAGATTCTCCATACTGTTTTCCATAGTACCTGTACCAATCTACATTCCCACCAGTGGGGTACAAGGGTTTCCTTTTTGCCACATCTTTGCCGTAATGTCTCATCTCTTGTCTTTTTGACGATGGCCATTCCAACGCGTGTGAGGTGAATTCTCATTGTGGTTTTGCGTTTCCCTAAGGGCTAGTGATGTTGAGCGGCTTTTCATGTACCTGTTGGCCTTTCATGTGTATTCTTTGGAGAAACGTCCATTTAGGTCCCTTGCCCAATTTGTAATTGAGTGACTATGCTGTTGAGTTGTATGGGTTCTTTATATGTTTTGGATATTAACCTGTTGCCAGGTATGTGGTTTGCAAATAGTATTTCTCATTCTATCGGTTGTCTTTTCACTTTGTTGATGGCTTCTTTTGCTGCGTAGAAGCTTTTCAGTTGGATGTAGCCCTGCCTGTTTATTTTTTATTTTGTTGCTTGTGCTTTGGGTGTCACTAGTTAAAAAGTCACTACCTAGACCAATGACAAGGAATTTTATTCCTGTTTTCTTCTAGGAGTTTCATGGTTTCAGGACATACACTTAAGTCTTTAATGCATTTCAAGTTAATTTTTGTGAGTGATGTAAGATATGGGTCCAGTTTCATTCTTTTACATCCAATTATCCAAGTACCATTTATCGAGGAGATTATCTTTTCTCCACTGAGTATTCTTGGATCCTTTGTCAAATATTAGTTGGCCACATATGCTGGGGTTTATTTCTGGGCTCTCGATTTTGTTCTGTTGGTCTATGTGTTTGTTTCTATGCCGGTACCATACTGTTTTGATGACTATAGCGTTATAGCATAGCTTGAAATCAGGAGGTGCGATACCTCCTGCTTTGCCCTTCTTTTTCAGGATTTCTTTGGCTATTTCGGGCCATGGTGTATCCATATAAATTTTACGAGTGTTTTTTCTACTTATGAAAAAAAATGCCATTGGGATCTTGATGGGGTTCGCATTGAATCTATAGATGACTTTTGGTTTTATTGACATCTTAATAATATTAATTCTTTCAATCCATGAACACGGGTTGTTTTTCCATTTATATGAGTCTTCTTCAACTTCTTTCATAAATGTCTTATAGTTTTTAGCATAGAGATCTTTTACCTCCTTAGTTAAGTTTATTACTAAATATTTTATTGTTTTTTTAAATTTTATTTTTTTAAAATTTACATCCAAATTAGCTAGCATATACTGAAACAATGCTTTCAGGAGTAGATTCCTTAATGCCTCTTACCCATTTAGCCCACCCCCCTCCCGCAACCCCTCCAGCAACCCTCAGTTTGTTCTCCACCATACACAAAAATAAACTCAAAATGGATGAAAGACCTCAGTGTAAGACAGGAAGCCATCAATATTTTATTGTTTTTTATGCTACTGTAAATGGAACCCATTTCTTTTTCAGAAATTTCATTGTTATTGTAGAGGAATGTTACTAATTTTTGTTGAGTTAATTTTGTATGCTGAAACTTTACTGAATTCATTGATTAGCTCTAACAGATTTTGGGTAAGTCTTTAGAATTTTCTATATAGGGGCGCCTGGGTGGCGCAGTCGGTTAAGCGTCCGACTTCAGCCAGGTCACGATCTCGCGGTCCGTGAGTTCGAGCCCCGCGTCAGGCTCTGGGCTGATGGCTCAGAGCCTGGAGCCTGTTTCCGATTCTGTGTCTCCCTCTCTCTCTGCCCCTCCCCCGTTCATGCTCTGTCTCTCTCTGTCCCAAAAATAAATAAACGTTGAAAAAAAAATTAAAAAAAAAAAAGAATTTTCTATATATAAAATTATGTCCTCTGCAAATAGAGATAATTTTACTTCTTCCTTTGTAATTCTGGTACTTTTTATTTTTCTTGCCTGATTGCTTTAGCTAGTACTATCCTGAATAAGAGTGGTAAGAATGAGGGGCGCCTGGGTGGCTCAGTCAGTTAAACATCCGACTTCAGCTCAGGTCATGATCTCACAGTTCATGGGTCCAAGCCCCATGTTGGGCTCTGTGCTGACAGCTCAGAACCTGGAGCCTGCTTCAGATTCTGTGTCTCCCTCTCTCTCTCTCTCTCTCTCTGCCCCTCCCCTGCTTGTACTATGTCTCTCTATCTCTCAAAAATAAATAAACGTTAAAAAAAAAGAGTGGTGAGAATGGGCACTCTTGTCTTGTTTCTGAAATGAAAGGAAAAGCTTTTGGCCTTTCACCATTGAGTATGATGTTAGCTGTAAGCTTGTCATACATGGCCTTTATTATGTTGAGATATGTTTCTTCTATGCCTAATTTGTCGATTCTTTTTTAAAATCATGAATGGATGTCAAATTTTGTTGAATGCTTTTCTGCATATATTGAGAGGACTATATGTTTTTTTTAATTCATTATATTAACGCAATATAGCATATTGAATGATTTATGTATGTTGAACCATGGTTGCATCCCAGGGACAAATCCCACTTGATCGTGGTGAATGATCCTTTTGATGTGCTGCTGAGTTCAGTTTGCTGGTATTTTATTCAAAATCTTGCATCTGTATTCATCAGGGATATTGGCCTTTATTTTTCTTTTCTAGTAGTGTCCTTTTCTGGTTTTGGTATCCAGATAATGCTGGCCTTCTAAAATGAGTTTGGGAATGTCCCCTCTTCTTTAATTTTTTGGGAAGAGTTTGAAAAGGAATGGTGCTAATTCTTCTCCATATGTCTAGGAAAATTCACCAGTGAATCCATCTAATCCTGGAATTTTCTGCATTGGGAGAGTTTAAGTTACTGATTCAACCTTATCACTAGTAATTGGTCTATTCAGAGTTTCTATTTATTTTTTATTCAGTCTTGATAAGTTAGATGTTTCTAAGAATTTTTTCATTTCTTCTGGGTTGTCCAGTTTGTTGAAACAAAGTATAATTGTTTATACTTCTTTTTTTTTTTTTTTTTAATTTTTTTTTCAACATTTATTTATTTTTGGGACAGAGAGAGACAGAGCATGAACGGGGGAGGGGCAGAGAGAGAGGGAGACACAGAATCGGAAACAGGCTCCAGGCTCCGAGCCATCAGCCCAGAGCCTGACGCGGGGCTCGAACTCACGGACCGTGAGATCGTGACCTGGCTGAAGTCGGACGCTTAACCGACTGCGCCACCCAGGCGCCCCTAATTGTTTATACTTCTTATGATCCTTGGAATTACTGTGGTATCTATTGTAATGTCTCCTTTTTCATTTGTCATTTTGTTGCTTTGAGTTTTTTCTCTTTTTTTCCTTAGCTAAGGGTTTGCCAATTTTGTTTATCTTTTGTTTAACTCTTAGTTTGGTTAGTATTTTTTTCTATTGTTTTTTCTGTTCTCTGTTTCATTTATTTCAAGTATGGGTTTTATAGTCAGGTTGTCCAAGGCTCAAATGCTGGCTCAGCTACCTACTAGGGAGGTGACAGGGGGCAGAAACACTTAATGTGCTAAGCTTCACTCATATTTCCTAAATCAGGAGTAAGAGTATTTCACCCATATGTTGTACCTCTGAAAGTAACATCACATTGTACATCAACTATACTTCAGTTAAAAGAAAAAAAGACTAGAACCAGGACTACAGTGTGTCCATCAGATTTATTAAAAAAAAAAAAAAGATAAGCCTAAAGCCCCAAAATAACAACCACAAAAAAAAAAAAAGTCATATAAAAAACTGAGAAAGGGCTTGACTTATCCCCTATCAGACTGTTTAAAAAAACACAGTTGGTTAAAAATATGGAAAAGGCTCAGGAAAAATAAGTCTTCCTTTGCTTCATATAAAACACATACAACTTTTGTTAAAAAAGAGAGAGTATCTCCCTTGTAAGCTTCCTGTGAGAATTAAATGAGATGAGGCAGGAATGAATTAAATGTTCACATAGTAAGGGCTCAGCTATTATTGGCTTTGTTACCAAACATATCTCTCAGAATTAAAAAAAGAAATTTCTTGACTCTGGAGATTGAGGAGATATATTTGACTTCCAGGTTCACAAGGGAGAGATTTTTTTTCTATTCTGCTTGTTTAAATTATCCCAATTTTATAATTGATTGATCATACATTCAGCTACAGGAATTGAAATTAAAATTTGCAAAAGGAATATGGTATTTCACGAATCTTGTGAGTAGGCTGAGGAAATAGGGTTATTCCCATTTTCTAGCTGAGGCGACTGAGGCATGGAAATGTTGGAGGAATTTTCCAGGGTTTTGCAGTTAGTGGGTGGAGACACCGTTAATACACTTAGGACTTGTGACACCAGAACTCCTCTCTTCCCATCCCAGATGGATGTGTGTTCATGGTGACTGGCTTTGATGAAACCAAAGTCCTCCTCCCTGATGTTTGCCATATCCTTTTAAATTTTATATCACATCATGGGTGCCTGCGTGGCTCAGTCAGTTAAGCATTCCACTTTGGCTCAGGTCACGATCTCACGGCTCGTGAGTTCAAGCCCCGCGTCGGGCTCTGTGCTGACAGCTCAGAGCCTGGAGCCTGTTTCAGATTCTGTTTCCCTCTCTGTGTGCCCCTTCCCCGCTCACACTTTGTCTCTCGCTCTCTCTCTCTCAAGAATAGATAAACATTAAAAAGTTAAAAAAAATAAATTTCATATCGCATAATTTTAAAACTTGCTAAAGTAAGCACGTGTAAAGGCATTTCAAGAACAGTGATTTTGCATACATTATCTCTGAAAGGACTCTTGAACGAAAAACGTATAGAAAGAAATCAATTTGCTAGATATCAGCCTCAAAAGCACCAAACATCTATTGGACCAGGTAGAGAGAACCTAAAGGGACCAGGTGCTTGCTGCCTCTCCGTAGACGGCAGGCATTATACACGTCACGTATATTCTGGGTCGCTGTAGAGATTCTGTTTATTTTGAGATCGTGGAGTTGATGCTGTTACCTATTAGAGTTTTAGTTTGGAGTATCTGGCTCCAGTAAGTGATGCTGGCAGAAGACCTCGTTGCTCTTACCTACTTTTTAGCAGGGAATCATCCGGCGACCAGAAGAAAACCTTTTTAGGAGAGAGCTGGCAGCGTCTGGTAGTATAAATCCTCTCTCAGGTACCACAAGAGTAAACAAATGCTGCTTCCAACCTGGAATCTGAGTAGCTCCTGTGTTTGAAACTCCTCCGGGAGCCTGCTGGACATTTATTTATTTATTTATTTATTTATTTTTTTTTTAATTTTTTTTTTCAACAATTATTTATTTTTGGGACAGAGAGAGACAGAGCATGAATGGGGGAGGGGCAGAGAGAGAGGGAGACACAGAATCGGAAACAGGCTCCAGGCTCCGAGCCATCAGCCCAGAGCCTGACGCGGGGCTCGAACTCACGGACCACGAGATCGTGACCTGGCTGAAGTCGGCCGCCTAACCGACTGCGCCACCCAGGCGCCCCGACTTTTTTTTTTTTTTAAAGCCCCATTTCTGGAATCCATGTGGTGATAGACTACTTTCATTTTGTCTTGAAGCAAATAAAATAAAAGATCCGAGGCCACAAGGGTGGCTTCGCTTCTGATGGTCTCTGGGATAAGAACACATGTAACAATTGTACCTGTCATTGTTCTTCTAAGACCTTTGATAATTTGCTACACGGGTGGGATTACTGAAGCACTGTTGTGTTGTTTTTTGAATTCCAAGAACCATCAGTCTTTGTTCGGAGGCAAATTTCATAAGTGAAATCAACAATCTCGTTAGGATGTTGCTGCTTATACTGCATAACTAAGCCATCTGTCTCAAACTGCAAATTTGGGAATTTCTTTTAGATTTTGTTGTGGGGAAAGGGTGGCATTTCTTGGCGAAATCTTCAAAACACATGGTATAAGGTGATAGAATGATAAAATGTTGGAATGGGACAGGACCACGAGATAGCAGATAGCGCCGGGGTCCTGACTGTTTCCTCCTGAAGAATACTTTGTATAAATGCCTCTATAAATACAGAATCACAATCCAAATCGAGAAGGGATCTTTGCTATTATTATAGGACTGAAGAAATTCCACGTATGCTGTGACAGCAATGGCTACACCTTTGTGTTACTTTACAGTCTTCTTTGGGAGTTTCATTCAACGATGGGTTTTCATCGCATGTATAAAATCAACTTTGCATTTGAAGACTTCAATTAGTACATGTGGCCACACACTTCCCTACGCATCTGGGAGCACTCTAAGACCAGGGCCCTGAGTCTTGGGTGCTGCTCTAGGTTTTGGTGCGTTTCGTGTATGTAATCCATAAACTACATACTTTGGGCCTATGATGAGGCTTGCCGCCACTAGACCATTCCTGACTCACCTCTTCCAGTTGATAAAATTGTATGACATATTTCCATATTTTAAAGGATATCAGATTGATTGACCCTGAAAAAGGGGGTAGGCAAAATGAACAATTCTGTGAAGAACTCCTCAGCAAGGAGAATGATTTTTCTGCCCGCGGTGTAGAAACTGCACTGTTATTTTAGAAGGCAAACCATCCTTCCATTGGCTGAGCCGTTTGCATGCAGTTGAATGAATTCAAATGAGAGCATTAATAGTTGCCTTCTGTGTTGACGTATAATTGATGATGACGTTGGAAATATTGTCGATGAGCGTACCATATTCCGGGCTATATGGCCTGTTATCCCAAAGGTTGTTTCTTCATGGGAATGGATGGAGGAATCTTTGTCAGTGACCCATATTGTTTTGTGGAACTTCTTGGATATGCTCATGGTAGGCGCTCAAGATACATTTTCGAAACACACTCCGGCAGACTCTCTCAAAATGTTTTGCGATGCTCTTACTTCCTTTGCACGGCATTGGTTTGTGCGCTAGCTTTCTATTGTTGCACTTAACGCTGGGGAGGTTTTCTTTAGGGAAGGAGTACTTTCTAGAGCAGAACGTCATTAGGTCCCAGGAAGAAAGGATTGTTAAAGTTTACATCTTTGAGGTTACTTTAGATAATTGTTTTATTCCGGAGGAGTCGCCCTAGAAAATTCCAACGTCTACGTACGGATAAATATGTTGGTGCTAATTAGTCCTGAACGAGCATGAGGTTTACTTATGTCTTACTGAGTTCCTCGTTGTGTTACAGTTTAAACCCATGTGCCCCTGACATGGACAAAGGTAGCAGCCATCATTTTTATCTGTATAAGAATGTGAATCGTCGATGGATGAATGGATAAGGAAAGTGTGGTATACATATATACAATGGAGTATTACTCAGCAGTCGAAAAGAATGCAATCTTGCCATTTGCAACTACGTGGATGGAACTGGAGGGTATTATGCCAAGTGAAATTAGTCAGTCAGAGGAAGACAAAAATCATATGACTTCACTCATACGAGGACTTTAAGAGACAAAACAGATGAACATAAGGGAAGGGAAACAAAAATCATATAAAAACAGGGAGGGCGACAGAACAGAAGAGACTCATAAATATGGAGAACAAACTGAGGGTTACTGGAGGGGGTGTGGGAGGGGGGATGGGCTAAATGGGTAAGGGGCATTAAGCAATCTACTCCTGAAATCATTGTTTCACTATATGCTAACTACTCTGGATGTAAATTTTAAAAAATTAAAAATAAAATTAAAAAAAAAAGAATGTGAATCAGGGTGCCTGGGTGGCTCAGTAGGTTAAGTGCCCAACTTCAGCTCAGGTCAAGATCTCACGGCTCGTGAGTTCGAGCCCCGCGTCGGGCTCTGTGCTGACAACTCAGAGCCTGGAGCATGCTTCGGATTCTGTGTCTCCTCTCTCTGCCCTGGCCCTTCTTGCGCTCGGTCTCTGTCTCTCTCTCTCAAAAATAAGTACGTTAGGGGCGCCTGGGTGGCGCAGTCGGTTCAGCGTCCGACTTCAGCCAGGTCACGATCTCGCGGTCCGGGAGTTCGAGCCTCGCGTCGGGCTCTGGGCTGATGGCTCAGAGCCTGGAGCCTGTTTCCGATTCTGTGTCTCCCTCTCTCTCTGCCCCTCCCCCGTTCATGCTCTGTCTCTCTCTGTCCCAAAAATAAATAAACGTTGAAAAAAAAATTAAAAAAAAAAATAAGTACGTTAAAAAAAATTTTTAAGAATGTTAATCAGCTGCCTTGAAAACACATCTCTAACCTTTTCGTTTCTGTTTCCACTACTACCACACTCCCACTCACCACTCTTTCTCACCTGGGCCACCATGTGAATACTAGTTAAGTACTAGAGGGCTAGCTGGACCTCTCACTTACTACCTCGCATCTTCTCTTACCGCTTCAAGCTCCGTTCTTCACATGGGAGCCAGAGTTACTTTTTTTTTTAAGTTTATTTATTTATTCTGAGAGAGAGAGAGAGAGAGAGAGAGAGAGAGAGAAGGGGGAGGAACAGAGAGAGAGGGAGAGAGGGAGAATTCCAATCGGTCTCCGCACCGTCAGCGCAGAGCCTGATGCGGGACTCGAACTCGTGAACTGTGAGATCATGACCTGAACTGAATGAGAGCAAGAGCCGGACGCTCAGCCGAGGGAGCCACCCAAGGGCCCCGCCAGAGTTACGTTTTTTTTTTTTTTAATTTTTTTTTCAACGTTTTTATTTATTTTTGGGACAGAGAGAGACAGAGCATGAACGGGGGAGGGGCAGAGAGAGAGGGAGACACAGAATCAGAAACAGGCTCCAGGCTCTGAGCCATCAGCCCAGAGCCCGACGCGGGGCTCGAACTCCCGGACCGCGAGATCGTGACCTGGCCGAAGTCGGACGCTTAACCGACTGTGCCACCCAGGCGCCCCAAGAGTTACGTTTTTAAAAGGCGTGGCAAAGCTGATCATTCCTCTGCCTAAAATTCTCCAATCACGCTTAGAATAAAATCCAAATTCTTTACTTGGGCCTACAAGGCTCCACCACATTCGTGTGTATGATTGGGTGCTGGTATCTCAGATCTGCACACAGTTAAAATGGGAAGGTTCCTAGAGTCTTAGTTATCAGCTGGCTGGGAGAGGGTAGACCAGGTCTAGGAGAATAAACACAGCTGTAGGAACGTACCCAGTCACAGCATCAAGGCAGGTGGCAGATTTGGGTCCAACACAGGCTGGGCCCAATATTCTTAGGCGGTCGGTCTGGGAGCCGGGTATTGTAATAAGGCTCTCAAAGCAGTGACGCTACTCCCCAGGCTGATGCTTCCAGGCCTGTTAAGGTCAGAGCGCTGCTTCGCGGGTTCCAGCTCCCCAGCGACAGCCAGCAAATCACCTGTGCTCCAAACAGGACTCCAGTCCAGGAGGGAGCTGGTTTGCATTCTGGAATCCAGCGGTTGGGAAATAGGGAGGAAGAAGGAAGGTTAGATCGTGGTAGACTGAAGTATACTCAGGGCAGAATGAGCCCTTGTGGGCCGCATCTGCTACGGAGCGTCACAGGGCTCATATTAATTCGGGGTCGGGCAGAGAGAAGCCCCGTGCTTGATGGTTTTCAACACCTGTAGCCGGATGGGGGCCTCTGGAATCCAGGCCTCGCTTTGAGCCTCAGATCATCCTCTTTCCCTCTGAGCGGGGACCCACTTGCCTCTTTCACTGTGGCCTGTTCTGCCATAGTGTTCAGTCAGTACTCGATATTCGGGGGGAAAGGTCCGAGCCAGAAGAGGGTTTTTCAAATGAAAAGCTGGGCTGACGCACAACTGTCCCTTCATCCATTCACTGTGCCAGTCTTCACAGGGGAGCACTTAGCGATTTTTATTTTATTTTATTTTATCCTATTTAATTTTAATTTTAATTTTTTGGCTAAGGCTGCAGGGCTTCCCCAATGTTTGATGTCTGGTGAAGATGTTTGCTAAGCCTTTGTTGGTGACAACAGAGTCCGCATTTTCCTTTGGGCTTAATGCAACCTGTTCCATAATTTCTTTAAGCATCTCCACGTTGGCCTCTACAGTCACCTCTTCACGTTTCTGTCACTTCCTCCGTATTTCTTTCATAAGCCACATTCATCATAGGATTTGCCTCCAGCACCCTTGTGAGATCAGTCCCATCCTAGTTTCTGCATTGCTTCGTGTTTTTTCTCGCTGGGATCTGGTATCGTTTCCATCTGCATCTTGATTCTCTGTTTTCTGCTTAAAAAAAGAAATCAAGCCTCTCAAAACTCCGAGGCACCGAAGACCATTCATTTTCAACCTCTGATTTCCTGGTGGAAAGAAAGACATGGGTATTCCCTGGGAAAGTGCGTCAGACATTCTTCAAAGGACAGATCTCGTTCTGGAGGTGGACATCAGAGATGTGCACAGCAGGAGGTGGAGGTTGATGTAGCTCATCTTTGAGAAAAGCGAGTTTTACTGTCTTGAGCTTCTTCCGTCTGAAAATGAGAGGTAAAGGCAAAGAAAGGAGAGAGCTGGATTGTTTCAGTGGAAACATTTTCAGTTATTAGCAATAAAAACGGTAGACCACTTACGAGTCATTAGAGTAGCTTACCACTGTGGGTGTGGGGTTCTTGGAAATCATTGAGAAAAGGGAGAGAGGGTCACCTGCCTAACTGGTTTTGGCAGTGTGCTGCCTTACAGGCAGGTGGATGGGATACATTGGAGATAGAACAAAGAACAGCTGACAGGATAAGGGACGTCATAGGACACCTCCCACACAAAGATACGGAACCTTGTTGAGCATCTACTGGACCAGGACAAGCACATACTCTCATTTTCCTCCTCTCCTTTATTTTACCCTTGTGTCCAGCATATACAGACTTGGGATTGTAGTTTTAATTAATTTGATCGCCCCATGGGGCTCGGGGCTGCCATACTGGGGAGTACAGGATCCTAGGGGAGCGCACGACCTGGAACAGAGAGGTAATCAACAAATGGTCATTGGCTGTCAGAATAAACGAAAGGACAGATGAACAGTGGAACAATCAAGATCGGTCTACTTGCCTCACGGGGTTGCTATGAGGGTCAAAGGGTTCAATAGACATCCGAGAACTGTAACAAACTTTTCAAGCTGCCATTCTAGAGGAGGGTGGTATTTCAAGCACTACTTGGAAATTTGCACACAAGCGAACTTAATTTCTCATTTTTGGATGGAAATATATTGAAATGGAGAAAACACTTTGTTATCTTCTTAAAGCTTTTAACTTGGATCCCAAGTATTTTATCATTTGAGCAGGGGAGTATAAGCAAGTTGAACTTTGACTATTTAAAAAAAAATTTTTTTTTTCAACGTTTATTTATTTTTGGGACAGAGAGAGATAGAGCATGAACGGGGGAGGGGCAGAGAGAGATGGAGACACAGAATCAGAAACAGGCTCCAGGCTCCGAGCCATCAGCCCAGAGCCCGACGCGGGGCTCGAACTCACGGACCGCGAGATCGTGACCTGGCTGAAGTCGGACGCTTAACCGACTGCGCCACCCAGGCGCCCCGACCTTTGACCATTTTTAAGAGCATTAACTACTGGGAAGAGTTGTGTGTCTGATGTCAGTTCTTCTTCTTACCACATTATCAACTTTCAGCTTCTCCTGTCATCTCCTGCTTAACGTAAGAGCCCCTCTCCCTCCCTTCCCTTCTAGTTTGTTTATAATCTGATATGTTCTGAACAACCACAGAAAGAAGCTGATAAGAATTATATGCCAGTCACGGAGTGTCGGGAAGGCTCCAGCTGACCCACTGCGTATGAGCAAGACATACGCCAAGACTTGTGTCTCTGTATCCAGAGGGGACAGAGGTCAGGAAGGCATTCTTGTGACATTTAATTCAGAATTTGGACTTTGTTGGCCCTCATTTACTGCTGGGCTAAGGCTTCATCCAGAGGGCCTTGTACGTGGTTGTGATTTTGTTGTTTTGTGTTATTTCTAGGCACCGTCCAAGTTGGGTTCTTTCTAGCTATAGGCACCTTGCACTTTGTACAGGCCTTCTTTGCAAAGGGACGAAGTAAGGACTAGATTGAGTATTAGGCGATATTGGCCCTCTTGCTGGCTTAGACAAGGCTTCTATTTGACGTTGAATACAGAGGATACATGCTTCATTCGTTGGGCCACTCTGTTGTGCCGTTAAAAAGTTAAGTACTTCTGGGGTGCCTGGGTGGCGCAGTCAGTTAAGTGTCCGACTTCAGCCAGGTCACGATCTCGCGGTCCGTGAGTTCGAGCCCCGCGTCAGGCTCTGGCTGATGGCTCAGAGCCTGGAGCCTGTTTCCGATTCTGTGTCTCCCTCTCTCTCTGCCCCTCCCCCGTTCATGCTCTGTCTCTCTCTGTCCCAAAAATAAAAATAAACATTAAAAAAAAAAAGTTAAATACTTCTGACAATCTTGATGCATATTAGCAAGAACTGTGTCCTGCAGGTTTTTCAGGAGAGGTTCTGACCGATGCATGAGGAAGTACAAGCATTGTCAGAATTGGGCCCGGCCTTCAGGCTTTGTGGCGCCCGGGCCAGTGTGTGCCCAGCACTGAGGACAGAGATGGGCACAGATGAGAGTTCCATAAATAATTGTTGGGTGACTAGTGAATGAATGACGAGCGAAGGAACCAGCGTGTGTATGAAAGAAACAACAGTGCATGTAAGTTGCCCCTCGGTTGTCGTGGGATTAGGCACATCCCGGTTCTTAGCTAGTCTGAGGAATTTATGCTGACCTTACTTGATTGCCTGGGAAGGTTTTCCCCGGCACATTCAGACACAGCTGTCTCTTCAGATATTATCCAACAGCAGCCTGCTTTGTCAAACACCAGAAGCTGGTAGACTTGGTCTTTTTCATATCTTTAAGCAACGTGAAATGAATATTACAGAGAGTTGCTCTGAACCACCTGCTGGCAGTCACTGTTTCCCTAGGGCCAGCTGAGTCAGAGACACCCACTGGATCCAATTTAGTTGCTCTGATTTAATTGGCAATTTTGCTGGGTAGCTGGAGGGGCCTTGCCTTCATCTCTGGCAGATCTGGCTGAGTTGTACAGAGCAAAGGGTCTGGAAGGGAGCTGCTCTGGGCCACTTGAGCCTCATTGGGCAGGCTGCTGGACTCCTACTTCCTCAGGGTCTCATAGAGGAGAAGCAGGGAGTGGACAGGCTAGTGCTGTCATGCCAATGGCTGGCCCTGAAACCAGGACAGCTAGGAGGGGGCGGTCACTGCCCTCTTCTTGCCCAGGGTCCCCAGCAGATGGGAAGCAGAGAGCCCTGGTCTTGGGTGTGGTCACATTCACATTGCTGTCTGACCCCAAGCGAGAGACAACCAGTGGCCAACATTTTCATTTTTGTCCTTTGAGGGATGTGGTTTCATGAAAGTAACTGAAAAATCGATCACATGAAATAATGTTCACATCAGAGGAATGAGAGACTTGGCTTTCTAAGACATTTTGTTTGGGCTTATTGAAGCCATTCTACTGCTAGGGGAGCAAGAACCTTTCTTCTACCTTTTCTCTTTCCTTTCCACCCCAATCTTGCCCTGTACAAGTTTTGAAGTATTCCAGACCATGTAAGGACCAAAGTCACTCAGAATCAGGGACCTCATGGAAGAGAGAAGATCAATGACAGTGGTGTTCAGCAATGAAATCAACAGATCCCAGGGCAGCCAGAATGGAGGCCATCAAGCAGGGGAGAGACTTGATCAGCACCATTGGAAGGGACCCTCAGACTTTCAGGGGGAAGAGTGAGCTATCCAGAGGCCCTGAGGTGGTCCTGGAGGAGCTGAGGCTCCAGCAGATTCACCAGAGGGACTCAGTGTACTCCTCTCCTCATGTTTGATTTTTAACTCTCTGGACCTTGAGGTCTGAGAAATTGAGTTATACTTAATTAGTAATTCACATGACTGTATTGTCACCTGCATAGAACTGAGCATCTCATCTTGGATTTTTTTTTCCTAATGCTTTTGGGAGAGACAGAGGATAGAATGAAAGAAAAAAAGACATACCATCATTCACTACCCTCGGGGAGTTTCAGTCATGTCACGGAAGCCGTAAGTACAATGTTGACAGAAGTGCAAAACGTGTCAATTCTGCGAGAGGAGACTGGATGAAAAACTGCTCTGAAGGCTCGCATGAGATTCTGACTCGCATCAACTATTGTTAGACGCCATAAAGCTATGCCATGGCACCCCCAAGGAGCATAACTTTCCGGAATGTAGACCTAGATATTTATTAGAGTGTACTTTTGCATGTTTTACCCCTGACTGAATATAAAAATCCACAAATGCCCCCCCCCCAAGAACCCTTTCCATAAGACGTAGATAAAGCAGGTAGAGAGTTGATTGAAGGAGTAAGCATGACCCATGCTATTAAGAAGTCACACTTGACTAGTTGCAAGCTGATGAATTAATTGAGTCAAGTCAAAACAAAAGAAGATCACAGCATTTCAATGCACACACATAAAAACACACACACATACACACACACATCACTAAAGTCAAAGATCCATGAGCTTCTCTTTATTGGAAAAATTTAACTAATCAATCCTTGCCAATCAGATGGCAAAACAGATTAAAAGAGAAACTGGTTTCATGCATCTGACATCAGAGATGGATTGAACACCAGAGAGGTGTTTGGAATATCAAAAATATGAGTCTTCAAACCAAGTAGGAACATGAAGCCTTTGGAATAAGACTTCCTCGTATATTAGAACCATCGTTGCTTCCGGCTGACTGAAGAGTTCCAGCAAAGCCAAAAATGATGCTTTTGAAGACAACAAAAGCAAAGCAGAGGCCCCCTAACCAACCTGTGCCTAAGAATCATGTGGGAGTTTATTAAAATTGCAGAGTCCTGGGCCCCACCAAGAGAGGGTAGGATTCAGTAAGCCTCAAGTAGGGCTTGGGAATCTCATGTTTTGATGAGTTCTTTGGATGATGCAGGACTATATTCTGGGAAACACTGACCTATGGCCACCATCCAACTAATAGAAAATACCACATTAGCCATTTTCTTATTTATTTATTCAAAAGTGAGTAATCTGAACCTCGCATGTGCCAAATGCTATGCCAGGGATACAGAGACCCGTATTACACAGAAGGTCAGAGTTGAGCGGAGCCTAAAAGTCTTAGAGGGCAGTCTAGTCGTCGTTATCGCTTACAAATAATCTAATGCACAAATAACACTAATGCCCCAACAAATGAATTTGAGGGCAGACATATCATTCTTATTCGTTTATTACATGGAAAAGCCTGGGAAGGGTAGAAGCAGTGTTATTTGGGATAAGCAATTAAATGTGAGCATCATATGACATACTCTATAACGGACACCCACCCTCCACTATACCAATTTTTCCCAAGACAATTTTGGCAGAATCTCATTTCCAAATGCGTGGGCTCCGTCACGTCTCTCTGAATCCTTGTTCAAGCAGAAACGTGCGATTGCTGCCTGGAATAGGAAGTTGAGACCACCGGTCCACCACCTCGTAGAGGAAATTAGTACTTAGACGCTACAAGACAGCGGTTTTGACTAACCTAGGGAGAACCCGAGAATCCAGTATCCAAGATACTACACTATTGCGTGGGTAGGCTTAAAAGATTCACCTCGGTGTCACAGAAAGTGTTATTCTCTGGTCTGGGGCTACGGAACCCATGGCAAAAGTAGTTTTAAGTGATATTTTAAGGTTACGCTGAAAATGAGTCGCAAAACTAAGAAGTGAGTTTCTGCTCCTGTGTGCTGTTCATTAAGAATTTGTGATAGAGTGTCCTTTATGTTTTCTCTTGACCGTGTTTCCCCGGGGGAGGTGGGAATGACTAAGATAGATGTCTATGAAAGAATGAATATTGATGATACATTATGTAAGGCTCAATGAAAGTTGTGAATTCACCAGATGCTTGGAAAGTCAGCAGCTTCTCTATTATGCATTTCCTTGGCCTCAGCTTGGATGTTTTCCAAGAAGCAGTTACAGAAGCAAGTGGAAGGACCTGGTGTGAGTGAGTGTGTGTGTGCATGTGAATTGGTGTGTGTGTAAACTCTAACTTGTTAAAATGAAGAATGTGTGAGCAACTTTCAAATCTTTCTTTAACTGAATGATGAGCTTAGATTTTATAGGAAATCAAATTAGAGGCTGAAAAAAAAAAAGAAGAAAAAAGAAAAAAGAAACAAACGCAGGATCCTTACTTCTAAGCAGGCTGGCCTCTGGGCAATCATTTTTACGGGAACCAGGTCCTCACTGCTAAGTTTGCTTAGCAACACGTTTTCTTGATGACGGTTCTCAAAGCAGAGGGAAGTGAATGGAGGTTTGATTAACCACAGGCCATAATGGCTATATCAGTTTCTTTTGTAAGTGAAAGATTGTCTTTGCATATTCATAAGGGGGGTGTCTAACCAGCCCTGTGGATCTGTCAAGGCCTCTAAGCTGTGTTGGATTAGTAAGTGTATGGGAGGCCTCCCAATGGGTGGCCCCGGGGACATTTTTTCACAATCAAGGAATTCAGATTGTACAGAATTTACTCACTGTAAAAGTTGTTAGGCGTAGAAGAAGGTTATAGAATTTATTTTTCCCATAGATCTTTAAGGACAGGACAGAAACTGAATAGGTTGGTCTCAATACAATGCCGAAGCCTTTGAAATTAACTATTACTGGGGTGGAAGGGTCTAAAGGAACCGTAGAAACCCAGAAGCATGAAAGTCAATCCAATTATCTCAGCAGCTGGGGGTGGGGGCTCGTATATAAATTGGGCATTGTGTGGGATGAAGGACACATTTCGTATTTTAGGATAATTCAGATTCTCCTAGTAATGTGCTAACAGTAATGAGCTTGGCCACATGGGTCTAACCTGTTAAAACTTATCTATCTTGCCAGAGTCATCTGAATTAGAAAAATAAATACAAGGCTCCTATTATTGATACCAGAGTCAACCAAATGCTAAAGTTTTATTTCATTTATGTAATATTTTTCCTTTTAAAGTTACTTTTTTTAAAAAAAAATTTTTTTAACGTTTATTTATTTTTGAGACAGAGAGAGACAGAGCATGAACGGGGAGGGTCAGAGAGAGAGGGAGACACAGAATCTGAAACAGGCTCCAGGCTCTGAGCAGTCAGCACAGAGCCCGACGCGGGGCTCGAACTCACATACCGCGAGATCGTGACCTGAGCAGAAGTCGGACGCTTAACCGACTGGGCCACCCAGGCGCCCCTTAAAGTTACTTTTAATGTATTATTCTCCAAACAGGTTCAACTAAATGGTCAGGATCTGGGCTACCTTATTTACATCCTGTCTTAGAATTATGGGTTAGAATCCAATGCTCTTTCTACAAGATCATGTCACTTCCTTCTGAACAGTTCTCATCTTGGCATTTTTTAATTCTACAGTTTTGCAAGAGCATTAATATGTCAAAGAGTATTCCATTCTAGAGATTTGAATCTAGAGAGGTGATCACAGGTACCTGTCTAAAAGTAGATAAAAAACAGATTTCTGTATCACTGGCTCCTCTCTGCTCTGCATTTCATAACATCTACAGCGAGAACATGTTTACCAACATTTTGCAAGAGACACATGTAAAGGTAAGACTTATTCACAGCAGTATTTTTTTTTTAAGTTTATTTATTTTGAGAGGGAGAAGGAGAAAGTGCGAGAGCTTGGGAGAGGGGCAAAGAGAGAGAGAGGAGCGAGAATCCCAATCAGGCTCCGTGCTGTCAGCACAGAGCCCAACACGGGGCTTGAACCCACAAACTGCAAGATCGTGACCTGAGCCAAAGTCAAGAGCTGGGGGCTGAACCAACTGAGCCACCAAGGTATCCCTCACAGCCGCTTTAAAACAATTCCTACCCAAGATAAAAATTTAGTGAATACACACACTGAGTAGTAGTTTAGTGAATACACACACTGAGTAGTAAATGCTTTTCAGAGACTTGGTTTTGCCTGTGAGCTCGTAGAGACCATTATTTGATCCCTAAATTCAGCTTCCAGGAACCTTGAAACAAATGTACGCTGCATTATTCTCATTATTCAATTATGACAGCCTTTCCCCCAGCATTTTAATTAGCACTCATTTACTGAGAATTAAACTGTCATTTTAGTTGAACTCAAAGGAGTACCCCAGGGACATGCATTCCACAAGATAATAGAAGCGCCATATAATTCTGATGCTTCCACAATTTAGATTGGAGCCACGACAGGACTTTTCTGTCAGCCATTTCTGATGGGACTTCATCATTACGCTTAAGCCGGGAGTGGGGGCAGGGAGCACCATGATTCTATACCTGAAAACGTGAGGCCAAATGATGCTGGATCAAGACAGTCCGATCTTTGGTTCCTACTTGACGCTGTTCAGCAGAAAAGTCAAAGGAAAGGATCAGCGTGTTGGACATGTGGCTTCCACCCTGGTTTTGCCCCATGACAGCTGTGTTTTCCAGGGAAGGATTAGGCTCTGCTTTCCCACAGGTGCGACGGATGCCGTAATGACTGGGCCGTGACTGTGGCCTTGGCTGCTTTCTAGATCTGCCCTTGCTTCTTCAGATCTATCCCTTTTCCTTGCTGCTCGTGGTATAAACCATTTCATGTCTGAGTGTGGTGGGAAACTCTGTCACGGCGATGAAATGGAGAAGCACAGTAGAATGTCCCATTGTTATGTCTGACAAATGCCATTTTCTTTCATTTCTCAACATTCAAGGTAGAACCAGTGGGTTTTTTTTTTTTGTTTTTTTTTTTTTTTTTAGCCCGCTTTGAGACCTGGTTCATCTTACAGACTTTCATGCTTTCCACTCCGTCCGCCAAGTAATTCACCAGTTTTGGAAAGCTGAATGACCTTAGTCGATTCTAACAAGTCTAAATCACAGGACCACAATTAAAAGGCATAGACTTCCAATTATAAATAAGTCCTAAGAATATAATGTACAGCATGGGGACTGTAGTTGACATAGCTGTATTATATATTTGAAAGTTGCTAAGACAGTAGTTTCCGACACTTCTCATCACGCGCGCACACACACACACACACACACACACACACACACGTTGAAATTATGTGTGGCGATGGATGTTAACTAAATTTATTGTGGTGGTCATTTCACATTATATACGCATTGAATCATCGGTTGTAAACCTTAAACCAATGCAATGTTATATGTGAATTGTATCTACATAAAACTGGAAAAAAATCACAGAGCCGCAGGACTGTAGAAGAAACATGACCTTAGGAATCCGGTAGTATCCAGCACCCCCATTTTATAGTTGGGAAGATTGAAGGTCACAGAAATGAGATGACATTCCCAGGGCCAAATTAGGTGGCTTAATTTATGGGAAATTAAAACCGGAGCTCCGTTATTCTGGTTTTCACGTATTTGCCTTCTCTATCCATACTGTGAGGCAAGCAGTATCTTATAGTGGGGAAGACCAGGAAGTCTGGGCTCTGCCTGGGTATGAGTTCCAGCTCCATCATCTTCTGCTGAGTCACTTAGAAGATGCCTTAGTTTTCATGAAAGTCCTGTCTCATTTCTAACATGCAGTAAGAGCTCAGAAATATTATCTCTGGTCTTTACTATATCTCCCTGTTTTCCATGAGTCCTTACAGCCACCGTAGCGTAGGAAGCAGGCCTTTGGGTTTTATCTGTCCCCCAGGCCTTAACTTCCCACCATGCTTTGTTACCAGCTCTTTGTGCTTTGGCTCTAAACCTCACATGCAAGGTAAGTGGTATCAGTCCATCTTTAAGATGAAAAAAAGAGGCACAAAGAAATAATTTGCCCAAGGCCCGTAGCGCACAGATTAGGAATCTCTTTGATTACAAAATCTAGACAACTTCCATGTAGGTAAGGTCATTCTCACTTGTAGCTCTAAGGCTAGATCTTTCAGATGTTTTCTATTTCAGATGTTCAGTAGACAACATCTGAAATAAACGCAGAGTTTATTGTTGGTGGACGACAAGGCAGTGTGCCTCTCCCCATATCATGCTTTTGGAAGTACGTCCTATTGTTTGCTAGTGACACGCCTTCGCCTCTAAACCTCTTGCTCTTTGGCAATAAAAGATGAATTTTCTCACCTCTGATTCCCTGCAAGTCATGTGCGTGGAGAAGGAAGCTGAGAAGTCCTGTGAGAAAGAAAGGTGAATTTTTAATAAGAGTGAGAGTATCTTACATTTTTGTTGATTGGGGTTGAATTTGGCTTTGAAAAGACAGAAGCAAAGAAGAAGTCTTCTTGGGAAAACAGACGAGCACAACTTGATAGAGGAAAATGAGAAGATTCGTTTTTTTTTTCTGCTTGTCACAAAATTCTCCAGGAATATTTGCTCCGCTCTTGCTGATAGCCTGCCATATTGATGTTCCCCGCACAGACCGCTGAAGTACAGAGCCCTTACAAGACTTCTTGTTAAATCCTTGTTTCCTTTTAGTTCAAGTGAGCGCTTTTATTCTTGTGTGTGATTTTGAAATTTCTTGGCAAAGCTAAGGGGGGAAAAAAACTCCTTCTGAACAGATGAGCATCTCTCCTCTTCGTATCGATTTGAGAAAAGGAGCTTCTGCCAGATAATTTCATCAGGATTAAAGAGTTCTGATGTCTGCCCTGCAAATGTGAGACTGTAGGAAGTGGCCAGGATGGAATGATGGTTTGTCAGAAGCCAACCCGAGGCAGGCCAGCTATCCTCTTGAATATTGTAAAGATAACAGTCAGCCCATCAGCCAACATTTACCTATTTTAGAACCATCAGTGGACATAATGGCATCTTCGACCTTAGGAATGTACCTCTTCGTGAGAAGAAAAGCCACAAACACATAAATAAATCCAGGATCAGACAGTAAGCTAATTGTACCGCATAGGAAATAGTAAGTTGTAGTTCACTAAATGCCCTTCTCTGCATCATGTCACTTAATCTTCACAAGGGTTGATTGTGGTTTTCGAGGTAGGCGCTGGGCACCGGGGTGGGAGACACGTTCTCTCTGGCTGTCTCTCTCTTTTCCATTCCATTTGCTCTGGGTTGGTATCGTGCTTTGAATCACCCTTCCTTCCTGTCATGGAGGTAAGAGTCTCTGCCTCTATTTGAACTCTGGGTCATCCTCTTGTATCTGTGACTACTCCCTCCCGAGGTGAGCTCACCCAACTCAAGGACTTTACATATCATCACCATGTGGATGCTCCCAGATTTATATCTTCATCCAAACTCTCCTCTGAGCCCCACATTCACATATTTCACTTGATAACTACAGCGGAGGATGCTGTAATTAGATGGCGCACAGGAATCGCAGTGTTAAGCTATCCAAAATGGAACTCTTGATTTTCTCCTGCTCTCAAACTCTTTCTTACCGTACCCTACCTCCATCCCTCCTGGTCCTACATGCTCCCCTGTGGGCCCAGGCTGGAAACTTAGGAGTTACCCTTAATTTCTGTCTTTCCATCCTTGCCAGCGTGTAGTCTATGAGCGAGTCCCCTTGCCTCGCTCCCCATACTTCACGCTGTTTGTTCCTCCTCATCTTCTCCTGTCACCATCTCAGCTCACATCATCATCGTCTCCTGGCCAGGCTACTGCGGTGGCTCCCTTATCTATTTCCCTGTGGCCACTCTGCCCTTCCAACCACCCCTGACATGCCATTCCCTACATAGTATCTAGAGAGATCTTTTTTTTTTTTAAATGTTTGTTTATTTGTTTTTGAGGGGGAGGGTGCACGTGCGTGTGTGCACATATGCGTGGGGGGCGGGCAGAAAGAGAGAGTGGGAGAGACAGAATCCCGGACAGGCGCTCTGCTGTCAGTGTGGAGCCTGACATGGGGCTTGATCCCATGAACCGTGAGATCCTGACCTGAGCCAAAATCAAGAGTTGGACGCCCAACCGAGCCACCCAGGCAAGGCCCCCCTCTAGAGGGATGTTTAAAAAGCAAAACAAAACAGAGCAAAACAAAACCAGTTCATGTCTTCCCCATGCTTAAATCTCTTAATGACCTCCCGTTCTACTCAGAAAACATTTAAACTCCTTCCCCTGCCTTAAATGCTATATGGGATATGGCTCCTGTCCACGTGCTAAACTCCCCAACCTCATTTGGGGCTCCTGTCCCCCTTGTCACCATTTCTCAGCCTTCCCTGGCTTCCTGACACTTTCTAGAACACACCAAGCTCTTTCCGATACCAGGAGCTTCGCAACCTGTCGTCGTCTTTCCCTTTCTGGTTCTTAGCCTGGCTCCTCCTTATTTTCCGTGTTTTCATTTTAAATTTAACCTCGCCTGGTCACCTCTTATTTCTCTACCACCACACCTGGTGGATTTTCTTCTTAGAACTTACTTTTGTCTAAAATTATTTCGATCTGGGGCGTCTGAGTGCGTCAGTCGGTTAAGCGTCTGACTTCGGCTCAGGTCATGATCTCGCAGTTTGTGGGTTTAAGCCCCGCGTCGGGCTCTGTGCTGAGAGCTCGGAGCCTGGAGCCTGCTTCGGATTCTGTGCGTGTCTCTCTCTCTACCCCTTCCCCGCTCACGCTCTGTCTCTCTCTCCTTCAAAAATCAATACACATTAAAATTATTTCAATCTGGAAGTGGGATCCTCCGTGTATTTCGGGGCCATTTTCCAAATGTCCCTACTTTGGGCTTGACTTCAAGTCACCTACTTAACTTTTTGTACCGATGGCTCACAATGGCATCTCCCAGAATCCTGCCTTACCTTGATTTCTAACAAGGCCGACGGATTTATCCAAGCCACAGAGAGGCGAGTTTTCCCATTTTGCCAGTCAAAGCGCTTTGCACTTTACCGAAGCTTGGGTGACAGTGGTGGTTAATAACGGGAGGGTGGCTTTTGGAGTAAGTGACAAAGAACGTGTCTGGCGACTGCATATGACTGATGCATTTTCACTAAGGAAATTCCAAAACTAATTGTCAGTGATTTTCAGCTAGCTGCCACTTGTGTCTCTCCTCTCTTTAGTGGAATGGAAAGAAAACTCTGCTTACCCTCACGTAGACACAAAATGAAGACCAATGAAGTCTTTGCACTAGGAAGGGACACTTGCAACCTGGGCAGTTCATTCTGGCTTTATTTAAGGATGGTTTTAAAACCCCAAGAGGCAGCTTCTCAGGCCAAACGTTTTGTATTTCTCCTTGCTTTCTTTTCTTGCTCATGGCGTTGTCATCCTTGTTAGAGTAGACATCCTGTAGAGTCACCTTTGCCGGAGAGAAAAATGAGTAAGACAAAGACAGAAAGACATGACACCAGAAGAGGGTGGTTGGGTCGGAGTGCAGGAGAGGCCAGTATGAACAATCTCTGCTCCTACCTGTTTTAATTATCTCCCAGTTTAGTTCAACGCTTGCGTCCCTGTGGCTGTCATGGCATCTGAGTATGTTGAAATGTAACACCGCCGACATTGGAATGATGCTCAGTAACGCACTCTGATTAAAGCCAGCCACCGGCGGCCATAGGAGCTCTACGTGAAGGAGGTGATGCCGTGAATCTGACGCCTGAGAGAGAAAGAAGTAGCAGGGAGGGCAAGAAATCGGAAGTCTGTACGAGGAGCTCAGTGTTCAAGTACTGACCGTTGGCTACTCATGCATCCTCCGGTTCTTAGGAGAGCCCACCCGCTCTGGTTTTGCTTCTCCAGAGTGAGGAGAGCTGATGCGGTTCAGGTGGGAAATATCCAAAAATAAGCACACACAAAGAGCTTCATTCCATAGAAGAGAAAACCGAGGCCTGGAACAGGCATGTAAGGACAAAGCCAAGTTTCACCCAGATCACTTTTCACACGACTGCTTATAGGGTGAGGCTTGGTGGTGATCAATGAGTTGCTAATCAATGTGCAATATTGGCAACTCAGCTCCGGTGGTTTTTCTTAAGAGATAGGCTACAGCTGGCTAGGCCATGAAGCTGCATCAACTCTACTGATAAACAGAGACCAAGTCAGGGTCAGTGTCATCTCCATTGACTCTCCCGCTGCTTCCTACCCCCAGTGGATCGTGATAAATGGCACCATCTCGCTCAGTTCCTTACGTTGAATCCTAGGGGTCGTCCTTCACCCTTTCATTCTTCTGCTGCTCACATTCGACCCCTAAGAGGCTCTGTCCACCTGCCTTCACAACAATCCCTATTCGTCCATTATCCAGCTCTGTCACCACCCCCACGGTCCAAGCCAGTGCCGTCTCTCCCCGACTACTGGACGTGACCCCTGAGCAGCCTCCTACTTCCCCGCCTGCCTTTCTACTACCTGTCACCCTTAACAGCAGCCGAGTATTGTTCTTCACATAAATCAACTCATTTTCACGCCGCTGCTTGAAACCCTACAATGATTTTCCGTTATGGTTAGGAAAAAAAAAATGCCAACACCTCACCCTGGCCTATAAGTCCTTATATAATCTGGCAGCTAATTTCTCTGGTTTCATCTTGTCCCTCTTTCCCCTTTGCTCACCGCACTGCAGACACACTGGCCTTCTTCTGTTCCCTGAAGATGCCGAGGCCGTCCCTCCTGAGGCCTTTTGTACCGCTGCTCACTCTGGAATGCTCTTCCCCCAGACACTCTCCAGGCTGACTTCTCATCACTCAGAACTCAGCCTCCAAGGTCTCCTTCCCAGAGAGAAGTTACCGGTTGCCCCCCTGCACACACACTGCCATACACAGTCCCCACCGCATTATTCTGCTTTGTTTTCCTTGTGGCACTTACCCCTCTCTGAAATGATTTTATTATTTCCAGTGGTCTTTGACTCTGCTCTCTAGAATGTAAGGCACAGGTATGCTAAGACAATGTGTCATTACCCATTTTATTCTCAATGCCAGAAACAATGCTGGGTGCATAGAAGGGGCTTGCTCAATAAACAGTTGTTGAATAAATACAGGAATGAATCCATGAAGGTCGCCGTCATTAATATCATCACCATAGCAGCTGTCGCTTTTTACATGTGCTTATTATCCACCAGGGGCATTATCTCCATGAACCTCCACAGCAACCACATGACAAGGAACTCAGGTTGAAAAGGTTCCGACACTTACCCAAGGTTGCAGGTAGTAAAGAACGAAAGCAGTCCGTCTGGGTCCGAAGCCTCTGCTCTTCCAGTCTTAACACTGTGGTTACAAGGAATGGCTGGTCCTGCTTTGCTAGGGTGTGGGCTTAAAAACATTCATCCATTGCTTTTATTGGGTCAGCTGTTTATTTGGGACCAGTTTGCTGGGCACTGTATGAGTGAATTTCGCAGTGAACAAGATAGAATTCGTGCTTTCGTTTATCTTGCACTCCAGTCATTATTTGGTTAATGCTCACAAGAGTCATTCTGATTGCATTCGTTTGCTGGGGCCGCCATAACAAAATCCCACAGACCAGGTGGCTTGAACAGCAGAAGCGGATTTCCTCACAGTCCTGGAGGCTGGATGTCCAAGATCCAGGTGCTGGCAGGGGTTGGATTCCTCTGAGCCTTTCTCGTTGGTTTGCAGATGGCCACCCCCTTGTTGTGTCCTCACATGGCCTTTGCTCTGCTCATGCCCATCAACGAGGTCTCTTCCTTTCCCTGTAAGGACAGAAGTCATAGTGAAGCAGGGCCCCGCTGTCATGACTTCATTTACCCGTACCTTTTTAAAGGCCATATCTCCAAATACAGTCGCGTCAGGGTTAGGGCTTCAACATACAAATTTTGGGAGGACACAATTCCATTGATAACACTGATCGTCTGGAAATATGAGCCCTTTAAAGGCACGAATAAAACCTGAATTTCCAACTGGATTAATATTAGTATTGTATAGGTCCTAGATTAAACTCATTTATATTAGTATGTGATGCCTGTGCAAGGCTATATTTCAAAGTCCAAGGCTACATTTTACAATGATGTGCAAAATCAGTTATTTTTGGGAGAAAGACCTAAAGAAATCATATAAATATGAATAGGAAGGGCACTCACACATATAACGTTCATACAGCACGGGATGGCCAGAGAGGAACAAATTTATCTTGAATGTAGCCAAGTCTCTTTCTTCCATCTGTGTCTTCGTAAGTGAATGAGAGACTTCTATATATATTGGATTTCCATAACACATCTTCTAGCAAAGGTGTATAAAGAAGGTTTTGAAAGGATAGCGACTGAAGAAGGTATGAGGCAGGATCCGACTGGATTTGAATAATCTCTCCCAGCTGATTTTGCAGAACAGAGTGACCTAATGCTTGGCTGAGATTCGACTCTATTTCTGACTTTTGCCTGGAATACCAGCATCGATGATTAACTGATAGAGGGATACAGAGGCCCAAACACTTTAAAAAATAGTATCCATACAAGAGCGTCTTTATATTTAGGTTTGAAAAAATTATTTTGGGGTGCTGTATTTTGCCTGTATTCAAAAAATTAAAATTTTTATTTTCCTTGGCACATAACCAGTTTAAGTTCTAGAAGCTATAAGGGTTAGGGCAGGGCATAGTACTCCTATCTGTCTAGCTAACGGATTTAGCAGAGAGGCTAGAAGTGGGTAATGTTCAAGAAATGTCCGATGTTTGGAAAGCTCCGTTAAACAACACAATCGCAACCATAAAAATACTGCATCACTAATAGACAGCTTGGGTGGCGGGCGATAAAATGGGTATAAAACAGGCTGAATTCATGTCCAAACACTGTCTCTGACTGGCCTGGGTTTCCTCATATGTAAAATGAGGCCTTAGGGGCTGGTTCCAAGTTCTCTCTAAAATGTCCTGTTTTATGGTGTTGGATGATGATTCCCAGTTGGAGATCAGGGAGGGTTGTCAGATTCAGCAAATACAAATACATGTGTCTTGTGTTGTATGTCAACCCTAATATGAGAAGATGTCCTGAGAGGCCCCTGGAGGATACAAAGTCATCACAAACGATCTGTAGCGTTCGTGATCTTCTTGCGTTTAATAGAGACCTGACTGCTTGTGTTAAGCTTTGGACCTTGTAGCATTTCCGATTGGTTTTGGATCGGTTGAAAACGCTCCTCTCTCTACTGCTACAGCCCCAGGCACAGAACTCAGAGCAAGCTAGGTGACTAAGTGCGACCGAAACCACTAAATTCTACTCCTGAAACTATTACACTGTACGTTCAATAACTGGAGTTTAAGTAAAAACATGAAACATACAAAGAGAAAAGCAAAGAGAAAGAAACCATCGTAAGGACCTTGCCCTAGCCTTGCAGTGGTTCCCCAATGGGGCGGAAACCGGCCGGTAACACTCCTCAGGCAAGGTTCTGCTGGGGTCAAGACGGCAGGCAAAGTCTTGCTCTGCCTCTGTCCTTTTATAACAAGCCATACATGGGCATTCTGGAAGAATTTCCATGCCTAACAATATACCGTCGTGGAAAATAATACATTACATCGGGTACTCTGGGATCCCGAACCAAATTCAGCCCCAGCCCAGCCACACTCTCAGAGGCTGGGGAAGAAAGGAGTTCCTGGATCAGGGAAAATCATTGCCTTGAAGAACTTTAGAAGAATGTGTGGCAGCAGATCTGTATAGAAACCGGTCAGCCATTTGTTCCCTGTGCCAGCATAGTGCTGCACTTCCGGCATTTTGAGAACTGACTTATGGTTCAGGCCAGACACACAGCGAGTGAATTCGCCAGCCAAATTGCCCAACATCGTAGCAAAGAAAATGTGAGTCAAACAAAGCAAGACGGGGCATATGGGTTCTGGGTTTTGGGGTCGTAAATACAGGTTAGGAGCTTTATACCAATTGCTTCTGTCCCTTGACACATTTCCATTTTAAGGTTAAGTAGGTTTAATTACACAGCTCCTTTTCCCATCTTTCCTTCTTTTTGACATTACATAAGATATTTTAGGAACAGAGAAAGGTTAATGGGCCTATGATGGGCCCTAGAATTAACTTCCTTAATTAAGCCTCCAGAAGACATCTTTTCATTTCTTTTAATGACCTGTCTTGGTTAAAAAAGACCCGGAGCTCCTGAAGTTTTGTGCAGGTCCTGCTTGTATAAGACCCGTGCAACATAGCACATGATTGCAGCTTTGTCTTAGATGATGTTTCTGGTTTAAGCAACTGCTGTCATCAACAGGGGGGCCGAAGTTGATGGGCAATGAGAAGATTAATCCGTTCAGTGTTGTGACTTTGGAAAATTCACCTTTGCGGATTTAGACTCTTATTCAGGCGTCGATTTATTTTTATAGAGCAAACAGATGAATATATCCCTCCTCAAATTATGCTCATCAAATATTTGTAAATTAAACTACAATTTAAATGTACCAGCTAGTGGACTACAATCAAAAAAACCTTGCCATGAGTCTTTTCTAAAACTCCTATCATACTCTTAATTTATCTCTTATCATTTAAGAATTTTTAATATGTTTCTCTTACACCACAGCCTGCTATACATTAATTTCTTTCCTCTTGTTTCAAATTAGATGTCTTTGAGGAACCATCATCATTGATGAGACTTTTCAGAACCCATTTGAACATGACCAAATACTTGTAGATTTAAGGACACTCCCTGTGTTCCTAGTTTTTTTGGTTTAATTTGTCAGTATCTCATTTACATTTCCTGACATTATTGGAGGAGAAAACATATATCTATTAATGTTCTTGTTCTTCCAAAATGAGAATTCTAGCGTACTTCCTAATGTTACTGACCATATCTATGTATCTATATGTATCTATCCCTCTATATGGCTGGCATCTATCTATTTCTGCATCTATCTATCTATCTATATCTATCTGGCTAGCAGATTCTGATTTAGAGCTCTGGACCAAGCCAATGAAATCTAATCTGTGTTTACCAAAGTTACCCAGAGGATACTGATGGGCACCCCATGTACATATGTGTGTCTGGAAATGAAGTCTGTCTTAGAGCTCCAAGCCCAGGGCAGTGAGTGGCTTCTGTTCCTTCTTCTTCAAGTCCTGTCTTTTACCTGATCACAGAACTTCCTGAAAAGGGAATTGTTGCTAAACAGCTTCTTGTGACATTGACCTCAGTGCTGAGCATGAAACAGAGAGCTGTTATTATCTAACTATGCAAATGTGAGAGTCAATGAATGTGCACTTGGTTGAAAGGGCGTGTGAGGGACAAAATCTGGAATCTGTTCCAGGTGTTTCCATGGTTCTCTCTCCCAGGTAATGGTTGGTTTCTTATGGTGTGTAGATCCTTCAGCTTGCTAATGGACATCCTGTGTTTCGTTACAAAAAGGGTTTGTAGAACCGAGATGGATTTCTAGGAGAATGTCTGCAAAATGGTGCCTTCTTAAAAATGGTGCCTTGTCTTTCCTCTTCCTCTAATTCAGATATTATGTGGTGTGGATGCCTGTCACCACTTGGTGTTTTATTCGTATTATATACCCTGAGTCTAATTCTTCCCATGAGTATTGATGTAGTATCCCTATTAAATAGAGTGGAAAATAAATGACCTTATGCCTGTCTTTTGCTCTCCTCTTTGGGACAGGGCTGGAATGAGCAAATTAATCTGTAATGGGATGGCCAGACTGGGAGGTGGCAGGGGACATGTGGTATGGGCACAGAGGGTGTGCAGATCCAGCTGCAAAGCTCAGAGCATAGTATCTGAAGGGTAGGGCAGCCCAAAGTAGTTAACATCATGGAATCTGTAGTAATTAGACAGAGCACGATCAGGAGAAGCCAACAAGTAAACAGTATATGGAGACTTTTCTGTGTTTCCCTCACCTGTAAAATGTAGGTAATTCAGTACTTAGTAAATTGGTTTGTTGTGAAGATTAAATTAGTTTCATACACATAAAGTACACCAAATGGTACCTGGCACATGGTAAGATTGAATTAACACGTGAAATAGTGTTATTGTCATGTTCTCATCAGCAGAAACCAGAGTAGAAGCTGGGTTCTGGGCTTTAGGAGTAGAGAATTAGGAAGGAAGGGTGGAAGATAGGGTGCAATGTAGCTTGACCGCTGAGTGGAGACTGCTGAGTTGGAGCTCTTGAAAGCTTTCCCACTTGAGTCCCAAATCGATCTTGAAGGCCACTTGAGCTGAGCTTGAAGCAGAGGCTCCCAAGAACCCCGATGTGGGGTTATGGGGGAGCAGAGGCTGAGACCCAATTTCTACATCTGTTTAATTGGCCTCATCTCTTGACTTTCTCTCCTCCTGCCAACACCATCGGGCCCCAAGGGAAAGAGTTCTCTGACCATGTGGGAGAGTGGCTGGTGTCCATGTTAGCTATCTTAGACTGACAGTCCCCAGAAGGTAGGGCTTGGTTGTACTTGAGGCTATAATTCTGCTGAGTTTATGTCACAGGCAATTAAGTGTTTAATAAATGATATGAAGTAGATCATTTCCCGTTAGGGTAGTGACCAAACTAACGTAGGTAATTTCATTATTAATATCAATTCAATTCCTTAACATCCGTCATTGGAGAATCACAAAGATCAATCCGTTGCAAATATTTCCACTAGATCTGCGGTTGCTATGTATTCTTCACATATGAAGGAATAATGTGGTACCTACTTTGCACAGAGACTATATTCCTTTCATTATTTCCTTCGTCGAACATGCACTGAATGCCTACTATGTGTTGGCGGGGGTACTTGGTACTCAAGAAGAACAAGACGAATATGACATGGTTCCTGACCCCAAGGTGTCATAAACTGGTACAAGGACAGAGACAAGTTGACAAACAGTTTATGAAAGTGCTGCCAATTGGGCAAACATGAAGTGCCGTTGGGATCCAAGGATGATCAGCTCTACTCAGTGGTAGAGAGTCATGGTCAAGAAGCGCTGATAGAGGTGATAAAAGGAATCCCAGAGCGTCCTTGACTTTTGATGGGGTTACGTCCCAGTAAATCCATTGTCGGTTGAAAATATATTTAATACATCTAACCCACTGGACATCGTAGCTGAGCCTCGCCTACCTTAAACATGCTCAGAACATTTACATTAGCCTGCAGTTGGGCACAGTCATCTCACACGAAGCCTTTTTTGTAATAAAGTGTTGGAAAGTCTCATATAACTTAATGAATACTGTACTGAAAGTGAAAAGCAGCATGGTTGTGTGGGTACAGAACAGTTGTCAGTGTAATGGTTGTTGACCCTGGGGATTGCAAGGCTGACTGGGAGCTGAGACTGGCTGCTGCTACCTATCCAGTATCTCCAGAGAGGATTGTACCGCCTAGCGCTAGCCAGGGAAAAGACCCAAATTCAAAATTCTGTGTACGGTTTCTACCGAATGCAGATCCCCATCATAGAGTCAAACCATCATCAGCTGAACCATGATAAATCGGGGACTGTCTATCCAAGGTCTTAAAAAATAGGAAGAGGTTTGTTTGGCAGAGAAGGGAAAAGTATTTGCAGCAGAGAAGCAGCTTGGGAAAAGGGAGAGGCATGAAACAGGTGTATTAGGAAGTCGGCGTAAAAGTAGAAAGTGGGAGAGATGGGTTGGGTGGCTAAATAAGAGCAGTGTCACCAAAGACCTTGGGTGAAAAACTTGACAGTATTGACTTTATCAGAAATCATTAGAGTACTTAAGAAGATAATGTGACCAAACTTGCCTTCGAGAATGTTCTTTCTGATGACAGTTTGGAGGAGGCACTGGATGAGAGCAAAATATTACATAAGGGGACTGGGTGTGAAGTTGAGAGACTGTTTTAATGTGCACATCATATATGGTAAGGACCTAAGCTAAAGCAGGGCAAGGGGGATAGAAAGGAGGATTTAAAAAATCATTTAGGAGCATCCATGTGGTTGCACATGGCAAGATTTCATTTTTAACGGCTGAGTAATATTCCAATATGTATATATACCACATTTTCCTTATCCATTCATCTATTGAGGGACCCTTGGGTTCCTTCAGTATCTCGATGATTGTGAATAATGCTGCAATAAACACAGGGGTGCGTATTTCTGAAATCACTGCGACACCGTATATTAATTATACTTGAAATAAATAAATGAATATTAAAAAAAATCTTTTAGGAGGCAAAATCAACAGGACTTGGTAGCCAGCTGGATGTCTAGATGTGAAGGAGAAGTACTTAATGCCAAATATATTTACTATTGGTTATCACAGTCTGTGATGTATAGTCCTGCTTCGGGTCCTTACTGGTGGTCCAAAGCAAATTGTGCCCCAATAGCCCTCAGAGGAAAAAATCTGCTAGAACAAAAAACGAATACATCTTAAGGGGATTTTGGATTTCACTGGGGTCGTTTCTCCATTTAAATTCACAGAAAAACCCAAGGAGGTTCACTAACTGAAAATTTATTGATGGGGCTAATCGTGCATCCAGAGAGTATTGGTCTCCGTCTCTAGATCATTCCTTCCCACATTTGAGGTGCACACCAGTCACCCGGAGATCTGACTAAATTGTAGGTTCAGATTCATTCAGTCTGGGGTTGGGGTTTGACATCCCTCCTGTTTCACAAAGCTTCCAGGTGAGGGAGATGCCCTGGACCACGGTTTGAGCCGTCTGTGTCTAGACCGTTTCACAAGGAGGGAAATACAACTTGTTGGTGTGTCAAAATGGGCCCGACCTGAGGGCAACAATTGGAAAAATAGCACAGGTCTCAGGTTACGCTGCTGCTGTTGCTGCAGACCTTTCAAGTCTTGTCTGGGTGGGGCCTCTTGGGAATGGTACCCGTCCCAGGAAGAGAACTGGTAAAGTCCTATACAGTCCTATATAGTCTGAGCCAATAAGGTTGTCCTCGTGTTCCACCAAGAGCCACAAAGACTTTTCTCCCCGTGCTGCCCCTGGCATGTCTCACTGAGTAATCAAACCCCAACTCAAACCCCTGGCCCACACACAGTCCCACCTAGCCAAAATGGGATAGCGTTAAGTTTTGTTAAACTTGCTGTGGGGGTGAGGAATATTTTGGGTTAAGAGTTATAAAAGGCTCTTTGTAGCAATTACAATATTTATGTACCTGTCACCAGAGACAAACAAGGCTGGAAATTAGGAAACTGACTCCTTCTTACCTTGTGAGTCAGCTTTCATCCATGCTTGACCTCTACTTACTGACCAGGCGGTGCTCAGGTTACAGTTTGTTTATATATGCCAGCTCTTTAATTACGAGAGCATAAGTCCTAGGGACCAGGACCAGATGCTGGGGTTGGCATTGCCTGGTGGGAGACTGACAAATGGCCTTGGGTGGCTCAGACCCAACCTGGCCTGCTCTGGTTGCCTGAAATAGAGAGGAAATTTTGCTGTAGGGAGACTGCAGTAGGCTCTGAAATTAAGAGGAGTCTAGATGGAGGAAAAGTGCTACCTTGGGAATCAGGAAACTAGTTCTAACTCAGCAATAACTGGTTATGTGATTTTGGACGAGGCACTTTGTCTCTCTCGGCCTTAGTTTCTCTCTCTGAGAAATGAGGACGGAGGCCAGTGGTGTTCAGACTTGTTCTCTGCAGAACCCTACAGTTTTCATGGAGGTACTAGGAGGATCAGACTGGATCCACCAAAAAATTACCAAGTCTGGCTCATATGGGTTGGTAGCTCCCCAACATACACACGCCCTTGGTGTTTGGTGTGATGGTAACCTTTTACCATTCCACAGAAGTGTTTCCACTGGTGAGGCCATGGATTTAGATTTTGGACTCCAAAAAATTTAACTCTAATGTTGCCCTCAGGAATCCTATGAGCATGTCACACATGGAAAATACTTAGAAAAAAAGCACATTAACTATATGAATGTGACAGCATCTATTGTATTTCTGGGGTATACTTGATCTTTTATTTTTTAAGCTTATTTATTTGAGAGAGAGAGAGTGCACCAGCTGGGGAGGGACAGAGAGAGAGGGAGAGAGAGAATCTGAAGCAGGATCCGCCCTGTCATCACAGCGCCCAACACGGTGCTCGAACTCACGAACCATGAGATCATGACCCGAGCCGAAATCAAGAGTCGGACGCTCAACCGAGTGAGCCACGCAGGCACCCCCAGGGTATACTTTATCTTAAGAAAATGGATGGATTTCTGAAAAGCCAGTTTCCTGAATTAATTTTAGCAAGCCAAACCGACTAACCTACTTTAAAAAAAAAATGCGCTTACTCGGGGTCCTGGACCGTAAGTTGGAGCTACATAGCTAGAGCAACTGCTAGACTTGTCTTGATCTCAAAAATATTTCCTCCAAGGAGCATATCATCTTAGTAATTCATTTAAAAGAGGTTTACCCATTTTCATTGTCTTGATTGTGTGTTTTTATGTGTTAAAATTCTTTCTGTGGTCTGTACTAAAGGGATTGTTGCTCTGCTAGTATTTTGCCGACTCTGATTTTCCCAGGAGGGTTTGCGTTCGGCAGGCTGAACAGGTTTACAAGCACTGAAGTGCCTAGGAGCAAAGTTCAATCAAAGTGGCTATTTATATACAACTTGTACTTACAATGGAACATTTCACAAAGGATTTCCCTTTGTAACACTGACAACAGTGACTTGAAAACAGCAGGTATACTTGTTGAATGACCGAATGATCATTCATTCGTTTATTCATTCCATGGCACTGACCCCATCACAGAGCTCTCTGTGAATTACTGTTTTCTACTTTGGAGAATTGAAATGAAGCTGTGCTTCTTCTAATAACTATGCTTTCATCTTGACCCGCTCAGCCAGCTGGGGCTTCGTATTCACCCGGCTTCCGAGGTCAGTCTTTTTGGGCCAGAGGCTACACACCGTTTTTCTACCGTTCTGTTTCCTCAGTAGGATTCTCCTCTTCGGCTCTTGCCCTTGACCGTAGAATTACCATTCAACGCAGAAACTACTGACAAAAGGGGGCATTTTTGTGTGTGTGAGTAGGGGTAGATCGTGATTACTTAATAGAAACTTGAGTCTCAAAAATACCGTGCAATCTCGGGGATTTTCATCCCACTGAATATTTTCGTTATTTGCTTATGTGAGAATATACAAGTTCATGTGCACAAATGTGTTTAGTCTTTTCATATTACAAGCCAATGCCTGATTGAAAATTTGACATCAGAGGACTGACAGATTGGACTCAGACTCCCATGGGCTTGAGAGCATCTTCAGAAAATAACATTATATTCCTACCTTCCAGAAGATGGGGAATTGGCTTTTTAAAGCATTGTGTATGAGAAAGATGATTAATAAGCTATAAAATAAGTGAGACTGTAGACTAGGAAATCGGTTCTGGAACTCAAAGGGTCAATGGTCCAATTCACTTAACTAGGAAAACTGTGGGTAAGATAGCATGAGACACCAATAAGGAGGGACTGAGAGAAGAAAGCAAGAGACTACACTTTCCATTTCCTTACTTGACCTTGAGCCCCTCTGGAGCTAAGCATGCCCATCCATAAACTAAGGACAGATGAGCTGCCTCTCAGTTTTCAGTGATCTTGGGGGTCTGTGCAGACAGTAATGGATCAGAGCATTATAATATTAAGAGTGTCATAGAGACTCTTTGAATAAGGCACGGTTGCAGCTGGGAGTGGAGCTCTGGATGGCCCCCTCCAGCTCCTGATTCATCACTGTTCAATCTGGCCGAGGAATGCACTTTTAAAGACCCTGGGAAGATACCCGGGGAACCTGAGGTGGTGATTCACCAGATTAGAATTACTCTAACCAGCTGCAACGTGCAATCATTGGCGAGGGTACGTGCTGACCTGCTCAGAGGCGCAAAGGAAAAGAATCTCATCGTGAAAGGACCAGTTCGGATGCCTGCCAAGACTCTGAGAATCACTACAAGAAAAACTCTTCGTGGTGAAGGTTCTAAGACTTGGGATTGTTTTCAGGTGAGGAGCTGCAGGCGACTCATTGATTTGCACAGTCCTTCTGAGATTGTTCCGCAGATTACTTCCATCGGTCTCGAGCCAGGAGTCGAGGTTGAAGTCACCAGTGCTGACGCTTAAATCAGCTTTTTCAATGAACTGATTATCGGTTGTTACAAAAAAAAAAAAAAAAAAAAGAAAGAAAGAAAAAGAAAAATCAGAGGGATAGTGCAGTGACTCATCATGAGATGACTATGGCAAAGGCACAGGTGTGGAAGCCATACAGACCACTGTTCAAGTCTGAAACTGCCACTTATTAGGATACTTTGAGAAAGCCATTCAACTTTCCTGAGCTACACAACTGTGGCTCCACCTTTAAATTAGAATTAATAAAGTTGAGGGGCTCCCGGTTGGCTCAGTCGGTTAAGCGCCTGACCCTTGGTTTCAGCTCGGGTCATGATCTCACGGTTCGTGGGCTTGAGCCCCGTGTCGGGCTCTGCGCTGGCTTCCTTGGGATTCTCCCTCTAAAAAAATAATAAAGTTGGGATAAAAAGATAATTTAAGTAAATGAAATACTACACCTTATGGAGTAGATAGTCACTTCCTGGTTCTCCTTGCCATCATCACAGGTAAGAAATAAGTTTATTTCCTGAGCATTAATTTATTCCCCAGGTATTTTGAGTGCTCACTATGTATGTTGGAAATTAGATATGATTTAACGTCAGCCGAGGATGTCAGTGAAGACAAAGTGAAATCATTTTAATGCATATGAAGGGACTATGTTGCCCTTAAATAAAATGGTTCAGCTTATAACTGACCAATTAGATTTCAGCTGCACACAAATTGCTTTTGTTTGTTTTTAGACTTGCATACTACATCATTCATATTCTCACCCAGTCTTTCTTGTGATTAGCAACGTATCTGCAAGATGGCCACACAGGAAAGTAAAGCTGGAATCCAGCTCATAAACAGTGGACTCCTTGAGTGCAACTGTCTCATAGTTAACTGTGCCTTTCACTGCCTAGGAATAGCATATAGGCTTTGAGTTTTATTCTGGAGGAAATGGAAGGCTTCTGAAAACTTTTATGTGGAGGACAGATGGTTAAGGGGGCAAAGGTGCAAGCAGGGAGGCCTTTGGATGGTCTCTGTGATAATAAAAGGGTGACATTACAGTGATTTGGTCTTAAACGGCTGTGGTGGGAGATGGTGAGAAATGATTGGATTCTGGATCCGATTTGAAGCTGGCATGACAGAATTTGCTGGTGGGTTGTAGTGTGGTAGAGAAAAGGAGAAGAATCAAGCCCTAATCTGAGGGTTTGGGGACTGAGCCATGAGAAAAATGATGTCAGCACTTACTGAGATGAAGAAAACCAGGAGCAGGGGAAAACTTTTGAGGGGAAAGATCGGGGATACAATTTTATGTGACTTAAATTTGAGACTTCTATTAAATACCCAAGACTTGAATCTAGATTTCAGGACAAACCTTGAAGGAGGAGATAGGAATTTGACTATCGTTGGTGCCTAGATGGGGTTCAGTGTCAAATGACTGGGAGAGATCACCGGAGAGTGGACGTAGAGAGCAAAGGAGACGAGGTCTCAAGTGTGAGCCCTCAAACGCTGCAACGTTTAGCGGTCAAGAAGACAAGAAGGAATCCGCAAAGGAGGACCGAAGGAGACCGAGAAGAGGGAGGAGAACTCGAAGAGAGACTGGCGTCTCAGAGGCAAGAAAGAGAAAAAATCAAGAGGTTTCGAGGAGAGGAAGAGGGAGTGGTTCGCTGTGTCAAACGTTGCCAGTAAGCCCAATAAGAGGAGGACTGAGGACTGATCTTTAGATTTGGCAAAGTCTTATTGATAACCCTGACAAAAACCGTGATCCTGGAAACACTGGGAAGGTGACCACTGATTGGATGGCGTTCAAAAGAAAAGAGGAGGAGAGAGAGAGAGAGTGAGAACAGACATCTCTTACAAGGGTTTTGTTTTAAAGGGGAGGAAAGTAATGGGGCAGGGGGTAACGACTTGAAATGTAGGGTGTGAGCAAGCACGTACTTATGGCCCAGGCACTGCTGAGTCAGATGGGATGCTGGCTATAGGTCTGGAGCAGGGTCTTGGAGGGCCCCCGCTGATCAGACTTTAAGCCTTTGGTTGCTGGATTATGGAATGCCCATGAGGTCCCGGGGGAGGGGTTGGGTTGAAAGAAAACGGGAGAGGGGAGACTTGGGAAGCTCAGGGCAGTGGTTGCATACTGACAGGCCTAGAAGTGTCTCAGCACTTTATCAGTCAACATGGTGGTACCAGTGCGTTTTAGTTGAACATCAGCCTGGATCCATCAAGAGGTGTCTTTCTTTATTATCTTCATTTAAAACATTTTTTTAAATGTTTATTTACTTTTGAGAGACAGAGACAGAATGCGAGTGGGTTAGGGGCAGAGGGAGAGGGAGACACAGAATCCGAAGCAGGCTCCAGCTGTCAGCACAGAGACCGACGCGGGGCTCGAACTCACGAGCTGTGAGATCAGGACCCGAGCCGAAGTTGGACGCTTAACTGACTGAGCCACCCAGGGGCCCCGTCTTCATTTTTTAAAGAAGAGGATATTGCAGAATATTTTCATGATGTGAAATGACCAGAAGAGCGGGGAGATTTGAAAAATCGATGATGTAGGAGAATGCGGCGAGAATTATAGGAATTCTTGAGCTGGGTGAAGGGGGATGGGGTAAGCACATAAATAAAACGGGTTGGTTTGATGCACACACAATTTTTTTTGGTTCCTTGTAGCAGGAGGGAACACAGACATGGGTGAGCTGCTGAGACGTTGTGGAGGGCATGTGAAATTTCTTTTCTGGTTGCTTCTATTTTCTCTTTGAAAGAGAGGAAATTTATTAACACCACAATTGTGTTATTATATTTTTAAAAAAATTTTAAGTTTTTATTTATTTATTTATTTTGAGAGAGAGAGAGAGACAGCATGAGTGGGGGAGGTGCAGAGACAGACAGAGAGAGAGAGAGAGAGAGAGAGAGAGAGAGAGAGAATCCCAAGCAGGCTCCAACCCTGCCAGCATAGAACCTGAGGCCAGGCTCGAACCCTCTAAACTGTGAGATCTTGACCTAAGCCGAAGCCAAGAGCCGCATGCTCAACCGACTGAGCCGCCCAGGTGCCCCAACACCGCACATTTTTATCTTCCTCAAGGTCACCGTGCATCCACGTGTTATCTGAGATGTATGTAGAATTCTGGGGAAATGCTGGTCACTAGAACTACTTTTGCTTCCGAATCCGTGTCTCCTGCCGGGAGACACCCAGCTGCGGAATTTCGGTGCCACCTCATTCCATGAGTGATGATCAGAGCCCGGTTTCCTTTTGAGACGGTTTATAGAGCATGGTGACCCCTGGCCCTCTCATGCCCTGCTTTGCTATGGAGTAGCCCAGAAAGGAAACCTTTCTTGTCTGGCACAGTGATGTATCCGGGGCCCCTAAGAGAACACGACGCAGAGTAGGTGTTCAATAAATATCTGTTGGATGACTTGAGGGAGGGAGGGAGGGAGGGCAAGCGGAAGGGAGGGAGGGAGGAAAGATTTCAATCTGCATCTAGAAGGGACACCACTAATCTAGCCTAGTTACGTTATGTTTTTGTTTCTGCTCAGGAGATTTACATCTTGTTTATAACCAATTCCTCTGGTGCGTGTTTGTCGTTCTGAAATTTTTGCCAAGAGTCAGGAAAACATCCAAAATGGCTGAAGGATGGCAGTGTTTGATTGTTTGCCTCGCTCTCTACCTCCGAAGTTAATATGATGCTATCTGAGTGCAAAGGCACAGACAGGGAGGAATTTAATGCAAATTTAGCCAGGAGTCTAGTGCCACTTCACAAAATATTGATTAGGTGTCTGATTTGCTCTCCCCTGACAATGGGCCATAGGAATAAACCAATGAGGTGGGCTCAACCCCAGCTCGTCATGGTCATTCGATAAAGCCAGGCAGCCAATGAGGAGCAGCTACCTTTTGATTGGGCGAGAGGCCAGCGAGGGGGGGAAACCGTCTTAGCAACAGCAGAAAATATTGCACACGCCCTTGCACGCACGCACAAACACAGACATCACGCTTTGCCACCCTGCTGCAGTGAACAGTTGCTGATTGTGTCTCTTAAGGCTTTTGTTTAAACCACAGTCCCGCTTCCAAAGGCCCAGTTTCTGTTCACAGATCACACTGCTTACCTGGTCAGTCAGCCCATAATCCCTTTTTAATGGAATGAAGGAACAACATTCCTGTCGGCGCCCCCCCCCCCCGCCCCCCCCCCCAACCCCAACACACATCTCATTAAGGGCGAACTTTGTTCTGCAGGTGAACAGCACAGGCTTTGTTCTGAGATGTACCGTCCTGATCCCTTGCAGGGAGCCGGGCCCACCACTGTCCTTCCTGACCCAACATGCAGATGGGGAAGGAGGTGTGGCGCGGAGGGCAGAGGACGGGCCGCTGCCGGACTGTTGTTTCTTTGGCTTCCCGTAAGAACTGCAGAAGGCGTTTCACTGGGCTAGTGCAGGCGTCAGTGTCCGTGTTACTTTCCCACCGGGCTTCCCCTTTCATTGTTCGTGGCCTTCACATCCAGGGCCCAGGAAAGCTTTCCTGTGCTCAGTGTGGCACTTGGCAATGTCTTGCTTTGCCGCTGGGTTCCAGATATTTAACGTTCTGATTCAGAAGGCTCCTCTCCTCCGGTCTCCACTGTGTTTTTATGTGTCCTGAGCAGCTGCCCTTATTCCCCAGGTGCTGGGCCAGGGGGGCTGCCTGCCAATCCCCGGTGTCCCCAAATCAGTAGCTGCCGTGGCTTACTTGCCTCATTTCCGCACTCGCCCACCCCATATCCCGCAAGTGGCGATGGCAGGTAACTGGGAAGGTGTGTTGGTTCTCAACATCATTCTTTCCTCCATGAACTTCACTTCTTTGCCCTCATGGCTGGCTGCGGCATGAATCTGATCCAGGAGCACCTGTCCACGGTTATCCAGTCTTGCCGGTGGCTCTCACTCCTGTTCCCTGCGGAAAGTTCTAGTTCTGTCTGGGTAGGAAAGCCCGGCGGTTAGGACAACCTTCATTCACTCTCTGAGGCACGGCAGCTCTGTTTTATGCTCGAGAAAATGACACTGAGGTGTCGTCAGAGGAATTTTCTGGTCCGAGGGGGATGCTTGTCTAGGAAATGGTGACTGGCTGTTTTCCACCTTCCTACTGACAACACAAAAGTTTCCACCATCCTACTGACTTAACAAAGTAAGGCTTCGGACTTACTTTCCGAGTCGGGGACAATAGCCATCTCCTGGAGTTTGGGGAGGGTGAACTGGCTCACAGAGGCATCGGGATGGACGTGATGACCTGCGGGGCAGCACGGTATGGACTTTGCAGTGAGCCTGGTCTGGTTTTAAGGTGTAGCTTGATTGTTGTCAAGCAACGTGGTTGTAGCAAATTTCGTAACGAGAATGCTCCGGGCGTTTTTTAAAAAAATCTGTCAACTGGAAGGCACAGTATCAGCCATACAGGTTTAAATAAAATCATGTATGTCCTATGCCTGGCTCAGGGCTTCCCCCAAATGTCAACTCTTCCTTTCAATTCTAGAACTCTCAGAGCGTCGTTCCATCAGCACACCTCTGGATACGGTGTTGTTAATCCGTTTTTAAAAAGTGAGCATCTAGGTAGAGCTCAGCCTTGTGAGGTCCACACATGGCTTCTGCCCATGACGATTTACATTTTAGGCCAGAAAAGAAGCCAAGCAAGTTACGTAACGGGGAGCAGCTGAGGCAAGGCGAAATACATGCCAACTTTATACGGCCAGGAAGTATACGATGAGCGGGACCGCTGGCTGCGTTAGAATCACCCAAGAAAACACTCCGGGAAAGTTGGGACTTGATTAGGACCTTCAAGAACGGCTACAGTTTGGATAAGTTGAAGGAGCGGAGGGAGAGAGAGGCAGCGTCCTTCCGGTTTGAGGTAACCTCACTGGCAAACCCTCAGGAGAAGAGACGACGAGCGTGAATGTTGAAGCAGGAAGAGGAGAGTGGATGGAAGGAACAGTTTAAACTCTCTTGGTAAGGGGTTAAGGCCCTGGAATTAGGCCTATCTTGGTTTTGGTTCAGGAACTACCGCTTACGCCTCTGTGACTCGGTTTCCTCGCCTGTAAGATGGGCGTAATAATAGCAAGGATTAAATGGCAACAGAAGCAGATTAAACGCTCCAGATACGTCTGACTGCGAAAACCGTGCTTTAAGCAACACGCACACGGCCTTTTGTTAACAGGACAGCCGATCAAATATTTTGAATGTGAGACATGAATAGATAAAAGATAACAGCTATAAATGATGGCTGGACAGAATTTCTTGTGCTTCTGTGGAACTCCGTGATAATGACCTCTGGTGTCCTCCCAGACAGCTGCTTATACCCACTCCTCCCTCGGTGAATTGTGATTCAGCACTTAAGCGTTTTCCCTCTTATCTCCCCATTTGCATGCTTATATTAGACATGGATTTGGTTAGACCTGCATCTGTTGAGACGGCCAGCCAATAATAGAAGCCCCATAGGGACTCGTGCAGTCTGGTTTCAGGAGTGGGTCTAGCGAGTGAGGTCTAGGTCAGGAAGCTATTAGCTGCAGAGTCAGGGAATATATTCAGCTGTCATCACTTTTTAATTAAAAATAGCCCGATGGTACTTGGATTCCACCACTGGGGTGTAGACGGCGGAGCACCACCCTCTCCCCTATGGTGGGGCCTCCCACAAAACACGACACGTGTCTTCTCCTTGGTCCAAGGTTTCCAGGGCTTGTCCAGAGATCATGGGAAACCTGGGTTTTAGAGGGGAACAGACACAATGCACCCCTAACCTCTTCCCAACTCTACCTTTAGTAATGGTAGGTTGGTGAGAGTATTCATACCAGGGAAATCTGCAGATGCTACAGATCGGGGCTTCTTCCTTGATGGAGAATGGCATGTCAATCACTGGCCACCACACCCCTGGAAGAGAGGTGCAGTAAACGCCCAGCTGGTGATTCCAGAGCAACCCATTGTGACGTAGGGTTTTTTTTCCCGCTCCAGGTTTGGTCTTCATTTGCCATCACATCAAGTCCATTTCTCCTATCGCTTCCGTAGAATAAAACCTTGGGAAACAATATGCATTCACTTTAAGAGCCCACTCACACTGAAGTTAAAATCCCTGCTCCTTAATTGCTTGCCCCGTGGCCTTGACCTTGTCTGCTTCACTGTTCGAAGCACTGGTTTTCTTCTCTGTAAAATGGGGCCAAGAATCGTGTCAACTACTTAAGGTCATTGTGCACCTTCGGCGAAATCTTTCAGGTGAAGCTCTTTGTACCGTCCTCGCGTGAAACAGCTACCGACCTAGCTGTCAGCACAGAGCCCGACGTGGGGCTTAAACTCACGGACCGCGAGATCATGACCTGAGACGAAGTTGGACGCTTAGCCGACGGAGTCACCCAGGCGCCCCTAGACTCGCCAAGTTTTGTTAGGATTGGCGTAAATGTAGAAGTTTAATAAGGATGTTGTGTGGTGCACTTAACCATGTAACAGTGAAGTGTACTAATAGGGTGCCACAGCACTTAATTAAAATGTTTAATTTATTACTCTGGTGTGTTTTGCACTTAAAGATATTTGTGCAAAACAAAATGCAGTGCAGTCCCCACTCTCTTAGATTGGCATAATACGCAAATTATATATTCAGCATCTTATAGCAATATGCAAATAAAACATCTACATATTTGCAGCTTCATCAACACAAAGCATTTCTTTCGCGCCTGTTTTCTACAGGCACGCCAAGACGAAAGGATTCTTGACGAATACGGTTTCTCCTCTTTTGGAATTTATGGTACAAAAGAGAACACTGAGATCTCTCTCACAGACGGATAGATGAGAGAAAGAGACAGAATACTACTCAAAGGCAGAATAGAAATTTTTTTTAATTAAAAAAAATTTTTTTTTAAATTTTTTCTAATTTTTTTTAAAATTTTTTTTTTCAACGTTTATTTATTTTTGGGACAGAGAGAGACAGAGCATGAACGGGGGAGGGGCAGAGAGAGAGGGAGACACAGAATCAGAAACAGGCTCCAGGCTCTGAGCCATCAGCCCAGAGCCTGACGCGGGGCTCGAACTCACGGACCGCAAGATCGTGACCTAGCTGAAGTCGGACGCTTAACCGACTACGCCACCCAGGCGCCCCTCTAATTTTTTAAATAAATTTATTTATTTGGGGGAGACAGAGTGGGAGAGGGCAAGAGAGAGAGGGAGACGCAGAATCTGAAGCAGGCCCCAGGCTCCGAGCTCTCAGCACAGAGCCCGACATGGGACTCGAACCCACAAAGCATGGGATCATGACCTGGGCCGAAGTCAGACACTCAACCGACTGAGCCACCCAGGCGCCCCAGAGTAGAAATTTTTGTACCAGGAGCTGATTCATAGAAATGTGAGCTTATCTACCTTCATGGTGGGATTGATAAAATTCCTTTTAGATGAATATGAGTTAGCCTCATTGGCATCTTCTACATGAGCCAGCAGACTTTGATTAAATCTAGTTGCCTGTGTCGACTCAGTTTAGTTTGGTTCGCTTTGAAGTGCAGTTTTCTTTCTCAGAGTTAGCCAGACCAAGGTGAGGGCCCAGTTGAGCAGAGACCAGTGGCAAAAGTCTTTCACCCAACACTTACCAGTCTGTTTACTCCAGGAACCACCCCCTGGTTGCACCGTTTCCAGTGGTCGCTCTAGAATGAGTGGTTCTCCACAAGGCTCCTCCGTGTGGCCAGTCCATACACTTGCCAGGGAGGTATCCCCAGTCAGCCTGCAGTGGAATCACCCGGAGCGTTTGCACAAGCGAGATTCCTAGCCCCAAGTCCAGTCCTGTAAATCATGCCAACAGGACCCAGGAAGTTTGCATTCTATCACGGACCTCAGATCATGGTGATCCGACGCTAAACCACTGCTGTAAATGGTACCCTCTCGACAGACTTCATCTCCTAGGCCTTCTTATTCCTTCTCTCGCTGCCGCCTTAGTTCATATGCTCAGCGTGGCTACTTACAGTAGCCTCTTAATTGGTCTCCTGGTTATCCTCTTTACTATAATCCATATACACGAAAAAAAATTCAGATCTGATAGTGTCAGGTCCTTCATAACATCCTACAGTAGGTGCCTATTTCCTAGAGGATAACTTAGTCTCTTTACTAAGACAAGTGGGGCTCTCACCAGCCTTGTCTCCTGCCTCCCCCACTCAGATGCCGCTTGTAGGCGGAAACTTTTGCGGTTCTCTGAACACACTCGGCCGTGCCACAGCCCCAGGCCTCTGCTCGCGTTCTAGCATCTCACTGGAATGAACTCCCCTCACCCTACCCCTGGCTCTCTGGCAAATACCTACTCATCTTTAACATAAGAGCTGATGAATGACCTCTTCCATGATGACTTACCTAATACTCCCAACTTTGCGGCACCTGCTACCTTCCTCCCATCTGTATTAACTTTGACGACAGCACTTGTGACACTCCACTGCAGAATATGTTGACACGTCTATCACTCCCTTGAAGGCGCAGCCCCTGTCCTATTACTCTTGGTATCCGGAGTCAGAACATATTCCTGTTTTCCAGAGTAAATGATTGAACCCATGAATTGTACAACAGGGAGCCTCAATTTATTCCCAAGCTAAATTTGCGGCTTGAAAGTTGGCTGGGTCATCTTTCAGTGATATGTATCTTGGGGGTTTTTTCGTGTTTAGAAGATCACACAAAAAATGAAGCAACTTGGAGTTTCCCGTACGTGAGCGGGTTCAATCCAGTTTGACTAATAAATACTAAAAGTAGAGAAAGCCCACAAAATGCTCCTTCCCTTCAGGATAGGAAGATTAAAAAAAAAAAAAAAAGACACAGAGAGGGAGAATCAACGAGTGTCTTTGTTATATAAATCTCAGGGTACATTGGGTAAATGAGCAATCTATGTGGCAAATGTAACTGATCTTTCTGGAGAGTTATTTGATTTAATTGGTTGATTTAATTTCCCAGCAAATGAAATCTGAAAATACTATCCCTGAGAATACTTGCTTGCTACAAATCCCTTCTCTTATAGAAACCTCATTTATTTCAGTCAATTTCCCATCATTCCTTCTCTTGGTCTACAGTGTGATGTCGTTATTTCCCAGTTTTCACTCAAGGTTACAGTTCAAGGATCAAACATAAAAAGTTGAAGACTTTCAATGCCACCGTCCAAGATAATTTCAGAGTCAGTTGTTGCCCTCAAAGTCACATGGGTTGCAGGTGGGAATGTAAAATGGAACAGCCACTTTGGAAAACAGGGTGGCAGTTTCTTCACATGTTAAATGGAAACTCACTATATGACTTTCATCAATTTCACTGCTGGGGATTTACCCAAGGAGAAATGAATTCCGTGTCTACATAAAGACGCATGCATGAATGTTCCCAGGAGCGTTTATGAATAGCCAAAAAGTGCAAACAACCCGAATGTCCATGAACTGGTGGATAGACAAAATGGGATGTGTCCATACAATGAGCTACTATTCAACGAACGATTCAGAGAAATGGAATGCTAGTGCATTCTCCCACACAGATGAACCTCAGAAACATGCTAAGTGAGAGCAGACAGACGCAAAAGTACTCATCAGGTACGATTCCATTTATATGAAATGTCTAGGAAAGGTAATTTATAGGTACAGTCATCAGAGTAGTGGTTGCCTGGGATGGGGGGGTGGGGGTAGGAGCAGACACTGACTGCAGACAGGCTTGAGGCAATTTTGGGAAGTGATTGAAATGTTTTCAACTGGATTGCGGTGATAGTTGCCCAATTCTATACGTTTACAAGTCACCATTGAATTGTACAGTTATAACGGGTGAATGCTAGGATGTGTAAATTACGCCTCAAGAGACCTATGAAAATGGTTGACATTGGCATTTTGTTACCTTCATATATTTATTTAAGTGATATTACAGGTTTAAAAATCTTTCCCAGGTAACTTTTTTTTTTTAAGTGTTTAATCACAGAATCTAGATTTTAAGTTGGTTTCTTTCCTCTTGCACAAACCCCCGGGACTCTTCACCTTTATACCGGTGGAGACATATCCCGACTGTACAAACTTTGTTCTCCTTCCAACTAATTAAGCTCTGGTGACATCAGCTGTATTTGCAGTGCCCCCGATTCAGGCCACGATACTGATTAAATTCCTGAGTGATTAGAAATGCAAATTACCAGGCTTGCTTCAGCGACAGGCATTGCTGCCTGGCTCTAGAACAGTAGAGGAGATACCATCTACCTCATCTCAGGTAATGGGATGCTTTTGAGTCTGGTCTGAGTCTAATGGGAAGATAATATTAACTATGAATGATTAGGACTTACCTATTTCACATGGGGCAGTGCTCCATTTATAGAGGCCGCATGATTCTAGGTGGCTCTTGCCGTGTGGTCGCCTTGAGAAGTAGCAGTGGGATAAAACAACCCAAGTTTTGAGGGTTGGGTGGAACCGAGTTCAAATTCTGCCTCTGGCACTGGCCAGTCGTGTGATCTTTGGCTAATTAGTTAATCTCTCTGAGCCTGTATATCTTCATCTGTAATAGGGGATTGGATTCTCTCTTCCAAAGGATTTGAGAGCTGATTTAATAAGATCAGTTAGGTCTCTGGGCCTAGCATACAGGAGGCATATCATAAATGGAATCTACTCGTGGGATAGCTTAGAGAAAGTGGGGTATCTTGACTCTTCACTCATTTGACAAATACTAAGCGCTCACCGTTCGTTTATTCCTTTAATCTGGCAAATATTTACGATGCCCAACGTGCTATATATTCCTGGTGGCATTCTTAGTGTGTAGGATACCTCGATGAATTTAAAAAGACAAAAATCCCGGGCGCCTGGGTGGCTTAGTTGGTAGAGCGTCCGACTTCAGCTCAGGTCATGATCTTGCGGTTCACAAGTTCGAGCCCCGCATCGGGCTCTGTGCTGACGGCTCAGAGCCTGGAGCTTGCTTCCGATTCTGTGTCTCCCTCTCTCTCTCTGCCCCTCCCCAGCCCGTGTGCTGTCTCTCTATCTCTCGAAAATAAATAAAAACATTTAAAAAATTAAATAAAAATTAAAAAACCCCCAAATCTGTACCATAGCAAAGCTAACTTAGAAAATACCTATAAACATAATAAATAACCAGATTTTTGTGATCTGCTACAAAGAGGAATGCCCAAAGGGGGATCTAGAATGATGGAGTTGGTGGGGGGAGGGATGGGCTGCAATTTAGGGTGATGAGGGCAGGGCTCACTAAGTGGGTAAACAATGAGCAAAGCCTCGGAGGAGATGTGGGGAGCTCACATCGTGCCGCAGATATCTGGAGAAGAGCCTGCTGGGCCCGGTAAACAGCCAGTACAGAGGTCCCCAGGCGGAAGGTACCAGCACCTTCAAGAAGTGCCAGGAGACCAGTTACCACGCTGGACACTAGCTATACAATGGTAAGTGTAACAGCCAGAACTGAGTTCAAATTCTGCCCCCGCCACCTACCGGCTCTGTAATCGGTGGCTAATGATTTAATTCCTCTGAGCTTCTACCTCTCCGTTTATAAAGTGAGATCCGAATAGCTCTCTCAAAGGATTATCGGTCCCAAAGGATTAGAACATTTACCCCAGTCGTCTCTGCAGCCAGAATTTGTAGACCGTGCTCCAGGAGAAGAGGAACTGTTTGGTTTCGGTCTGGTTCTGATCCATTTGGTTGCATCGGGCACCCTCCGGCTCCAGCGTGGTTGGCGGGGCAGCCAGGGGATGGCACTGGCTGCGGTCGAAGGGCCATTTGGAGACGTAGAAAGGGATGAGAAAGATAAGCTTTAATTTATTCACTCAGCCAATAGATACGGGGCTTCCGCTTCGTGGGGAAGTAAATTTACCTGTGGAGGGTAAATGTGGCAAGGAGTTTTCAATACTGGGATGGCCATACATTTTATACGTATACAAGTGTTTCTGTGTATCTTAGAATCAACTGCGCAGAAAGGTGACTCAGGTGCTTAGGCGACTTTTATCAGAGACGTCTGGCGAATGTGGGTTGTGAGCTGGAGGTTGACAGCTTCAGCATTAGCCCCGCCCCTTATTATTCTTTTTTAATGTTTATTTATTTTTGAGGGACAGAGACAGAGTGCAAGTGAGGGAGGGGCCGAGAGAGAGAGGGAGACACAGAATCCGAAGCAGGCTCCGGGCTCCGAGCTGTCAGCGCGGAGCCCGACGCGGGGCTCGAACTCACCGACCGTGAGATCATGACCTGAGCTCAAGTCGGACGCTTAACCGACTGAGCCACCCAGGCGCCCCCACATTCGTCCTCTTGAATGTGTCTCTCATAGTCTCTGGTGTTTTGAAAAGCATATTGGATTCTGAGTCAGAAGACCTTGTTTTCACAGCCGCCCCTTTACCTTTTAGCTGCATGGCTTGGGCTGGTCATTGAGCTTTATTTATTTATTTTTTTCATTGATATAATGGAAATAAAACCTCTGCATCGCTGGCCGCCCAAATGTCAGAGGTCCAGTGAGGAAATGGATTTGGAATCATCTGATAAGCCAAAAAACTGAACACAAGATGGGGCAAGGTGCAGGGCGTTGCTAAAGAAAAGAGGCTGATGGGGACTGGGGAGTGGTCAGTTATCTGTTGCGGGAAAGCACGGTTTTGGCATTTCTCCACAGAGTAGACATTTGGTGCTAATTTATGCACATTAGTTAATTTTGTGCTGCTGGGCGCTCAGACGGGGCTCCCTGGTGGGTGTGCCATCCATGACAGAATGGAGAAAACCATGTGGCTGAGTACTGTGATCCTTCCAGGGACGGGACTGAAGGAGACAGGCGCTGGAGGGGCACGGGCTTGGCTGACGGTTTCAATAAGTCCTCTGATTGAGGACACCCTGTGGTGTCCTAGGAAGTGGGATGAATAGAGAAAAACCTCCCCCACCTCCCCCCCAAAACCCCCCACAAACCTGTCAGGTTCATTTTCAACCCAGCTTTCTAATCCTCTGGGTTTTGCATTCCAGGCATGTAGGAATACAGTCGCTCATGGTGACTGGTGGTAGTGTGCCCTTCTTTCCAAGCTCCGAAACCATCTGGGGTAGCTGCGAGTGAGAAGGGAAAAGTGGCATCCTTTTCAGTAGGAGAGAAACACTTTCAAGAGTCAAACTTTAGGCACGCTCTGGGAGGCAGGAGAATTATTCAGGAGAAAGGCAGCCAGGTGCTCCGTACGATCATGTGTCCGATTGTCGCGGACACGGAGGGTGGGTGGCAGAGAGCCGCTGAATCTGAAGAATCAGTGAACCTCCTTGTGGACGTGATTCAGGTAAACCAGAGATTCCCCCGCATTCCTGGGCCCGCTCTCCATCCTGTCAGGGGCTCGTAAAGAGGAGCAGGGGTTTTGCATCTTTCTCTGCCTTCCGGCGCTCATCCCAGGGCTTGGGCTCCACAGTGGATCCTGACACGTGCTTGGATGGAATGGGGGCACTGGTCTGGTCCTGTCCACACACGGAGGCTGGCTAGGGAAGGAGTGTAGTCCCTGAGTTCTCTGTGGGTGCTTAACCTCAGTGTTCCGTAATCTTTGATGTCTCGGGAAGATTTTCGTTTAATTCGGAGATAAAAATAGTTCTCTTCTTTGGCGCCCATTCATTAAAAAAACAAAGAATATATATATACACACGTTGTGTATATACGTGTATATGTGTGTGTATATATATATATATATACACGTGTATATATGTGTGTGTGTATATATACACGTGTGTATATATATACACAGAGAGAGAGAGAGAGCGCATGAGTGAGCACCCGCAGGCGAGGGGCAGAGAGGAGGGACAGAATCCCAAGCAGGCTCCACACCACCCGTGCAGAGCCTGATGCGGAGCTTGAACTCACAAACCGTGAGATCATGACATGAGCCAAGACCAAGAGTCGGATGTTTTAACAGACTGCGCCACTCAGGCACCTCCCCCGCCTCCCCCGTTCATTCTGAATGTGTTTGTTACACCAACAGTGGGCTAGGAATGGACCGGAATCGGCAGGCAGAGCTTCCCCGGGGGCGCTAAGGCAGGCCTGCAGAGGCTGGGGTAGTTTACAGGGATTTCCCAAGATGGTGGTAAGTTTCGCAGAGTGGTAAAATATGGAAAAGCAATTTTGGTAGCATTTAGACATCTTCAGTTCTATTTGAACACTCACTGTATGGCTTCATCCATAATCTTCCGGACTCCTGTAATGACTTTTTGAGTGCCTGAAAGTCTTTGAATAGTCTCTACCACCTGAGTATACTGGGGCAGCTACGAACAATCCACTTCCCAGATTTACCTGTTACAATGTACTGGTATCTTAAAAAAAAAAAAAAAGAAAAAAGTCCTAGAATTAGTTCAATTACATTTTAGCCTTGATTTGTTTGGCATCAGTGATATTCTCTGCATTGCCTGCAGTGTAAAATGTTAGGCTTTTTTTCCTTTTAGTTTGATGTGCTCGTATATTTTATATTTTTTCTAATGACATAGGAAGCATCTGTGATTTTAATCTTTACATCTTTTTTTTTTATTTAAAAAAAAATTTTTTTTTCAACGTTTATTTATTTTTGGGACAGAGAGAGACAGAGCATGAACGGGGGAGGGGCAGAGAGAGAGGGAGACACAGAATCGGAAACAGGCTCCAGGCTCTGAGCCATCAGCCCAGAGCCTGACGCGGGGCTCGAACTCACGGACCGCGAGATCGGGACCTGGCTGAAGTCGGACGCTTAACCCACTGCGCCACCCAGGCGCCCCTAATCTTTACATCTTAAAAATCAGGTATTAGGTGTTGTTTAATAGAAAGTGATTTATTTTACTGGAAGGTGTTTTAAAAAGCCCATATTTAATACCTTCCATAACATTTTATCATTTTAAACATAATTAACGACTTTTAATTAATTTTCTCACTAAGTCTCAAATAGAGCCTCCTGAATTCTTTCCACCTTATCCCCCCTCCCCCATGCAATTGCCATAATTTACCGTGTGTGTCATGACGCGAAAAAGGGCAACCACAGCTGTAAATGATCCTTGTTGCAATTTTTTTTGGTCCAGTTTTTCAGACGGGATATAAGTGGCAGGCATGTTAATCTTGGGTGGAAGGAATCTGTTAGAAGAATCCAAGATGTTGCTATTTTCATTTTTACAGTTCCATTTGCTACATGAAATAAAGAGGGCAAGTGAAATTCGAGGATGTCTCACAGTGATGGACACCGTCTGACGAGACTGGATGTGTTTCTGCAGCTTCTTGCCTTGCCAGCTGGATCTCCTTGCTTCTTCCAGGAGAGAAAAGGTTGAAAGAGCCAACGGGAACTGAGAAGGTAAATGTCACCGCATCCAGCCTGCCACCATAGGAAATTAAACATGGATCTAACAGATTTCAAAGTGTCATAGTCATACAGTTCATGCAACTCATTACGCCGCGTTTCAATGAAAAGTAAGTGATAACCCTCCTATTTAAAAATAATTGAGCAAGTGTTTTCATATTGAACTGAGGCACTTCATGTCTGTTGAATAATACACCTAATATGGGAGTAAAAACACGAAATGGATCTGAAACTGACCTTAGATTACCCTTCCAGCATGCTAGAAGTGTGTGCAAGGCGTACCCCCTTTTCTTCTTGGAGGGTCGGGGCGAGAGGTCAGGGCTGAGAAAGCGTACCTGCAACTTTGAATGCCCTCGCCCCTCCCAGGGCACAGGGGTGGGGACAAGGCGTGAAGTCTGCCGTCTCAGGAGTGAGACAAGGTTGGGGTTACACTTACACGAAAACATGATTTGTTGTTTGTCTAAAATTCTAATTTAATTGGGCATTCTGTTTGCAACTGGCAACTCTGCTTGGGAGGAAGTTGCACAGAGAGGGATCTGGGAGAACATTAACAAGCAGAAAAGAAGGAGTCTACGAAGTGGTGGGTGAATATCAGGGTGGGGTGGGGGGGAGGTAACATCATTTCTGTGTGGTGCCCTTGGAATGAGGTTTGCATAGGACTTCTGAGGACACCACAGGGGCAAGGTGCTGGTCAGCGAGGGCGTCCGGTGAGATCAGTGTGGATTCTTGAAGACCAGAAATTAACCCAGTGAAGGAAGATGGTGGGAGTTGAGGAAGGGTTTTCCAGGCAGAACAAAACATGTCCAAAGGCAAACAGGGATGAAACAGACCAGGATCCACTTCCGTGAAGCCCTCCTGGTCCCACCCAAGGGCAATTCGTCCCTCCTGGTCCCACCCAAGGGCAATTCGTCCCTCCTTGCCCTGTGCCTTCCTGGACCTTGATTGGAGCCTGATTCCCCTCTCTCTTCTCCTTTCGGTTGTTGAGATACCTGTGATGTGGGTCCCATCAAGTTGCAGGCATGGGACAGACCCAGACTCATGCTGAGCCATGCAGCCAACAGTGGACCTAGTTGAACAGACCCCACTTTTTCAGAAGATTGAAAACAAACACATCGGGGCGCCCGGGTGGCTCAGTCGGTTGAGCAGCCGACTTCGGCTCAGGTCATGATCTCGCGGTCTGCGAGTTCGAGCCCCGCGTCGGGCTCTGTGCTGACAGCTCAGAGCCCGGAGCCTGCTTCTGATTCTGTGTCTCCCTCTCTCTCTGCCCCTCCCCCGCTCATGTTCTGTCTCTCTCTCTGTGTCAAAAATAAAGAAACATCAAAAAAAAGAAAGAAAAGAAAACAAACACATCAAATGTTTCCACAGTTTTTCAAGCAAGGCAAAATCTGCATGTACGTATAGGTACTTAAGTAAACACAGAGAACTGATTTATACATCGGACCATACGTATCTAGGATTGTTTCCCCACAAGAGAAGTAACACCATGAAAGTAAACCAAAAGGGAAAAAATAAGTCCAATTTGTTAAATTCTCTAAGATTTATCCTCAAGCCAACCCACACTGCGTACGTGTGTGAAGTGAATTCTCTACTGCACGACTCAGCAGTCTATTGCCTTCGAATGTTATCTTTTGGAGGAGAGGTTGTCCTGTGCCTTGTGTGTGATTCTTTTATCCCCGTGCTTATGGTCCTCGCCTGCTTAAAGTTCTTCAACTTACGGCTCTGCGTACGTAGATAAGTAGGACCATGCTTTCTGCCCTTCAGGGCGCAGAAGCTGGGGAGGCTGGGGTGTATGTGGAGAGGAAACTTTCTGGCTGCCCTCTTCCCACCACTGATTCAGAGGCGTGCTCGCCCAGAGATAAGAACATCAAAAAGGTGGCTTCTCTGAGTCGCTCTGAGATGTAAATAAACTTCCCTTTTGTTTAAAAAAAAAAAAAATGCTCCTTTCCAGGGTCACCTGGGTGGCTCGGTCAGTTAAGTGTCTGACTCTTGATTTCTACTCAGGTCAGGATCTCATGGTTCATGGGGTCCAGCCCCACACTGGGCTCAGTGCTCGAGACTCTTTCTCTCTCCCTCTCTCTGCCCCTCCCCCCTCAAAGTAAATAAACTTAAAAAAAAAAAAATGCTGCTTTCCCCCGCTGTACCAGCCAGAATAAGTGGTTGTGATTGTGGTTGTCGGTGTTTTTCATTTTGTTGGTGGGGGCGGGGCGGGGGGAGGCTATTTGGGGAATTCTACTTTGCAGAGCAGCTAAGAGTTCTGAGTGGTGGGAACCTTTCAACTCTAGGAGCGTGCATCTTGTCCCTGAAGTGAATATCGTGCGTTGTTTTTCTCTTTCCTTTTCTTTGCGCATTTCCTCAAAGTGCTGGCCATCCAAGGATTTGACCTAGACTTCTGAGGACCTACCTTGGCTTTACTTTACCTGCGAAATGCCCGTATCTGGCTCTACGCTCCGTCTGGGAAATTTGCCTTTTTCGGCACCTTGCAGAGAGCCTCGTCTCCTTTGCCGTTCTTGGCCCTGGTGCCTCTCTTCCGGGGGCAGAAGGAATAAAATACCAGGCTTTCCTGCGGGCCCCACCGACGGTCGGTTTCTGCTCTCCTGCGCCACCTGCTGTCACCAGCTCCAAGTGCAGCCTTCCCGGTCTCCAGCCCCAGGCCCCCCCACGGGAGCCGGAGCCAAAATCTCAGCCCAAGCTGACGTTACTTAGGCTGCCAGATTTCTGTCCTGGTCTTATCTGTGCTGCCTCCACTGGCTCGCTAGATCAGAATCCCAAATGTCCCCACATGACTTGCCTCGAGTCACGCAGACCCTGAGCTCCTTGGCCGGAAAGGAGGGAGCCTGCCAGTCCTGGGGGTTGGCGACTAGCCCCTCCAGCAGGTCAGTGGAGGCCAGCCTCTGCCCCCGCAGTAAAAATGCAAATGAATTTTTTTTTTTTTCTCAGTGTCAATATACACATGGCACTTATCCTTTAATGGGCTCTCTCCAGCATGTCCCCAGCATGCTCCCTGATTGGGCCACTAGTTTTTTCACCAGCTGCTCAGGACTTTGAAACTTTGTTTGTGTTTTAAGCACTCCGAACTTTTCCACGTTTTCAAAACGTCATCATTCTAACCGAGGGACCCCAAAGCAAGTAGGGTGTTGCTTTGCATTAGCTAAATTAAGTGACCCCACTCTTTCCTCTTCTAGGTTGAAAATCTCTCGATGCAGGATGTAGGTATTCGTCTATTTTCCATCATACAGAGCCTGGCATATAGTAGGTGCTTCCCGAAAACTTGCAGAAAGTCCTTTTCTGTTTGTCTATTAAAAGTAAAAACTGTCGGGTCTGAGATTCTGAGGGCTCATTCCTGATGTAAGCCTGGAAGAAATAAAACTGACCCAGTAGAAAGAAATGATGAGTGATAACAGTGATTTCTACTATTATTGTGATAAGAATGAGGACGTAAGCCATTGTGGTCTCATGAGGTTAGAAAAAGTAGCAAGACTGGGTGGGCTTAGTCAGCTCAGGCCATGATCTTAACGGCTCATGAGTTCGAGTCCCGCGTCGGGCTCTGGGCTGACTGTGCAGGGCCTGCTTGGAATTTTCTCTCTCCGCCCCACCCCTGCTCTCCCGAGCTCACTCTCTTTCTCTCAAAAGAAATAAATAAACGTAAAAACAAAAAAGAAAAAAAGGTAGTAAGGCATGTGCGCAGTTGGGTCGGAGATTGAACCTCCCTCAGCAAAGTTTGCAGGACATTTGGATAAAAATACAAACGAGGGCTTATCCCAGCAGCTAGGCTAAAGAGAGAGACACATCCATTTAGTTAAGTAAACATTTATTGAACTCTTACGTTGTGCCAGCAGCATACTGGAAGCCGGGGTTAAGCTGTGCTTCTCTGAGCACAGAGAAGACTGAGACAGATAGATGATTTCAATGCCGAGAGAGATGTGTACCTGGGATGTTGTGGGTGTGTGATGAAGGGACACTAACTGCAACTCTGCAGCCAGGGAAGGCTTCCTGGAAGAAGTGGTGTTTATACTGAGTTTTACCACCGGGTGGGAGATGTCTAGGGGAATGAATGCAGTTAGTGCATTCCAGGAAAGGCGGGCAGCTAAATTAACTGATGTAGAAACATCTTTAGATCATACAAGATCCTTCCTGCCATTCCGAGTCGAGTCCTCTGGGAAACGCTGTTGTCCCGTGGAAATGCCTTACAGTCCTGGTGGCCAAAGGGGGCTCGGTTCTCTGTCCCATGTTGGACTCGTCACCTCATTGGGACAGCCTCTCGTGGATTTAGGAGGGAAAAGTTAAAGGAAGGAATCTCATTGCCCTCTGCAGTCAAGGGTCATGATCCTTCAAGCAGCCTCTCTGCCCCATCGTTCAGGGCACCACAGAGCTGGCATGCCCGTGACCCATCACGCCTGGCGCATCTGAGGACTGCCCGCAAAGCCATGCCATCCAGGAGGCTGCCCGGAGGAAGGCTAGGGCTGGAGCCTGACTGTTGGGTCAGAGAAAAGAAACAGACAGCCACCTAGAAACTCTCACAGCAGCTGCTTGTTGAGTGCTGAAAGATTATAGCACCGGGCCCCATTGTACAGTTGGGAAGACCGAGGCTGACGAGTGTGGAGCCACCTCCCAGGTCCTGGGAGTAACGGGCAGCTACTGTATACTTATGTAGCTTCTTGTTTCTTACGACAGCGCTGCAGCTAGGACCTCTGGGTGGGAACCCGGGAGAGGCATTTTCTTCCCAAGAAAGGAGTGCTTTCGGAAACGGCAGGCCAGTGCGTAGCGGCCTGTATCCATCGGATACCCTCCCTGCTTATTACGCTGGCATCGTGGGGTGGGGGTTCCCAGCTCCGCCAGGGAGGTCATTCAGTCCCAGCCATGCCAGCTGGTGTCCTCGAGGCCCCGGACCACCACCAGAGAAAGGAATCTGAGGGCAAACAAAGAGTGCCGCCTCCGTGGCTGCGGACCGGAGCCCTCCACGCGCACTTGCCCGAGGCGGGCCCCCGTGGGGCTGGTGCCAGGCTCTGTGCCCTTCTCCACCCCTTCCTGAGCCCCCCGGCTCATCTGCTTGCTTTCCGAACTGCAGCCATCCTGAATGGGTCTTTGTGTGCGCCCCAGGAGCTGGCTCCGGAGAGCCCTGCGAAATGCTGGACAGAGACGTCTCCTTCGGATCCAGGCACGGCTGGGCGCGGTGCCCGTCTCGTGGGAGGCGGCCTTTCTTGTGCCGCCCTGTTGCTCCCTATCTGGGAGCGAGCCGCGACCTGGATGAACGGGAGAAACGTTCCGCACCCTTGCCCAGAGGGGTCATCGGCAGGGCCGTGGAGATGGCCTTGGTCTCCTCCCCTGAGCCGTCTTTCCCACGGTCCCCCCTTGCCACTGCGCCCCCAGAGATGACTAGTACCAAAGAGACAGTTAAATGGCCTCCCCTTATGTGCCAGGCATTGTGCTAAGGGTTGCATCCCATTCCGTCAAAGCTTCCCAGCGAACCTGCGAGCGACCTCGTCTTACTAGCCCCATTTTACAGGTGAGGAAACCGAGCTTGGAGCCGCTAAGCAACCTGCACTGGAAATTCCGGACGCAGATTGGGTGGCTCTCTGCCCCGGCTCCCTCCTTGCGGCTCTCCAGGCGGCTCTCCCAGACATGGGTGTCCTAGGGCCACTTCACGCCTGGCTCCCTGGGGGATCACCACGCTCCGGAGTGCTGGCCGCCTCGGGGGGGCCCACGGGGAGGCAACGTCTGGTTCTGGCAAAATGCAGACAGCCGCTTGGCCTTCCGAAGTCATTCTGTTTACACTGTTGCCCTTTGTGCCTTTTTTTTTTTTATATTTAAATCAAGAGTAATGTTGTGTTTGATAAGAGAAGAAACTAGGGATGTGTAAGGAAAAGCTTAGGCTACAATCCCATATGGGAACTTTTGCTCAAGGACCCTCCCCTCCCCCCCAGGAAATAATATGGTATTGCGCGGCAAACGCTGGATGAGGGCTGGGGCAGAGGATTCCTTCCGGGGGGCTTGTGGCCCCGGTTCGGTGACTGACTGCACCGCTCTGGGCTCGTGTCTCTCCTGCGGGACACGAGGGGATAGAATGAACTCCAGGCACCTGACTCTGCAGCAGTCTGTGCAGGTTGAAGAGGAGGCACGGATCCTGCTTTCATTTTTTTCCCAGTAGAAAGAACCGGTGGTAAGGAAAGCATCTGTATTCGCCTACCTGGCCTCCCTTAGCTTGAGAGGTGTGACCTATGTAGCATTCTTAGGGAGCCAAGCCCGGTGACCCTTTTGGGGGACAGAAATGTTAATCATGACCTTTAGAACAGCTCTGTTACTGGGGCGCCTGGGCGGCTCAGTCGGTCAAGTGTCTGACTTTGGCTCAGGTCATGATCTCGCGGTTGGTGAGTTCGAGCCCTGCATCGGGCTCTGTGCTGATAGAGCCCAGAGCCTGCTTTGGATTCTCTGTCCCCCTCTCTCTCTGGCCCTCCCCCACCCACGCTGTCTCTCTCTTGCTCTCTCTGTCTCTTTCTCTCTCTCTCAAAAATAAACATTAAAAAAAATTTTTTTAATAATAAAAATTAAAAAAAAAAAAAAGAACAGCTCTGTTACCTGAGCCAAATGGTCAACTGGGAGGGGCTGTATTTCTGTTTGCAAAGAGGCTATGACCAATCAGTGGTAAAACAAGCAAAAAACAACTAGAGAAACGCAGGTTAGATCTATTTTTATTTAAAAAAAATTTTTATGTTTATTTATTTTTGAGAGCGAGAGAGACAGAGCATGAGTGGAGGAGGAGCAGAGAGAGAGACACACACACAGAATCCGAAGCAGGCTCCAGGCTCTGAGCTGTCAGCACAGAGCCCGACGCGGGGCTCAAACTCACGGACCGTGAGATCATGACCCGAGCCGAAGTCGGCCGCTTAACCGACTGAGCCACCCAGGCACCCCCAGGTTAGATTTTAAGAACCTCCCACTCGGGCAATGTGTTGGGGGTAATCAGGCAAATTATAAGTTGTCCTCCAGAATTTGTTTGCTTGCTTCCTGTTTTCTTTTATCTTTCTTTTCGTTTTAAAAATGAGTTCGGTCTTGACCTCCCTAAGCTATAATGACTATAGTCCATACATCTTCTGAGGATTGGGGAATGATTATTATAGGCTGTCATGAAGGGAGTTTCCTTTATGTTGATCATCGACACGTGATAAGAAACTCTAGAATTGGGATCCTCAGAAGTGTGCGTGATACGTATGGGGTGTTCCTCCCCTCGCTGTGAAGAGGTAACGCCCACCGGTAGCCATGGTCGCGTCAAGCCTCAGAAATGGCAATATTGTAATGATGGGTAACATGACCCATTTTTTGTGCCTCGTTCTCCAAGTTGCTTTCTTTAGTCTTCACGCACTGCTCTGGTATCTGCCCTATTTCCATGGGCACGTTCCTCCGTTAAACCGTTGCTATCCTCATGGATTATTAGTAGAGTCTAATTGTGATGATATATGAGAAATACTTGTTCTGAGTAACGGAAGCATAAGGACAGCAGAGGGATACCCCTCACAATCAAGGATAATAGCCTGTAGATGATTAAGGGCCTAAGATGCTGGGTGTTACACGCACAAAAGTCACAAACATCTGTTTGCTTACCTCTCGGCTCCTTCCCCCATTTACTATGTTGCCCTTCTTTGGTGTTTTCCTTGGGAGTCCCTCGTTCCTTTTTTTTTTTGCTTTGCTAGTCTCGTTTCCGTGAGTGGAACTCGCTATTAAAACAACAGTTGAAGACAGCACATTCGAGAACCTGAGGGATAATTCAGGGAAGATGTCAGAAAGGGCTTCCTGACTGGGACAAAGAGCGTAAAGAGGAGAGAAACCCATTTGGATAGTGCATGTATAGTTCACCTCCAGTGCCTGGGCTCCATGAAGTGGGAGCAGTTTTCTGGGTCTCGGTCCTTTACTTACGGAGTGACGTGTGAGTCGCTGGAGAACTTAATCTTTGTGGACAAAGCTGTCCGTTCATTTGTTGGACTTTGATCGGGAGGCAATGCAAAAGCCCCGTGTTTGGGCAGAGACCAGTAGGCAAGAGACTTTCATCAAGAGTTTGGGAACAGAAGAGGGGCGTCCGGAAGACTCAACTGAGAGTCACATGTGAAATGGATTACAGGTGGGGAGACAGGATTCCTGGGAAACCAATGGGAAGAGGTAGCAAAAGCCAGACAGAGAAAAAGGACAATTGCAGCGGGAAGAAAAGAAAGGGATTAATGCAAGAAGACATGGCGAATGAGTGGTCAGAGCTTGGCGGCTCAGCAGCTGCGAGGGAGGGCTTGGCCAAAGGAAGGATGAACTGTGACACAGTCACTAGCTGATGTCCCCAGGGAGCCGCTGGGCACTTGTCCAATGGCCAGTGGGAGTAAGTGGACTTTCTACACTTTCCTTGCCGAGGAAAAAAGAGGGATCCGCAGTGGCTTGTTGTTAGCTGTGCAGACTTATCCCCATAACCTATCATTATGGGTGGAATACGGCCTTGACAGAGGGTGAGGCAAGGTCAGAAATAGGGTGTTGGACATAGGTCTGCATTTCCATGACGGGTGATGCCATTGTGTGGGTCCCATTGCCACTGCCCTGCCCCCACTCTTAACGGTGACGCTAGCTAACGCTTGGCTTGCTTTTTGAAGAGTTATTGGGGCTCTCTACACACAGAAATGGGGAGAATTCCACAAAGCATTGGGCGGGGAAAAATTTAGCAGAGAATACCACGGCAACATCCAGTGCAAACAACAGTATTGGGTAGCTTGCGGTGTTTTAAATTCTTCCCACCCTCGGTTTCTTGTCACCCATTTCCCTACTCATACATCCAGGGCCCTGCTACCGGATTTCCTTGGCTTTTTCACAGTGAAATGGGGAATGACTTACAATTAAGTTCTTTGTTCGTTGCTGTTGTGCCGCCTGAAGACAGTAGGCCTTGGGAGGTGCAGTGAAAATGGCGTCTTGTTGGCCTTCACAGTTAAAGACTGTGGCATGGGACCCGTGGGCTTGTCACACTGGCATCTCCCTGTGGGCCTCTCAGATAACCTGGCAGCACATTCTTTTATGCTGACTTCAGGGCAAGAAAGAATATTCTTTGGATAAGCAAAACCCACATGACTAAAGCTCTTACTTTAACAGAAAGGCCGGGGGGAGGGTGCCTCTTTCTGTGACCCATGTTGGTCTCTGGCCAAGGACCTATGAAATCCCCTGAAGATGAACAGCTCATGAGGGTCCAGCTGTCTTCTTAATTAAAGAAACCAGACTCTCCTCATACCCCCTTTGGTTTTCCACATCGAAAGCTGCTTTTAGCCTAAGATGGCCTTTCTTTCCTGGGTCGAAAATGCTCGTATCTACTCTTCATTAGTTGATATAGGAAAACTAAGCATCCCTGTAGTTGGGTCAGGGAAACTTCCGTTTGTAAAATCTCCTCCAGAGCATGGGGATGTGGTTATTTCCAACTGCTGGTCCCCAGGGGGGCCGGAAACTGCCGGAGAGCTTCTGGGTGAAGCAGGGCTGGGGATCCCAGGGACGTTCACTCCTTGGAGGGTGCCAGCCAGCATTAACACTCGTGCTCGCAATGCCAGGCTTTTTGAGAAGGGCATTGAAGCCAGCTTAGGTTCCTAGAATGTATTTATCCATCTGCACCTGAGATTTGCCCTCCTGATTCCTTTGTCTTCCGAATTAAAAATGGCAGGTTTAGGGGCGCCTGGGTGGCGTAGTCGGTTAAGCGTCCGACTTCAGCCAGGTCACGATCTCGCGGTCTGGGAGTTCGAGCCCCGCGTCAGGCTCTGGGCTGATGGCTCAGAGCCTGGAGCCTGTTTCCGATTCTGTGTCTCCCTCTCTCTCTGCCCCTCCCCCGTTCATGCTCTGTCTCTCTCTGTCGCAAAAAATAAATAAACGTTGAAAAAAAAAAAATTAAAAAAAAATGGCAGGTTTGACCTCAGAACCCTTTAGTTTCGCTCTGGGTAAGGAAGTTCGGTACTGAATGCCTGCTCTAGGTATCTCTGGACACGTGTGGGTCATCTTGGCCCGTGCGAACCCTTCAGATTTTCCTTTCCAACTTGACATGCTCCCCTTAAGCTATCCCTCAATGTCCTCCTCTTCGCTAGGGATACTTAGGGAATGTTACGCATTCTGATGTTAGCATAATCGAAAATAAACCGGGAGGTGAACTTATTGAAAAGTCATCATGTAACAGTCTCCAAATCAGAAACACCAACCCCAACAACCACAACTTTGGGGCAACTCCCTGTGGAATGGGATTACAAAAATGTAATTGCGATGTCGTGAGAAGGTATTGACTATTGACACAAATTGTTTTGCCCGCTTGAGGTCCCATGGGGCCTACACTGAAATCTTCTCTAGCCCTTCCTCAAGAGAGTCTTCAAGGGAGCTGACCCTGAGCCCCTCTTGCCCATTTTAAATAGCATGCGACCCTATCAAGCGAGTAAAACCAAAGGGCAAATCGGTTGTGCCTCGTCCTCTCTTTGGCAAAAGCATCCCATGCCTACCCCGCCTTAGAAGCGGAACGTGCCCTTTTTGTGTGCAGACTGTACAGAGTGGGCCCCCTGCCCTTTCCAGGGAGGGAGTGTAAGCAGATCCCTGAAGAAACCACTTGGCTCAGCAATTTTAGGGCTTGTTGTAATTGGCCTGGCCTAAAAGAACTCAGCACACTGTACGTGTGCCAAGGAAATGCAAATGCTTCCCTGAAACAGACGTTTAGGGTGGATGAGAAAAGCTGGGCTCATCTGTGAACCCAAGTAGGAGAGCAAGATGGACAGAAAGTTCAGGAAATCAGAGAGGCTCCTTAGGGACCGTGTTTTCACTTAGCCACGGGTGGTGGCCACACCAACTGAACTGGTCAGATAGGGCAGGGCGAGCGTGATCTGGAGGGAAAGATCTTGAGTAACAGGCTTTCTCCTTCCATCATGAGCCTGTTTTTCCTGAGGGGCAGGGCCAGTCTTCTTGCCCAGGCTGGCTCCCCACCAGTAATACCAGTGGTCCCCAGCTGGGCTCAGCATCGACAACCCTCCTCTGGACCCTGGGGAGTTGACTGGGGATACTTCCTACGGACTGATTACTCCTGATTCCCTATTCTCACACCCCTTTTCTATAAAAAATGGTTCAAAACTGGGAACCCAGTTTTGTATGTTATTTTTCTCCACAGCGCTCTAGAATTCTCTGCAGTCATTTTTACACTTGGCTGCCCTCTCCTCCTTCCTCATTATTTGTGTGCTCCATGAGGGCTCGCCTGCTAGTCCTGACTATATTCCTAGGGCTTACCACAGTCGTCAGCCCATAGGACTTACTAAATAAAGGCCTGTTAATTGACTAATAATAATTCAGCTTACCGTGGGACGTTTCGTAGCATGATTCTTTAGTAACCTTTTGATTTCTATTTCTGTGGCGTAGCTGAGCATATAGAAGGTGATGAGTCAACACTGGATGGATTCAGATTTTTCTGATGAATTAACAATCCTCTCCAGCCGGGAAGGTGCTGAGCTCCGAAGCTAGGAAGGAATGAGCCAGTTAGGAATGGAGAAACGAACTCCTGTGATGAGTCCAGCTTCCTTTCTGCCTTTGTCCACTCACATCTTTCGATGCCTAGGGTCTTCCTTCGCCCTCATCGTTTACCCCCATCTCTTACCATCTCTTGAGACCCCTGGATGGTCTTGGAAACAGCCCAGAGGCCTTGAACTCCCTAGCGGCTCTCTCTTCACTTCTTCCTACCTCTGAATTTCCCTTAGTGATCTCACGTTTCTCCCTTTCCCTCCATCACTAAGCTTTGCGTCTTTTCCCTTGTCCACTTAATGCCCTCTGTCCCCTCTACTGAATCACAGACCCGTTCTTTAACACACCGTTTCTTTCGTCTGCCACCCTCGCCGGGTTTCTACTCACTTTTGCCGCCCTGCCGCGGGGTCGCACCGTGCAAACAATTCAAGCACCAGCCACCTGCCAGCACCTCAGAGCTCCATACCGTTTCCTCCTCATCGACCATCTTTACCTTGTTCATTCCTCCTGCCCCTGTTCCTCCACCTCCCCGACATGCACCGGAAGGCTTGCACGCCCATGCAAAAGGTAGTGTCACACACAATTTCACCTGTACTTTCACCGCTAATGTGTCCGAATGCCTGGCCCGACGAGAGGTGGCAATTTGAAAGTTGACTATAATTCTGACTTTATAAAATCCTGATTCAGTTTAGGTCCTTGCTTCCTCCTACAGGTGTCACTTTTCTTTTTCCTTTGTTTCCCCTTCTTGCTGATGCATCTTGTGTGCGTACGTTTTGCTTCCTTCTCCATTAGAATGGCCTGTGACGGAATTAGCTTTGGAGCTCGGCATTCGGACAGAGGTCGGGCCATGCTCAGTTGACTCACCTGAATTCAGAGATGAGGGGTGGGAGTATTCAACAAGACAGCTTCTAAACATCTCTTTTTAAAACCCGAGATCCTCCTTAAACGGAACAGAGTGGAGGAGTTTTACCTTTTCCTTTGTGTTGTCCGCGATGCCGAAGGGCATTTAAATGGTCCACTTAATTAAATACCGGAATTACCTGAGAGAGTAAAATAAACAATCGTGTTCGAGGGTAAGAGAGGAAAAGGCAGCAGGCACACTTTGGGCTTAGGTGATCTTTGATGAGCATACTAGACCATGAAATCCCTCGATGGGAGCTGAATGCTCTGTGTGAAGGGTTCATGTGATTCTCCATCCAACGTCTCCTTTTGGGCCTCGTGTTGTTCATAGGCCCCACAGAGGGATCCCCAAGGGTGATTTCATTCCAGGAGGTCTGTGTGTATGGGCGTCTCTCCTTGACCGAAAGGACTTCCGACGGCAGAGCCCTCCTAGCCTTCTCCAGACGGGAAGTGGTCTTTCCAATTTTGGGTTGAGCTAGCAGAATATTTTTCTTCTAGTGAATAAAATAGCATTCTCTCTGAAGCTGCTTCCCATTGGTTCCAATCTATTCCCTGATGCTCGGCAGAGCAAAATCCCATCCCTTTTCTGTCTGAGAGTCCTTTGGGTATTTGAATTCTCCAAATCATTACTGCTGTTTTATACTTGACCCGAGTTTGTATACCAAAGTTTAAGTGTCTTCAGGGCCGGTGGCCTTTTCCATATTTAGCCCAGAGCCCAATATAGGTCTGAGAGATATTTCTTGAATCTGTGGTCGGGAACCATGTCGTGAATCAACTTATCATCATCATTTTGGTGACACATAGCTCCTTTGGCCTAGGGTGTCTGTTCTGTCTTTACACCTGTAGTGTCTGTATTGCTTATGGACGGAGAGCCCATGAAGAAGCTATGTTTTTTATTTATTTTTTATTTTTTTTTAATGTTTACTTATTTTTTTTTAACGTTTTATTTATTTTTGAGACAGGGAGAGACAGAGCATGAATGGGGGAGGGGCAGAGAGAGAGGGAGACACAGAATCTGAAACAGGCTCTGAGCTGTCAGCACAGAGCCCGACGCGGGGCTCGAACTCACGGACCACGAGGTCATGGCCTGAGCCGAAGGCGGCCGCTTAACCGACTGAGCCGCCCAGGCGCCCCTAATGTTTACTTATTTTTGAGAGACAGAGACAGCACAGGCAGGGGAGGAGAGAGAGAGAGGGAGACAGAATCAGAAGCAGGCTCCAGTCTCTGAGCTGTCAGCACAGAGCCCGACGTGGGGTTTGTACCCACAAACTGTGAGATCATGACCTGAGCCAAAGTCGGGCCCTCAACCGACTGAGCCACCCAGGCGCCCCTGTTTTTTTTTAATTATTTTATTATTATTTTATTTGTAAAGCTTATTTATTTTGAGAGGGAGAGAGGGAGGGAGCTGCATGCTTATGAGCAGGGGAGGGGCAGAAGTGGAGGGAGAGAGAGAATCTTAAGCAGGTTCCAGGCTCCGTGTGGAGCCCGACATGGGGCTCAATCTCACGACTGTAGGATCATAACCTGAGCCGAAATTAAGAGTCAGACGTTTAACCGACTGAGCCACCCAGGCGCCCCCATGAAGCTATGGTTTTTAATACATGGAGTTTTCTGATTTTATCCCAAGCTCGGTCTTCTGTGTGACGCAGTACAGAGCTGCTACCGACATCAGGGAGATCGTAGAATTTAACCGAGGTCAGTGGGAACTGGCTTGAGATCTGCTTTGCTGAAACTGACAGGAGACGTTTTATGCTGACCCCTTGGCCAGAGTTCCCTTGCCAGGACAGCTAGAAGGGTCGCTGAGGCGACGTGCTCTGGCGAGAAGAGCTCTAGGCTTAAATAGATTTAGGTTTGCTCCTTGTCTCTGCCACTTACTCCACGGTCATTTAACCACTCTGACGTCAGTTTCTTCATCTACGAAATGGAGATAACCTCACTTCACAACCAAGGTCTCAGAACTGGTATGGCAATGAAATGAGATAATGTATCACCGCACATGTGGGGAACTCTGGCCAAAGCACGGTTGTCATTCTGCGAAGTTTCTTTATTCAGTCACTCTCCGTTCCGGGAAATAAAGAGCATCCCAACAGACCATTGGTTGTTTCCCCTGCGTTCGACATGATGATGAATTCTCTCCTGCAGGCTCCGTCTGGGACTCTCTATCTGTGTCATACCCAGCACACTGTCCTCACGGCTTGGGGGGGGGGCGGGGGGGGGCGTTGTCAATCAATACAACTTAATGGTTCAGCTCATTGCCCTGCACTGAGGAAGGTCAGTGTCTTTTCTCCAGAGACAGAGCATGGTCTAGACACGTGGGACAGGGGGCAGTCAGGAAACGCGGGGCCTTCGCTGCCCTGGTGGTTTTTCTAGTGCACGGGACGCCTCCCTTCCTCAGTTGCACGAGCCTCTCGATCCTACTTGGCAGAAAGAGTAAATGCGTTTGATTTCCCACCTGCCTGCCCGGGGAAGGGAGAATGAATGAGACTCTATCGCTCTGGAGAAAGATACTGTTTGGACACACCGTCTGTTTCCATCAGGGTGGGGAGCAGTAGTAAATTGCCAGGGCTCCGAAGGGCCCTGTGCCCACGCTGGCCAGAGACCAGGAGACTGGACCTTCCTCTCCTTACTCAGACGGCAGAGACCACGCCTGTCTCTGCGGAACCCGCCCAGTGTGAATGTCCGACTGTATGATGCATTTGTGCCGGTGAGCGACCTGGGCACGAGGCGGAGGCAGACGGTTGCCAATCACCGCTTCCCATACAGAGCGTAGGCTGTGCAAGCCCCGTGACTCAGGCCACACTCACCTGGACTCGGAGACCTCCAGGCACGGAGGGCTCCGTCTCCCCAGAACCTTCCCCTGATTAATTGTGGAGGGTCTCAGCCCGCACGTCCCGCAGAGGCCGTCCTTCGCCCGCTGGGGCTGGCATCGGACTCCACACCCCTGGGGTGCGAGCGCTCGGCTCCCTGGCCCTCCTCCCACGGAGGCACGGTCCCAGCCGGGTCCTGCCTGCCATGCCCCGCATCTCCCACAAGGGGGAGCCCCCGGAGGGCAGTGGAATTTGGGAAGCTGAAGTTTTCTCCTCCTGTCCTCCGATTTTCGCGCTTGACCCAACTGTGAGGTTTCTTTGTTGCAATGTTGGGGTCTGAGATAACACTTCTGGAGGCTGCAGCCGGGAACCACAGCTGATGCCATCTTTTCTTGTCTGTTGTTAATGACCTAGCATTATAAGCTAAGGAGGAAAAGTAACAAAGAGCTTGAAGACTTTCATGGCTCCCAGGCCCTGGACAGAGGCCGGCGGTCTCCGACAGACAGAACCAAGGAGGGGCCTGTGACGGCACAGCCCAGGTAGGTGTCCGGGAGAGGACGACGGAGGGGCTCCTGGGGGTGAGGGGCACGGAGCCCTTGATGGTGGGAGGGTGGATGCAGTAGACACGGGGTGTCAGGGGAGATTAAGGGTGGGGGGTGGGGGAAGGCAGCGCAGAGAGGCCGCGGAAGGGCAGAGGGAGGAACCCCCAAAGGGGTGCAAAAGAACAAAAACGCTTGTAGGATGTGATGCAAAAGGCTGACCGCGGGGCCCGGGGCCGGAGAAGGGAGGGTTTGTGAACTGACTCAGAGGCTTAAACTAGTTTGAAGTTGGTTCCAACTCTGCCGCCCAGAAACTTCACAGGACTTCAGAGGCCGGGAGTCTGAAAGCCAGCGCTCAGCGGCACAAGAAGATTCAAAGTGAGTAGGTGTGCCTGAAGGCCCAGCTAATCGGTCTGGTTGTGTGTCAGATGGCCATACCCACTCCGGACTTGGGACTCCCTAAACTGGAAGGCATTCTGGTCGGCCGGCCTTCTCAGGTTCTCTCTGCTCCGAACCCATGTCTCAGACTTTCCCCCTCTCCTCTCCAGTCTCCTGCAGTTGCTGTCGGTAACGGACCAGGAGTCAGAAGTGCGCACTGTGCAGCTTAGGGAGATTAGCTGAAGCAAGGAGACGTCAGAATTCCCCTTTTCTTTGTCTATAACAGGGAGATAATAATATATTACTAATGAGCCTTATAGGATTTTTCTGAGGATTGAATAAGTAAGATAATGTGAATAAATGGTCCTAATAGATTATAATTGCTAGTTAAATAAAAGATGGCATTAATAATAATTAATCAGTTAATATACCCTTACGATGCTCAGCAGGGCATGTTCCTGCCGAGCTTTGGAGGGACATGTGTGTTTACTATTTGTGGGAAAATTTCAGTACATAACCCCCAATTTCCCTATCACTTTTTAGAGTAACCTCTTTGGCAGATAAGTGGGGAACTCCGTGTTCTTTCCCTCTTAGCCACCTTCCCATGTTTTCTTTGCTGGCCTCGGCTGCACGTTTCTAGTTCTGAAACATGCAGATAGTGATTGATGGTGTCTGCTTCCCTCTCTGGAAGAGCGATTCGTCTGTGTCCTCAACACTGCTGCTCGAGTAAATGTCACAACGTGTCTCAGGCACATGATCAGACTACACTTGGAAGAAGCAAATAAGAAGGCTGTGTTTATAATCCCATCACCATATTCCCTGCCTGCAATGTTCGTTCCAGACTACGTGTTACTTATTCATTAAAATGTCTCTGATGGGAAATTGGGTTCTGCACTCTGGGGCAGGCTGTTTCCGTTGACCTGTGAAGGCTGTAGTTGGCTTTGATACCTGTGGGCGCATTCACCCTTCCCTTGGGTTCCTGAGGCAGTGTGCTGTATGGGGAAGGCAGTGTAGACTATGGGCAAATCCCTTGATTTCATTGAGCCTTCTCTTTCCATCGTCAAATGGAGCTGCTATTACGTTTTCTTCCTGCTTCCAGATGTAGATGTGAGGCACTCATGAGATTATACTTGAGCTCACCGAAAGCTTGTAACTCTCGACAGAGTCATAGAATTGTAAGAGCTCATCATCGTTGTCCTGCTGCGTGTTTCTTACTAGTGATCGACCTGTATCTCACAACCTTTTATTTTGTTTTATTATTTTATTTTTAATTTTTTTAACGTATATTTATTTTTGAGAGAGAGAGAGAGAGAGAGAGAGAGAGAGACAGAGTGCAAGAGGGGGAGGGGCAGAGAGAGAGGGAGGCACAGAATCCCAAGCAAGCTCCAGGCTCTGAGCTGTCAGCACAGAGCCCGACGCGGGGCTCGAACCCACGAACCGTGAGATCATGACCTGAGCCAAAGTCGGACGCTTAACCGACTGAGCCACCCAGGCACCCCATAGCCTTAATTATTTAAAAAATTGTCTTTCCCAGGTGTTAATGTATTCTATTTTCTTCTCTGCCAATTGACTAATAAATTAAATCTTTATAGAGATGCTAAGTGTAAGCCATATACCTACTCACCTTCAGAAAGTTTGTGTCCTCTCTAAGTCATGTGTACAGATGCATAATATGTATGCAGACTATATTTTTCTAAAACCCTAAGCACACACACACACACACATATATATATATTCCTTCTTTCAAGCCGGTACTTACTCCTCCTTTAATACAGAATACATGCAAATACACATTTGAGCAAAAACCATGCAGTGACATTCACACGAGACACTCACTTAGAGAGCAGACTTAATAGGGAGGAGGAATGAACTGTATCAGCATCTCAGCTATTTTAGAGTCCAGAAGTGACCACAAGACACAATTCACGTGGTTAAAAAAAAAAAAAAGTCATGGATCAATTTCTGCCCCGTTCCCAGGAATGAATATCAATATCTACCTCTTCCAGACAGACTCGCGGCAGCTTCAGATATGTTTAAATGAGTTTTTTAAAAATACATTTGCAAAGTCAATTATTGTGAATCTCATCTGAGGCAATTAAAAAAACATCCTGACATTTAAGGTGATATTTTTTTCCCAAGTAAAATAATTATAAATAATACTAATTATGAACAAATCATTCAGTCTGGTTCAACCTTTAGGTTAATAAACCAATCCATTAAAATTCATCTTGCTCAAAGGACCAATTTGTTAAAAAAAAATGTAGTGACCTTTCACCACAAGTGTGATTGATATTTTCTTTAACAATAATCAGAGCTGTCTTTCCCAGAAGAGAGTGTGGTCAAGTGGTAGATGTAGAAAACTGGGGACCTTTTATGCCCCTCTCAGTAATACTTCTAGATTAGGGTACGAAATGAGGTCGAGGCTGGTGAAGATGGTGATGATAATGTACAAAACGAAAATTCTGGTTTCAAAAAGTATTTTTTTTTAAATTTTTTTTTCAACGTTTATTTATTTATTTGGGACAGAGAGAGACAGGGCATGAACGGGGGAGGGGCAGAGAGAGAGGGAGACACAGAATCGGAAACAGGCTCCAGGCTCTGAGCCATCAGCCCAGAGCCCGACGCGGGGCTCGAACTCCCGGACCGCGAGATCGTGACCTGGCTGAAGTCGGACGCCTAACCGACTGCGCCACCCAGGCGCCCCTCAAAAAGTATCTTAAGAGAGACGTCTGAAAGTCTCAGGACAGTTGCCCATAAAAACTGATTATATCATTCTTCACAGCAGGAAAGGTTTTAGATATGCCCCTCTGTCTGCCTCTGGAGTTTCATTCTCTCCCAAGATGGGAGGCAGGGATTTGCAAATACGGCCCATGGGCCAAATCCAGTGTGCCACGTGTTTCTGTGAATAAAGTTTTATCAGAACAAAGCACAGCTCCCACTTGCGTATTGTCAGTGGCTGCTTGCCTCCTACCGAGGCATTCTAGGAGCCCCAACAGAGACCTGAAATTCTGACTCTTTGGCCCTTTACAGGAAAAGTTGGCCAACCCCAATTGGAGGGTAATGAAAAAAAAAGTTATCTTTGAATTTCCTGCACCAACTAATGTTTGAGCTGCACTTTACGGTTTATAACGTCCGACCATGTAATTTTGCAAGAGATGTTATTCTCATTTAACTGATGGAGAAGGTGCAGATTTGTCCGTGGCCCCGTGGCCACTAACTGGTGTAGGTAGACCGTGGCCTCCTAAGAGGGAAGGGACGCTGCCCCGAGGGCCGCTGTTAGAGAAGCAGTGACCGAGACGGCTGTCAGGCTGTGGTCACGGCTGCCTGTCTCTTTCATCCACCCAGATGTGGTCATGGCCAAAGAACAGTAGAGGAAGCAATAGTCTTGACATTCCGTTCCCTCTTTATCTGACCTTGGCCTGGGTGATTTTGCACTTGTTCTGCTTCTATGGTCCTATTCTCCTAAGCAGAGGAATACTAATAACCAGAAAGGAGAAAAAAAAAAAAATGCTTCGCAGTCAAACAAAGCTAAGCTTTATTGCCTCAACTCTCACTTATCCATACCGAAGGAATGTACCCGCCCTGAAATTGGCACTGTGGCATGGATATTCTGAAACAGCCAGGAACAGAACCGTCTTTGTTTGGGGAATATGCTATCTTTTTAAAAGTTTGCTTTTTGAAATGGCAAATCCCCTCTTAATTATGTTCTGCTTTTACTCGGTTTATTATCAAAATTACACTCCCCCCTCCTCCCCCCCCCAGGAGCTCGTTTCATCTACCAGCAAGGTGGGCCATGAGGTGCTGGATATTAGGAGAGAGGAAGCCTGGAAGGAAGACTTTGCCTTTGCTATAAAATGAGTTGTTTGCAGAGACTCAAGGTTTTCTTAATCTTAGGTTTTCTTGGAATGGGAGTACGGGATAAAACAAGAGAGATGAGAGTAAGACACTCTTTTGTCAAATCTTCCCTGAAGATTCCGAGCTGAAGATAAGGATTTAAACAATTGAACTTTCCATTTTTCCACTCAAGCAACCTTTATGTGGGTGTCCGCTGGGGTAGGCACTGCTGGGAGTTAAGGAGTATCACGTTGACTAAGATTCAGATATTCTAACAAGTGATTTATTAGAGACATGAACATGTACCTTTGTGTCTATGATACAAATTAGAAAGAAGCAACGGAATGGAAGTATAAATGAAGTCTGAGCATGCTCAAAGGAGAAGTCATTTTTCCTGATTAGACAGTCGCTGAAGAAATCGTGGAAGAAGTCGCATCTTGGGAGACCTGGGAGTGTGTAGGTTTTAGACGTTTGGAGACGGAAGTAAGTGGGCATTCTAGGAGCAAGCAGAGAGAACCAAGTCCTCAAGCCAAGTGTAGGACTTGTACGTGAACCTCTACAGGTGTAGAGGAGGATTGGGGCGGGGAAGCAGGTCAGGGTCAGATTCTCGGGGGCCTCGAATTGTAGGTGAAGGAGTTTGTTCTTGGGGCACCTGGGTGGCACAGTTGGTTGAGCGTCTGACTCTTGATTTTGGCTCAGGTCGCCATCTCACAGTTCGTGGGATCGAGCCCCACGTCAGGTTTTGTGCTGAACGGGGGGCTTGGTTAAGATTCTCTCTCTCCCTCTGCCCCTTTCCCCCACGCGCACTCTCTCTCCCTCTCTCTCTCTCTCTCTCTCTCTCAAAGAAAACTAAAAGACGTGGGGTCTTTACTGGGTGGATGATGAGAATCCTTGCATGTTTTTCCGCGGGAGAATTACATGGTCATACCTGTGATTTGGGAAGAGATGGAACAGGTGTTTGAAAAGATCCTGGAGGCCAAGTCATCATTTAGCACCTAGAGTTAATGGACCAGGCGAGATAGGTTACACCTTCATCCTGTGCTCTCCTCACGAGACTGTTCCTCTGTAACCTTGACTATCGTAGGTTACAGCACTGGCTGAGGGCTTCCTGAGGGCACTTATTTAATGGCATGCCAGTGGCATTTACTCATAAAACCAAAAAGCCATCGGGGCCAGAAATAGGGGTTTTGGTTACTTCCCCAGACAGGATGCAGTTGGGGTGATTATACATGTGATTCATCGAGGTCGGGAAACAAGTTCTCCACAAACAAACACCCCTCCCCTCCAAGCCCAGTGACTCACAGCTTCTTCAGTTTGGAAAGCTCTGGAGTCCGGGCAGAATTTGAGGTATGATGTTAAATCATAATTTTTCAGTGCTCACTGTTCTAAGGGAAACGTTTTTTATTCACGCTCTCAATTGCCCAAGCAACGAGCGTTTACGGAACTCCTAATTGTGTTAGGCACAGAGCATTCACTTAACAAATAATTATCGAGCACTTACTACGTGCTCAGCGCTGTTCTAGATGTGAGATGTCATGGTTTTGTAGAGCTTACATTCTAGAAAGGCGATCCCAATATTCAATCCACCTGGGAACCAAACAAGCAAATTTCCGCCCTCGGGGAGTTTACGTTCTTACCGAGGAACGTTTCAGAGAGAAGAAACTGGCACTTCGTTCCAAGAAAGAAGAACAACATAGGCAAAAAGAAGCATGAATCCAGCCCTACGGGGAAAGAATGGAGAAAGGAGCCTTAGGTTGGGGGGGGGGGGTACTCAGTATGACAAGAGGGCTTATTTATAGACCTGAATTAGGATGTGCAAGTTGCCTGGGCCTTCTTTGGCGGGAGTTGACAGAGGGATACCGCACTCACACCGAGACTCACAGAACCCAGTCCCCGGACGTTCTGAGTTTCCAGTGTCTATCAGGCAAATGGAGTCACTGATTCAGGAATCCGAGTGCTGTGGTTTGGGCTCACTGACAGTTTTTCTGTACCTTCAGTCTGACTGTCCCGCAGTGGCCCAGTGCCACGAAGATAAAAACTTAGTAGGCTGGCTTCCTCCTTGCTTAAATAATATTCAGGTCAAATGCTGTAGCAACCAGCTCTGGCTTGGAGGTCATACTTGATTCTCATTTTATCGGGTTGTCTAAAATAACCAGGCCACGAGGTGGTTATTGTTATGGTTCTCGTTGGAATGGGATTTGACCTATATAAGGAAAAGAACTAGGACAGGAATAGCTCTTCAGCCCATCACAGACTTGGAGAAACCCAGTATAAGCAATTGCAGAATCACAGAGCTGGAAGGGACTCAAGGTGACTTAAGGTGATCCTGGCACCTGCCTCTGGGCACATATGTGCCTGTCTAGAAATGTAATATAAACTCTAGAACTCATCATTTTAACAATATGTAAAAGTTTACCCATCCTGAAAATAGTTTCCTTCAGGGTTGTGGTGCTGCCTAGCCTTGGGCAAAGCGTCTTTGAACCTTTTATTTTACAGCAGACCTCAGAGCCTATAGCATATTGTTTTGCATATAGTTAGTAGGGGAAAATCATTGTCTTGGCAGGATGTTTTGCATTTCCAAAAAAACCAAATGCCATGTCTAATTGGCCCCGCTGAATGACACTATTTTTGATTAAAAATGAATTTAAATGCAGCTATGGAATTATGAGCTGGCATGTTTGCTCGGCTCATAAGTGGTTCAAAAAGGACTTACCAGCAATTGTGAAAGAAGTAAGTCCTTATTCTCGCAGATGGCCAACTTGAGGACACGTGAGCTCTGGGTGAGCCACACTGTTTCTCAGTCTCCTTGGTGAACTCCTTGAGGTCAAGGAGCACGCCTTGTTTGTTTCAAACTACCAACCCCTCACGGAGGCAGGTGCACATCAGGGGCTATTTGTTGAATGAATTAAAAATCAATAATGTCATCACTTTATGTCCATATCACGGATGCTTTGTCCATTTTTTTAAATGTTTATTTATTTTTGAGAGAGATAGAAACAGCGTGTGAGCAGGGCTGGGGCAGAGAGAAAGGGAGACAGAATCCGGGGCAGGCTCCAGGCTCTGAGCAAGCTGTCAGCACAGAGCCTGATGCGGGGCTCGGACTCACGCACCGCGAGATCGTGACCTGAGCCGAAGTTGGACGCTTAACCAACTGAGCCACCCAGGCGCCCCTGTCCATTTTTATTTATTTTATTTTTTGCCACATGGGAATCCCAAGATCACCTCTACTCTTAAGGCCAATTAGCCAGCAAATGGCAAGGGAGTAGTCTGTGGCAGAAAGAACACTTCTGGGAAGAGAGTTCGGGTTCTAGTGTAGACTCGGTTTTAAGTAGGGTGGGTGGCTTTGGAAAAGGGGCTTCAGCCTATTCTTAGATGGAACTAGAGGATGGAAAGGGTCCACCTGAGGAATAAAATAGAGAGGAGCCACTTGGTACCTATCTCTGAGCTTGTGGTGCGAGATTTTTTCAAGGTCTTGGTGTTGATCAGGATTCTTGTGTGTTCAAGTGTTCTTGACTTAGTTGAGGTACAAAACCACACTCCAGAAGGGCAGGGCTGCACCAGACTCAAAATTACCAGAATCGGGGACTCAAGCCCTTGCACGACACACTTCCTCCGACTTTGTCCTCCGCCTCTCACTCCGGGCCAATGTCATTCTCTCCGATCCGCTTTCTCCAGGAGGATGAAGAAATTCATAAGACTCGTGAGAAGTTCCCTGGGCCAGGAAAACAAGACACCATGACTGGTGGCTGCTCTCAGCGCCGTGAGGCTGGCTGGGGAGAGAGGGGGCAGCTCGCCCAGAGAAGAGGTTGCTATATAGCCAATGAAACAGAGCCCCGCTAAAGCCTGCTGTTGCCTCCATTTGCCACCCAGTCACCCTCCTCCTCTCGCTCCACGCTCATCGGCTGCTGACCTTCTACTCTTCTTGAGGGCCCCGATCAACCTCACTGCCTCTGAGGCCTGGTTGCCTGGACAGCACAATTCCTTCCTGTCTGTGCTCCCAGAGCACGTGGAACCCATCTATACCGGGAAATAGAGCTCCTCGTGTTGCTTGTCATGGTCGGTTGACAGGCTTTCCTCCCCCGGGAGATTGGAAACTCCTCAAAGGCACTAACTGGTTTTGTGGTACTTTATCTATTTATTAGATCAGTTATTTATTACTTATTGACAGCCTACTGTGTACTAGGCTCTGGGGATTCGAAGAGAAGTAGCCCAAGATGGTCAAGGTCAAGTGGGAAACATATACACTTGCAGTGCTATGCATGGGATGAGTCCTCCATGGACATCAGTGGTGGTGCTGTAGGAGCCCATAACATACAGGACAGTCTCTTCCCTAACAAGCATGGGGGTTGAGAGGGCCAGAGAAAATTTCCAAATGGTAGGAAAGGGCCGCCCCTGGCCTATACTGTGTTGAATAGGAGGATTGGGCCTGGTTGTGTAAGGTGTGAGGGTAGGGGGCGTGTTCTTTGGGGTAGGAACAGCCTATGAGAGGCTCGGGGGATGTCTGAAAGCGGAACATAACCAAGAGCTTATGTCTGAATGGCATAGATAAGACGGATACGTGGGGGGCGCCTGGGTGGCTCAGTCGGGTAACCATCCAACTCTGGATTTCAGCTTGGGTCATGATCTCACAGTCATGGGATCGAGCCCCTCATCAGGCTCTGCATTGAGTGTGGAGCCTGCTTGGGATCCTCTCTCTCCTTCTTTCTCTCTGCCCCTCCTCTGCTCCCTCTTTCTCTCTCTCTGTCTCAAAATAAATAAGTAGACATTAGAAACAAAGGCAAGGATACGTGAAATAATCGGAAAATAAGTTTCCAGTGAAGTACTAATTTTATAGTACCATACGCTAGGAGTAAGCAAAGATTGAAATTACTATGGGCTTACAAAGAAAATCCTTAAAAAAATGTGGGTACTGATTGACTTCACGGGGAGTTAGTGCTAAATCTGAAATCAGAGTCTGAGTTTCAATCTCGCTCTGCCAGGAATTAGCTCGGCGATAATTTCTCAATCGCTGATTTCTCTGTCATAAAATGAACGTGCTCATCATTATACTGAGGACAAAATAAGACACATAAATAAAAGTATAAACTGTAAAGCACTGTACAAACTGAAGTTATTCTTTAAACCTGACTATCTTTAAAACAGAGAGCTCTTAATTGACAAGAATATTTGGAAGATAGGAAAAGGTGTGTAAATACAGTTACAGGAGGGACGCCCGGGTGGCTCAGTTGGTTAAGCGACCGACTTCGGCTCACGTCATGATCTCGTGGTTCATGAGTTTGAGCCCCGCGTCGGGCTCTGTGCTGACAGCCCCGAGCCTGGAGCCTGCTTCGGGTTCTACCTCTCTCTACCCCTCCCCTGCTCACGCTCTGTGTCTCTCTGTCTCTCGATAATAAATGAATATAAAAGAAAAATATATAAATACAGGTACACGAAAAGATACTATATTCGTGTTAAGAGTTGTATTAATTTTTCTTTCTGGCTAAAGATTTTGGTTAATGCCATTGTCAAATGCATAATGTATTAACGAGTTGACTGTGGCTTTTTATACGTAGCTGACTCTGAGGATAAAGCAGAGAAACACTGCTTCAGGGGACACGGTTTGACTCAGCCAGACATGTGATGTGTTAGGAATTAAGTCACTTAGATGTTGTGATTATCAGGTGTTCTGTCGACTAAGTGAACTGCATTTTTGTAGACAGAAGGTTTGCCCAAGGATTTCCTTCTAGCTATAGAACTCTACGAGGTAAAACTTCCCCTTCAGTACCACCATTTCCTCCTCTTTAAATGGTCATAAATAGGGGTGCCTGGATGGGCTCAGTCGATTAAACGACTGATTCTTGACTTCAGCTCCGGTCATGGTCTCACCTGCCTTGAGCTCTGCACTGACAGCGTGGAGCCTACTTGGGATTCTCTCTCTCTTTTTCCCCTTCCCTGGTACTCTCTCTTTCTCTCTCTCTCTCTCTCAAAATAAATAATAAGATAAAACATTAAAAAAATAAATAAATGGGCGTAAATAATGACGGCATTTTAAAAGAGTTGCACTCGGGGCACCTGGGCGGCTCAGCGGGTTGAGCGTCCAACTCCTGATTTCGGCTGGCGTCACAATCCCAGGGTCGTGGGATCGGCCACACAGGGTGCGGAGCCTGCTTGAGATTCTCTCTCTGTCCCTCGGCCCCTCTCCCCCACTCACGTGCAGTCTCTCTAAAGAAAGTAAAAATAAGTTAAATAAAAATAAAGAGCTGTATCTCAAAGATTATGGATGAAATACTAAAATTTAGTTGACAACATATGTTCAGGCAAACTGGTAATCATCTTTACTCCGTGTGCTCCTTCAGTTTTCCAGAGCTTTTGGCTACTGTGTGGAGAGAAACCCCTGCCTTGTCTCCCACATTTACCACCAATGCTAACTCTGAGCTGATCATTATGGGAGAGAATGACTAATGCTTTATGATGTTGCTGGGAGGGTGGCCCCAAGAAGCACGGAATAAGGCTTTGGAGATTTGTCACTCATTCTCATTCAGTGATAAGCCCACAGAACCTGGAAGTGGAGGCTCGTCACCCCCAGGCATGGGGTCAAAGACATGGCCAGTCTTTGGTGGCGAGTCCTCTCTCTCCACCCATGGTTCAATCTACCTGGACCTAATTCTTGTGATGGCCGTCTTTCCAAAACTTATTTGAGGAAGGAGAACACAGCTCCTCTCTTGGAACACTAGGTCTGTGATATATTAACACACAAGTTCCCTAAAATAACAAGGTAGACTTAGGTCAAACAAACAAGTTGAGAAATTCTGAATATGTCCCTACTGGAGATTCAAAATGCACGTTAACATTTTTAAGGCTGCAGAATCTGAGCTCTGCTTTCCCCGAGTTATTTGACTATCGGATTGTTTTACTTAGTAATGCCCATTAACATCTTGAGTACCTCCTGTACCTCCCCAGTACAGTTCGGATAATGTTCTTAGAGAAGTTTCAGTAAATACTCCTATTAAAGACTGAAGTCTATGCGTTAGATTGAAGAAAAATTGAACGCAGCTTAGATACAACCATGTAAATAGAGAATACATGTTTGTCACCCCAAAGGTTCTTTTAAATATCCCATTCTTTATTAAATTAGAGGTTTGCAGGAAGGGGGTTGAAATAAGCAGTCAATCTTCTAGTCCATCCATTCATCCAGTAAAACTCCATTTCCAACATTAATTCAGAAAAAAAGTTTTTCTTCTTTTCCTTTAGACTGGAGAGAGAGAGCTCATGAAAAATCTCTTGAAAATGTTGCAGTTGACGCTTCTTCTCCCTCCCCTCTGCCCTTTTTCTTTTCTTTACAAAGAATGAGTCTGGGTGTGATTTTATATCTATTATAGTTTGTATTTGATGGAACCCGATGGAAACCTACACACCAAGAGACAGAGTAATAGCCAGTAGTTTTAGTCATAATCACAGAAAATTCCTTTCTTCTTCTCCAGCCTTTCCATTGCTCTGTGATTATGAGCTGTATCTTTAATAGACTGTTTCTAAAAAGTGCTAAGACTGTGTTTTCTTTCCATAGGGCCTCCAAAGCATCTTCCCCCCCCCCCCAAAAGAGTCAGAAAGATACTAGACAGTGGGGTCAAGGCCATGCAACATAAGTTTTATTCTATTCCTCCTCTCAGAAGCTTTTCTACATCAACTTTCTTCTCTTATCACTGCTTTCCATTTATTCCATTCATAAGATGTCATTTTACCTATGATGACGCAGTGCTTTGCAACTGACCTCATTCCATTCATCTGCCAATCAGAATTTAAAGTTTCTTGGGCTCAGGGACAGTATGTTCTATCTCACGTGCAGTGCTGTGAAATAGAATGTCACGAGTTGACATTTATTTATTTGATTTAATTTAAGAATACTTTACATGGGGTGAACGTGAGTGAGGCTATCTTCTCGTCTTTTGGGATTAATACCTACGTGTCTAGAACGTGAATGTTGGAGTCCAACTGACCTGAGTTCAAATCTCAGGCCAAAGAAGCATGAGTAATCGGTGTGTTCCTGATCAAGTTATCTATCTTCACTGAGATTCCATTTTCTTGTACATAATAGAGATATTATTTTGTTTTAATTTTTTAAGGTTTATTTATTTTGAGAGAGTGAGAGCGAGTGTGGGGGAGGGGCAGAGAGAGAGAGAGGGAGAGAGAATCCCAAGCAGGCTCTGCACTGTCAGTGTGGAGTCTGACCCAGGGCTCGAACTCACAGACCATGAGATCATGACCTGAGCCAAAATCAAGAGTCCGACACTCAACTGACTGAGCCGCCCAGGGGCCCGGATATCATATTTTTTTTAAAAGATCAGATGAGGATAGTAGTCAGCAATTTAAGGTCTGGTGTCCTACAGCTCTGGGTTTGAATCTCATCTCTGTGTCTGATTTGCTCCATCATCTTGAGCAAGTGAATTAACCTCTTTGAGCCTCATTTCCCTCACCTGTGAATTGGGGTCTCTAACAGTCTTTATCTCACCGAGTAGTTTGAATTAAACAGATTCAATGAAGTAACGCATGTAAAATCTAGACTGGTAACTCCTACCTGGTAAGAATTTAACGAACGCCAACTATTACTCTACAAAAGTGCCTAGTGTACCCAGTACGGGTGGGTTGCCATTGGCGAGCACACACTGCGGACCTGTTACAGCCTCAGGGAACTTAATATGGAACTTCCGTGGATGAATGACATTCCGACTCTTTTAGCTGTCGTAAGTGGCACCAAATTCTTCTGAAGGAAAGGCTTCCTTGGAAAGATCATGAACATCTGGATTAAAGAAGAGCTTACATTCTCAAAGTGTAGTGGGTTGGAGATATTTTTTTGTATTGAACACAGCCATCTTGTGACTTGATTTCCTCAGGATGTGAATCAGAGAGGAAAAACAAACAAACAAACACAAAAACAACAACAACTGAATTTTTTGTTCCAGAAAAGAAGGGGAGGACAGGCAGAGGATTTTTCACCGGTAAGGCAATTTACACACTTGTCCTTTTCATAGTGAGTCGTGCTCTGTGATACGTTTCATAGCAATGTCTATGAATTTCCAAATCTGGAACAAGACATAGCAGCCAAATAAGGGAGAAAGAAGAAAACAGACTTTTAATCCACCTAGTTACCATTCACAGGATTCTAGAAGCGGAACTTCAAAAATGACTCTGCTAGCACCCCACATTGAGTCCTTTCTTTGAAGCCACTGAGAGAGAATTAGCTAATCACTTTCAAAATATCTGGAGTAGAACAGCAGAGGAATTCAATCGCCAGCTCTACTGTTTTAGAAAAAGTTCCTTCTTCCTAATGCTTTCCCCAAACCGTGTTCTCTCCTGCTAGAACTTGAGGCAGATTCTTCTTTTCTTGCTTTCATACTGGCTGACCTAAGCTCATCTTAAAATGACATTGTAAACTTTTAAAAAAAGTTATTAAGGCTTACCCCTTAGCCTTTTTATTTTTCTAATCAAGCAAACTCATTTCAAAAGCTCCCTTACGCCCAATTTTTCCATACATCAGGTCATTTGAGGTTGCTATTCTGAAGGTGTTCCCCAGATATTCTAATAAGAGAATAAAAAACACCAACACTTTGGTATATTCACTTGGGCATCCCCAGGACCTAATGCCACTCAGAATTCATTATAGGTGCCTTAATAACGTGTCGACTGAATGGATGAATCTGGCCTCATGTTCCTATAGCTTCTTATACCTTATAAAAAGCTTTAGCTTTCTCAAAGAATCCTGTCTTGGGTTCTCTTATTTTCTCCACCTCCAACCCCCTCCCCAAATCTTTTTTTTTTTTTTTCTTCCCATTCTTAAATCTTACCTGTAGTTGCAAACACAGTTAAGTGTCGAAGTGGAGGTCTGAGCTTCGGTCTCCAGATCATGTAAGTTTATTGACTTAACCTGAACATTTATTTATCAAAGCACAGGTGCTAGTGTTTTGAAAAAATATAGGCCTTCCCCCCACCCCCTCCAAACTTAACCATATACTCAGATAACGAAGAGAGTAATGGAAAGAGTAACTACCAGTTCTAACATGTCTTTGTCTGGAACGTCTGAACGTCGCGTTATTTTTTTAATTGTAAAATGTGATTTGCTCAGAGATGGCTTTTAGTCTTCTCTGACCGTGAGCTCCCGTTTTCGCTGCCTTTCCGCAAGCTTATCAGTTTCTTTTTCACGTTTTGTTCCGGGTATGAAACATGAACGAGACATGACCAGGCACGTTTAAACTCTTCGTCACCAAGATGTCTCACAGTGCCTGGATTGAGTGTTGTGTGGTCAGTGCGAGGTCGTGATGAAATCCGCTGCTTCTATAGATTCTTTTGTGCTGAAATCAGTATCTTTACCATTTATTTCATTTGCTTTTCTAGAACAAAGGTGGGTATTATATGATCAGGGAGACGGGGTAGTTTGCATCCAGCTCTGCAAAGGCAGGGTCTGTGTCAGAAATATTTTTTAATATTTATTTAGTTTTGAGAGAGAGACAGAGACAGAGCACGAGGGGGAGAGGGGCAGATAGAGAGGGAGACACAGACTCAGAAGCAGGCTCCAGGCTCTGAGCTGTGAGCACAGAGCCCAATGCGGGGCTCGAACTCATGAACTGTGAGATCATGACCCGAACTGAAGTCGGACGCTTAGCCAACTGAGCCACCCAGGCGCCCCTGTGTCAGAAATTTTTATATCCCCATCTCCTAATCCGCGTCCTGGCACAGAGCAGGTACTTCATACATAGCTCTTATATTGACAGGTATAAGAAAATCCAAGATATCTGAGACTCAGCCTAGACTTTGTCCATTACAGTGTGTCCTTAGATAGGTCACTGAACTTGTTACATCCTCTATAAAATGAGATTTCTGTCCACTTTTGAATGACCAATGAGAGCCAAATTGAGCCTTACACAATATTTCTGTTCACCTTCACAGACCAGGTGGAGTTTTATCCTTTAAATAAATAACTTGCAAACTGACGGTCCTTGTGTGACTGATTTAATCAGAGCAAAGGGAATCTTGATGACTTACTTGGGGATCAGTATTTTTAATGGGTATGTCATTTTTTGGACAAATTCCTACAATCCTCTATAGCTGGTTTTTTCCCCCCTCAATTCACATTCCATTTGGATTATCTTCATTGTTGAAATGGAATTGTCAGCTTGAAGATATGTTCAGAAATGGTTTGCTTGGGTTCATAAATCCCAACAGGAAGAGCCGGGAATCCAGCAGCTCAGAGCGTTGTGAAATCCGTTAAATCAAGTTTCTGGAATATGTGAGCAGCCTGCTGCTTTCTCAGTAATCTGAGGCAGAGTGCCCAGAAAGAGTATTTCATAAAGGGTAGTGCAAGAAAAGTCCACTGACTCATTGGTGGGTGTTGGATGACCTAGGAATTTACTGCATTTATCAATGGAGAAGATCTGTATTCTGATGCTGTCTTCCTAGGAAAGCTGTTGTAAACTTGTGCATGAACGATTCTGGTGATTTCTCGCATTTTGTTTCTTCAGTGGTTCTCCAGCTTGAGTAGGCATGACCATCACCTGGAGGACTTAGTGAATCACAAATGCCTGGATACTCCCCTCAGAGTTTCTGATGAAGTAGATCTGGAGTGGCTTGGGCTTTAAAATGGGCAATTCTAACAAGTTCCCAGGTGGGGCTAAGACTGAAGGTCCAGGGACCACACGCTGAGAACGCTGTGCGAACATAAGATTGCCAAGACTGGTAAAAGGAAATATTCCATGCACCGCTGCTCTTTTCTGAGACTACTTTAGTGAAAGGGGACTTAGATAACCATCAATGGCACGAACCACAAGCAGACATAGATGGGTCAAAGTGTCTGTATAGAACTATGATAAATACTAGAACAAGGAAGCCAGAATTGTGTGTGTTTTTTTTAAGTTTTTTTTTTATTATTATTCATTTTGAGACAGAGAAAGAGAAAGCACCAGCAGGGGAAGGGCCGAGAGAGAGAGAGAGAGAGAGAGAGAGAATCCCAAGCAGGCTCCACACTGTCAGCACAGAGCCTGATGTGGAGCTCGATCCCACAAACGGTGAGATCATGACCTGAGCCAAGATAGAGTCAGACGCTCAACTGAGCCACCTGGGCGCCCCTGTTTTTTGTTTGTTTGTTTGTTTTTGTTTTTTTAAGTTCAAATTTCAGCTCACTCATGACTCTGTAGAACAGAGTATTGTGGTCTATTCCAAACTTCTTGGTCATCTGAAAATATAACGCCTGAATATTTACTAGCAAATGAGGGAAGATATGTCTCTATTTCCTCCCATATTTTCGTTTTTGGCTCCATACGCTCTCTGAACAGATGGACCATGTATCCCAGGGTCCTCTCCTCTTGCTTATGATCTAATTAGATTCTAGACAATAATCCTCTATCAAGCTATTTTAAGTTGAGTACTTATTGGCACAGCGTTATCCATTCAGGTTCTTTTCCTGGAAGCCTATTTCTTTCAGTTTCGTTCAATTCAGTTTAACACCCACTGACTGACTATATTCCAACACGATTCT